>NW_026136718.1:10330182-11062682 GCF_905237075.1 Dicentrarchus labrax
TCTAGGTCCTGTACAGTAATACTGTTACATAACAGTTACGTTAGGCTAACATTAAAGAAGCACAAAGTTCAGGACTCCATAAAAACTATTTTAATACTGTAATATTAAACTGCAGCCCAACTTTTAAATGATTCATTCACAGCTATGACCTTTGCATCCATGAAAACCTGAGGATTTAAAAAGCATCACAAAGAGAGTAAAAGAAAACAGTCCTGAGCTTGAAAAACTATGGATACTGTATTGCCAGAATGAATAATTAATGTAATGAAAGTAAAATAAATAATCTTGTTAGTGAACATTTTGCAGATATGTCCAGCAACATTTTGTGACTTGGCACATACTGTATATTCATTATCAGTGTTTCCTCATTATTGTGATAAAAACTTGAATTCAGGTTCAAATAATATGTTTAGACCAAAAATTTATTTGCTGTTGCAAATTGAGCATTTGGATATTTGCATGCAAATATGACACATTAGGACTATAAGGTAAGGAAAACTTTAGACTTTAAAGTCAAAATGTTGCCTCTCAGGAAAGGCTCAAGAGAGAAGCTTAAATCTGCGCATGTGCAGAAATTACTTTAATATTAAACCACATTTCATGAGTCTTTTCCCCCAACAACTGGAATGAACCGGTTAGATTCACACCGCTATCACCCATTTGTCTAAATAACTTTAACAATGCGTCTCTGTGCAGATTTTTTCCTGTTAACATAGACACAAATCACATGGTAGAAAAACAGAAAGGGAAACAGATAGAGAAACTTTGAAAACCTTTGTTCACAATTGTAAAAAAAAAAAAAACCTTGTGTCCGCAGCATGAACCTCTGCGTCATGTCCGCAAACTGAACCTCTCATAGCTTCTCAGCAGAACTTCAAGGTGACACACTATACTTGGCTGGACTTTTTCACAGGGGCTAATGCAAGCCAGTACACAGCTGCACGTGCACATGTAAACATTGAGTCATGAGTCAGGGATGCAATCACCAACCCCCTCGCTCCCCCCCATCACACCACCTCATCCAACATGAGCCAATGGGAGAAGCACAACACACCTCATGCACTGGTCTTCTGGAGCTCCACATACCAAAGCTGCCTGAGGCCACAAAACAAACACGCACTGCAAAAATATATATGTTTAACCAATGAAATGCAGCTAAATAGGCGTAAAGTATCAACATCAGTGATACATTATAATGCAAAAAAATTTATATTTTCATACAACTTAATGAGGTGTAAAGTATGAATGTACTTTTTAAAAAGCTTATTGAAATGACCTCCTTCTACTAGATGGCTTAAGTAACTTTGACACAACTTCATGTGATGTGCTATTTGCCCTAAAGTGAATGGAAGATTTTGCTTCACTTGTGTGATATTTCACAATACCTTGACTGTATAAACAATGGTTCTTCACAATAAACTAGGAGACATGCTGCAGGTTTATGATAAACAGATTCCCGTTTTTGTCGTTAGATTTCTGTAGCTGCTTTGTCTCTGATTCACCAAAAATGTTGTTGTGTTCCCCTTTAGTGCCATGTAACTGTCTACATCATTCAGAAGCTTTTTTTTTCTTCACATCACAGAAAGTCACTTTTGAACTTTTTGTTTTGAGACAAGTAAACTAACAGTGAGACTGGGGGTGGTTGCCTGTTGAGAAAAGTGGAAGAACTAATCAAAATCTGGTTCCTCTTGTAGGACGAAATGATGGGATTCATTCCATTTTCTAAGATTACAGGATTTTTTGTATTGATTTTTTTTTCTTTCTTTCATTTTTGTTAATTTCTTAAGGTGTTGAGCAGTGTACTGACCAAAATGGAATCAGTTTCACTCATCTAGGAAACACTGAGTTTAAAAATGGATCACTGCTCTGCTTTCAATCAGTCTATGCTGACAGAGACATATTTAAAGTGCACAATGTACAGAGTACATAAACCACAACCATCATAACTACATTGTCCATTGGCTGATACCAGTCTACTCAACCTGAGCCAAATGGAGAGGAAGCTGTATCCAGGAAAGCCATCACTGTATGTTGCAAATATTAACGTTTTTTACAATTCAGTCCATTTACACTTTTCCTTCTTGACCACAAACAACATTATCACTTTAAGATAACTGTTACTCCTGTCCTAGGATATTATCTCCATCGTAGACTGTGAAATGCAGACAACAGAAAGTACATTTCTGTAACCAGAAGATCACAAGTTACCAAAACTTACATGTATGCACAGAGCATGTAAAGTGGAAGAGACATGACTTTGAGGAAGAACATAACAACAGATACAGTAAGTGTGAAGAGAGTAGGTCAGACAGCAGCCACATTTATCTTCAGCTCTGACAGCCTTGATCATCTGCAACAATCACTACAACTTTAACGTTACTGCAACCAAACTGTTTTATTTACCTTGAATTGAATTGTTTGTTAATGTTTTGAGTGATGAAATGATGGGTTCAGTTTGTATTGTTTCACTTTTGTGGTTCTTTTACAAAATCCTTTCATCTTGGAGGAACCTAAAATTTGTTGTCTGGTGTTGCACAAGGCCAAAGGGGGGTTTAATTGCAAATAGGCCACACAAACTACTGCTTCAAATTCACACTGGTGATAAATAATTAGAATTTATTACATTTAAACGTGACTTTATTGATGCATTTGAAAGGCAAAAGGCAAAAGTAGTGGTCTCTATGGAGACCATTTCCATTTACACTGAATCACTATTTCTTCTTTCACTATTTATTTTATCAAGAAAAATAAGTCTAAATGTCATTCTCTTGCTCCCATTCTTTCTCAAATCTCCAAACTTGACCTTAACCCATGTTTGTCTTTTCATCTAAATCCTACTGACAGTGACAACAACTCTGTTTACATGGAGGCTCTTCCCTCGATTAGTCTTTGTTTTACTTACCCATAAAGCCTGACGTCAAAACCCAGGATAGCATTTCCTCCCGAGGGAAGACCATAAGAGGATGAGCTGTGAGAAGTGAACATGATTTAAAAACCCACAGAGAGATTCTGTGTTCACTTTGTCAGATGCATTATATAACCTATAGAACCGGAGCGACAGCAAAATAAAGTTTACCACAATTTGACCCCTGTGGGATACCATGGTGACGGGGATGATCTGATAGTCGGTTAAAGAACATCTGAAGTACAGCACAAAAAAACAAACATTTAATAAATAGTTTATGTCGCACTATAATGTAGTTGTAAAAAGCAACAACATTTTAAAGTACATTTTAACAGTTTTTTTATGTACAGTACTTTTAACAATTATAACTTCTCCTATGGAGTAATATTTTGTATTATGTGTTTTACTATATTGCCATTCATTATCTGTTTATACACCAGCCTGGACTTATGTATGCCCACAGGAAGGGTTGTTGACACATTAATTAACAAACACTGCTTCCAACTACATTATAGTATGTTATAAACCATTTATTACATGTTTATAGATGTTTATGAATGCTAAACATAGGGACTTAAAGTATTTGCTAATAACCAGACAGCATGGCCGTCTCATCATTTCAACCTCTACTGTTTGAACAAAGAGGTAATGACTTAAATGTTTGAAACAAGCATGAATAATCAGGAATCTTAAGTCAGAGATGAGTTTATATTCTTTAATTCCTCCAAAGGAAGTGTAGATAGTGTTCAAAGTAAGCTTCTGGACTAAAGGGAAATGTCAAAAAGTTACAGGATGGTTGTGCAGTGTTATCCAGGATATTTCCTTATCTGCACCACATGGGGCCAACAGAAAGTGGTTGGCACTGTTTACTAACAAAAAATATCACTTTAGCTGTAGATTTTGGTGCAACACTAGAAGGTAGATTTACAACCAGTTATGGGAAGTTTCCCTTTGTCCCAACAACAAAGGAGTTCAGAAGATGTCTGTCTTGACATAATAATGATGTTTAAATGAAAAGTTTACAATCACGTATAGAAAGTTTTCCAAACCAGGATGTTGTTTGTTATTGTTTATGTCTTGATGCTTGGTGTAAGATCTGAGATGTGATTTTTCAGAAGAGGAATGGTGGAAAAGAGGAAAGGACACTGACCTCTTTGACTCAAAATCATACACCTGACTGACCTATTAACATATGACAAGAATACCACAATAACTGCTGGGTCCCCCCAATGGAAATATTTGAGTCTGTAAACAATAAACAATAGCAAGTCTGTCCTTTTCCTCTTGCTTACTTTAAAGTGATTCAGTTCTTTCTCCTTGTTACCCTGCTCTCCATCAGCTTTTGTTTAGCACATGCAGGGCAGTTTAACATCGACCCCTAATGTCTCAACCAACCACAGCCCATCGTCTTTCCCTGCAGGGAGTTACACCTCCCCTCAGCAGATCAGATCACTCCAAACAAGGAGCCTCTCATGGCGGGGCAACAACAAGTCCGAGACAAGCCGAATCGAATTACACTCACAATAACATTTACATTGTAGGTATTAAGCTTACACCCTTATCTAGAGCGACTGGAGTATGTAGGAGAACAGTTCCTACAGTAAATCAGCACTACAGGAAACCAGAAGTTAGAAGGTCAAGGGTCAGAGAGAGAGTGGCCGGATGCAACAGCCAGAACAGAGGGAATGATTATAGCATTCAAAGCCTGTTTGAATGCCTGTATGCACCCTGACTATTAGTTAACTAATAATTAATTAATACAAGCTTGAAAACTTGTGAACCTATCTTTTAAACCACCAGTGTCTATGTCTCCCTGGGGAGGCTCTCTGATTGGCTGCTATTTAAAGGGCTTAGTGCCTTTAGATCGATCAAATCAACACAGTCAGTGCCAAAGTCTTAAAAAAATAAAAAATAAAGCTCTTACATTCTCATTCACATGTTGTCTTTCCAGATTTAAATTGATACATATGAAAAAGGAGCATCATATTACGGCTGTGCTTAGCTCTGACATTGTTTCCACCAGAGCTGATCCTATGGTTGGCTACATCATGACAGCAGCAAGTAAGAAAACTGAAGCAACTGTTCTGACAACAGTGACAAACAGCTGGGTGCCCACATGAGGGGTTGTTTTACTTCCCCTTAACAGAAGAACTGTTTTACTTTGTGTAGTATTTATTCTTTAGTATTCTCTTCATTTTCAGTTTAGTTTTCTGAGCTATTTCTGTTTCAGGTTTTTTTTTTTTTTTTTTTGTTCTTCCAGACATAACTTTTTAGTTCCTGTTTCAGCTTATGTACAATTTTACATATTGCACTCAAGCAGTGATGATGATAACTGAGGTTCTCTTACTTCTGGAGAAACAGTACTGTCAAGAGGAGAGAGAACTTTAACAGGCTGATACAGGTACTGCTAAATACATAATTTCTTGTCAGAAGCTGCAACAATAATTGAAGGTCACATTTAAAAGAATCAGACCAATCACAACAACCCAGAACAGCAGCTGGCACAGACACATACAAGCTGAAATGGTGATAATTGGGCTGATTTCAGTTATTAATCTCCTTCCACATGACTCAGATGAAATATCCAGTCTGTGCTGTGTGAAAACAAACCTATCCCCTCCTGGAGGAGGGAGGGCAGCTTGATACAGAAGTGTAAATTTGATTAAGTTATATGTTGAGCGTTTCAGCTGCTGTTTGGTATCAGAAGATTTGACACTTGACTCTGATGGGATTAGAAATACTGTCCAGCTACTGGTGTATAAACCTCCCTCTCGAGGTGTGCAGGACCAAAGATTCTCACCTGCCCATTTGCTTTTAGCAAACTTAAATTTTAAAGACAAAATGTGAAACGTGTGGTGGCATGAAAATAAGCAAAGGAATGCAAAGAAACTTCGAAGGAATTACTGCTGTGTGAGTCCTCAAGTCTCCCCGTTATATACATTTTAACATTATCCAGGATATCTGACACCGAGGTCTCTGCCACACGCCCTATTTCTGCTTTAAGAGTATTTACATCTGACTTGTTGTGCCTTCGTGGGACATAGTGTTCTTTTTTACCCTGGAAAGCAAGAAGATTGTGCAATACGTTCAAGTCAAAACTTACTTGTCTCATCAGCTTACCCCCACCATTGTTTTTCAGCTCTGCAGCTCTGAGAGAGCTATGTGCTAATCTTGCACTCTGTCCAAGAAAAATACATTCCTGAACGCTGCTTTCATGTTTGTCACATTATGGAGGAGAAACTTTCTCCCCAGAACTGGCAGGCAGCCAGTTCTCCCAACCAAACAACCTGGCCACGTGCATGTCGCATGGGAGGGGAAATAGCTTGCATATGCCTTCTACGCATTTAACACAGAGGGAATATATTTGCACTATCTGACCAATTTTACTGTGTGTTTGAAGAGGTAGCCACAATGTGAGCTGACTGAAACTACACTTGGTTCATTGATGCCACTGAAACGTGCTAGACAAGAAGCCAGACATAAAAAAAAAGTATATTTTAATAGATAAAAAGCCATGCATCTGCACCATGCATCAGATTAACTGTTCCTTTATGGAGGAAAACTCTCCTAATTCTTTACCAAAACAATCTGAATTTTTTCTTTCTTTTTTTTATCTCTTTGGGAGATACATTGTTTGCACAGCAGCAATGTTTTACTTCAGTGACACATTTTATTTCTACAATATCAATAATCCATGACATAGATTCTCATAATGAGCTATAATGCACTAATGTATTAGACCATGCTTTATAGGCCTTACATATACATTACATCTGTTTTGTCTTATGGCTTATGGCTCATACATCTTCATTATAATAAGTTTGATGGATGGAAGTATGTATCTGTATATGTTAAACCTGAAGAGGCATAGGCCTATACCTCAGTCCAAATTTTTTAGAAATTCATTCTGACCTCTGGCAACGGCACTCTAACCAGAACTAAAAAAATGTACTAAATGTCTCCTCATAGATAGAGCAGCAGTGATTCACTGTCAAAGGTGTTGATTTCTGAGATTCTAGGCGCTGAGATCATTCCCTTTTGTTTTATATTTTAGGAAGTCACACTGTTGCTTGTGGTGATGTCACCTCAAAATACTGAAGATTGATTTATTTGTTAAAATTCATCACATCAGGCATTTTGGGCTCTGTGTGGAGCCTCCATTGTACTGAGGAAGATTCACAAACAAAGAGCGCCACAGAGCCCTGAAACAAAGAGAAGACAGATCATAAGCAATACAAAGCAACAAGTAGATTTTGTGGAACCCTGAATTACAACCGTGGGAGGAGCAGACATAAACAAAGCTGCTCTTTTTACATGTTGTTTGGGGATGTTGTTTGTTCCTACATGGTATTTTTCCCCTTACAGAATATTCTGGGGAGCAGCTTGGTGTGCAGCTCTCTGCTGTCTGCTCTGTGACCCCTCTGAAGTTACACTGATTTCCATGAAGCCTTGAAAAGGGAGGGGAGCTGCAAACTGATCCCCCTCGCTCTCTTTAGAGTCAACAAGGCGTTGATGTGAACCAGCACCGACGTCCTGATGTCACAGGACGTCTGCACTGGTTCACATCACGTCCAGGCATGTGGGCGTCACATGGCCAAAAGAGACACTTTGTTGGTCAGATCATCGGCTTGATGTTGACATGAAAGGATTAATTCATGACACACAGTTCAGTTATGAATACCACACTTATCACACACAGCACACAGAGTCTCTCCCAAGAGTTTAGCATGATAGTTGCAGCATGCTTACATGCTCAACTAAGGTGCTGAACATGGTAAACACTTTTGCCTAAAAGCTCCAACCCCAAGACATGCGAAGACTGAACAGAGACTTAAGTCAACCCTTTGGCCCGAAAGACAAAACATTCAACATTTGGCCATGGATGAATCTGCACACTCAAACACCCAACAAACTCCCTGCATTCCCCTCCAACATAGTACATAACAAAGCCTTATGATGTCTTCTAAAACAACCCAGTGATACGTCCTCCCATTCAAATGTCTCAGCGCAGGGGGAAAGCAACTTGTGTATGTTTTGGTTTGTCTGCCACCGTTCCCTTCGGTATGTAAGCCGATTCTGATTTACTGATTTTAAAGAAGAAAAACAAATCAGAATGACTGACCTCCACACATCAACCTTGACGCGTCTTTTCTGCTCAGACATACCCTGGTTGTGTACATTTTGTTTTCAGTTCTATCTACAGAAGAAACAGGTAACAATGACGCCAAATTTGTCCTGATAAGACTGACTGATGCTACTTTAACATATTACAGATTACACAGTTAGACAACTCAGTTATAAGAAGGGCTGAAAGAGGAAGTTTGGTATCAACAGTCCTTGGTCTGCTGACTGTTTGCCAACCACAGTGTCTCAAAACAATATAATTATACAGTGCATACAATGCAAAAACTACAGTCCAAGTTCACTGCAGACATGGTAGGACACTGAATGCACAAAGATAAACATGTACATTTTAATACACACATTTCATCAGTGTACTGCATACATTTGTATTTTATTTAAAATGTTATCCTTTGTATATTATTTTTACCCTTATTCCAAATCTTATTTTTCTTTGAACATTAGCCTTTTCATCAAAGCCTCAGTTTCCCAGCCTGTATTTCACTGCCCATACTGTATATTTGAATCTTGAAGCCTGAAGTGTTCATTTTTCCATCCCCCTGTGAACATTATTAATCAAGGACTTTCAAAGGTTGTTTGTTGAAAACATGGGGGCATGTATTGAGGCATATTACCATATTTGAATGAGGTCACATGTTGTATTTGTCTTTTTAAAAGTAACTTTAAAAACTACTCACAGTCACTGGATTTTCCTCAGGGTGATAGTTACAGATAGTAAAATGGAGGCCAAGATGAAGAAATTAGATTGTAATAATATTTGAATCACTAAAATCCATCCATTTACTTTCAAGAAATTGGAGAATTTTTATATTTGCTACATCTACTTTTTAAGGCCCCTGTGCATGCTGTTATGTTGTTATATGATGAATGTTTATCTGTTCTAATGAGCTTCAAATCTCTGCTTCATATTGCACTTATCATGTCACAAATTTAGCCAAAGACGTTTTTCGGCATCCAGCAACTCAATGACTCATCTTTCCCATCACAATCAAACCCTAACTGGCAGGCTCATGGCCCAATAACAGAATACTCACTTCATCTGTTTTTTTGAGTTCATAATTTCCAAGAACTAATTGAGATTATTTGGCACTTTTTAATAAAGACGGTTTAGTCTGAATAAGTCGTCATTGATGACTTCACTATGGATGACAACATCAAAGAGACAACTTGATGAACCACACAGCCAACGGTAGCCATGGAGCATGAGCAAAAACCGCGACCAGATCCTGAATGGTGATGAGAGACGATAATGATGGCCAACAGATATAAAGCTTGCTTGCTTGTGGTTCAGGAGGCCTACGATGGTTTACACTGAACACACTTGTAAGGTGTTTTTGTATTTTTAGACAAACAAGCAGATGTTAAAGGGAAGCTTGCTGGGAAATGACTTGATCCTTTACGGGAACATAGTTTGACTGTCCAGACTCTCCTTGATTCCTGACTCATGAACACTTCAGCTGTTCATGAGTCACCTCATTGCACCAAGAGTGCCATAACAGCAATTTTATGTCAATAGAAAAGTATATATAATTATTATGAAACTATTTTTTTCATCAGGAACAGTGTGTCACTGTCATGTTGAACTTGTTGGAGCTGTTAGTCTTGTATTGTATGTTTTGCAGTGTCTGAAACTCAATATGTTGTCATTAAGTCATAAACTCCTCCAGCCTTAGTGTGCTCTACAATTTAAGTAAACACTGTTTGGATCCTGACTGCCCATTGGCCCTAAAAAGGTGAGGTGAGTGAATATGCACAAATCGGTCGGTTGTTGCCACTGGCTTTGATGACTTGTGATTGGTTTTGATTGAGAGGGTGGGGTCAGAAAAGAGTGTTTCTGTGTCTGTGTGATCACCAGACACAACAATCATTCAGAGGTGCAATAGGTGCAACAGCTACTGTCTGTTGAGTGCATCTAGGTCACTATATATCATTTTCCATAATGACAGATGTATGTTTTTATTAAATCACCTTGATCCTGTCTGTAATCTATGATCATGAGAGCAAATCTCATGCAGCCAGGTTCCAAGTATGAGGGTGTCCACATACTTAGACTATATATTGTATTTTCAAAGTAAGCGACACCTCAATAGTCCTGTTCTCATAGTTAAGCTGCTTTACACACTTTTGAATCTCTAAACAAAATCCAGATGACATTATGTATTGGAAACAATGTATGTAAGTACATTTACTCAAGTACTGTACTTCAGTACAAATCTGAGCTTTTTTACTTCATACCTTTCTTTTCATGCCACACTACACTTCTACTCAACTACATTTTGGAGGCAAATATTGTACTTTTTACTTCACTAGGATTATTTGACAGGTTGTACCTTTACTTAAAAATATCTGAATACTTCCTCCACCACTGATTAGAAACAAAATATATTTTCCATGGTTTTACATTTCAGTTGGTACTTTGCTCAAGGACACTTTGGTAGGACACATATTAATGAAGGGCATGTTTCCAGACCTAAGAGCAAGAAACTTGTTCCCAAATGTTTCTATGACACACTTGATACACACATGCACACACTCATGTTCAATGACAGTTTTGTTGTTTACAGTTTGTGCCATGCAACCACCTTGTAATTCACTGCTCTTCAGAAATGTAATTAGTAATTGGGGATACACTGCCACTGCACTAGTTACAAGTTGTCCAAAACATTTTGTAAAGGAAACACCATTTGGCTCTATTTGGCTCATGTGATTATGTTAACTTAATTTAGCATTGAACAAAGACTTCAGAGGAAATGAACACTGGTGGTCAAAGGCAGTTTTTGTCAAGTTGAGAGTTGCCTGCGTATTTGTTAGGGAAAGAAACAAACAGGATGTAGGCCTACGTATTTCTTGGAACATGTTGCTGTCCGAATTATCCTTCAGATTTCCCCAGATGTTGTTGTTGCAGAAGCAAGCAAAGAGTTAAAGCAATCACATGTTTAGATTTTAAAAACATTTGCACCCACATCATAATATTTTTCTTTACTATTATTGTTTATATCTTTCTATTTGTCCATTAGTTTATATTTTGAACAATTTATTTTTAAACTCTGAATGTGGAAACTGCTTTCTAAGGTTATTTCTTAAGTGTTGTTGTCTGTATTGTACTTATACAAGAGTTATGGATTTATATGTTTATTTCAAAGTGAAAATTCTCAGTTTTTCTCTTGAGTGGCACTTGGAAATGTTAGCTTAAAACACAATCCTTTACTTAATCAGGTCAAGAAAACCGAAGTGCTAAAAGAGCTGTGAGCATGTCCATCTTAAATCTAGGCCAAACAACTCCAAGAGGCAAGACTGTAGGTGTGCAGGTTACAATGTGTGAATCTACAGGGGGGGGGTTAAACTTCTGAAAAACACGACAAGCAGTGGGGAGGCACATGTTCAGATTTGAGGTAAAAGTACTGTAAAATGTACTGTATTGTAAAAACTCCAGTGGAAGTATTGAAAATGTTATTTAAACCTAATACATGGAGTTTTTAACTGGTAATGAAACAGTCTAAATTTCATAGTGATGCCTCTATATGACCTATAAACAGACAAGACCATCAGTGAAAAGATTGGCAACTTCTATATTCTTAATGCTTGCCAGCAGCTTGGATTCACATGGAAATCAATGAAACTAGGCGGCACAAAAACTATCGCTTTTGTCCAAAGGGGCCACCAGAGTCAACACAAAATAAAAGTTTGACTGTGACTGTTTTATGTTATATCATTAGATTTTTGTAAAGGCAGGGTTTTACTGTTGTACTTGGTTGAGATGGAGCTAGTGACACCGAAGTGACACCTTCACACTGCATGTTTAATAAAAATCAAATCCTCACATTTGACTAACTGGAACCATGAAACGATGACTGATCAACTAATCAATTCAGCTCTGATTGTCCATACTGTTGCGTAGTTTTATCTATGACAAAGCATCAGGTTTTACAAGCTCTTCATGTGTTTTGTATGGAAAATCTACTTAAAATAAGTAAACAAACAATTGTAATGGAGTATATATTTCCTTTCGAAATGTAGGGGAGTAAAATAAAGTTCACTGCTAATGTAAGTAACTCAGAAGTCCATGTAGTAGTGTAGTATATATGTGAAGCTTCTGACTGACCTGTTGACAGACTGGATCCTCAAGTTCAGAAATAATAATTGCATGATTTTATTTAATTAAACGTAATGATCCTCATATGAAACTCGTGTCATTGGAACCAAATAACAGGATACAGAAATACAGTACATTTGAACCATAATTTCACACACCAAACCAGACGGGCAGGTTTGACCACAGCAGAAACCAAAGTTACAAAACATTTAAAAGGTTTAATGACTCATTCTGGCTAACTCAGAACATCAATTAAAAGCATCATGTAAACAAGGATTACAAGATGTTGCATGATGGCAGGCAAAGTGATGGAACATCTTTGTTATTTCTGTCATCACGTCTGTTCCCTTCATAAAAGAAACACACAGGGTCACTGTAAGGTCACTGCAGAGAACACTAGGAACACCTCAGTGTGTCAGATGCCTGGATGTTCACTACAGTCAGATACAAAAGGATGCTTTTCGGTTAAATAAATATATTTAACCTTATTGAGTCTTATTAAGTAAGTGGAAGGAGTCAGATCCCCTCACTTTCATACTTAAAAGTTGCTTATGCATCATACAGTCTGCATCTATTCTATATCCAGCCAATGAATACCATCCTTGCTGCAGTGGCCATAGGTTTGGGTCTGACCTGTGGCCCTTTGCTGCTTGTCATCCTCTCTCTGTCTTCCCCTTTCCTGTCTCTCCTATCAAATAAAGGCAAAAAGGTCCAATATATCTAAAAAACGAGAGTCAACTTTAATTCTGCTTTATTATTTTTATTTAAGGTCTATAGCCATGTCTGTCTGGTGTTGGTATTGACAGTCTGAAATGTCTACACGATAAGAGGGAAATTGAAAGCTGTGGCTTTAATGAGCTAGGATCTGTATCTCAAGAAGACCTTGTTTCAAGTCTCACTCGCTGCTGAGGCGTCTGTCCTTGAGGAAAAGCACCCAGATCTCATTCCTGGATCAGATGTAAGTGAGTGTTTGTGTCTACCAGCTGAAAGCTGAGAGCAAAGTAAGTTCCCTCTCTGTGTCTGAGCCAGAGGCCTTTTTTAAAATTTTTTTATCCAGTGATAAAATCTGTTGTTAATGTTTTATTAACAATGAAAAATGTGAACATGCCACTTCCTTTTCACCCTATGACATTAATAATCTGTCTTCCACACTAGTGTAACTCCTCAAAATCTTAATCAAGTACTGAAAGACTCCTGTCAGGTGTCAGTGCTCAATATGCTTGTATGCACTGGTTAGTTGAACAGAATGAGCACTTTCTACACACACAAATAATGTATATCAACACCTCTGTATTTGCTGCTCTGACTGAAGCAAGAGGAAACTCTGCGATTAATTAGGTATAATTCTATTGTTTGTTTTGATGAAGATCAAGGCTTGATAGTACTTTGGTCTGACAAAATCAACAGGAAGATAAGAAATGGCTATGTTGTTATATACAGTATATATATGGGTTTGGGCTTTTTGCCTTTATTTTGAAAGTGAAGCTCAAGATATACAGGAGAGGGGATGACACACAGGGCTGCAGGTTGGATTCAAACCCATGGCCACTGTAGCAAGGACTCTGCTTTGGTACATGGGCAGCCAGCTCTACCAGGTGAGCTTAGAGTTGTTCTTTTAAAGTATTTTACGAATATAAAAGCTTCTCAGTGAAACATCATCCTTCCTCAGAACCGCGCTGAACGTCTCTCTGTCTGTCTACTTTAAAATAATTCAGTAAATATACCCAAGTGAATTTCTTCAGCCTGGCCTTCAGCCATGTTGATAGCTTTGGGTAACACTGTGTATAATTCACTGAGTTTGTTTGTTCCTATGTGTTTACGTATGGCAGAAAAGAACTGGGATCCTTGTTGAATATTCATGTAATCAAAGTACAAACTGTACAAGAGGACACCAGATGAGATCCATATATCAGCTGAACTCACTGTGACAGATAACTCAGTGGTGAGGACCAGCAATAACTGTTGACTCCTCTGGAGCAGCAAAAGCACCCAGAAAAACTGGATTGCCTAAGTGCACAATATTAGAGCTGTCACAGGCAAATCTTAAGTCTGTAATTACTGTGTTGATCCCCTGAGTGTAGCTAGTTTCTCCACTGAACCCTGCCCTTGGCAATGATATAGTTTTGACTCACACTGCTGAACATGATGTACCATTCCACTGGCATGCAACATATTAAACAAAGGCCCTCTACTATTTCCCCCAACAAAGTGTACAGCTTACATTTCAGTCAAGGTTTCAAGGAAACACTGAAGACGATAATAATTTCAAATTTTTGGTTTATTAGAAAAACAATTACAAAACTTTGGCAATATTGTGAACAAACAATTGCATTTGTATAAAAATACATTCGTTATATTTTCAGTGCGTGCCACCAAAGTTGCACAGCTGACCCTGAAGACTTCTGTCATACTCCTAACAGTTTTTTTTGGAAGTTGAGGAGAAACTAATCCTCGAGTCAGTTTATTTGGAATGTTCTTTGTCCATATATTTCAGTGGCATCTCCGGCTTGAGGCTCGACTTAAACGCTGAGCAGTGTGTTCGGGGTTTGAGCTTCACAAAGCGCCCCACAGCACCGGGGCATCTGGCTCCCATCAAAAGCTTCAGGCCACATGGCTCAGAGGTCTCCGTCACCTCCTCCTCCTTTTGTTTAGCAGCTGGGAGAGCTAATCTATGTGCAGCTTTATACACAAACTGCTCATCCTGTTTAATCACTGTGCTAAAATCAGCAACCACAGCTATCCAACACTTCAGTGCCTTAAGCCTTGCATTAACACAACACTTCTCTTGGAATTCATCCACATACAATTCAACCGTTATTGTTCTAAAAGTCCTCTCAGAATACATTCTCCTCTATTCATCTCTATGAGAGAACGACTCCCTGACACTCTCATGCAATCTTCAACAGCAGATTATTAAGGCATACGTATTTTTCCCTTTTACATATTGTGACCTACATGCATAAAATACATCTACATTTGCTTACTTGACTTGTCTGTTCCGCTGTCACACCTTCAAATACAGTATGTGCTTAAGTAACAGTAGAAATCATCACAGACAAACAATGCATAGCAATGTAGGTTGTTAAAATCTACTGTGTTGTCAGTACAAGGGGAGTTGGAAACTGAGGACAATAATTGCACTTTTCTCTTTACGCCACTCAAAGGGGACAATATGCTTCTAAACATATGTCAACTTCTCAAGAGCGCTTCTTTTTTTTTTTCAAACATTTGAACACCAGGTGCAACTCCAACTCCTCCACCTGACAAATATCAAGTGATCTTTTACCCCAAATGTGTCCCAAACTCCTTAAATCTCAAAATTCAGTTGAGGGAATCCTTAATTGGGAGGCATTTGTAGCTCGCTTTACCAGGAGCCAAAGATCACTTGGGGAGGACAGGAACTGATGTGGAGAAGTTACTTTCCTCGCAACAGAACAGGAAAGCGTCCACTTTACTTTATGGAGTGGCCTCCACTGACATCCAGTTCCTGTGAGCTCCGTCTCCTGGCCTCTGCGTGGCGCTCCAGTCCCCCTCCACGACACTTGGTGGGACCAGGCACCATTTTTCAGAGAGAAGTAATCCAGGAGAAGACAAATCTCTTGATTTGTTTCATTAACTTAAGTTGCTTGACGCTCAGGCAGGGCTCATGGTTCAACACGTCATGCAGCGAGGTCTCATGTTGAGGGGCTGAGGGTTGGGGTCAATCTGTAGGCAGGAAATGGAAATAAAAGACACATAAGATGAAGGTTAAGTAAGCAGATAATTCAGTCTTATTCCAAACAAAATATTCAGTGCTATGGTACATTAAGCCTACACCCACTGATTATTTTCATGTGGTTACTGTTTAGTACAACTCAGCTGTGTTCTTAAGAGCTTCCAGTAGGGATGTTTTAAAATTAATCTACTCAAAAAAATATTTATATATGCCAATCAAACTAAATAAACAGTGGGAGTCCTTTACATCATTTGGTGACTCACCTCGCTGTACACAGGCGGAGGTCGGAAGCGAAACTCTTGGACAAAAGCCATGAGGGGGCGCTCCAGGATCCCACTCAGGTCTTCGGCAGGTTGTGGGACCGCCGCGTTGTTGCGCTGCTCAGCCTCCTCCTCTGTCACCACGGAGCTGTATTCTGGAGGAGCTGCAGGGAAAGAGGCAGAATTAATCCACTGGTCTGACTCAACAGTACAGGTCCAAACACTAAGCTGCTGAGTCATCACTGCAGTTAAAACTCTTAAAACCCCCACATAACATTTACTGCCTTTTTTTGCGCTAACAAACACTGATTTGATCCAACATGAATCTCCACTGAATCGAAGCTTTGTTTGTTTATACATGTTGGCATCTGACCTAGTTACACTTTGGCAGTAATCATAAAAATAAAAAAGGGAATAGGTCCACAAACTGATGAGGTTAAAGCAAGAAGGACTAATTTATTATTGTAGCAGACAATATCTATTGACAAAAAGTGAGTCTCTCTTTTTCCCCTACATAAAAACTCTAACCTGAAAAACCTGGTGTATCAGTGTGACTCCTATTAATCAAGCTCATTGGCAAGATTGGGGTTTAAGACTGATTGGCTCAGAATTATAAATGTTAAACTAAGCAAGAGGATAAGGACATCTAGATCTACATATCTCAATCACTGCAGCATTAAAGGACACTTACGCTCAGGCTGCTCGGGGATGGCCATGCGCAGCCACTCCAGGTTGACGCTGTACTGGCTGCTGACGCTGGAGGTTCGGCTGCCGAAGGGATGGAGGGGGATGGTGCCGATGACCAGCGGCAGCTCTAGGCACAGCTTGGACGTCCCAGGAACATCAACACAAACCTGGTGGGAGCGAAAGAGGAGAACTTTTAGTGAAATCTGTGTAAAGTCCATATTTAAAAACAGCAACAGCATGGATGGAAAGAAATTCCTAAGAAATAAAGCAGCTGTTGGCTGAACTCACCTTGAGCATGTACTCCACTTTGATGATGCGGCACTGCAGGATGGAGGGACCCACAGGTGGGATCTTGATGGCTCGACCGTGCCACGTCTCCCTGCATCTGGCGCCCACAATATCACCGCACAGTGTGCCCACCACCGAGCGCTTCTGCTTCATGGTGCCGCGGGCGATGAATGTCTGTGTCTGAGTGATATAGGCTTTGGGCACCACTGATCTGGAGGTAGAGTTGTCGAACTCCGCAAAGACAGGTATCACCTCACCTGCAGAGAGGGACAGTATGTTAACAACTGCTGACACTTCTAAACTGGGCTACAAAGAGAAGGTGTTTTCAGAAGGAGTTGTTTTAGGTGCTGGACTCTCACCTGGTGTGTAGCCTTTGCGGTCAATCTTTGCTGTTACAGACACCTGTCCGAAGTTGCGGTACCACGCCCGTGCCATCTTGTCCCTCGTTCCGGCCTGTGGTGCCTGGGAATAATAAAACCGAATGAGCCAAATGCCTCAAAACACCAAGAAAATCATGAAGTATGTAATGATACAATCATGAAATGTTAAGGGTGCTCACCAGTAGGGCTGGTGTGTTGATGTCAATGGGCTCGATGACTGTAAACTCCTTCTTGATCTTCTTGACGGTGGCCCACGGCCTGTGGAGCTTCACTTTGACCCAGTAGCGGATGCTGCCGTGTTTGCCCTCGAAGGAGGTGACCAGAGTCTCCTCAGGTAGCTGGAAGCTGAATGGAAATTCATGTCTGCCAGCAGGAAGGTGGGTCACTTCACCATTATCTGAAAAAAACAAAACAAAAGGAAATTCAAGTTCCAGTTCATTCACTTGTTGTTTCAGTTGTGTTTGGTTCATTTGATTTCAAGAGTACAGGAATGAGTGTAACTTCAATGACTTTCCTCCAGCTGTGATTATCATAAAGAAGAGCATAAAGTAATATAACTAGGATGTAAAACAATCAATTCAGCACAGAGATGTACAGTAAAAATTTTTACTGTGATCAATTATCTGATTGAGTGTAAGGTGATTTGCGCAACACAACAATGAATGGCAGCAATTTGCTTCTTCTGAAGAAAAGTCCTGATAAAACCTGCACAATTAGTTCGAAGTTCAAAAACAAGGCTCTTTAGAAATCCACATCAACAACTGAGAAAGAGTAAGAACGTATCTTTTAAGCACAAACTGAAAGAGAAATCCCTGTCTCTCTCTGCAATCACATGGCTTCTGTGCTTGCTCAGAGGGGCGGTTCCTGCTCCATTGTGCTGACTGAGAACATGTTTTCCTCAAGCTGTATTATACAGGCTGTCTCAACTGCTGTGTTTTTCTCTCCCTCTTGCTGCACAGGTCGAGGAACACGTGTTTGCGTTTAACAGACTCGATGTGTTTTGTGTCCCTTTGTTAGCTGCAAGCTCCAACTTGATTTAAATAACAATACTGTCACTGTCAAATCCTCTTAATGGGTCAAGTGGGTCATTGTGAGCTTTCTGTTGTGTATGCAAAAAAACACCACCGAACTTCTTTAACATTATATGATATTTTTCTTATCAAATACCGAGTCGAGCAGTGAGACTGAACACTGCAGGAAAACAACATAACATTTCTGAAGCCCTGGCTGTGAATTTCCTGTCTACTCTTTAAAGCAAAACAGCTCGGTGTCCAATGAATGGACAGTGAAACTCGAGGCTCTCCCACATCGCTGTGGAGAAAAACAACCCACGAATCTCTTCGAATGAGGAAAAGTCTGATGTCAAGGCTATTTCTTTCAACAGATGTTTTCACAATGAAAAAGGAGTGCAAAGACAGCTGTTGCAGCATGTTTTTCTCTCTTCCTATACAGTTTTTTTTTTTAATATACTTCTAGATCGAGTTATGAACAACAACAAAACTTCTGGAATGGAAGAAAAAGTAATAAACAAAATTCCAAAATCCCCTAAAAGTACTTTTGTCACTGAATGACTGGATATCATAGTGTTTACTTCTTCAAGGAAGTGCCCAACAACAAGTCAATAACTCTCCAAAGACTCCCCATAAAATAATTTAAAACTGAAGTTTGACTTTTGTTTCATTCAACAGAATATTAGATGATCCAGTCAACTTTGCATCTACAATATGAACAAGTTTCTAAATCAAAGGGCAGAGCCAACAAAACCTCTAAGTGTGAACTTAATAAAACTCACTAATACAACCAAGCTACAATCTGACTTTACTACACATTTAATGCAACCATAACATACATTTAACTCGCATACTTAAATCATGCAAACAACACTATCCCCAATTTGCAGACAAACAAGTAGCCCAGTGTCCCCCAGACAAATAAGCCACTTTCACTATTGTTTCTTATATTTGGCATTTGCTCCACTGAGCTGGTTTGGCTCTTTTGATCCCCTACTAGCTGACATTTTCACAAGTTTCCAGCTTTGTGCACCCTCTCAGAGTCTCTCACCCACAACCACCATCCCCGAGCCTGCAGAGCGGACTGACCTGCCTGCAGCAGCACCTCTCTGCGGTTCAGGTACTCCACTTCGTCGCTGTAGTTCTGGGTGTATGCGGTGCTGGAGCCGGCGGACCGAGACTCGGTCCAATGCACTTTAGCGAATCCCTCGGCGTGGAGCTTCAGGGAGTACACCCGACTCTCATCGGACAGGTCCAGCACCACCCGACCGGACACCACGTCCCCGCTGCTGAACACCGGAGGACAGTCCACCTCCGGAGAGTCGAAGACGATGTCAAACTTTTTCAACTTGTCGAAAATCATCTTTGTGGGTTTTTTATATGCGAGTCCTCTCAAATATGAGTGAGTCCTTTATTCTCGGTCCCGCAGTATCTGAAGTGAGCTGAAGTGGAGCTTCAGATGTCTTTTGTTCACTTGTTGTTTAAAGCTCAAACTGTTGGGCTCTTTCAGACTGCAGCCCTATTTGGAGGCTGAGAAAGTGGGCGGGACTCTGAATTTATTATGTAAGGCCTCGGGAGAGGGTTGAGGTGCTGCGTTCAAGAGCTCCTCCTTGGCACCGACTTATCAGTACTACAGCTGTAAGTAAGACATGTGGCTGCATTTGACTACTTTATTTGGCCAAAGCTAATAACAGATCTTATCAGGAAGGTTTCAGATGGAAACAAATTTAAGATATTTGAGTTCCTGTTTACAACAAACACTAGAGTTTGAGCCCACTGCTGTTACAAAATTAGTTTTTGGGTGGTTCAGTAGAAGATTCTCATCAAGAAAACAATAAGTTTCACTTTATTAACTGATCAAACTTCAATTATCACCTTTGTTCTGTATATGTAGGTTGAGGTTGGTGTAGGAGGAGACAACAGCTAAAAAAAACCCCACCAGAACAAGTCTGGACAATGTCTGAGAACAAAACCACCACATGATGCCAACATTACCAAAAGTGAAAGCCACTAGTTTCAACGTTTATGACGACCACCCACCTGAGAGTCACACCTTGACAACTAGGGCCGTCATGTCATTCCTCAGTCCAATTTACAAGTTAGGTTACTTATGTGCAGCTCTTTCAAACACCTATATTTCCTGATCTACTCTGAAGGCAGCACAATAAACATGCAGACTGGGTGTGGAGGCAGCAGTGAGGAAAACAGGCCTTGGTGATGATTGATGGTTACAGGTTCTTAGAAGAAAACAGGCTTACTGAGCATGCCTCCGTCTGGCAGAGATCCGCCCTGCACAGCTCAGAGGAAAATAGTTTCACTCTGGACCAAAGCTGTTTACTCCACTTCTTCCATGTCGCTTTGAACATACTGTACTGTTGCACTGCCTGGACGCTGCACACATGGAAAACACACAGCTAGGCACAAATGCCTGCAACTTATGCCACCAAATGCTCATATGAAAAACAACTGCAGTCATTCTTTCTTTGATAATAAAGGCATAGCACACAGGGAAACTACACGTCTCCAAATAAAACTTTTGGACCAACTAAATCACTTGCATGAATCATTGCACCCATTCAGCCTTTTATGAACACATCAAATTCACTTCCAACATTTGCAAACAAAGCCAATTCTGAGCAGAACTGATTTCTCTTCCAAACTCTGCAGCGATCAATACACTAAACAAACACTCCTTCACTTCTAAGCTGTGTTACTCTTTTCATTCAATACAAAAAATCAAGTCTGGTCTGAAAAACAAAGTTGTTTACTCCTTTGTTCCCTGGGATGACTTGTTAGCTCTCCAGTGCCACCGACTGGCAATGTGGAAGACTACCAGGATGTTTTTACACAGCCTGAACTGGACTGGAGATGTCTGTGGATCTGTGAAAAAGTTCCAAGACTCTAGTTAAATGGTGCCCAAAGATTAATAAAAGTACAATTGGGCCTTTGGGGAGGTTTTGCAATTGAGTCTCGACTCCTTGCAGGTTAGGTAGAAAGTACAAGGTTCACCTTTTTTCCTTTGGTATAATCAGCTAACTTGTCAAACAAAAATCCCAACTAGCAGCAAAACACTGTCATATTTGGGAAGTCAGTGGTCCAGTTTGCATCAATTAGTAAGTTGTTTGCTTAAATTGCATTCAGGAGGCTGAGGCCTGGGAGGAAATAAATCCCAGCACGCCACCTGCTGGTGACCAGCAGGAGCAGCAGCAGCAGCAGCAGCCTGGCTCCGGGTCTCACTGCCTCGGCCGTGATAAGAGGAACATGAGGTTCTCTGCACAGAACGATGGGCTTGATAAACACTCCCACTGCACAGATGACTCAGTATGATCACTTTAATCATGGCTCCAGGCACGTTTACCACTGCCGCAGACTAAAGTAAACATATTTATCCTTGTGAGTTTGTCTTGTTTACCCACAGAGCTGCTGAGTGCACAGTATTGTAGAACAAATATTAACACTGAAGCCCTGCATACTTCAGAGCAAAGAGGGGCTTGAGACAGCGTATTTCTTCAAGTGTTGTTTGCAAGAGGAAAAAAAAAAGCTCCTAAAACTGGAGCTTCCTCTCCACTGAAACTCTCAGACACATTTATGCCTTTAAAGGGAAGAAACAACCCCTCACAAAAAAAATGCTGTTCATGGAAGATAAATAAGCCGAAGACAACACCATATTGTAAAATGAATGGAGCGCAGCAGCAGCAGCAGCAGCAGCAGCAGCAGCAGCAGCAGCAGGTTGTGTGCTGGAGCAGGGCGGGCCGAGGGGAGCCACGTGTTGTTTTCCTGGTTGCCACGGTGACGAGGGCTGCATTTTTTAAACAGACCCCACCTCTTCCTTCCTCCCTTCCTTCCTTACTTTCTCCTCTGCCTGTCACTTTCTTCCTCATTTCTTGGCCCAAGTTTACTTTGTACATGCAAACGTACCAGCTTGAATAAAAGCTCATTAGGTTCCCGAGAGGATTTGAGGAAGTGTGTAAACGTTGAAGCTTTGCAAAAGCAATTAGTGCTGTTGTTTCCTGGACAGATTCTGCAGATTACATTGGTCCACAAAGAATGTCGGCCTGAGACATTTACAGGTCAAACCACCCATGTGCCGACAGCATCTTGGCCTCTCTACTGGTGCAAGTAAATTTCCAGAATCCAGAAATCAAAATTGCAGTTTCTTTTATTTTTTTCAGTTGTATGGTTTTGGTGGATATTTCTGGGTGAGGGATGGAGAAGCAGAGGATACTGGTGATTTCTGACCTCCATTCATGTAAAAATCAGTAACAACAAGCATATGTCTATACAATATGGTTGGATTTTTTCCCACATGGTTTTATTTGACTTTATATTTGTTTTCCATTATTGCATTTTATCTCTATATTATTTATATTAATACGATCTTTAATATATCTTATCATCAGAGACATTTGTATTCATATTTGGTGGCCATCTGCATTAAGCAAACCAGTATCATTCTGCCTCCAAATTGATCAGAAAGGTTTTGAAAAGTTTAAAAATAGCATTATTGAGATATTATTAGTGGTGACATCGTCTAGTTAAGATAATTTAGTTTTACTTATACACCACATTTCACATAATTTTGTGATGATTTTATTAGGGATGGGCAGTAACGAATGTACTACTATAATATCGTCCTCCCCCTGTGCTTTATTTAAAAAAGGATGAGAGATGCAAGAGAACGCGAAGCATTTGAACTCACCTAGACTGGCCCAGATTCCCCTGTTTTGATTTTGAGTTACTTCCGGTGTGAGGCATTTTTCTCACCAGTGATCACATCAATACCAGATTTTAATTTGGCAGGAAAGGATGCAGCAACAGGGATGCTTAAACAACGACTTGATCAAGACAAAAAAAAAAAATAATATTATAATATTGATAAACAGTTAACTCCTGGTAAAAGTATAAATATCAAACATTTTGTTTTTTACAGATCATTTTTATTTTTCCTTACTTTCTTGGATCTCATATCATATTCATGTTTTTATTTATTTTTAGCAGCTGGTCTGAGTAAGTTTGATAAATATAAATTTAGGCTCTGATTACATGTTTATATTTTACACCAAATAATTAAAGCAAATGTTAGAGAATTCAACGGCTGTTTGTTTGGTTTCCGAAGTAACAGTAACCCAAATCCTGCTCTTACGTATCTGAGACTCTGCATTCATATTTACCTGATCGATGATTTACCAAATATGCTGTTGACAGAGCATCTAATGAAACATTAACCACTGTCGACAGTTTATTTACCCAGCTACTATGGCCTATACTCTCTGCCTCTCTGGTTTTAAGCAGCCTGCTGTCTTCCACACGGGGGAATTTTATACTGTAAGGCGTTATGTCCTGCACAACACAGCACTCAGTAAACCAGTTGTGTTTATTTGGACCCAACACTAATGGATTTGTGTTTAATGTTAGGATTATGTTATCTGGCATATGTATCTGGACGAGCCGGTGTCGACTTCTCTCCCAGGCTTTCATGCAACACATTTGGCCCAGGTGGCTTCATTTTGCAAACTGCAGCGACTACAAGACGCAGTGGCTACCAGCTGTCTCATAACAGAGCAAATCAGCAGTTTTACACCACATTATTCAGACTAGAGAGAGAACTTTTTCATCCATCCACCAGCTGCAGTACATGCTGAAATACAATTACTGCATATATCACAGCAAAAGCTAAAAACAATGGATGTTATCTCACAAGAATATTATATAGATACAGTAGGGAACAAATGGAAATACACAAAACTACAACAAAGTCAGCACAAATTATATAAATGTCCCCCTTTTTAAAGAAGGGAAGGCAGTGTTTCGGGATTTTGAAGTAGTCATAGTAAGTATTTTATTTCTAGTCACCTTTGGCCACACAGACAGTAACTTTTAGCATCACAGTTGAACTGACTGGTCCTGTTTGGCTCTCCCCCTGAACAGGCAGTGTGTTTTATTATGTTAAATTATAACTAAAAAGGTTAATGGTGAAAAATGAATGACATTTTTTACATGCAAAACATTACATGGAACTTTTATTAGCCAGAATCATTGCATATTTCAACCTCAAAATGGTACATTTAATAGGGGGAGAAAAGACTGTTAGAAGCAGCAGCTGCAGCTGTAATTCACCTGGCCTTAACGTGTGGCTATTCAACAGCCAGTCTGATAAATGAAGATGGTAAATATTTAAAAACACACACTGAATATTAACCATCCATGTGACTAACACCATCTGCAGCTTTTACCACTGACCTCGGATCAGATGCTGTCTCTTCCTGAAGTACGTGATCTTCGAGGTGTAGTCGTTATAGACGGAGTTCATGCCCCGGTTCTCCAGCCAGTGTGCTGTGGCCACCCCTCTTCCCTGCACCTTCATGGAGTGCACTCTGGTGTCCCTCCGGAGCTCCAGGACCACCTGGCCCGACACCACCTCCCCTCCCGTGAACGCTGCATCAGCCGGACCATCCAGCTCCAGCGTGAAAGACTTAATGGAGTTCAATGTCATCCCTAAGAGTGGAAGACAGTGGAACAGTAAATAAAAACATTTTGGAAAGGCTGAGGGCTAAATCAATACTTACGGTTTACAATAATGTTAGAAAATGTGTAGAACTGGTTTTCAGGTGCTGTAAAAAAGCACACCGCAAATAGCCAGAGCCAGCTGGAGGCATGAATGACTGAAACACCAAATAAAGCAATTATTATACATCCTGTATTTACTTTTTAAAATATTATTATGCAATGTTTTTGAACCTCTTTTAAATTAGTGTGTTACAATAAATGTTATTTTCTTCCAGAGATCTTATTTTTAGGGTGGGGTTTGGGTGGTTCTGATTAGGGGTCCCAGACATGCCAGAGCCAGCCCTGCCAGGAGTCACCATTGTCTGTTTTTTGTTTTTAAACACGTTTTACAAATGCTAAGTAACATATAGACTAACAAAATCTTACATTTGTCTTTTTCTGGTTAAATAAAGTGAAATAAAGTAAAGAATTATTATGTATACTATACTTCTTTTTTTGGTTAACTTAAATATGCATACAAACTCTTCACTTTAACCGACTCTCTTTTTATGATTTTACACAAATTCTGCATTATCATGAATATCAGAAATGCCAAATATTAATATATTACTATATAAGGTAAAAGAACAGCAACTTAAATTCTACTTTTAGTCAACAATATGTAAATAATATTGCAACAACAACTGACAAATGTTACAACAGTGCTCAGTGATTATTGTCTATGAGTCTTATATATATATATATATATATTTTAAATTTTTCCGTTATGCAGCCGGTGCGTGTTTACGTTTATAAACGGCTCTCAGCCAATCAGGACAGACAACCAGGAGTACGCTTTATAAATACAGCTTGAGGACGTTTTTTAAAAAAAAAAAAAAAAAAAGAGTCTCAAACTCACCTGCAGGACAGGAGCAACGTTGTGGTCTTTCTCAGAGGGCGAAGTTTGACGGCAGAGAAACCCAACTGTGTGTGTACTCCGACTGGATGTTCAATGGAAGCTCAGCCTTTATAAACGGCGGGCAGGTCTCAACGCCCAGAGACACAGCAGCTCTCTGTACACCAATGATGAAGAGCACATGCGAGTCACGCCCGCCCACTTTAACACGAAAGGAGGAGGAGGAGGAGGAGGAGGAGGAGGAGGAGGAAGACAGCGTGGTAACTGTAACGTCAAGTAATGCAGAATGACAATTTTCCGGTTGAACCTTTCACATTTAAACTGTGTGAACTGTATTTCATCATAACGTTTTTATAATATTTTATGTGTGGATATGTTTGACAGCAAGAAGTTGCACCATTGAGGAAAGAAGTCCGATATAAATACACATATAAAATACTTGAATTTGGCCTTTGACTTTTATTTTGAAGGTGTCAAAAACAGCCAATGCCTAAATCACTCTCCTTATTCTATTTTATAAATATACATAAAAAAAATAACAAGTACATAACATATATGTATGATATTATGTTAAAATAGTGGCCTATTTCACAAAAAATCATGTGAAAAAAACAAACAAAACACTGCTGCTACTACTGTTATTAAATTATACAGGTAAGTGGGAACATTTTTGATTTAAGTTTCTCTCACCCTCTGCTGTGACTGTGACAAAGTCTGCAGATCTGCACAGGGATGTAGTCACTCTTGGTGATGCTGACACTCAGCCCAAAAAGATTAAACACATTTAACATCTACATTCACGTCCCTTTAAACACATATTTTAAAGGCAGTGTGTATTTCTCTCAAAAAAAAGCCAATGCCTAAATCCCTCTCCTTGTTCTATTTTATAATATACATACAGAACTAACAAGTACATAACATACATGTATGACGTTACATAAAAACAGTAGCCCATTTCACAAAGTAGAAAAAAGGAAAACTAAGTAAACTAAAATGCAAACCTAACAAATGTAATGTAAAATACATTTTAGAAGAGAATTCTGGATCACTTCAGTAAAATGTGGTTTCTCTGTTTGGGTTTTTTGAGTCATGTGCCTCAGCATTTGAAAGAGTCCATCACATGATCACCATATTACATGTTGGCTGAGTTTATCACATGATCACATCATCAGCTTTTTTTTTTTTTTCAGGTGTGGAGAATTTAATAAGTAATAACCTTCCTTTGTCAGATTGTATTAATATAATACCCTACAGTGTCTGCCGAGATATTTGTACATATCATGCTCTCTCTATAAAAATACATTCAAACTAGCCAGGTCATAAGTATCCAGAAGCGTTCATTAATGAATAGTTTTTAATGATAAGGTGCACAAAAGAGGCTATTTATAGACATTAAAACTCCTTTGGACTCTCAAACTGTATGCACTTTATAAATGTTTACTGATGCACTTTATTCACTGACGCACTTTATATAAAATGTCTATGTAATGTTGTATAATGTGTAATGTTAAAAAATTTTATAAAGTTGATAAAAAAGCAAAAGAGGCTATCCAATCCAATCCAACTTTATTTGTTAAGCACTTTAAAAACAACCAAAGTTGACCAAAGTGCTGTACAGGAGAATAAATAGGACATCATAAATGTAAACAGTGATGGTGATGCTATGTTATATCTTTATGAATGGATCATACAGTTATAATCTTTTTATGAAAATATCTGGCTGACATGTATTTAGCATGTCTCTTGGTGCAATAGACCTATCAGGTATTAAACCATATTCTTGCAGCTGTACCCCTTGGACCTGAACCTGAGCCAGCTAACATTCCAGCTATACCTGGACTGCTGCCTTTTCCGACAGGTTGGTGAACTCAGTTTATTTACATCAGCTCGCTTGCCAGCTCTTTTTTATCTGCCGAGCCTGCATCTCAGGGTCAAGGCTGTGTTATTGCTACAACATTGATTGTTTTTACAGAGTTTTGTGGTCAATCATGCTTGAAGGAGGGGATGAGAATTTTTCTGCGAAACAGACGCTAACCTTCTTCTTAGCAATAAGCGTTTACAGTGTAAACAGGGTGGAAGTAGGACAGTAAAGCCCAATGCTGCTGCCCTCCCTGTCCTAAATTTGACAGGCGAGGCTAAGGTTCATGTTTAAGCCACCTAACTGCTAAAGCTGCACTTGCACACTGCTCCAACATTTCACACTCTGATGGCCCCTGTACTAATCTGGATAGATGTTTATTAATTATCCCAGTAAGATTATGAGCATTCTTGTGCAGTTAATTGAAAAACACTGTGGGATGACACAAGATGCATACTTAAAATTTAAGGGCATTATAAGTTGTTATGAGCTGGCAGACTGAGAGTCAGGGTTAAAGTTCATCACACCTCTTTTCCTGTGGTTGTTGAAAAGAATTCTAGGAACTGTAGGAAACATTAAACTACTTTTAAGGCTGACTTAATGATTTGGGAACCTTAAGTCCAGTAAAAGTGACTTATTTTCAAATTCCTTTAACTCATTTTTTTTTTTACTAAGGAAAAGTTTCACTGGAATTTTGGGGGGTCTAGGGGGCTTCCAACCGGTCACGCAAAGAAGCTAAATGTAACCAGTTCTATGATTTCTTTTGAATTGCATTATTTTGAATTGAAATTTAGAATAGCTTCCATTTGAGCACAATTTGGTCTTTGTAGTAAGTCGGACCTTCGGTGTTAAGCTTCATATTATTTGTCCTGTGTGTTTTATTGTCTGTAAAGCAATTGTACATGTACCAAGTGCAATTGTGAGTTCACTACTATTACTAACTGACAAGAACGCTACAACTATAAGATCAGGGGGAAACAATCCTGAGCTAAGAGTCAACATGTGAAATATACTGAATATTTCAAACATATCAGCAAAAAAAAATCAGCAAAACCATTCATGACTTTTGATTTGACTGTATTGTTTATCAGGAGCTGACCAAGAACACAAGAGAAAGAAAACAAGTTGTGTCTCTCAGTCACTGTATGGCAAAATGACTGGTGTAAAGGGAAGGGCCAGGACACTGCAAGGTCAAAGGTTGGGGGATGAACTCTTCACTGTGGGTGGTGCTGAAGAGCAGATGGGCCTGTGGAAACTTGAAGTTGCTCTATTTGATTAATGAAAAGAGGCAATATTGTATTATTATATCATACTATGCTCAGTGGTAATAAAATGAAATGTACAATGAGACACACAACTTTACAGGAGCATCAAACATCAAACTTTTTAACTACTACAACGACCACTGCTGCTACTACTGTTATTAAATTATACAGGTGAGTGGGGACATTTTTATTTAAGTTTATCTCACCCTCTGCTGGGACTGATAAGGTGCCTGTCTGCAGATCTGCACAGGGACGTAGTCACTCTTGGTGGTGCTGTGGCTCAGATCATGTTCTGCCAAACAGATTAAACGCATTTAACATCTACATGCACATCCCTTTAAACACATAAACAAGACCGAAGCATCACCTGGTCCACTCAGTATGTTGCTCAACTGCTGGACGACTGGTCTGGCTCGCTCTCCATCCTGTTTGCTGTAGTGTTCTTGGACCGTGGTTGTGTAGTACTCTCTTGACAGATGGCCTGGGCTGAAGTGCACATGGCTTTTGGTTATCAGGTCATGCCCAGGCCCATATACTGGATGTGTTTGGTTCAGCTTCAGAGAGGAACATAATCAGCATGATTAAATATGAAACAGTAGGATATTTCAACATAACAAACTCCATAAAAATCAACAAAAGTCTATAGGAACATGTGTGCATTAGTCATAAAGTGTAAAATGTTGACTTATGATTCATGTATGCACATTATGTTCAAGTAATATTATACAAAGAAATGTAACTAAGTAGAAGGTCTGCTGACTCACTTCAGAGAACTCAACTCTGTTGGTAGTGACAGACAACCTCTCTTTGTTGCGGCTCATGTCAGTGTCTCCCTTGGGTAAGTAACTGGAATTGTGGTTCCTCTTTATCAGAACAACTGGATCTCCTGGGAATTAAAGCAAATAGACCAATCCAGGAAAGACGACATAGATAGATTAATAGAGTAGTGTTTGATAGTTTTAGAATAAGATTAAGGATTTGGCTGTTCAATTGTAAAAATGTAAGCACTCATGTCCCAATATCTCTGTAAATAAATCTGAATGGTCTCTTTGCCAGAATGAAAACTGAATAAAAAATTAACACAGAAAACACTCACTCAGCTTGTGGTGACAAAAAGTTTCTTTGGAAGTGGACGACCATGAGTCCTGAGAGAAATGTCCAAGGTTGAGCTTTAAACGCTCTTTCACCACAGGCGGTCTGTATCAAAAACACAAATAATGCTTTGATTATATTTGTAAACTCAAAATCAGAATTCAAAGAGTGACAAATAATAATTCTAAAATATTATATTTTAGACAATTGTGAAATTTAGATTTTAGATGCCTCTGAGTCAATCAAATGTCCCCTTTGGCATCCAAGACACCTTGAACTTCCAACATATTTGAAAAAGAGATCTGAAAGGTGACACCCGGCCCAGCAGAAAAGCTGCAGACCTGCACGCATTGGGCTGGCTGAATGACGCAGCGTGGGTTGTCTTTCTTTCCACAATCTTCACAGGATCACCCATAGGCACTGAGGAGGTGTGCTGTAGAAAGACATCATGAAAACAGTCACAGTCACGCTCTTGTGCTGATAACACTTCACGGAAAGCTTCATTAAAAGGCCAATAACCTTGTAAATGTGTGTGTCTACTTAGAGTTGACAGTGCTGGTATCCTAGGTCATAGTGTTTCTTCATCCTGCTTTAACCTGAGTATATCTGTATCAACGACAATGGCTTTCCTGGAACTGCTGAGTGGTAAAGACAGTTTCACTTAATTTTTTTTAACAGATAAATCTACTGTCTGTGCCAGCAATAAAGCATGACTTGCTGTCAATGTTTGATTATTAAATTAAATTAATGCAGAAACATGTAAGAAGCATACTCTCAATACTGAGACTTTCTGTATTTTTAGTATTTTAAAAAAAATACTTAAATTGATAACACAAGGAATTACATTTTTTAAAATCAAGTTAACAAGTTAAATTTACACACTTTTTATCAAATTGATATAAAAAAAACTTTCATATGTGTGTTAACAATTGAAGTGTCTTTTTTGAGTTGGTCCAACAAATCCCTTTTTTCGGTCTATGTTGGGTTTACTTAACTTTACTGCTGCACAGTTGAAATGGATGATATTTTATATGTTAATCATATGTTTTGAATGTACAAAGACTATAGCTGTGGTGGAGTAAAGAGTACAACATTTTGGGAATCTAAAAAAGAGAGGAATTGAAACAGAATTATTTGAAAAAAAATGACTTAAGTACAGCACTTTACTCAAGTAAATGTACTTGTTTGTTGTTTAATCTTTACCTAAGAATGCGGTATTGTGGCTGCTGCTCATTTTAAATTTGGTTTTGATTTTGCATTATGAGAATTTATTTTTTTTACACTACCAGCATAAGTCAGTTTGTGAGTCTTATGGCAACAGTTTCCCTCAAGGGTCTGCAGGTTTTCATTCAAGCCATGAAGCATTTGGTTGGAATAAAATCCTTTGATCATAATAGCTCATGGCCAACAGCTGCTGCTGCTGTGTTACCTTATCCACAGACTGAGCAGCTCTGCTCCAGGCTCCCTGGAAGGTCTTGTCGTACTCGGACACAAAACTGTGCTGGCGTTTGTCTCCTTTGATTGTGGGAAAGCCCTCTTCTACAGAGAAAGAATTTTTATTTTATTTTATCAGACCATACATTTTGCAGGGTTAACCCTCACACAGATTCCTCCACCATTATTCATTACAAGGTTTACAAGATTAGGCTGAAAGGCTAACCGTTTTTTAAATGTTTACCCATTTCTTTAGAGTTACGTTAACTTTGAACTCAATTTGATGAACGTTCACATTAATCATATTAATCCATAATCCATAATCTAATATGGATTTACAGTTTTACTTTAAAAGGCATAAAAAGAATCACAATCAAATTAAAAATGCTGCCACTGACCTAAATGTTTAACCTTGACTTTTACAACAGGAGAGCCACGGTGTAGGGTGAAGGAGGCTCTGGTGGTGCTTTCTTGGAGCTTTTCCAATTGTTGGATCTTCTTGGCGGCCAATGGTTGTCGGATGGGAGTGCGAAGGGGTTGGAAGGGATGGTGCGGGAATTTCTGCGACTGGGTGGTGAGGAAATGATCCTCCCCAGGGTCTGTTTGCATCTTGAAGTTGGTTCGAAGCGCATTCCAGTGTGGGGTGCAGTGAATCTGTGGCAATGGGTGACGCTGGTAAGACACCATTGCCTCTGTCAGGTAATCCTTGAAGTACCTCAAGTCCTTGTGGTCCACCTCGACATGGGTGGGCAGGCTAAATGGTTCTGCCTTTTTGGAAGTAAAAGGCTGGAAGTCCTCCTGGAAACTAGTTGAGTATACATCTGGATTGTTGTCCGGAAATGGGATGTTGGTAGACAGACGGTTTTTGCCCACAGGACGGGCTTGGACCAGTGTTTTTACCAATGCAGTCATATTGGAAACCACCAGTGTCCTCCTTACATTACTGTGACTCTTTGATTAAGCCAGCCATCTTCTTCTGAAGCAGGTGAAAAATGCTACAATGCCTCACCATGGAAACCTCTGTGCTGTGGAACATGATGATGTTGCTACTGTTGCTGCTCCTGCTGAGAAACAAATGCATACCATGGTGTCCTATTACCTTGCCACATGCATTGAGTGGACACACACGACTATTCAACTGTAACATTTTATTCTACAACAAAGACACACACAAACAATTGCTCAATCTTAACAAGAAAAAAAAATCAAAGTTTTCATGGTGTTCAGTCTTTGAGGATAATTTTGTGTAATTTTAAACTTCCTTCTTTGCCTTTGGCTTTGTCCTTGTTACAAAAAAGGAGCGTTTACTCACCTATAAGAGGCTACAAAATATTTGGAGTGGACATGCTTCCCACTTTTCAAGAGTGTAATGCATAATTCAGCATTACCTTAGATAAACTTACAATACCAACTTGCAGAGTAGCATGATTCTTTCTGTATTTAAGTGCATGGTGTTTGAAGTGGTGCCTGCCAAATAAGAAATAAATATATATAACACCAGATTAAAAAAAAACCACGGTCTTTGATTACATGCAAGTTCTATATGGATATAATAAATATAAATAATGAATACTATAAAGTAGCACAGTAGTATAAATGTAATGGAATTAAATTCTTAAATTTAACTTAATGATAGCATACACTGTATTTGCTTGCTATACAAAAATTAACACATTATGCTGTTTAGTTCATTCGTGTTCACAATGTGGCTCAACAACATCATTACAACAGCAGGTGTCAGTCAAACTTAATTTTGGAGCAGTCGTCCAGCACATACACTGCACTTTATCTCTAATACACTGAACCGCCTTCTAGAAATAAATAGAAAATAATTTTGGGTTATCAAAACACAAAATGTGACTCAACAGCCTCTCAATAATCACATTTAGTTGTTTAATTAGGCACTAATGCGCTTTTCAATGAGCTGTCAGCTTATTAAAATGAATCACACCGCTCAATGTCGCTCGCCTTGGTCTATTATTGTGGAATAAAATGCTGGCACATTAAGAAGAAACAGAAAGTGTACTATTGTCCGCTCATTTCGCTGGATCGTACATTGAATCAGAGGATTTTCTCCTAAATCTGTCGAAACCGGCAGAAGCCTTTTTATTTAATTTAGTCTCATTATAACCTGGACATGAATCGGACTAAATGAGCGATGTAAGTCAACAAGAAGTTTGATCTATAGTTAATAGCCTTTTAAAAATTAAACTGAACACAGTTTAATTTAAAAATGAGTAAAAATACACTAAAAATGATTTTATTGTTGAAGGGTCCAGGCTGACGGAAGTGACGTATTCGAGCGGCAGCCTCTTCCGCTCTCTTTTCGTTGAGGCTCAGCTAGCGGCCGGGTGGGTACACTCTCCGTCCGCCTCGGATTTACCCGTTTTAAGTGATAGTTTAGTTGTTGAATGCGAATAAAACTATATATTGTTGAACGTACATCGACAGTCGTTGTGCTGTAGGTGTTACTGGCTCAGTTTGAAGGGAGTAAAATAGAGAAAACGGTGCTCGAGCTCCACGTTAGCGGCACGCATGTGGCGAGGCCGCTCTGTTGCTAACTTTAGCTAACATCGTTAGCTGCGAACCAAAAGTCAGCCTCACCTTTCAGGATTAATAAAACAGTTTAGAAACGCTGTAGATGCTCTAATGTCACATATAATACATGTGTTTTCTTCACTTGTGTGTTGTTGTGAAATAGCCTGACTGTTATCGTGTGGTGAAGGAGTTAACGGAGCTAACGTCGGGTTTCTGTCTCTCAGCCTGCAAACATGCAGATCTTCGTGAAGACGTTGACGGGGAAGACCATCACCCTCGAGGTTGAGCCCAGCGACACTATCGAAAATGTCAAAGCAAAGATCCAGGACAAGGAAGGTGAGCAGGCACTCAAATTTAAAAGTTAAACCTGTAAAAAGTTCCAGTCCATTTTTTTTTTATCTTCAGATTTTCATTTGTTTTAATAGTTGAGCACCATATGTGTAAATTTAAATGTGTTATTTTGCTTTAGAGCTACCTAGTAGATTGGTCTGATGGTTTTTTTAGTGCTTTGTAGTAAAATGTTTGTCATGTGTGAAGTCACAGCCAACTTCTTGCACTTTAAGTTATTAATGGTCAAATGTAAATGCAGTTTGTTTTAATAAGTGTTGTGTTTACAGGAATTCCCCCTGATCAGCAGCGTCTGATCTTCGCTGGCAAACAGCTTGAGGATGGACGCACACTGTCTGACTACAACATCCAGAAAGGTCAGTTACAACCAGGCCAGATGTGCAGGATGTGTCAGTGGTAACAGTAAACCATATACAGGCTTCTCAATGTGAAACAAAGTGTGTAAAAGATTTAGATAAGTTTGTCTCCCACAATTAAGAAATGTCCTACGAATACATATTAAGTGTATTTTTCCATTCTTAAGATCACAGTTGTACGCTTTTACAATGTACCTGGTTATTATAGGAGTAGATAATGCTTTCTGTTGCCCTGTTTGTGGATGTGACTGAACTTGAGATTGACATTGATGTTTATTCACTGCCCACCAGAATCCACTCTTCATCTGGTTCTGCGTCTGCGTGGTGGCATCATCGAGCCTTCCCTCAGACAGCTGGCCCAGAAATACAACTGCGACAAGATGATCTGCCGCAAGTAAGTCCTGTAATCGTCAAAGCAGCCGGTTTTCAATTTTGTCTCATTGTCTGCTGTTAATTACAGCGTGGTGGTAGATTAAAGTCTAGACTAAACCGCCTTAAAATAGCACCACCTGCAGTGTGGCTTGGAGTTTTAGGAAGTCTTTGTATAAAAATGGAAAACTAATTAATTGTGTGGATTTAAAATAAGATGGGAGAGTTATAATTGGCTGCTTTGGCTCTCTCAAATTCAGTCATTCTTATAAACATACTGAATGACGAATTGATGGATTTTGAGTTATTTCGCCAGCATTTCACACTAATTTGCTAGTTTCATATAATAAATCTTGAACTGTGACTACATTTTGACTACTTCAGAACTTCACTGATTGTTCAGGAGAATTGTCCTTTATAGTTGACCCCTGACCACTTCTTTTGCAGGTGCTATGCCCGTCTGCACCCCCGTGCTGTCAACTGCCGCAAGAAGAAGTGTGGACACACCAACAACCTTCGCCCCAAGAAGAAGCTGAAGTAGACATTTTGACTTAATCGGCTCTCAAAGCCATTTTGTGTTAAAATAAATGTGAGAAAATGATCCTGCTTGTCTGACTTGTCTTATTCAGTGGCAGGGAAAAGTGGTGAATTTGTGGCTTCATTTAAATTCACGTGTGCATTACGTGGTTGTGAGGCTGTGCAGTGAGACTTTAATAGCATAGAAAAGGTAACAAGGCTGACTCACAACCAGATGAAGCTGGTGCCATAAACTTATGTCAGTGTTTGCCAAATGTTCGCAAATGAAGATATTCATGAGAAGAGTTTGGCAAGAAGTTTACGTTCGAGGCCTGTTCTAGGAAACCAGTTCAATGAGTTATCTGGGCAATTTAATAAACCTGCTTCTTGGAACTGGCACTGGTTGAAACTAACAGTGGGTGCACTCTAAAACTTAACAGGCAGAGTGCCGGTTTGTACTGGTTGGCTGTGGTTTCCATTTTATTTCAACTTGGCACACAAAGCAGCACATACCCTTTGTTGCAGTCTGAATTGACGGGCTCTGTAACACAATACCACGTGTCCCAACTGCACCATTAACAATAGACTAATAAACACACTTCACATGGCTGGTGGTGGCTGAATCCAAATGGGAGATAGTGTACTGTCTCTGCCAATACAGAAAAGCTGTGAAAATATTATATGCCACCTGCACTCCGTTTCCCCCACCCTTGCTGTTAATAGCAAGCGACACGGCAGCCACTGCTCACTAGAAATATTAAGCAATACTAGAAATCATCATGCTTTTAACTGACTGACAAACTGTTTTTTTATTATCGGCTGACATGTTGAATATTAAAATATGTGTGTAAGATGTAAACTGTAGGTTTTTTCTCCACATCAGTTTCTTGCCCTTGAATCACACACAATCCAAGACTACAGAGGTGACTGCATGACTGAGTTTTAATGTTAAACAGTTCTATACAAATATAAGGAACTCATCTCACATTGTCAAATTCCATACAAACACCTGCTCTCCTCAATTCATCAGTTCTTACGAAACAACAAAATCATGGCCTTCAATTGACAAACACCAGTCGACCGTTTTTCCTCGTATTTACCAACACTTCAATGAAACTATTCTGAGGTATTTTGAGTCGTACTGAAAGGTCGAATGTTTTGGACACGGAGCAAAGTCAAACTTAGGTAAAATCTGATGGAGATGAATCTTAGTTGTTTATTCCAGTTGATGTGGCTTCAGCATGACAGCGGTGCGTCTTTGGTACTGCATTCTCTCTTGTAGTCTGCAAAGACCTTATTCCAGTGTATTTAAGGAGGAATCCACCCACAGATGTTCAGACATATTCCATTTATTGCTGTTAATTGTGGGGTTTTTTTTATATAGTGTGAGCAATGTCCTTAAACCTGCCTCTACTATTTATGCTGCAGCTGGTTTAGTCCTCTGTTACAACCTCAATAGAGAGGTCAGTGTACTGACACCTGGGGGCAAATTTGGTCTTACAGACGACAGTCCCTGCCCCCCCTACACTGGAATAAGGTTGTTGTGAAGCAAAGTGTTTCGGACGTCAACCGTGAGGAGATGGTGCAGAGGAGGCGATGGCCTCTGATGCATTTTTTCTTCATGCTTGATAAAAGGCTAGTCCATTAATAATCTGGTGAAGCCATGAAATAAAAACGGGGCAGTCTGAACTGAAGTCTCATTACCTACAGATTAATTGTATTAACAAGCATCTATGCTAGTAACTTTATTGCTAATTGAGTGATGTTTGCATGAAGCAGCTGATGTCAGAACTCCAAGATAGTGTAATCACTTGTCAAAATGACAAAACGTGAAAGTTTTAATGTAAATGTGGTATAATAAAATCTCTGGATGTGATCAATAGCAACATAATGCAGTAACATAACTATTTTTACTGCATTTGGCTTGTTGAACTGTATAAGTATTTGTATGTCTAACACAAATAATTGCAGATCACTGGAATAATGGGGTGTTAGTACACTATCTGGCACTTTATTAAATCAACAGATTTCGTTATGACCCATTTAAATCACATTTTGACATGTTATTATGATCCTTGTAGTTACTGCATCATCAGCTGCAAAGGAATGCACCTTATTTGTACCTATATTACTGTCATATGAAGAAATCAATAACTCATCGGGGGCGAGAAGCAAAGATCGATAGATATTGTGCATCAGAAGTTCACATACAAAGCTGACAGACAAGTCAATTAAGTACCCGCTTACTAAAACTACTGCAGTTGTGCTTTTTAACTCGAGCAGTCTCCGTTTGCAGGCTGTTAAGTATTGTGCACACACACACACACACATACAGCTTCACATTCCTTAGCAGGTATGGGGCTTCTGCAGAGCTCATGCAGTGCTCTCATAGTGATCTATGCTCTGCGGCGCCACTGAGCCTATTATTACTATTATGGTAAATGGTAGTGTTGAGCAACACAGAAAAAAAGTACATAAAGTAGAACTGGATTATTTTGTGAATGCTGACAAATGTAAACAAAAACAAACTTGGCACAAACAATATCAAGTGCAACCTCAGGTTCAACTCAGCACAACATCAGCGTGGGAAAGCAGCGTCTCTGTCCACAGGCCACAGTTTCACATCAGGACCTTTCCTTCACATGCTGATCCAGCTGTCAACGTGGCCTGATGGAGAGGGTAAACCTGCCAGACAACCGCATCTTGAATTTAAGAGCAATTTGGCTGGTTGCTATCGTTGATTTCCCATCCCTTCCTGTGAGTAACCCATCGATGAACATGAATAATAGAATAAATGGTGAGAAAGAGCAGTCCTCATTAAACATGAACAAAAAACGTTTGTACGCTAGCGATCCTCAGAGGACAGAGTGTGAGCAGGTTGTTGCATCTCTGAGTTTGTTTATGTTCTGGCTGGTGGGAGGCCAGTTTAGGCTGCTGATGGTGAACTGGAGCTGACTTTATTCAGGGTCTTTGCCTCCATGTGTCCGTACCTCGACTAAACTCCTATTCTGTGCATCTCCACAGTGTTGAAGGAAGGATGACACCAGTGTGACCTCAAGCTTGTTATTGTGTAAAAGCAGACATTTTACTCTTAAAGCTTGTCTTGATTTTTCTCAGCTGTCTTACTTGCAGTGACTTCTGAGATCTACCAATAACCTTCTAAGATAATGCAAATCTAAAAGCCTCATTCACACAGGACTATTATTATATATTATGTATGGGCCTCAGACTATTAGAGTAATGTGGTCAAAGTCTTGTGCCAAACTGCAGTGACAAAAACAAAGAGTTGCTTTGTTTTTTTCTATAAATGAAATGTCCAGAATATATGATAAATATTTATGTTTAGTATGGGTATAAAAGTGTAACTGTCCATAAAACTTTACTTTTCAGCCATTTTAAGTCCTGATGTGAGTCCTGCTGTTACAGCACTTGCACTTCAGTTTCACTGTCTGTGCCAGACACGGTTGAATGATCGAGACCTTCAGCTCAGCATGAAAACAGAGCACCACTGACTTTTATTAAACACAGTCAGACCATTATCTTCAGATTTTTTCCTAGTTTTACTGCTAGTCTTCCCTCTTAATTTGGTCAGAAAATGCACTAATACAAGTAGATTGCCCACTCTGTATTAAATTAAAGATACATCAAACAGAAGTAGAAAATCTTTGATACCCGTTGGAAATGTCTACTTTTGCAAAATAGCAAGCTTAAAATTAGTTCTGGTGCAAATCCTCCTTTGAAGGTACTTTGTGTATTATTAGTGATCAATAAATGTAACCGCAGTCCCTTTGAGACATCAGTATAATTACCATAAACAATTGAGACCATCACTGAAAAGACTGTGAGCTGTACTTGTACACTCTAAACAACACAATACACTGGATTGCTAGGGCACCAAAAAGAGGAGGAGGGCCTGTTCTTCCAGAGGAAATGGATCTAAAGCTTTCAGAGTTTTCAGTGATGGCAGATGGGAAAAATACTAGTAAAACCTGGTACAAAAGAAAAATGACATGGAGCTGCTGGTATGGAAAAACAAGTAGTTTAGCAGATTAGACCATACTGTCATCTGTTTATGATAATCATACCAAGGTTGCAGTTTTAATGTGACAATGACAATGATGTTTTATTCTGCACATAACACCTTTAAGCTTTCTGATACCTGCTGTTTACCGCCACTGATCTTAAAAAAAAACAGATCCATGAAGGTAAACATCTGTGCGTTTTCCCCCATATTGTTTTGATTTTTGCTCTGCTGATGCACCAGTAAAACACAAATCAAGGCTACATGGGTGGAACCAGTGCTGACTGTGGAGATGCAGCCCAACTGCTGCTGTGGCTATTTGTCAATGAGTTTGGACAGGCTCTGTCTCAGGTCGTTCAGGTCGCAGATTTTGACGTCTAGAACCTCGATGATGCGTCGAACCTCGACCTCCGCCTGCTCCTGCTCCTCCCGGCTAGAGGCCAGCGTCTTTTCAGCACTCTGAACCTGATTCTCCAACTCTGTGTTTCGTCTCTCCACATCCTGCAGACACATTAAGTGTTGTTAATACAGTTTTCTCATCTGGATGTATTTCTGGATATTTTCTGCATGGGTTGCTGTCTAAGTTGTACACATTCTTTGTGTTGGTGATGGTGCTCTTAAATATTTATAATGTATTTTTTTGTGTAATACACCTTGCAGAGTATTATTGTAAATCACTATAATAGGGCTTGCAAAAAGGCATATATGTAAGCCTGGAGTACAATGTTTACCGTTTCCAAAATTAGAATATACAAATGTTTATATCTGAAAACAGAGTTTAGTAGAGAAATATAATTTATCCACCTGTATGTCTAAATGTTTGTACTCTTTCTGTACAAAATCTGTGAATTTCTGACTTTTTGTACATTTAAACTTCAATACAAATATAGTACCAATTTATACATTAACAAAGACTTAAATTGTCCATTTAAACTGAAACTGAGCAGTTGCAACTGCAGTACAACCACTTTTAGGCAGGTACAAGTAAAGCACCTAGCTTAAAGGCATTTTGGTAGATTATTGTACATTTGTGGCTGCTGACTGAAATCAAGTTTACTAAGAATATCCTATCAGGCTTATTTGCTTTAAATAGTTTATGGTGCAAATATAAATGTGCAATTTTGTATTTTACAAGGTTATTGTGTATGCAAAATGCACCAATGAATAGATTACGGAATAAACACAAGGACAGCAAAGGTCAAATATGAATAACATAATTCACAAATGACACCACCACTAAAAAGACAGAAGACCTAATAAAGGCTATGCAATATGCATCAGGTATAATCTCCTGCATTAGCATTTGAAATTCAATACAATTTGTTTTCTCCTTGAAGTCCTCAGTTCTCCTGTACTGATTCCCTGCTGCAGGTCTGAGCTGTGCTCTCTCTTTTATAGGTACAGTATCAGTGCTTTGATTTCCAATTAGTCGACTGTGTGCAAATGACTAAGACTTCTGAGTTTCTTATGAAGTTTTCAGTCTATTTATATATTTGTGTGTAACAGACAGGAAAATGTAAAAAAAAAAAAAAAATGTAATATGGTGAAGACAAACAAAAAAAATCCTTCAAAGACTAAACTGGCGACCTCTTAGCAACTGAATATGAATGCCATTTCATTCCAGACAACTGGCTCTATTGTAATTATTCAGATGACAAATAAATAACTTAAACTTAAATCCCAAGCATCAAAAAATAAATGAATGTTTCTGTTCACACTGAAGATTACATGCTCTCTCTTCCTGTCAATGAAGTAGTTTCATGCTTTTCTGTGACATAATACAAGCTCCACTAGCTTAAGTAACAATAAAAAAGGTGAGAAGAACCAGTTTTGTGTGGTACAAGTTTAGTATAATTATGTGCAACAAGAGAAAAAAAAAAAAAAAACAACCTAAAATACATTATTTGTCCAGAAATTAGATTTGACGTCCCAGTAACATAAGTATACCTGCAAAGCAATACAACCTGGTGAGTCAGTTTGAGCACTCCAGTACAAGTTTTACTGAGGAGAGAAACAACATACTCCGCCAGTTGTCAGCGTACCTGGAGTCTCTGCATGGCCTCCTCTCTCTCCTTCTCTAGCTCACCCACATCTGGTTTCTTGCTCTGTAGATTGTGAATTTCCTGAAAACAGAGTGATTTCAAACGTTCAAATACAACCTTCCCACACATCCACCCATCCCTGTTTATCAGAACGTGGAACATTCATCTCTCAATTTGCACAAAAATATTTCATGTGGTTCTAAAAGAAGCTGAGTCATTTATCATAAACCAGCTTGGCAATAAGATTTGGGACACGTTGATGTTTTCCGAGGAGGAAACATCAGCCCCTAGGGGGAAACATACCACTGCGACCTTGCCACGAATCCTGTTGCCAAAAAAGGAACTCATTTAGATGACTGGACAGACAATGCTATATTAAAAACCAGCAAACTGTTTTCAGGGATATTTCACTCAAATATCCATTTTATTTACCCAGGGAAAATGGTTTTTGGCTGAGCATGCCCAGGCACGCATTTGATATTGCTCATACAGGCACAAAATATTCACAAGGTGATGTTTCGGCATCATAAAAAATGATATTAAAGTGAGCTTTTAAACAGTTCTGAAGGTGAGTCAGAAAGTCCTGATTTCACTTAACATGTAGGTGGCATCTCTGGACATCTGCTGCATTCATTTTTATGTATTTTGTGAGCCTGTAGTATTTTATCAAAGCTCTCTTTGTCTGACTAAATCACTGAATCAACAATAAAAAATGCCAGTGCCTCAAAGATAAGACACATTCTCTTCCTTCATATCCACTTTTTGAACATTTTGTTAAGTAATTATCTTTTGGACAAGACCACAACAGGATTATTGAACCAGAAAGATCTCAGTAACAACCTTAAGGAAGATTCAGAGAACAAATACACTTTTCTAACTCTCCAAATACATTCGGAATACATTTACTAAATAACTATAATAATAATGTTTCCAGGGTTTTTTATTTTATCAGATGGAGACTGAGGCTCTTTTTTCACAAACTGAAAACAAACATAACCAATTGATAACTGCTGATGTTTTGTAGACTATCCTTCCACACTGAGGGTCCCTTCAGGATAGAAAATGTATTTGGAAAGTGTGCTGTGTCGCGAGTTAACTGGTGTCCTACCTGGTCTTTGGCCTGCAGCTGGGCTTCCAGCTCCTCCAGTGACTGATTCAGCTCCTCTCGACCAGTCTGACCAGCAGTAGGGTGCCCCAGCTGGGCCTCCAGTTCTGCAACCTGGAACACACACAGAGACACCCAATTAATACATACTTATTAATAAAACAAATGTATATAGCGCTTTTCACTTTGGCACAGCGGTGCTTTGAGCCAAATGCTACAATGCTGACTGTTATTTGAAATTTTTACCGTGTTAGCATGCTAACATTTGGTAATTACCACTTGACACAAAATACAGCTGAGGCTGATGGGAATATCATTAGTTTTGCAGGTATTTTGTCATAAACCAAAATAGGCCCTACTGGGCAAATTAAAATTTGGACCGGATGATGGCGCTAGAAGTTATTACAATGAATCCAAAGAAGGTTCATGAATATCTGTACCAAATTCCATGGTAATCTGTTAAAAAGTACTCAAAACCACAAAAGTCAACCTCATGGTGGCACTAGAGAAAAGATCAGGGGGCTCACCAAAGTCAGGGGGATTCATTCTCTGGGGGCTCTGCGAGCAATCCAGTGAAGAGCTGCTGAAATATTTCTGCACAAGTGCGATGGACAGACATTTCCATCCCTAGAGCCATACCACTATAGCGTGGTTAAAAAGAGAGCCCATTACGAGATAACACAATACTTACATAACATTAAAACTACTGGTTTGGGGGGTTTGAATGCTGGAAGGGTTGGGGCTCTCTAATGTAGGGTTATTATTAAGTCCCAGCATGTGACCAAAGGTGACAGGGCCTTTGCCCCAGAACAGTCTGTCAACTGAGATCAGACAGAGTATATAATTAACGTCTTTTAAATCCCCTCTTAGAACTTTATTTGATAGGAAATCGTTTATGAAAAAAATATATATATACTTTTTATTGAGTTTAAACAAAGAACAGCACAATACCCCCAATCCCAGGCAGCCATAAACGTAAAAAGGGGAAAAAATAATAATATGAAATAATAGCAAATAAAGAAAGGGGGGGGGGATAAATGAAATTAAAGAAAGATAATAAACACAAAAATAAATTAGTTTATGGATATTTAATATGTTGCAGTCATTCGACATTTCACACTTTTTTGATTTTATCTCCGGGTGTTTTAAGAGCCCTGTGTTGTTTTTATCTGTTGTTTTTGTTTTTATCTGTTGTTTTTTTTCCCGGAAGCATTTTGTAACCTTGTTAATCACATTATTATAATATAGGTGATATAGGTGCATTTGAACAAGCTGACAGGGGAGCTCACAGGTCATATTAAACATTGCACAGCAAACAATACTAAAAATAATATAGGTATCATGAGAAAAAATAGAAATGTTATAAGAAATAAGTCTCTTTTGTAAACAACAAATATTGATCAAAGCCAGCAGCAGACCAGACATGTAGAAACTATGAATTTCAACCACACTAAACAAGTCTCCATCTTGTTGTTACACTCGAGCACAGGGGTCCTTTACTGTTAAATTGATTTTAAATTGAGCCTGAGCCTGAAAATAAATAAAATAAACCACGTCTGTTGGAAAGTCTTTGCCTGATTTAGTTTTATAATCTAACCTAATTATTTTAGTCCTTTGTCTGAAGCTGATCAGTCCAGGTTTCATGGGAATATGTAATTAGGTTTTTCCATTTGCTGGTGGACAAGCAGGAGAAACAAGAATCTGAAATGGGTAAACAGAAATCCATTGTCATGAGGGGGGCGATGCATTGGGTGGTTATCCAATGAATGGGCTTTTAAAAGGTTGTATAAACCTAATGTGTGGTGCAATTTTCTAAATCCAGAGAACCACACATCACCCTTCACCTCCAGTGAGAACATGGAAATTAGAAGAATTAGCATTAAAAGGTTTTTACATGCGGCAGCAACAATATATACTGTATTCACACACATACAGACACACTCACATACACATACGCTGGATGCTTACTATATGGTAAACCACCAGAGGGTCATCGCCTACACATTCCACCTACACACAAACACACATTCTTCCCCACACCCACACCCACACACACACACACACACACGATCACAAACACACACAAACAAGGATTTCCATAGTTGATAGAAGTCCATTTAGAGTGTCTTTGGAAGCATTCATCACTTCACTATGCAATCTACAAATGAATCAAGGACATTTTGTTGATTCATACTCTCATCTCTCTCTTCTCTCTCTCTCCCTCTCCCTCTCCCTCTCACACACACACACAAACACTTATGTGGAAAAAGGCTTTTCTGCCAGTGGTCACAGTACTGAACACTCTCGTCTTGGAGACTTTTTTTTAATTGCTGGAGGGATGTGGCCCTGTGTGAAAAAACATGAAAAACATTTTTCTCCCATCTGTGTTTAACATATTAACAGAAAAGCCAAAAGATGGTGAGTGACACTCAAGAAAGGCCTTTGAAGTCTGAACATGATGTGATTTAAAGTTTAAAGTTACCTTTCAACAGTCAAGAGCAAGGAACTAAAGCTGCTATGGTTGGGGGTTCAATTCCAACTGGGCCTTGTTTACAACAAAAGAAAAACAATATTCTATTATTGTTGCATGCTCTGGGAGTAATCAGATTAAGACAACAATCAAATGTGTCTTGTTTACACATTTAGGAGTAAGCAGATTTGTAAATGCAACTGACTGAAGTGCTGACAGCTAATTTGAAAAAACAAAATAACATAACATCTGAATAACGTGTTTATATGCCCTTAAACGGTCACATTGTTCAGACATCTGTGTGTTAAAAGCAGTTATGTCTAACCTGACATTAAGATAATTAGATATAAAGGTTTACATGACAGTCTGAGTATTCTGAGTATAGCATTAATTTAATTAAATGGATGCAATCTGCCTGTCAACTTGCGTACTCACCAGTGTCAGCTGCTGTAGATGAAACCTGATTTTAGACATGATCACAGCTGACAGGTGGAACATTCGGTTGTTAATTTACACCAGGGCTGTTCTTTTTATGCCATTATTTACAACAACTGGAAAAATCTGTAATGTACCAACTGTGAGGAGTAAAGGGTTGAATTCAGAATACTGCATAAAGCTGAAATGAATAGATGAGTCAACTGATTAAAGAAATATATTTACAGATTCTCAAAAAGAATATTTGCTGTTTTTCATAGTTCATAGTTGTGATTGTAAAAGACTGTTGGTCAGACAGACAGACGAAGGTGTTGTCTTGGACTTTAAGAATTATTTTCTGCAATTTTAAAGACCAAACCATTAATTAATTAATTCAGTTTGAGAAAATAACTGGCAGATTAATCTATGAGAATGAGAATAATAGTTTGTTGCTGTCTTTAATATGTAAAAATGCTGCTTCTTTTACAGGAACAAAGGAATTCAAACAAAGAAGCCTTAACTCTTGACCTTCTTTAGTTTTTTGTTGTTTTAACATTGGTGATGTAGGACGCATCACAGTGCTTGTTATTGCTCATTGTTGACATTTCATTTCACTGAATGTCTGAAATGTAAATGTGTGTTCGAGGGGAGACAGAATTTCTTGCTCTCATGTCAGCATTTCCCATTCCCCTCCCTTAAGCATCTCCTCTACATTTTCACAGGCAATTTCAAAGTGTCCCTTTAAATTCCACACTATACATTGCACGCCATCCAAGCCAAGCTTCAGAAAACCGCTCCGGGATTGGGGGGCGTGATCCCAGAGGACTGAATCCCTTCATATCTACTCTGTATTGGACAGCTACTGTCCCCAGAGGCGCCAGCCCCATGTCTTTCAACTCCAGAGGAAAACCTGGGAAAGCTCTGATTTCTTTCTAAATTAATGGTCCTAGGAACATTTTAGTCTTAATAGATTGACAGAGATTGTATTGGTGATTTTTCAAACAGAAATTCCAAATATTCTCAAATGTTTTTATTTTTCTGTCATATGTGACAGTAAATTTAATATCTTTAGGTTTTGGACTGTTGGTTGGACAAAGCAAGGGAGTGGTGGTAATGAGGGAGGGGTAAGCGCTGCTTCTTCACTTTCCCCCGGCCAAATGTATCCTGCCTGGTCATGAGCTCACATCCCTCAACTTTAGGCTCCCACTGCCTGATAAATAATGATATTGTAATATAACACTATCACACTATGACAGAGGATTTTACTAATATAACCCACTAAGAGTAACTACCTTCTGTTTTTCCATTGGTTGTTTTAGGTGTCATATTGGTTTAACTAAACTAACCAACACAATTACAATTGTGCTGCTTTGATGGAGGTATGCACTCTCTGAGCTCAGTATCTTTAGTTTGTGATGAGAGATGTTGAGTCTACAAAGTGTTTATCTAGGGAATCAGTTTTGTTTTGAATTTAGACACTTGATTTACATCCAAAAATCCCATTTGCCAAAAAATATCCCCCAGAAACACAAACAAAAAGGCAAACAATAAAGTCACACTGAAAGTATGGGTTTGGATGCAAATCAAACATCTTTTTCTATTTTATGAACATATTTCATATTTTAGCCCTTTGTCACATTTTGTAGTGGTTATAGTTTAGGTTACTGTTGTTTTCATGCAAAAATCTATATAGACAACAGACACAAATCCTAATGCAGCGAAACAAATTATATCAGCAAATACTTACTCAAGTAAAAGTCAAATTAATTACTAAAAATAAAAAATATTAATACCAAACAGAGTACACACAAACCTATTCAAGTATCCTGCAGTCAAATACAATAAACAATCTTACACCATGTGTTACTAATTCTCTTAAACCTGAGCAGGGGTCAGAGTCAACCCAGAAACCCAGAAAATAAACCTAGAATAACCTTTCTGCTGTGGATAAACACAAACATGGCTGAAGCCGAGAGTGTGACGAGGGAGAAAAAAGCCAGCCAACCTCTCTCCTTCTGCTCCTACGATGATTTATCTTTTTCCTCTAACTGGGGCAGAGAAGCGGGAGGGGGTGGGCAGTTTAGGGTGTCCTGTCCCAAAAAAAAAAAAAAAAAAAAAAAAAAAAACACAAAAAAAACCCCATCCCTACCCCCCCTCAACACCCCATTGCCAAACCCTGGAGGCCTGCTCCACTTCCAGCCACCTGGTTGACTTTGCTGCAGAGTGTGTGTGTGTTTGTGTGTGTTTGGGGGGGGGGTTAACCTTCACCTGGACTTGTAGAGATAGATGAAACAACGGGGGCTAAAAATAAAGGGCCAGTTTTCTGTCACTGGTGGTAATAGCTCCACTGCAGGCCGATTGCGGCAGCACTTAATTCTGTCGCATTGAAGAAGCCTTGTTAAGCTTGACCAAGGGCATAATTTTCTCTCTCTAAATTAAAGATGAAATGTCTGCGTTCTGGCCCTGTGATTATCACGGGAGCCTGTCAACAGAAATATCCCAAGGACGGGGGGCTGGATGAAAAATGCATCTGCAGTTTGGAGGAAACCAAGCCTGTGTGGGGATTTCAGTGTGATAGTTGTAGATGTATGAATAGAAAATAATCTGCATAGTATCCATTTTCTACCCGAGTGGTCACACAGAAAAGTGTTTCATAGAAACTCACCTCATCTGTCATTTTAAACCATATGCACACACATATGTGTTTGAAGATTTGGTCTACATTATAACCCTGATCACAACAATTATTAATTAGTGATTATGCAAGTCAAAGTTAATTTACTACCATCTATAGCATATCTAGTTTATAATTCCCTCAGTAATGGAAAATGTATATAATTCTCTCTTTAAATATTCATTTTTTACATATTAGGTATTTATGTTTACAATATCCAAACCATACTAAAAAGAACTACCGTGCAGCTGATGCAGATTCCTTTAATAAAAGACGAAGATGTGACAAAATAGTTTATGGTTAGTGACTTGTTTTGGAGAGATTTGCTGGAGTACAAATTTCCTCCTTTGGGTGTGAAGTGACTGACAGGAAACAGAGCATCACATAATGCAACACTCAGATAAAAACACTCAACTCAGCTCAATGAAATAAAACAGGAAGTCTATTCAGTTTAACTGAGGTGGGCCTTCCTGTCCCATGCAAGTTGTCAGCTTTAAGTTTAATTTACTAACCTCAGGGGTATATGATACTTTAGCAGGGTCGTTTTGCAGGCCAAGGACCCTGTAGCGGATAGAGAGACGGTGCAGGGACCCCCTACTACACATATTGTATAAAACTGTTACATATTAAACTGGACCTAAAATAATGTGTAATATTTCCCCCCCTTTTTTTAACGAATAGGCCGCTGTATCTAATCATATGTTGGATTCATGTGAATGTGTATTTTCAGACATATTTCAATTAAATTTACTAAATGTTTAATTCTCAAGACCCCCTAGGTGTGCTGTGTATTTTTTGATTTTGTTTTTCTTTAAATTACCATATGAAGCTTTAGAAACTAAAGTAGTGACTTCATCCTACACCAATCTACACCAAGGAATCAGAAAATAATAATTCACAGGTGTTTTGTTTTTAAAACTGTATCAAGACATCTGAAAAAAAACAGCTCCAGTCAATAGTTTAACTATTGTTCTAAAATTGGTGCTCCAGTCAAGTCAACTTTACATTTTATATAGTAAATCACAGTTTTTCTTAGAAGGCTTTACAAACTGTACAACAAATTACACCCTTTTGGACCTTTAAAAAAAGGGGAAAATGATGTACTCCTTGTACTAACCTTATACCTTTAAACTGCAGGTAACCATAGCAACAGTGATGCTTCATGCTACTCTCTCTAACCTAAAACAACAAGTTAAACAAATTAAATTAAATATAAATCTAGGTTGGATATAACACTTTGAAGTGGCCCAAAATACAACAATGGGAAAGTTTGAGCATTATTGTTTATATGGCGTATTGTGACATGAACTCAACTCTCAAATAATGGGTTGAGGCCAGAATAAACTCCACTAAACAGCACAAGTAGAGTCAAAAGTAGAACACCTCAACAGTCTTTAACCAGCCTTTACCAAACCATACAGCTACATTTTTATCAGCTTCAGGGATATTGTATTATGAGGTGTCCATTCATCCACCTTCTGTACATCACCTGGTCTCTGAGGCGATCTGTCTCCTCCTGGTATTCAGCAAGCTGTTTCTTCCACTGCTCCACGCTGCTGTTGGCTTCCTGCAGTGCTTCCACCAGCTTGGCGTTACTGTCCTGCAGGGTGAAGAGCTCAGCCTCCAGGTTTATCTCACACATGGACCTGAGGAGAAGTCACAAAAAGACAATTTAGTTTAATTTGGTGCTAAGCAGGTAGAGCACAGTTGGTTTATCTGAGCTTTTCGTTTTACTGCCTGCTGTGGCCGAAAACGACACTGATGAGGGAGCAGAAAGAGTGAACCAAGACAATGAGCTGAAAGATCCTAAAACACGGTGTAGAGCTAAGAGGAACTGCGGAGTGAGGTGATAATTATTACTGATTAGTGCAGCTTCTTAAGACCTAATGCTGGTCGACTGTTACTGTCAGAAAGACGCATTGCTGGTGAGGAAAATGCAGAAGATAATGAGGTAATGAAGTGTAACTTTTATATTATGCTGCACCAGCTGTTTGGAGAAATTTTGAAGGACATTCATTTGATTTTAAGGAGCCATAAGCCCATGAATGTTTTCAGATTCTGAAACAGAACTAAATGTGATTTTTTATTACTTTTTTCCTTTGTCATTTAAATATTCTATCTCTCTTTTGTCTTTTTAGAGGTGTTTTTGTGCATATTTTAGAAAACAATTAGGCTTATAACCTGCATCAGGACAGTATGCACCTTTAACAATGGAGAATTACAGAGACCATACGATACTGTGGAATAAATAATCCAACACAGGTGGTGTGTTATCCTAGTAACATATTGGAAAGACAGATCTGTTCCTGTGTGCTGGTAAAGGTCAGGATTCAGTGGGGATATTAAATAAACTAAAGAGTCTTCACATGAGAAGATGGAGTTAAGGAAACGGAGTCTTTGCCATGACGACCAAACTAACAGCTTGGCAACCATAAAACTACTCACCATAGCAACAGGATAAAAAAGCCTGCGTAGGCTTATAACAATCATAAAATAAAATCGTCAGACTTGGGTGCTTTACAACCTATAATCATGAGTGTTTTTCCGCTTCCTGGTCTTAGATGGAAGGTCGAATGATCAATAATGGACACCATAATGGCAATAATTACGAGCCGCTAAATTCAGACACACACACACACACACACACACACACACAGTCCACCTGTAGTGTGGTTCCCATTCAGTCTGTACTTTTTTCTTTGTGCTAAATGCTTTTAGACTGACTCACTGCTGTTCTTCTAGTTCAATGTGGTTACATTTCTTCAGGGCTGAAAGCAAGCTTTTATTGTTTTTCACAAAACAGAGGAGAATGGGACACATTTTACACGGGTGAGTTGTTTTCTCTGAGGGCCATCCCTGCTGCTAAAGAAACAATTTGTATTTCCTGACTTATAGTCCCCAGTATGAGTAAAGCTCCAAATTTCCTTGATCAGTACCTGATCCAGCTCCCACATTGTATGCTTACCCTACATTCCCTGTCCCACCTGCTTTTTGCCATACTTAAGTCAATTTACCTTGTCCAAATCCATTCTGGTTGCACCCAAACACGGAAAATATGCAATGCTTCAGGACTCTGGATTCTACACATAAGACATTATTACTTATAATGGGAGCAGTACTCAATAGCAGTGGTTCTCAACCTTTTTGCTGTAAAGGTCCCCCAAATTGATACACATCAGGCCCATATTTGATAAGGTGTAGTCTCAAGGATCCCAGTCTTGTAAGATGTTGTTATTCTGTGTGAAAAACAGCCATGTAACCATGTAGGAGCCATAATTAAATTTACAGAGTCTGAGGAGATACTCCTCTCTGCTGACCTTACTGGGACACACATTTTTCCAGTTTACAAAATATTTTTTATTGTCTGCTTTTGGTTCTTTGGTGGTCAAACAGTAGCTCTCATTTCAGAAAGAACCCCCTCAGTTGACGTGTGGGTACCAGCTTGACTGACTCTCTGGATGGATAACAGTATGCATTGTTTGTAGAATAAATCCACATACAATCACATAAAACCTGTTCCCCGTGCCAAGGAGTTCATGTCTTCGGTTTTGTTTGTCAGAAGGATATCTCAAAAACCTGTGAGCAGCTTTCAGTGATTTTATTTGTGAAAAGTTGGCCATGAGATGGAAGAAATGTGATCTGTTTATGGTCTGCATCCTGCTTTTTTCTCCCATTTCTTTATTTGGCCTTCATATATTTACAATTAACAATATCTGGAATGGACATTTTTTAAACATTTTTGCTGTTTTCTCGTGATCTACTGCACTCACTTGAAGGAAACAATTGTGCATCATGATGAAGATTAACATGTTATTGTTCAAATAGAAAGTAGAGAATTGTGATTCATTTTTAAATGCTTTTGTGTTTAATGGCTTGTAATCCTCTCCTACTCTAACAGAGGACAGGCATTTAGCAATTTGAGTTTTATTCACTGTACAGAGCTCCACAAAGTGCTCTGGGCATTTACATCTGCTCTTGTAGCCAAACTGCAGCTTTAGAAAGTTTACTACAAAAGGTTGTAACCCTAAAGGATAGAATTTCCATTCCAGTACTCCCACACACACACACACACACACACACACACACACACACACACACACACACACACACACACAGACACACAGACACACAACACACACACACACACACACACACACAGAGACATCTGCTGCTCTCTCTGTTGTTTGATTTTAATGTGTATTTTATGTCTCTGTGTTTTGTGTATTATCTTTACAGATTGTTGTATTTATTCTTATACTGTATGCAAGCCAAATATTCTTTAAAACATCAGAAGCTCTGAGACGCTGCTCTCTGTCTGTTTCTCTTGTCGCTGTCTCTCTGTCCCATGTTGTCAAATAAATACCCTAAATAAAATCTTAGTTAAATATGCTGTCTAATAAATGTACTGATGAAATATTAATAATAGCATTAGCGCTGTACAGTATAGAATAAATGTTTTTTCTACCGCCCTCTTCATTAAAAGCAAATTTCGCATTCAGCCAAAAGAAGAACATGATACCAAACAGTGAGAGGTGTAAAAACAGTAATCCTTGAACATGTTATGTATAATTATATTTAAATGTACAGATGGCCTCAGAAAGCACACTACATAATGTTATGTGTGGGCTCCTTTTGAGGAGGAAAGGAAAGCTACACAAGTTGAACAAAACTATAAGTACATTACATACATTATATTGGAATGGACTGGAATGTACTAGGACTAAAATAAAAAGTCTCTGAAAGTGCTGTTAACAATGTCTTTCAGAGACTAGTTCTGATCATTATAGCTTATTGGTTAGTAATGCAAAGGTTAAATCAGGTTAATAAAGATCTAAAACTACAAGACTAAGAAACTCAAACTAAAACAAAAAAAAATTAATGTTTTATCATGGTGACACATGAGGTTTAAACTTCCTGCTGAAGTGAAAAAAAAAAAAACATTTACCCTTCAGACAACATCTTTTTGACCCTCTCCTTCTCTACCGTTAGCTCCACCTCGGCACTCTTGCTGCGAAACAGCTTTTCCTCGGCCGGCCCGTTGACTGTGAGCAGCGGCGGAGAATGGCGCTCCTCTGACAAGTCCTGGATCAAAACATATATACAAACATACAGGAAATAAGCTGCAGCTAATTGGAATGAAAATCAGTAGCAGCTATTCTAAAATGTTATTAGTTTAATTCTGTACCAGTGCTTACCCTGCCTCAAGAAAACCGATGAGAACGAAAAGGTTAGACACACCTTTTGTGTGTTAAACAACAGATGCTTCTTGGTATTACAATGTAAATCATCAACTACACTGCAGTTTTCCTATTAGGAGACAAGAGTCCTCTGATAGAGGACAAGAGGACTTAACAGGGAACAACTAGTGCATTTAGTCTTGAGTGGATGTTTTAAACGACATTTAATAGGCCAATACAACCATATACATATTGATTGAGGATGTTTCACAGTTGATACAGGATTCTCATTATTTAGACTTAAGGCTCAGAGGTTCAGGTTTGAGCTGGTGACAGGACCATTACGGTCTCTACATCCAGACCTGTCATCAAACGGGCAGGACACAGCAGCAGGACAGGACCGAGCTCAACCTGTCAGTGCTTGATATGTCCCATCTGGGCTCTTGTAAACCGACTCCTTGCAGCGTGAGCAGCCATGTGTGGAGCCCGGCTGCCTTCTCTTCATACAAAGATCTGATTGGACTCTGATGCAGCAGGAAGAGATTGAAGTACGGTTCCCTGTTCCAAGAGTTCATCTGGTGTTTATGTAAAAAAATTTGCACATGCTGGTTTCCTGCTGACACATTGAATATACTGCACATCTGGCAATAAGCTCACTACGTAGCAGAATTACAGTTTAGTCATGTGATTGTCATTTTAATGGAAGATAATCATGTAAAAATAACGATAATGTGGAACTACATCTACATCTTACGTAAAAGGTTCAGTAGCTGTTCTGGAGCATTCATTCAAATCACATGATCTTCCTCAGCAGCAGTTTATTCATTCCATTTTTAACTGAGTACTTCAAGGACTTCTTTTCGATGCTGTCTTACAAGTTGAGGTTCATCCTGTCGTACCTTGTAGCTATATTGTAACAGATTCATTATTTAAAGATAGTCTTGTTTCAGTTCATTCAAAATTTACAAGATTAAGTCTAATTTTTATTCATGCCATTTCGATTTTTTGTCAAGTTGAAGTTTGTAATTTGCTACCATGACTATAATACAAGCACTCAGATACTGTAGTTTTAGAGGAGCTTTAGTTTTTCTTCTTAAAACTAACTTGTTGATGCACATAATAACACACCAATAGTACCATCATTTACAGAGACATTCACGTTAATCTCTTTTTGCTATGATAGATCCAAGCGTTTATGTTTTTCAGTACTTGCTCATACAGTTTGAAGATCTTTAAGCTAGAAATCAGTGTTTTAGAGAAGAGATTATGGTGACGGATAAGACAGTTGATGTCTCACAGTAACACATTTAGAAAGAAAATCTAAACTTTTGAGTGACCTTTAGTTAAAACACTGAATGAATCTGGAGCCATAAAATCAACAAGGTTCAACTTCCTTCCTTGTTTGCAGCCTGATTATTACATTTGAACATTAAGTTATTTGTTAACATTTGTAGGTTGAGCCTTCATACTCTTTCATACGTTTTGCCTAAGTAAACTACTATATCTGCAACATAAAAGTCAGCTGTTTCTGCCTCTGCTTTCCTAGCTCATTAGGAGTGCCCTCTTATATAAAAGAAAGGTTAAATAAACTGAATGGTGACACAGAGCAAGAAGATCCATTTATCTTCCTCTTACGTCAAAGGGAGACTTTGAATATGACATTACAGCATGCAGATGGCTTGACTCCAGCCTGGCACAGTCAAGTCTAACCAATCTGCTTTGATATTTTCCTTCCCTGCTGCCCAGAAATGGGTTCAAGCTTCCTGTCACACAGTTTTGTGAACCATTTTCCTCAGTTTGAGGCTGTGAGCTAAAAGCGTGCAGATGAATTGGGCTTGGGCACATTCCTGTACCACCCATTGCCTTCTGTCTTTTCTTTTTGTGTGGAAACCTAAACCTGAACTTGTCAACAACCAAGTGCCTGACTGAAGCATTACAACCCTGCACTTACTGTAGAAAGAGCTTGTATTATTAATTTGAGCAAGCCTGACTGTATTCCCCCGAGGAACATGTTTTATTATCTATAGCTCAGCAGCTCTCCGTCTATCCTTACGGATGGATATGGAAATAAAACACGCAGCCGACTCATGTGGATGAGCATCGTGTCCAGGAGAAGGAACCCGAGAGCAAGAGAAATCAAAGCTAAGAAAACTCCAGTCCGGCCCCAAAGCCAACGGATCGGCTGTGCGTACCCCTGCATAATTCATACTCTGGATCATGTTTAAATCATAAATGGGATTACAAATTTACAGCAGTTTTTCCGTATGTTGTTCGTTAACAGGCCGAGTGGAAACAAGCCCGGGACACAAGAGAACAAGCCTACAAACAATTAGCCAGAGTTCGAAGGACCTGCAAGGATTTTCCAGTTTTAAAAAAGGACATATGTGTATTATCTGTTCTCAGGGGAAATTTCATGATATCAGTGTGTAGTCTGGATTCTGATGAAGTAAAACAGAAATCAGCTAATGAATTTACCTGCATGTTGCCATATTCTGTACAGACTACATTTGGTGTTGTTGTTGTTGCTTCCGTCGTTAACAAAGCTTTTACTCTTTTGTAGCAAAATCCAGCTGTGTTCTGAAGATAAATTAGCTCTGAAGTCAACTTTGATCAGACTCCAGATGAATTATTGAGTGTAATAGTCCATGCAACACTAAGATACATGACTGTGAACACAGCAGTCCCTTGGACAAAAGAAGATGGTTGTCTTTGTATTGCTTCTTTTGCTTGTGAGGTGGAGTGTGTGTTTTCACGCACCTGGGAGAGCTGAGAGATGAAAATGTTCCATGATGCATGAGGGAAAGGAAGAAGGAAGGGGGAGATGGGGAGGAATGGAAAAAATAGTTACAAGATAATTAAAACAAATACGTTAAGTACTATTATTTTAACTAAACGGTGATCCACCCAGGGCCCAGTTCATGAAAGCTTTACCATTCACCGTTTTCAACTTTTCAGGGTCCTGAGAAAAGGTTTGCTTTGTAATCGATGGAATCCCAGATACTTTAAATATTAAAGAGCTTTCCTGAGCGCTTTCATCATGACGTCTCCGCACCACTATTCGTCTTAAGTACAGCTACACTGTTTACTTATTTATCTGCATGTCAGTCCATTGGCTCCTTTAGCTTTTTAAAGCTACTGTTTCTACACCCTGTGTTTCATTGAGACCACAAACCTGCTTTATTTATTCATGCGTCAATGCATCAGTTAGGTTTCCCTTGAAGCACCTGACCTCCCGACTAAACAACACACAAACACACACACCCCAAAAACACACACTTTTTTAGCTGGGTTTAATGCCAAGTCTGTGCATTAAAATATTGATGACTGGCATTTCTGCTTCTGCATAGATACCATGTATGGGAGGAGGTCGCAGAGGGAAAAAAGCTCCAATCAGCAGACGCAAACAAATGACAGCTGTAACCTGTCAGAGGAGGGAAACAGCTTCTACACCCTGCTGTGTGTACACTGCTGTTCAAATGATTCATGGACAGGAGATATTTCTTTTATACCCTTTTTGGCATTTATTTACCTTTACTATGTAGCTCAGTGGTTCTAAACCAACAGTCCTGTAAGATGATCTCAAGTACCTCTTCACAACCACCACGTCTGATTTTAAACTGGATACTATTTAACACTAATAACTGTAATTTTCAATGTTTAGAGTCTCTTTTTTTCCGTAGAAAAAGCAGGAACATTTGCATTCGAACTGCTACCACTTGGACAAGCAGAGGCTCAACATTTCAATTTTTTATCAGTTACTTAAAAAAATCTATTTTGACTTCTCTTCTCACTTGCTCTCTATTTGTTTCTGCTGTTAAAGTAATAGTTTGCATATGTGCTTACTCAGTGAATATCCACCAACACAAGATATTTAAGAAAACATCTTCTAGAGAAGGAATCAATGGTTTTGTGATAGATCAAATGAAAGGGAAAAAACATGTGTTATAAAGTAGAGAGAATACTTATTTAAGCTATATTCTACTGCACAACACATGCCATAAAGGAGGGCCATGGTTAGGGGCTCAATTCCGAAGGTCAATTCGAAAACCTTTAAATGAAGCATTTACAAAATAAATAAATAAATATATTCTATAAAAATTATTATATTAAATAAAAATGTTGATTGTCCTTGCACTTGTGAGTTCTACAATCCTGTATGTGTTGCTCTGTTTATCACTCTTCATTTTTATCTCATTGAACTTCACCATCTCCTCCTCCATCTTATCTCTGAGCTCTGCAAATAAGTCTGAAAGCTGAAGCTTTACTGCGCGCATGCAGATCCCCTGCTGCCATCCACACAGAGGCAGAATCTGTATAAAGCTTGAGGCTGCATAAATACAGCTCTGCTAAATACTGTAGATGGTTAGTGACCATGGCCATTACTGACCAGCTGAATGTGATGCAATACCTACACTGAGTAAAGAGGAAAATAAAACTGACAACGCTGCAGCTTCCCTGCAGTGTTGTATAAACATTCTCTGTGGGGTTATCAGTTCATCATAACGTACAGTTTGCCTATTTGCCTGTGTGTGCTCTATGATTGCCTGCAGTATTATTACAACATTATGTTCCTCTTCTACTATGTCTTTACTTTTTGACTGGCCATCAGTCAAATGTATTTTGTATACTTAATACTTCAATCTGTGATCTTTATTGATTTGGTTCTCATTCACAATATGACCTGGTGTTTGTGGAAAGCTTTAAACAGTCTACACATTTTGGTATATAAACAGCCTTAATGGAGCTCTTTACTGGCATTATAGCCGCACTAAGGCTGCCATTAATACTTGGCTGTGGTTCATTTACACAATAACCTCACATCCTCACAATCCATAACAGCTTTGATTGGGTATTATTTTGGTATTACGCAGGTTCAGACAGTCAGCAGTATGGTGTTTTACAGTGTGCAGCGGTGAGTCAGAAGATGTGATAATAACCACAACAACACCTCCACAACACCTCTGTGTTTACGGCCCGACACAAAATCAATGACTGCTGTCCTATCAAGAAATCAGTTTAGGCTGCTCGCCTGCATCTGACCTTGCAGCTCTATCCGGGTGATGTTTCTGTGTGTGTGCTTAATTAATCAATTTAGCATGTGTGTATGCATGACCGTGTGTATGCATGACCGTGTGTGTGTGTGTGTGTGTGTGTGTGTGTGTGTGTGTGTTTGGAGGGGGACAGGTTTTTTGTATTCTGTTTTCTAAGCTCTACCCAACAAGCAAAGAGGTCTCTGGTAGCCATGGTAACAGCATGTAACACCTCTGCTTGCTGATCTGTCACAGACCCTGACCTCTGACCTTTATGTGCGATGTTGCACTTCAAACTGACACACTGAGGGCATGAATTCAGCTGTTTTATACTTAATGTCCTCCCCATGGTTGACAAATGCATTCAGTCATTACACAACAGTGTGTTTGTGTACTGCACAGTCTACAGAAACTTCTGAAACTTTGCCTGCCAAAGGAGAGGCATGAAGGGGCAAGAAATTCATTTTACATGCGTGTACAAGTGGCAAGATTTGCTATATCAACATGCAACACGTGCAAAAAAGGAGCATTTGCTTCTAAATCCATTTTGTACAGTTTTTAGAAGAAAACAGTGTTTTCTTTTTTAGCCTTTATGTCTATTCTTGTTTTCTCCACTTTGTTTTTCTTTCACTATAAAACACATTGTGTGAATGTGACAATGTGAATTTAAAAAGCGTTATACAAATACATTGACTCTAAAAAGTCTAAAAAGTATGACTGATCAGAAGAGTAAGCGATCAATAAGAGATACACTGAGGCATTAACAAATGAGCCCTGATCTGAACTGAAGTGTGAATATCAATCAGAATATGACACATTAAAGCCTCATTTGCAGTTAAAGGAATTTGTACACGCCACACTTAATCAACCTGACTTTTGACCTCCCAGTCTCAAGTCTGCTTCTGTGCAGCTCAGTCCAGCATCAATACTCTGAGAAAACTGTCCTGGCCTCAATGAAAACAATATTTACTCTACCGTTAAATGTCAGCTAGTACAATGAAATATTGTTCAATTTGTGCACCGGACTTCTTGTGCTGTTGACCTTCTTTGTATTGATGCTCTGTTTTGTCGCATCCAGGAGTTTTTTTTCTCTCTGCCACACAAAAAGACAAGACAAACCATCAGCTCTTATCTGAGTGTCTCTGAGCTGAGGTCGCAGCGTTGGCAGCGTGACTCTGCAGACTCCCAGATCTGCTGAGTGGCTCTTTGTTAGGATTTCTGAACAATGCATACACAGAAACACACAGACACACTTCAGTTTGTTTAGAATCCCTGTCACTACAACAACCAAATACATTCTTATTGCTAATACGTGGCAGAACAGTCTAATAAACAAGACTGGCAGCTCAGCTCTGAAGCTTCCCAAAAGTCAGCATGTGACCTTGTTTCCTTCATGTTTGTACAATTCAATCACAGCCACCCAAACAGAGTGTGCACCAACTGATTCTGTAAATGTCAGAAGAGATGCCCTAGAAAATATCACTCTGTGTCCTGTAATCTACTTGTGAAAAAAAAGGTGAAGGACAAAAAGTTTCCACTTCAGGCAAATTTTCACTTCTGCAGCTGAACCTCAGAGTTATCACATCCACCAAGAAATCACCAATACTGGCAGGATAAAAGCTGCCCATTGTCCTTTCAGCAGCAGCCAGATTCCCTTCAATTATAGATGATTCAGCTCCCCTCCGTCCCTCCCTCCCATCTCTTCTCTTTCCTCTCCATTCTCCTGATCCCTCATTCCTCTTTCTTTCTGGCCATTACTACCCCTCCAAACACCTTCAGCGCCGGCGCCTCTTTCTGCTTCCCATCTCCATTTGTCATGCATGAAATCTTTTAATGGAGTTAACCAATGGGAGAATAATGGAGCGGCCAGATGGGGATCCATCTAATCCTTCGTGATTCTGTATATGTCTAAAATAGAAACAAAAGGCACAGAGTTCGTCAGGATATTACTCCTCCGCTGTGTCTCTGTATTTGGTCTGGGGGTTACAGAGACCATCGAGTCCCTTCGAGGTCACAGGTTCAGTTGCTACAACATGTTGTTGATCCTTTTTAAAAGGCCATGTCCGGACATAAAGTCTATTAGACTTTTTTCACGTTAAAAATGATATTTACTCTAAAGTCTGATCAGCAAATACTTGCACTGGGGGCTTTTTATTATTTTATATTTAGAATAATACCATCTTGTTTTTAAATTACTAAGCAGTAGCAGTTTCCTTGGTGGTGTCTGTACACATATTGCAGATATCACAGCAAATTTCGACCCTTTTAAGGCTCAATTTACACTAATGTAACTCCTCATTACCCCTACCTCAGTAAGTTGAAATGAAACTATCCTCTGTGCAGATAGTTTTGGTTTGATTTGCTGAGGTTTGGAAATTATTGCCGCTTGAGAATTCCACCATCGTCAATATAATGGAGGTGAACGAACCTTATTTGTGGTGCTCAAAGGATCTCAAAACTCAATTTAAGAAACAAAGTAGCAATGTGTCTTGAAACAATGCCCTAATTATTCAGGATACTCAACAATCTGCCAGTGTTTATTTTCAGATCAGCAAATGGAAAAGCTTTCATGAGGTGATTAATTGTTATACTTTACAATTACTAATAAATCAGCATAGCAAAAAATGCATATATCAGTATGTAAAATGCTTATCATTCATTTACAGTGGCATTTACCGAGCATGACTGATCGATCTCATTGATATTTTTGTCAGATCTGTTATGACCTGACAACTTATGGCTTATGCTTTTTGAGTAAATGGAGTTTCCATTCTCTACCAAATGCTCTGATCAGAGAGAATACATCAGAAAACTTTAAAAAGCTTTAAGAAAGTAGAGCAGTGCTTTACCTCTGGAGCTGCAATGTTGAGTGCAGGGTTGGCCAGTTCAAACCTCTCCTGAGATTTCTCTCTGGCTAGACGGGCCGCCTCCTTCACCTCCTTAAACTGCTCTGCAAACTATAGGAGGAGGAAGAGATGAGACCGAAGTAACACTCAAACACACAACACCTTGAACCACTATTTTAAATCTTCCTTCCTCCATGATAATACTATAGCATTTACGTGTCACTCTGGGGCAGGGGAAAGCAACCTTTACTATCAAAAGAGACATTTTTGGCCGGAGAAGAAAATAGAAAATCTGTCTGGAACCGCAAACATATTTGAGCTTTATAATGTTAATTTCTCGCTGCTGATCAAGCATACCGGTAAACCAGCAGCATTGGTGGTGAAAGCAAACAAATCTGTCCACACACTATTCTCAAGACTCAAGACTAGTAGCCACCACTATTGAGGTTCGGCAAAATATAGAGGAAAGGCACCAGGTCAGAATGTAACATATGACACACATTATAGTTACTGAAAAGTTTTTTATCTGGTGTGTAATGGTGACACATTTGTGCATTTGTTATTCATTTCCATATCAATTTTTGTGAAAGCCACGGGTTACATACTGATACTCTGGGGTAACAAGAATACTGTTCAGCTGCTGTGACGCTATATAATCTATAATTTCAAGCTTATTTTGAATTTACTTTAGATGACAGCTTAGGTTAAACGTAAAATAAATAAATAAATGTGTGTGACAGATGTTCTCTGAAGGTCATGTTTTCTCAGCAAAATTAAAATCTTGGAGATAAATAAATATCTTGTGGGGAAGTATTTGTAAGAAATGAAACATTACAAATACTCTCTACGTGAACTCTTTGTAGACAGACTATCCAAATACAGTGTTGCCACTGTCTATGTGTCTATGTGTTTAATGTAACCCAGCTGCATCAGACAGTGACAGAATCTGTTGAAAAAATGGGGCCTTGATCATCACATCACTGTCCTCTCCTGCTCACGTAGCCTCTCTTTTCCCCCACACCCTGTCTGCGCAATGTCAAATAAATGAAAGACTCTTTGAAGTGTTTTGTTTGAAAGTTGCCGATTTGTGTACGAGAGGTGTTTTTACCTGCTGCAGCTGCTGCTCTGTGGAGAAGCCCAGGCCATAGACAGTGTTGGCCCGGCTGTCTGCCCACTGGCCAAACTTCTGGGAGGTTTTGGTGAAGGTCATGTTGGGGGTGATGGTGCTGTTGATGATGGCCTAACACCACAGATTATAAAAGAAGTAATAAATAACATGAACAAAACATCAGATGAATGATCCCAGTAGGAAAGGTGAGACATTGTTGAGATAAATAACAGGATGTTGCACAGGTTTACAGGATAAATATAAAAAGAAGAGCAAGATCAGAGAGGGATATTAAACATGTATTATGTACACTGTCTACGGGGGATCAACACTAAAAGATTAGACAAAACATTATTGGAATTGCTGTGATTTATATTTTATACATTTTTATCTTATTTGTTCACTGGGATAGATTTCTTATTCATAACAAATCAGATTATATTTTTAAATCAAATTGTTATATTTCCTTCAGAACTACTTACAGACATATTTTCATTTCACAAATGTCTTCATAGTTTGAATTTTTAAGTAAATCCACAGCTACGGCAGCTGTTAAAAAGGTGCATCAACTCTAATTCAGGCTTAACTTGGTAGGGTTCTGCACTTGCATGTACTTGTATGCATTTATCAAGCTACGTGCTTAAGAGCCCATTTTCAAAAGAAGGTCATTTTCAAGGACAAAGAATTCATCACATCCAGAATCAACAAGAAGAACATTAATAATTTCTGTCACCTTTAAATGCCAAATTATATTACTGCCCAGTGATATTTTTCATTCATTGTACTTGACCAGCAAATTTTCATCTGATTAACAAGAGGCCAACGATTCACTGTGCAGCAGCTCATTACAACAGGCTGGTTTTGTCTGGGAGTTCTATGGTTTCCTTTATGCTCATTAGCAGTAATACATAACATGGCAACCTTAATACCACAAGACCACGTTTGGATTATGTAATTGTCCTTTGTTGTGCAGTTGTGTCATTTACAGTTAAAAAAAAACAACATTATGGAGGTCTACTGGAGAACTGTGCGTGCAAATAAAGACAAAATATCTAACAACCAGGCCACAGAAAGAGCTAAGTAAAAAAGCTTGTTGCGGTGTGCTGTTGAGTAACGCTCTCAAGTGTCTGATAAGGTGGAGTTGTTGCCAAATGTAGATTTCTTTGGTCTTTTATCCAAAAGTCTCAAGTCTCAGGGTGGTAAATTGGCACAATTGGCAGTTCACTACAAAGCGAAGTGTTTTCTTTGAGTTTCATTTAGGTGCTAACAAGATATGCTGTTAGTGTTGGGACTCCCTGGTGCTTTACCATTGTTGTGGACTTGGCATTAGCGATGTCGGGTGTGTTATAAATATTCTGCTGACAATGAGCAACTCCGACTAATGCATCCCCACCCATGACAGCCACAACCAAATGGAAAACAGATTTATTTCCACTTATTTGAAGAATCTCAGGATAGGGTTCAGAGAGTGGGCTGAATAAAATGCAAGTCAGGAGGATATGATACTACACAAATGGAGAATCCCTTCACCAATGTAATACTAATACCATATGAGGAAAACACTTTAGTCTCACTGCTGAGTGCAACTAGGTACAGCACACTCAAGTTTAATAGAAGCTTGGTTTGATTTTTCTTGCAGTCCCACTACATCTTGTGCTGGCTTTATCCGACAGAAATACAATCATCACAAATTTGTTATATTTGTTTGTTAAATAGAGCACGTTAGAATCAATCAGTACACTTTTGATAAATGTGAGCTAAAGAGTGATATATTGGACACCTTTTTCACATTTCTCCTCTTAAAAGAATTTAAGCATAATTACTTCTTTTGTGCCTTGACCTAAAAATGATACCAAACAACAATATGTGAAGAAAGTCTGCTTTAGCACGACTCCACGCTGACCATTACATGTGAATCGTTGGAGTCACATGTGCGTTGCGCTCCCACCTTTGTGCCACCCACGCTGATGATGCGGTAGACGCTGCGGCTGGCATCGTAGAAGAAGGACACGGTGACGGCGTGTTTGCTGGCTGGCAGCCAGTTGCGTTTGGTGGCCGGGTCAATCTGGAAGACATGAGCTCTGGCGCTGAAGATGGGCTGCTCCCTTTAAAAACACACAACAATAAACAGAACATCTTGACTTAAGTGCTGGTGATTTAGTGTCACATTAATTAACAAAGCACTGCTGTATGCATCTTTGCTAAATGCCACTGTTTACAGTACTCATCTTTGTGTTTAGTATAGTGTTAACTGGCTAGTGTAACATATTTCAACTGTTGAATGCACAGTACCCAGACAACATTTCATACACTGATAAATATCTTCATATATCCGTTTATGACTGCAGATTTTCCAGAATGGCCTGTTGTGTAACCACATCTGTGGACTTTAACTGAGAATTTGACATTAAAAAAAAATGAAAGTCACATGCTTATGAAATGCAATTTGTGAGTCATTTCCTATGTTATTTAAAAGTCAGAAAAAACTGAAATGAGTCAGATCCTTGTAGATATATTCAAGATACCAACAAATACCATGTTAATGGGTTTATAGTATCATTGTGGCAAGAATGTCATCAATTTGAAACTTGTTTTAGTAACAGTTTTTAATAACAATTTCTACTTTTAATTGTTTTTCAATTAGGCATAAACAATCAGAAAACAGACCAGGTTTAATATATAAGAGATTGATAGAACAAAAGAAAACATAGGAACATAGGAAAATGAAGCATTATGAACAACATAACTGTTGGAGTGCACCTCATTTGTTTAAATGCTATCAATCATTTTGTAACAGTACATGTCGCTTTCTAAAAGGAGGTGAATCAATCTTTTTTCAATTCTTACTCAGCTCTGTCTCAAACAGTTGCAGTGAGCCTGAGGTCAGTTGTTATGTGTTAGAATAAATCTGTCTGCATGTGACACTCCTCACTGAGCCGGTTTCTCTGTGGAGAAACTCACCCCAGGGTCTCTAAATGAAAAGGCTGGGCGAACAGTTTCAGACTCTTATTGCACTGATCTAAAAGAGCTAGTTCAAATTACAAGATAACATATTTTTGTTTGCATGTAGCTATACTGATTGTGGTTATATTTGCAGAGATTTAAAGACATCTGTCTGGATGTGGATGGGGATCTGCGCATGGTGCTCAAAGAACAACGTTTTAAAACAGTAAATTGTCTTTCCAGCAATAATGTCGCAGTTTCTCCAAGAAAATCCACAGTTAATATGATCATTCATAATTAAGCTTGTTTTTAGAAATAAAAACAGCATTTAAGGATAACCATTTATTTTTTATTGCTCTGAGCACCACAACTTCCATTTATCTCCATTTTATTGGGGTGGAACTGGCAGAAGTCTCAGTAGCAGATAACTGTAAACCTTTACAAAGAAAATCAAACCATCTTATTCTGTTCTTATGAATTTGTGTCTGCGCACTCTCAAATGTCGACTTGCAGACTGGAAAGCGCTCAGAATTTGTTCTGTGCTCTCGCAAAGCTTTTGTCGTCAATGTACTTCCATGTTTGCTTTGTTCATTTTATTTATAGCATGTATATGAATAAGTATTATTTTTGGATGGTATAAAAAGTTCAGAAAAAGAAATACATTTCAGTTAATTAGCTTTTGTATGCAGCTTTAAAAAAGACAATCAGTTATCCTTTTGAGTTATGCAATTATTTTACGTAATAATGAATGAATGAATGAATATCACGCACACATTAGTACCCAGATCAAAGCCAAAAGGCTAAAACATATGTATCCATCATTAAAATGAACTGAATATCATTATCATTTAGATTTTTTCAGCTGTGAGTGCAAATCATTAACTTGTTTGGCACTCTGGGACCCCGCTCTTCCACCGAGTGTACAATAATGGTGGATAAATCTATAAATAGAGACAAAAATACTCCCAATATCCAAATGTGATTGTGTTTTTCAAGTACCTCGAGGTCACTGATGCTCTCCTGGTGTAATGAGGCTATTGGAGCAAATGAAGCTGAAGATTTGCTAACCGCTAGCAGTACAATTAGACATCCTGCTCTCTTTGAAGAACTATACACTCGCTGTGGGGACTAATAGTGAATAGAGGATCACGGGACGGTGAAAGGACTACACAGACACTTTGGTGAATTCATGCAACATTACACGGCTAATAGAGTTTGCATAATGTTAATGTATGCGATGAGCCATTCCCATCGCAAGTCCATTATACACTGACATTAATGAGGATAATGTGTGCTGGGAGGAGGCTCTGTTCTTTGTCTATGCAGGAGAAATAACCCTGTATATAGGTCAGCACTGGCTATATGAAGCATTGTTCCCACTGGATTTGGTTGAATTACATTACATTTGCATACAAACAATAGTCGTTATTGTTTCAACACAGATTACTGAAGCCACAGTTGACAATAGACAATGGCAGCACAGCCAAGAAGGCAGATTCAGGTCCCGGATGGGAGCAGGTCGAGATACAATGAATATCACTGAGTGATGATACAAATAAGTTACCTGAACAACATACAGTCGCTGGACAAAAATGTCAGACATATTCTGACAACTACCTAGTTCCTCACAGGAGTTAGAGAAGAAGTGCTGTGTGGTTGCTGCTACATAATCTAGTTTTTTTGTAAGATAGTTGGTCAGTTTCTGAAACACACAGGTTTTATTCTTAGGTGATTTTAAATCAGAGCACTCAGGAATTCATTTAAGTTTTTCTGACCTTTGATTTCAAGGCAGTTTAGTTTAGTTGTGTGATAACTGGTTGCTGAAAGAACATTTTCCTTTCTCGAACATTTCTGAGGGCAGAAATAAGCTTTAACATTAACCTCAATGAATGGAGTTTTTGGGTGCAGGTAAGTCTAGAAAGTATACATGATAAATTCATTCATAATAATTACATGATCCTGTGAGACTAGCAAGCCAGTAGCTAACTCACCTGGCTTACTGTGGCTTTAAATTGGAAGCCACTGCATTTAGTTTGATCCTACCTTACTGCATAGGCTTAATTAGTTCAGTGCTGCACAATGTTTGGTTGCTTAAAAAGATCCAGCGTGTAACATTTAAGAGGATCTATTGGCAGAATTGGAATATAGTATTCATATGTATGTTTTTATTAGTGTATAATCACCTGAATATAGGAAGTGTTGTGTTTTTGAGACGTTTTTATTTTACATTTAGACACTATGGATTGCGTCCAATGGAGTCCGCCAGGTTGAACTGCCGTGTTTCTACGGTAGCCCAGAACAATCACAGGCTGTAGATAGAGCCTTTTGCAGCCATCATAGTTTCTCCTACACACTTCACAGCCCGATTCTCTTTTCTAGGTCGTCAAATACAACCTCACCGCTAGATTCCACAAAATCCCACACATTGGTCCTTTAAAGCCATGTGAGCTCTTCTGTGGACATTTATCACAGCAGATGTTTTGACATGTTTAGCAGGAAAGGTGTAATCTATAACATTAATAAGTTCCAGTGTCCCGCTACTGGGTATAATGTCTCTGTCATGGCTAACTAGGACACTTGAAATGAATGGAATGAAGCCATTAAAGTTCTTATTTACACCTGTGCTTTTCCTTTTTTAACAAGCCAAAATGTCTGCCAATAAAAAGACTGAAAACATCAGCAACTAGCACAACCACCAACAGAGAGACGTTCGATGCAGCCAAACTGTTCTTCTAAATGTTAACGGCGCTGTAATTAACGTCCTGCTGCTGCAATGCATTTGTTGCTATTATAGCACCAAAATAATACAGCTGTGTGTCCTCTTTGAGTAAATCTTGCATGCAATATTCTTACTGCACTGGTTAGTGTTTGGACTGTAGTTAACAGGTCACTACTGTTTTGGGGGTTTTATCATTATTATTATTATTTTTTTATACCAGAAATACCAACTGAAAAATTCTATTGCAAAGTTCTGTGTGCAATGTTAAAATGTTTTCACACTGAACATACCACAGCTTTACAAACATGTGGTTTTTATGCTTTGGATGACAGCTTGTTCTTTTGTTGTGTGGAAAACGTTGCCACTGCAGAACTGTTGTCAGTCATGTATAAGAAATAAAGTTGCAGGAGTTTAAAAAGTCACAGAATTAGCAGCAAAGTTGAGAAGTTGGAATCACTGCACCACTGGGCCTTTTGGTTCTCTTTGCCACAATTATTTCTAACTGTAACCCAAATATGCCTGAAAGAAATGAAGGTCAAGCTGTGATGTGCTGCCCTCCACCTCCCCCAGTCTTCACAGATTCAGCTGCTGCATTACTTCATTAGCCTATCAGCCTCAGCAGAGTCATCAGCCGCCACCACCAGACTCCACGGGGGGATTTATCTTGCTGCTGCTCAGGGCAGACGCCGCCCGATCACAAAAACCTCCCTGCAGAGACAGTCTGTCAAGACTTAATAAAGTATTATATTATATAATAAACAAATATCTTCATTCATTTGTCCCTACTGGTTGAAATGTTCGTGCAATTAAAAGTTCAATCTTCATCCTGACAAAGACAATAACCAAACTCCGTAACAGACAGGGCATCTGTAAGGCGGCTCGAATGGGCTTCAAGCCTTCAATCATTGAATCAAATTTCCAAGCTTGAGCATTTATGTGCGTGAGTTATCATCTCTATCACCTTTAACAGCCACTGCGCAATTGCCCTTGAGCAAGGCCATTTTAGCAACCATATATCAAGTGAAAGTATTTCATAGAGAACAGTGAAGAGGTGATATGAATGTGTGTAAATCTATTTAAGCAGCAAAGCCATTTTTACTGAAGTTTAAGAAACATATTGTGACAAAGCTTTTCAGGTGGGAAGGATTGATCTGAGGTTTGTGGTAAACCTTAACATTCATCCTGCTCAAACATCAGACATGACTCAAGCATATCAACAGCACCATGAAAAGTACTTAATCACACTCAATAAAACTAATTATCTGTCTGCATTACTGATAACCAGGATGTTAAAGTCAATAAGCCAATGAGCCAAAATAAATAAGATTTAACATCAACGTAAAATAGCTTCTGTCAGGTTTTCCATTCTATCATGTTCTCATCTTAATGAGAAACGGTGACTGACTGCTCATCAGCTCCCAGCCGTCACAGTGGATCACACACAAATTAATGTCCCATCATTCATTAGGCTCGTCTTGACGTTGCCATGTGAAAAGCCCGTCAAGCTAATCAGCTCAGACAGGATGCATCACGTCGAGGTTTGATGATATGAGCAGATTAAAACTGGATTAAATCCCTCCTGAGGTGAGTAAGCGCAAACACGGCACAGCAGCCGTCTTAACTAATGCTGCGCAGCAGAGAGCGGTGTGTATCTTGATGTGGTGCAGCGTCTTGTACGTTACACACACTCGATCCAATTAACATGAAACTGTGTAGCTCTTAATTAAATCAGGTGTTGTGAGAGTAAAACCCTGTGTGACGAAGGAGACAGCTGCTTGTAACTGACAACCCGAAGAGCTGAGTGTAGACAAGTGAAATGTTACGCTTAAGTTAAAGGATCAGGGCAACAAAACAAACCCGATAGGAAGACAGGTTATCAGATTAATGTCTGATAAAAGAGCAAGATATTAAAGATACTAAATCAGTAATGTAGCACTACCACCAAACACTCAATTACAATTAAAGTCATGCACTCAACATAGTTCTGGGCAGTAGGACCAAAAATCTGTGGCATGACAGGGTCTTTATATAGTTTTATAGTGTCTATTCTACTGCTGGGAGATTACTATAAGGTTTCCTTGACTCCACAAAATGTTGCAATATATTAAGGAATTAATTGCAAACAGAACCTAAAAATAAAAAAGATCTGCCAACAGCTTTAACATTTACTTTCTTTTCGAAACCAAATACTTTAAAATAGTTGTAAAATCAATATAAACTGATGCACAAGAAACAAATGAGTTGTTCCATCTATGCAACAGTATATGAAAAGTTCATAAACTACAGGAAATTCAAACCGGAATACTGGTTTATCCGGTGTAACACACTAACTCCACATTTTGTGCAAGTACAGAAATACACTATATTACACATACAGTCATATGATTAGATCATTACTGAACCATGTGCACAGACTTATAATGTTGGTCCTGGTTGGTTGGTTTTAAAATTACTTTACGTACTGTTGGGTATTTCCATAAGAAGCAATGCATCATATTTCGTAAGTTGATCTGCTGCTGCTGCTGCTACTACCTGTGTGTATGTACCTGTAAACTGTATTCAGGTACACAAATTGTAAATGTTCTATAATAGTGTAAATCTTCATGCTGCAGTTACTTTCCTCTGCTGCTGCCTGAGACCTAATTCCAGTGAGGGGATCATCTGGATCAATTATTGTGAAACAGTTCCAGGTCAAATATACATCCGCCCTATCCCTCCCCCTCCATCATACTGCACTCACTCATTGCAACGCATCCATGCATGAGCGGAGGGAGACTTGCAGATTACAGCTCAATAATTACAAGGGTCAAAATGGGACATGTTTATTGAGGTGTAAATTGATTTCATGATTGAGAACCATAACTACAATGTCTGCGTGTCTCATGATGAAGTTAAGATATAATGATACTAAGATTTAATATATCATAAAAAAATAAGGTTTTACTAGAAACTACTACTAATTTTTGTTTGTAATTTAAGTTATGTTTAAATGCTGTGTGCAGATTTTCTCCACACAGAAACCATTCTAACCTCCAAACAAATGAGTTGAGAGCAAATGAGAATAACAAGTTTCTAAAAATGTCCCTTTGTACTTTGCTGTGTGAAGATAAAGATGTGTTTTCCTTCACACTAGTTGCAAATGCTACTTTTAGTTTATCTATCAGGGGAAATGTGGAAGGTATTTCATAATTAGAGAAACTCACCCTTAACCAAAGAGTCAAAAGTTTGTTTTCCAACTGAATTCCTCTTTTCTCCCTCAGTGTACATCCTCTTGCATGGGGATCAGACCTGCTACTGTTTTCTTTATTCATTAAAATGTCAATTATTTTCTCAATACATCAATATATAATGGTTTGGTCTATAAAATGTCAGAAAATAGTTAAAAAATGTCCATGCTGATGTCTTCAAATTGCCTGTTTTGTCTGACCAACACTCCAAAACTCCAAAATATCCAGTTAATCAAACCACGTTATGCAGAAGAAAAGCAGAAAATCCTTAAAACTGAGAAGCTGAGGACTAAGAAATGTTCAGCATTGTGCTTTAAAAATGACAACTACAAAAATAATTTGAATTAGTGGCAATAAATGCTCAGATGACAAAATATTAAAAAAATAATTATCTACATTCTTATTGCCATTGTTGCCTAAACTAGAGATGTGCTAAAACCAGTGTGAGTTACTGGAGAAGCTTTTCACAGATGGTTTTGTTTGGGATACTCTGAAGGAACAGCCTGTTATAAAAACTAGAACAGCTAGTACATTCCCCTTTGGATTTTTTTATTATTATTTTGTATTCAGGGTCAGAGTGAAGGAGACAGAAAAAGACAGACAGGCAAAACCGGGAGACACAGGAGGGAAAGCTCTGCTGGGATCTGAGCCCAGGCAGACAGGCAGGCCAGCAGGGGAACAGGGCTGAATCCTCAAGTGTGGTTCAAACCTCATGGGCACAAGCACTTTTCATGCCTTTCCAGGACATTTTATCTTCACTCCTGCACGTCTCTGTATTCATGCACCGCACAAGCCGGCAGCGGTCTGTTGCAGGGGGGGCTGTCACCGTTGGATCATCTCCTGATTTTGATGTGGTGCCAACTGACGGATTTAAAACTACACTTTCCCTTAAAAAAAAAAACTTCTGGAAGTTTGCATTAAGTAAACCTTTATTTGATATTCGGGCATTGTCAGAGAATTGGAGGGTAAAGCAGCTGAGTCTGAGCTGATGGCTGAAGCTTTAAGTTTTCTTTAATCCACTAACAGTCTTCTACATTCCCCATAAAAGCACACCAGTTAGAGGAGGAGGCAACTCCACCCTCATGATAAATTAATTGCCATTAAGTATTCAGATGAATTTGAGGTTATGGGTGTACATACAGGATGAGTGATCTGATAAAATGTCAGACCAAACAATACAGCCCTTTTACTCCTCCAGTATGTCTCCTGGAGAGGCTTCTGCTGAGCATGCAAGCTCTTCTTCATGCTTCACATTCACACAGATGAAATAATTCCTCTCAGGGACAGGAAAATATTACAAGTGTTTGGCTGCCGTCTGCAGCAAAGGCCATAAACAGAGGGACTTGTATGATAGCTCCATCTGGACGAGCTGGAAGACAGACAGTACGAGGGCTGAGTTTTCTACGGGGAGGAATCAGAACAAGGAGGCTTTAATACACTTTCTCTGACCTACGTGGCTGCATTCACCACAGGCCTTCGTGCTCAATTACAAATTACTGCTCGCACATCTTCAATAACGGTTCATTGCCTCCTTTAGAAATCACATCTCATATAGATCCAAACTGACTATGATGTAGGAAAGACACGTGCAGAGTTCAAAACATCAAGACAACTAGTTTGAAGCTACATGGATTTCTCTTCACTTGTGCCGTCTTCAAAAAACATCAGAATTAGGAGTGAACGAACAAAGTGGGAAATACAACATGTAAAACTTAATGATGGAAGTTACAGGTCGGCATCACGGTGCCAACTAACAATAATTTTCATCATCAATTAACCTGATAATTATTTTCTCGATCAATCGGTTAATTGTAAAAAATGCCCATCAAACTTTCCTAAAGCCTGAGGTAACAACTTGCTTTATTTTATCTGATTAACAGTTCAAAACCCCAAATTAGCAGCAAATCCAGAAGTTGTTTGGTATGTTTGCTTGAAAAATAACAATTAATCAATCATCAAAAAACAGTTGCCAATTCTGTCGATCAAACACTGGATTATTCAGCTAATCATCGCCTAGTCGACTCTGCCTAGGTTTCAAGACTTGCTCTGTAATGTTCCCTGAATGAACAACTTTGGTCAAAATTGGTCTAGCCCAATACACTTGGCCCGAATACAGCAACGAATTACTGTCCAAAAGGCGGTAGCCACATATGGCCCATAACATAACCATATCACAGTCAGCTAGCTGGCCCTATTCTGGCCCTATGTTGGACCAGACAAGTTTCAGGAGCTGCAATCTCTGATGAAAAGTCTAATGTGTGTCCAAACAGCATTATAATCAAATACTGTAGTACTGCAAAGACACAGCCTTATCTTTTTGTTTATGTTCAGGCCTAGCGTTTACTCGGTTAGTTTCCTCATTTGTCTGGACCACCTCTGGACTGTAATTCATTGCTGCACTTGGGCCAGATGTAAGTGGGCTGTGTGGGTTATCACTGGGCCAGACAAGTTTCGCTATGTAGGAAACCTTCAGATGTGGTGTGTGTAAATAATAAAAAAGAGAGATCATAATACTGGTGTTCTTTCTGGGGTCATTGTTCATTCCTAACAAACAAGACACAACCAAGAACTTGAGCAGCTCTGTGGGCAAATAGTTGAGCCAAGAATCAAACAACACAACAACTGACACCCACCACACAGTGCTGAAGAGCTCTGAGCAACACACAATGCCTTCAGTTCCTGTAGTTCAACCACTCATGTCTCATTTTAAACCGGTTTAAATTGGATGAGATTTGATGTTTAATGAATACATTCATTAAATATTACTTTCATACAATTTGTGATAAGCTTACAACCAGAAATTTAAAAAAAATACTCAGCTGGTCTCAGATTTTTCTAAACCTACTTCTTATTCAGTGACACACACACACACACACACACACACACACACACACACACACACACACACACACACACACACACACACACACACACACACACACACACACACACACACACACAGACACACACACACACACACACACACACACACACACACACACACACACACACACACACACACACACACACACACACACACACACACACACACACACACACACACACAGTGGTGCTGAGATCTGTGTGTCTTCACCCCAAGTCATCACTTTCTAATCCTCTCTCGCTGCTCTCTTCATCTCTCTTCTTAACTTCAGTATCCATTCAACGCCCTGAATCTCTGATCTGTGAAACAGAAGCTGCACCCTCCTGTCTGGCCTGCAGTCAGACCAGACCAGTCACTTCTGTAGTTGAGAAAATACTCCTTAAACTGCCAATAAATGGAGCCTATAAGCTCTGCGGGCTGTAAATAGCCTCGGGGGGATGAGGAAGCTGCAAAACTCGCTGCCACAAATCCTATTGGTTGTACTTTAAAGTCAGCATTCACACTTTAAACAGTAGATCAGAAAACTTGCAGGGGATCTGATGAGGGAGATGGCTAAGAGGTTAAGTGAGGGTCAAAGCACCAGGTATACAAATGTCAAACCTTTTGCTGGTTCCAGCATCTCAAAATGTGAGGATTTGCTCCTTTTCTCTCTGTTTTATGTCGTTGTAGTAACTCCAATATATTTGTGCTCTGGGCATGTTTGATGCCATATAACATAACATTACATTATATTATATTATAGTATACCACTATGTGCTTCAAGTCAAGCCAATTATTCAGCCCAATATCACAAAAAAAAAACCCTTGATGTAAGAAATCTCAGGTAGAGAATAGGCTCCCATTTGTTCAAGTCTTTAGCCACATACTATATGTACATTGAAAAGTTCACTGGTTTATTCATCCTGTGCATATTGACAGTGAAGAGAGCCCTTCCAAGGTTTTAATCAAAGTGATTAATGAGGGACAAAAAGCACTTTCCTCATACTGTGCAACAATGGATTTAGTTAATATGAAGCATTCAGTCAGACTTAGTCATAACAACAAAAAAATCTTCCAAAGTTACAGTCTTTTCATTACAAAACATCCTCTATTTGTTTCCGCAGACAGCGTTTCCTTGCTGAGTGAAGGACAGAGAGAAGGGCTGCTGTACTAAAAAAACTCACTGTGAAACAGAACTATTTGATGCTTTGAAGCTTTGAAATGCATTTTTACAGAGAAGAAGGACTGTGGATCTCTTTGTGGCCAATATGAACAAGAGGAAGAATTATGAAGAAAGATTGTTTTAATGTGCGCATGGACATGTGAGTGCTGACAGTCTGTGATCCTATCCTTTAACTTGAGCGGTCAGTGTTGCAGTATTGCTGTTATACTGGAGATGCATGAGTGTGGAAAGACTGCAGATGGTCTGATGTAACTTTAGTTTATGCAACAACTCACATTATATTATTCACATTCAAGTATCCGAGCAAAATATATAGTTGAGAGGGCGAGAAACTGCTGTCAGTACGTACGTTCTACAGGGTTATCTCTAGAAGTCTTCTAACAGCTCTGCAGTAATCCGAAGGTATTCACAGAGAGCCATGTTCGGCCTGTCAGGTTGAAAAACACATGTTGACCCATAAACTTAGAAAAGAGTAAATTCGGTCTAAACGAGAGTGTCAGCTGAGTGCTTCATCAGCAGAGCATCATTTTTCACCATCTGCGCATTAAAACACACAAAAAAAATGGAAGTCTGCTATGGTTTTTTTCAGCCTCTGGGGACTTCAGGTTTCTCAGACAGGAAAAGATTTTTTTTATTTTTTTGCTTCTCTTTTTGGCAGTTTCACTTTGTTCCTCTAAAAGCATTTCTCCTTTACGGGTGTGCTTCCTCTGACCTCTGAGAGTAAGAAAGCCTCGTGTCCACATTCCTGAGCCAGCGAGAGTGTCTGGCCCAGTCCAGCAACATGACACGCAAACTACAACTACATACCAAAATAGCACCGTGAGTGTGAACGCTAACTCATACTGTAGCTGCTCAACAAATCTAAAGCATAACATATACATGGCACATGATTTTTAACATTGCTGCAAAGTAAGCTTTGGTGTGAAACAAGTGAAAGGGGTTTTTCAGAAGATGTCGAACAATACACTGCATGACCACAAGCCTTAAAGTGTCAACATTGCCAAAACCATGAGCTCTGGTTGTGTTGAACAACAGCACTTCAGTTATCTGAAGGTCAGCTCCTCTTGCAAAAGTATGACTGATAACTTACTGCTGTCTCACACAGTGAAGGTGACAAAAAGCTGAGAGTGTTTTGATATGAAGGTCAGGACGGAGAGACAGAGAAAAGACCTGATCTTTCATGGCTATCCTCCAGCGGTTCTGTTATTCATTTTCATGCCAATAAAACACTGTGAAATGAAGTGAACAGAAAGAGAGTGAGCCGGGATGACTGTTTATTCTAGCAATTGCAGATGTCTCCAAAACAGCAATTAGGAAGCTCTTCTCCCCACAGACCAGCTGGTTTCTCCTTGGCCAGTGGGAGGACGCAGACGCTGAACCGTTTTTATGGCATTATGCTGCAGATTAACTGATTAAACCAAAGTTTAGACATCCTCTGTGCTGTAGAGGGAGGCTGCACGGTGACGTTAAGGCAGATTTCAACAGCAAATGAGATGATATGGGCAGCAATATCGTCACCGTCCCAAATGACTCCTCTGTAATTATGTAGATAGATGATCATACTGTGACAAAATGCCACACACTGTCTAAATATACACTGCTTTTTAACAGCTGTTACCTTCTCATATGCTTCAGAGCAAAGGGAATTGAACTGAAATTGAATTTCAGGTCAATCACGTTCACTTTCTTTTTCAGAGTTGAGAAGATTGATACCACTTGTGGAAAGTGTTATTGAAGTGACATTTCATCTCTTGAAATGTTGAGCTATAATTTTATACTTATACTCCATCTTTTGAGAATCAAACATCAAATGGCTTATAAGGAGAATATATTATTCATTTTACAGTGCGACAAGGCTGTTAGCTTGGATTTGAGTGAATTAAGGCACTGGTTCCCAACCTTTTTCCTTAAGACTACTTTTCTATCATTGAGTAAAATGACGACCCCCGACTAAGTGATATATTTTAAAGATATTTTATATTCTTTCAGTGCACAGCAATAACAGTACAGAACAAGTGATAGCCTGTACATGGTACCCAAATAGTAATATAGCAATAACTGCATGACGTTGTAAAATTGTGTAACTGTGTGTAAAATTATTTCCTATGAATACTGCCCCAGAGATGACTTTTACTAACATTTTTAGGAACTTTTTATGTTATTGTCTGTCTGTATTATGTTTTTTTGTTTTTAAATCACACACAAGGGCCGTGTGTGTGTGTGTGTGTGTGTGTGTGTGCGCGTGCGTGTTTTCATTGTAAGCTCTTTGGTTATTTTAACTGCATACTTTTCTAACTCAGGATAAGGCTGTTTAGCAGAGAGTGAACGCTCTGGGAATAAAGCTTGTGTTCAGGCCTTCAAAGTGCCTTATACTGTGAGTTTTTTACTTTATATCTTAAATAATAATCTTTAAAACTTTAAAAATAACAATTCCATTTGGTTTCCACAGAAATAAATGAAATACTGAGATACAGGCCTACTAATATTTCTCTTACATCTTTTCTTACAGCCCATAAAATCAACAAGGCCTTGCAACGCCCCATTAAGATTTAGTGACCCCTAGTTGGGACCAGGACTCACAGGTTGGGAAGCAGTGGTTTGAGGTATCGGTACGGACAGTATGTCTCTTGAGGATTTCGATCCACTGCATGTCAGAGGAAAACATTGCATTTTTTACACCACTACATATTTGACAGCTTCAGTTGTTTCCAAAATCAAGGTTTGATGTGCAAAACATACCAACATCTTACAAAACATGATGCACTGTTAAAGAGTCAAAACAACCCAACAGTATACAGAGCAGCCGAGCTGCAGTGGAGCTGCTGACAGGAGGACAATATGATGGAAGAGACAACAAGAAGAGGAGAGCGAGCTGACAACATCTGCACATCAATGACAAGCATGACACCTCCACTCCAACAATACAGTTAGAACAATCACAGAAACCGAAGAGAGGATAAACATTATGGGGATGTGATGAGGGTGGATTTTGTTCAGAGGTAAATAAATGTTTGATGAAGTAGGGATGGGCGGATTGATCCCCAAGGTATCAAAAGTACAGATGCTGGAGTTGTATTCTTGAGTATCAAACCAGAGCCAACACAAAAGCTCTTTCTCAATGTCATGATGTAATGTTGACTTTTACATTACAAAGCTGCAAAAATATTCAGCAAATGTTTCACTTGCAGTGTTTTCTGACAAATAACGTCCATATACAAACAAAGATGAATGCTGTAGCTTATGTTGATGGAAGGTACAGGTATCAATAACAGTCATCTGATGCTCTGTATTATTTGGAAGAAGATCAAAAACTAAACTTATCGCCCATCCCTGCCATGCAGAGTCACAACACGGACATGACATGTGTTAGTACCTCTCTCGATGTAGCGGGAACATTTTACAGCTCGCAGGCAACTCCTCTGCAGCAGAACAAGGGGAAAGAGGATCCAAGTTACACAGTGAAAAAAAAAAAAAACTGACCAGTGAAACTTGTCAGTGATTATTATCAGACATCCCAATACAGAGAATACAGTGCAGCTACACAGGGCATTACCTCAAGTAGGATGAGGTTGGAAACTATAATCCAACTTAGGTCAAATATGCTGAACAATTAAATGATCCAGTCAGAGAAAAAAAAACTTGAATCACAGCAATGTTTGACAGATTTCAAAATAAAGTAACTATATAAATATTGTAAATAGTAAAAACATAACACTAACCAATTAATACACTCTGATTAAACAATGTTAACTTAAAATGGTGCTTTAAAATACTAGTCACACTAATAGTCGGCTCAAATGTGACCAAGAAATGCAGATTTTTTCGTGCAAAATTTTAAGACACCTCTGGTGATCAGTTGTGTTCTTTATTTATTTAATGGTGCATTCAGGAACTGACAAGAAATTGTGATGTGGCCATTTTGTGTTACCATGTATTTGCCTTTGTGTGGTTAATCAGTTTCTGATGAATATATCCTTCAACTGGAAGAGTGGAAAAGCTACAGCAGGTGTTAAATGGAAGCCAGACTTAAACTATGCTTTGTTTAGATCTCAATTATGTTGAGACTTTCTCTCCATCAAATGACATATTTCATTTGTACAGGGACCTACTTGGTTTAGATTACATAGATAAGTACTTTAAGGCAAGCTGCACACAGCATGAGAGCACTTGTGAACCCACTACTCATTTTGTTTATGGACCTGAAGTGGCTGTTAATCGAGACTCTCCTGCTCCAGGCGCTCACTTCTGTCAAGAAGGCAGAAGAGCTGCAGGCTGCCTCTGTCTATCAAAAGGTCCTTCATGACACCGAGTGATCTGTGTCTCTCACAGTATAAATGCATCAAACCCAAGGCATCAGATCAGATGTTTGTTTCAAAGCCCCACTGGGCTGCAGATGTTTTACAGCAGGTCTCCGTGGGTGCTAATGTGCCACTGATATCACTTGAAAAGAGGGCACAGTCAACCTGAAACTTTCCACTGTCAGGCTGTATAATAGAGATATTGTATGTGCAGATACCACTTTGTCTTTCCCATCCTCATTTACACATCCACTTACATGTTGAGTACATGGCTGGGTATACTAGATGTGGGGTGGAAGGTTGAGTTAGAGATTGCTCAGAGCGTGTGTTGGGTCCTGAGTGTCACCTTGCAGATAATTCAGTCACTGTACATTTGTGATATGGAACAAGACTGGGAGATAGTTTCTCCACTCAGGGAATCATGGTTACATTTTATAACTTTATGTTGTGTGACTGCACTTCCCAATGAGCTGGTACTTGTGCTGTAAACTCCACAGTTGACTTTACTACAAGTAAAAGGACCACCAGAATGCAGTTCCTCAGTTTGTGTGTGTCTCCTTTGAGGAGGAGGTGCAGGTTCAGCCTGGTCTTAAGGACATTTGTAGGACACACTTGCATGTCTTCTGAGGGATTCAGTGACATCACTGGGCAGTTCAGTACAGTACTGGTCTGTAGAATTTGGATATCCCCCCATAGAGACTCATTTAAGCTGTAAATAAACAGACTATGTATGCATTAACACCTTCTAAAAGTGATGTGTCCATTATGACATATAAATTGGGCTGCAGTGTAAATTTCTTTTCATTGTCTCTTTAAAAGAGGAATATGAGCAAAACTGCTGTAAATAAAGTGTATAGTGTAATAATGGGCTTCCAAAAATATATCAGTATAACACTTATGGAGATAACAGAGTGCTGAGGAAGCTCTAAAATTGCTCCCATTCAGTCATTTTAGTATCCTCTCAATTAAAGTGTCACAGTACTGGCCCAGAGGGAGGAGGCTGACAGCATGGACTCTGGTAATGTGAGGAGGGTTCAGGTGTGTTCAGCTGAAGACTGGCGTGTATAATTTAACACACACACACACACACACACACACACACGAGACTGAGCACAGCTTGACTGAATTTTAAACAAAACGTGTGTGTATCAGCCAAAGGGTTCAATGTTATACAGCCACGATCTCTCAACATGTGAATTTGACCTTCTTACAGTCACATTACGGTGTAAACGGACATCAGACCTGTGATGAAACTGGGTCAAGCTCTACGGTTCACAAATAAAAAGCTTGCTCTCTCAATTATGTCTTTGAGAGTGTAAACAAAGAGAACAACGCAGTGTCACATGGGAACTGGTGTTAGAATTCAGATCGATTACTCCAAAAAGGCTTTAAAAGAGAGAGAAGGTGGTTTTTAGAAACAGCCACAGGCGCAGAAAATCACCACAAAGTTCACTTTTCAAGTATTTCGCCATCTGTACAAAATCACTTCCAGACAGCGAGAGTAAAATAACTGTACAACAGACACAAGAGTCAAACTTACCCCATGCTCCGTGGATCTGGATGCTGGTTTGGGGTCTGATGCCACTCACCGCTCCACTTTTTGTCCTTTTTTTCCCTCGTTATTCCAAATTGATTCGCTTCTTCCACAAAATCCAGGACGCAAGTTACATTTCTGGAAAAAAACAGACAAATCACTTCCGACTCCAGATCTCCCCCCTCCCTCCCCCCCTTTCCCCTACAACAGTACTCCTCTCCTCTCCTCTCAAGTCAGTTGTTGTACTCCAGCCTGCCTTTGTCCACGGGTTTCCACGGCGAGCAACACCGCGGATCTTCCGTCCCCGTGCGTAATTACGCACTGTGGATCGTTTGGCTCAGCTCTGCGGGCAGGACAGACGGAGGAATGTCGATGAAAGTCGGGCAGTGGAGTGCTTTTGGCTCAAACCTCTTCCAGGACTTGTGCTGCGCTCCCCTCCCGCCTCCTGCCAGATCACACTGGGATCCCATTCAACTCTCTTGGTGGGACCGTGGAGCCTCTTCAGCGCCATCTTATGGCCACATTGCAAACCACAAACCCGCCCCCCCAACTCATTGTCCCTACTTCCCACTTAAATGCCAGAATGTGAAATATAATCTGTGTAAATGGGCTGCGGACAGTCTTAAAAGCCCTCCTCAATGTGTATTTATGAAGTGTAGCGTAATAAAAGCGCGAGGCATCTGAACCACTGGTGGTAAGTCAAATGGCTGTTTTACAAAAAAAAAGCTTCAGCAAATAATCTGTCAGATGTCCAATCCCGCACCCACTCTGTTGATCTCACGTTAAATCAGATAATATTCAGTATAAAGCTGTTTATACAGAGCTATATGGTAATCCCATCAAATACTATGATGGATAAACTCACATGGAAACGTTAAATATCCTTCTGTTGGTGGGATAGCAAAATAATATAAGACTGGAAAATACCACAAAGCTCAATAAACTCACTATTGTGCACCGATACAGTGATTTTTATACATTAGGGAATGAAGCATTTTTCATTGCCATGATTATGTCATCAAATCACTGTAATCATCTCACTGAAAATCGCATAACATTGGGATAATAAACTGTGGTAAACCTGGTTAATACTGCACAGATACGTCAGAAAGCCATCCAACATCCAATAAATCAAAAAACAGATAAACATGCTCACAATAAAAGTGATACAAGTTCCTCTGGGATTTCTAAAGTGCCTGTTTATAAAATGATTTGCATATATTAGATTAATAACGTGTGTTGAATTCCTGAGCTGTCTTTCCTCATCTCACTGATTAAATAGGCAATTTTTGAAAGCCAATTTCCCCCCCATTTTAATCTGCATAAGGTTTATGGATCAAACCTTTATTGCTCCTAGGGGAATTCGCTTTGCACAAAGCACATCTAAAATGTCACAATAACATCAACAACCATACATGACAGCACATAATATGACATAAAACATGAAGACATCATCATAAAAAGCACAATTTAAATGTATGTTTTTTTATGAAACCCACAGGTTATAGTCATAAAACATCAATCAATCAATCAATTATTCAGACACACACACACACAAGAGAAACATAAAATTATACAGAAAATGTGTTTAAATGTAATTTAGATTTTTCATGATGTTAAATCGGTTTTGAAAATGTACAATTTTCACTGAACTGCTAATTGGTAAAAGGAAGAAGAAGACAAAAGAACACTAGAAGATATTTCACCCATTTGTTTCTCCTTATTAAAGTGTCACAGCCTTCCTCATAAACGGGTTAAACTCACTGCTGTAGCACACTTAAAGCTACTCTTCACCTCATTAGTTCATACGGGCCTCGGTTTGGAGTCACTGCTGATTTCAAATAAACCACTTATTTGCTTGAATATAGGTTCAAGAGCATCAAATGTAGTGGAAGAGCGACGGAAGCAGCTCCTGTGCGCTAATCGTGCTGCTCAGTGGCCTGTTACAGCGATTCAGCTGACTGCTCCTCTGTGCTGCGGGGAGGCAACAGGGAACAGCAGATCTCATGCAAACAACCCTCATGTTCATTTAAAAAGACACTACTCAGCCGGTTCGAGGCAGTTTGCAGCACAGCTGGACAGTGTGGGCAGGATGGAGCTGAACCTCCAGGCCTCTGCCTGTAACACACAGAGCATTAATCACCTCTGGCAGCACAGTGTGCACACACAGATGGGTCTGCTGAAGATTTCTCTCCTTCGGCAGTCAAGCAGTTGCTTCTTCACACTCACTGTGGCAGGTATGAGAAAATAATACAATACCTGCAGGATGTGACAAACAAGTCATCATCTGCACTGGAAGTCTAGAAGGAGAAGTAGATCTTAAATGTCATTTTCACAGAAGCTTTTTTTTATTGCACTTAATTTCATTGTCTGGACTGTATTTTGAATAATAAAACACAGCAGGAAAAAGATATTATGCAATTTTCCACAGTGACAAGTGATTCTTTCCACATATTTATCCCTGTTTTAATCACTTATCACATGTGTCTGGGACGCCCTGATATCCAAGTTGTAAGTGGGCAGTTGAAGAACAGCAAAAAGAGACTGATACACCCCAAACTGTCCTCTTCACAACCTCTGTGCTCGCATATTGATGATCTTCTTCTGGGGTTTTTATAGCTGAATGCAATCCTCTTAACTCTCAGACCGACGCATAACAGACAGAATTCTGCTTCATAAACATCAGAGGGTGCTTCAGGCTCAATTATTTCAGGTCAGTCAGAGGAACAAATCAGTGCAATCAGAGAGCACAGAGAGCCAGTAAAGACTGATTAAGATGATATTTCAGGGTTTATATCCATTCAGACCAGCTGGAGATGGAAAGGTTGTAACCCCATTACAGCACACATTAGCAACCTTCTGATAATTGCTTAAAAAAAAAGTATTTACACATAGAAGCAAAGGAATACTCACCCTGAAATTATTATAATAAATAAAGAATACTTTTTATGATATTCTTAATGTATTTTTTTTTTACTTATATATGGTCATTTACCACTAGCGAAAATAGGCTGTAACAAAAACAACCTGACAATTTGATTTCTCTGTCTCTCAGAGAAAGTAGAAGGTTTTTATTGATCTAAAACACTGTCTTGCTTCATCATCAATCATCGATGGTGAGACTGTAGGACAGGCGGTAGAGATGAATAAATCTAAAGTCTTTGGATAAATAGAGAATAAGAAACTATGAATTGCTTTTCCTCCGATATGTTCCCATATTTTCCAAGCAAGATATATATTAAAAAAATGTCATCTGCATTTAACAGTGCAGATACAGTGAAGACGTAGGGAACAGGTGAGGAGCTTCAAAACAAAGAGACACTGATCAGTAGGGGATCAGTCTTTAGTACTGAGGGCTCTTCTGCAGCTGAAAAAAAAAATGTAGTCATTGAAAAAGCTTTTATTTGCTTAAATTTTACAGAATCGTAAGAAAATAGTAAGCCGGAACAGATCTGTGAAATGTGGAGGTGTTGACAGTTGAGCTGATTTATATAGGGAGGAGCGTCAGGGTGAGTGTGAGTGCCTGGTGTTGCACCAAAACATGTGACCCAGTAGATCTCTAATGCTGAACGAGGCTGGATTAACTGGGCCAAGGCTGGCAAGTTCCCCCAAAAGCCCCACTAAGTAAACGGATTGTGGTCGATTGAATTCATTACCGATATCAATCTGTTTATGTATGCTTGGAGGTGTAGAATACATACACAGTGCACACAGAGGTGGTGGTGGAGTTGTCAGTAGGGACCCACAGTTAATTATTCCCGCCAGAGAAAGGAAACTCAGATAAATGTATAAAATAATTGATTGTTTTAGTTGTAGTTGTTTTTGTTGTTGTTGTTTTTTAATAAACACACACACACACACACACACACACACACACACACACACACACACACACACACACACACACACACACACATTTACAGTTTTATCTATTTAATTTTAATTTTAATATATTTTAATATTATATATATTATATTTAATAATTTGTTATTACTGTTATATTGACAACAGACTACTTGTTTTAACTGTAGCCTGTTACTTTACTACTGTTTTAATTGATTGTAATTAATTACTAATTGACTGAGATTGATTGATTGTGATTGAGTCAATCATAGTCACAGTATTACCAACAGTATAGATTATAATTAATTTGTTGTCAGTATTGTTTTCCTTTATTATTACTATTATTATTTTTAATATGTACAGCGTTACGTCATGCCAATAAAGCCATTTGAATTAAATTGAATTGAATTGAATTGAATTGAAAGGATAAACTACAGTTGAGTTTATTGAATATTGATAGGTGAGCTGTTTACCTTCTTACTGTCAACAGTAATACAATATAGGTAGCCTATAAGGGGAGGGGGGGGATCATTAGTTTATATAAAGATGGGGGTCAACATGAAAACATGTTACCAAGATTTTACTTCAGGTCCTATTTAAAATAAAACCAGCAGAGGGCAGCGACACGCCGCCGTCTCTGCGTAACCAGAAGAAGAAGAAGAAGAAGAAGAAGAAGCAGCGTAATACGTCATGCTGTTACGTCACCCTACAGCGACCACTGATGAAATACACGAGGATGTTTTTCCCTGCGTTAAAATAAAGTAGTTCAGTGTTTCTCTGAAGTACAGAGGAGAAGTTATCTGGCCGGAGAGAAGCAGATAAATCAGAGATGGCCGACTTTTCGTCGCTCGGTCTGTCAGACTGGCTGGTTAGACAGTGTGAGCAGCTGGGGATCAATAAACCCACTCCTGTACAGGAACACTGTATGCCGGCGATACTGCAGGGTGAGTCCGCCTCTGTTAACTCTAAAGGTTTAAAACAGATCACCACGCTGTCTGTCTGTAATGTGAATATCTTATTGACCCCACGTTCAGATGTCCCGATAAGTAATGCAGAACTCCATTGACAAATCTATCAATTTACTGGTCAGTGCTTGTTGTCAGTGAAGGTAAATACTTTTATACTTTTACATTAGAAAACTCTATTGTTTTTTTGTATTTATATGAAATGGGCCAATCGGGTTTTAGTTTTAGTTAAAATATTATCTTTAGAGCTGGTGATTATCCCGTTGTCAGCAATTCAGAGGTCTGGGATCAGGCCACTGTTTTCCTCTGGTTCTCTCCCTTAACATATACATTGGTGGCTGTAAACTATAAAATATCTGATTTTATTTTATTTGACTGTTGCCGAATTTGCCAGAAAACTCTCTAGATAAGAAATAATTCAAAGGGTTGATCTTCAAAGTGTGTGAGTTTGTAGATAATGCAAAAATACAATTAATTGATTATATTTTTAGTGGAGTTTGGATGAGCCACTTGACGAGGAAAATATTTTAATATTTTTTAATCCTTGGAAATAACCAGGAGGCATGTAAGTCAGTAAATCAGAGCAGGTGAATGAAGGTGTTTTGAAAAGTGTCCTGAGATAACTTCTATTTTGAATAAGCGTTATACAAATAAAATTGAATTGAATTGAATTGTTCTTCCTCTCAGGCCGGGACTGTTTGGGCTGTGCTAAGACTGGAAGTGGGAAGACGGCAGCGTTTGTGCTCCCAGTGCTGCAGAAACTGTCAGAGGACCCGTATGGCATCTTCTGCTTGGTGCTCACTCCGACCAGGTCAGCATTGTACAGTGATTATATTTATATATATATATATAATACATTTTTAAATGTATTTATGTTTGCACAATAAAACACAACAGCAGAACCACAAACAAGAGAAAATAAGCAAATTGAAACCTGAACCTGAAAAACACGAATATCCCTATCTAGAGCCAGTGTTTTTGTTTGAGTTTTAAAAGTCCAGTGTGTAACATTTAGGAGGATCTATTGTCAGAAGTGGAATATAATATACATAGGTATGTTTTCCTCACTTTATAGTCTCCTTAAAATAAGAATTGTTGTATTTGTTACATTAAAAGTGACTGATTATGAGATTAATAGCACCCCAACCCATGTTCCCAACTGATTATGTATCATTTGTGATGTCATGCAGGGAGCTGGCCTATCAGATTGCAGAGCAGTTTCGAGTCCTTGGGAAGCCTTTGGGTCTGAAAGACTGCATCATTGTTGGTGGAATGGGTAAATCTGCACATCCTACAAACTGTAAAACAAAAGATATCACTCAGCTTACAATCACAGATCAGATTTTATTGTCTTTGTGTGAATGAGCTCATGTCGCCAACCCCTCTGTTGTGTGTACCGCTCTTATTACGAGAGGGTGCTGGAGTTATAAAGCACTGCTGCCAGGTACTGCTGGATTCTGTCTGAGTCTTACATCCGTGCTGACAGTGTCGCTGTTGTGTTACCGACAGACATGGTGAGCCAGGCGCTGGAGCTGTCCAACCAACCGCATGTGGTTGTAGCGACGCCGGGACGGCTGGCTGATCACATCCGCAGCTCCAACACCTTCAGCATGAGCAAGATCCAGTTTCTGGTGAGTTCAGGAAGGAACACAAACTGACACTTGGACAAAGTTTCAGTGCCTTGTCTCTGCTGTAGCGCTCATTTACTTAGGATCTGTTTAGTTATGTTAGAACTAAGTTTAGGCCAGGAAGTGAATACATTATTTCACAGTTAATGAAGTTAATACAAAGTTCATGTGTGCAAATTAATGCTTTAATTAAGCTCATGAGTTAATGTGTTTTTTTTAATTTTTAAACCCTGTGCAGCCCCAGATGATCATATACATCTTCAATTGTTTACATGTATTTTAAACAGCAAATGAACATACAATACTCTTTAATGCAGATCCTTAAGAGTCTGTAAAGTAATAATAGTAATAATAATAACAAAATCCTGTTCTGAAATTAGTTTTATAAATGTTTTTATTTAATTTTTTATGCTCACCCATGAAATTATCAAGTTTGGACATTTGAAGCTACTTCATCCTCCACTGTTTTGACAACAGACCAGTACAGTTTGTGGTTTCGTCTGTGTGTTTGCCAGATTATGGACGAGGCGGACCGGCTGTTGGAGCAGGGTTGCACTGACTTCACCAAAGACCTGGAGACGATCATGGGGATTTTACCGGCTAAACGTCAGACGCTGCTGTTCAGCGCCACCCTCACTGACACCCTGCAGGAGCTGAAGAAAATCGCCATGAACCAACCTTACTTCTGGGAGAGCAAGTCAGAGTGAGTAACCTGCTGCTAAGGCTGTTGAGTAGTCGGGGAGAAGATAGACCGACAATACAGGTTTAATTTTAATTTTAAACTTTGTGTGCAGTAGGGATGGGAATGGAGAACCAGTTCCAAATTGTCTGATCCATCGGAATCACAAGCCACCAAGCTTATTGATTTCTTTTATCAATATTTGGCATGTTTTTCTGACAGTGTCTGTCACACTCATGCATCTACGCTGCTGGAAACTTGGCACAAGAAGGAGTCATGGTAGAGAGGAAGAAATGATCCAAAGCATGGCTTCATTTCAAGAAACTCAAACTCTACTCTTTTTCTACTGTGTTCAGACTCAGAGACAATAAAACAGTTGCATTGCTGTTGAAAACCTGTATATACCGATAAGACTTTTTTCCACACAGAAAATTGATCAGGAACTAATAAGCAGAATCAATAATGATATTGGTACCAATACAATCGTATAATTCCCCATCTCTAGTGTGTCAACCCCTTTTATTGCAAGGTTGAAGAAAACACTTATTAAGAGCTTTTGTGCCTCATTTCAGATGCATTCTGTGCGTGTTATTAATAAAACCGGAGCATCAGCCTGGAAGATCAGTTCGCCTGTCAGCTGATCTGAGGTGCAACTAATCGCTGAACTGCATCTCTCACACAAATGCCTTTTGCATGCAAGGTAGAGTCATGCAAATAATTCGAGCAGAAGTGTTAAGTGCGGTTGAATGAGCATCCTGCTGGAACGCTCAGACCATTTGCAGAAAGCACAGAAAGACTCATGCAGGTGTATTCAAATGTCGTGATGTGGAACAGGAAATGTAACACCAGAGACGGCCGATTCAAAGTGGGCGCGGAATAAAATGGTATCACTTCAGAGCAGGAACTTTTTGCTTCTGTGGTCGTTACACTTATCCTCAGAATTGGACGTCCAGTGAGCTGATGCACTCGTTCGTTCCTTGTTTTCATCTTGGTTAGCCTTTACATGTTTACACTTACAGGCTTTCGAGTGCAGATTTCCACTTGTTCTCTGCAGCTGAATGTGAAGTAACGTTCAAATCCTCCTTGCACAAACTTCTTGTGAATACCAGCTCCAGGGTTGCGGGTTCTCACCTCTCTGGCAACAGAAACTCTATAGGGGGGCCGTGAAATAACACCTTATTGTTGTTCACAGGACACGAACGGTGGAGGAGCTGGACCAGAGGTACATCCTCACTCCAGAGAAGGTGAAGGACGCCTACCTGGTCCACCTGATCCAGACGTTTACTGACCAGCACGACGACTGGTCCATCATCATCTTCACCAATACGTGCAAGTAAGAAGCTCAGAAGGAATTAAAATTAAGTATTCATTGCATGCCTGTACAATATTGAGCATTGTGGTGACCTTAAGCGATGCTAGTTTTCTAAAGTAGCCTTTATGAGACGTGTAATGTTAATAATTGGAGAGTTTGCCTGTTCGGTGTTGAGTGTCTGTTATTGTTAAGTAGATAAATATATTAAGCCTAGAAGCTACCTTAAGCTTTTATGTCTTTGAAACTTGAACCTGGGTGTGATCAGTAGCCAGTTCTTTGTACATGTTTATGTTGAAATCATGAATGAATGAATGAATGATGAAATAATTTGCTTGTTTTTCTTCATTCTTCCTCAGAAACTGCCAAATCATCACCATGATGCTGCGAGAATTTAACTTTCCAACCATCTCCCTGCACTCCATGATGAAACAGGTTAGAGTCTAGTGCAATTTAGAAACTTTATTTTTACAGTCAGGTCACCAACTGCTAGTATATCAGCAAGTATGTTTCAAGCCTGCTGATTTTTTTAGGGCTATGAGGGAGAGGCGACCATGCTGGGGGAATGACAGCTGAAGGATAGTCTGTATCAGTCAGTTTTATTGGTTTACACAAAGAATGTGAGTTCGCTTTGTGTGAGAGAAAGGTGAGAACATGGTGATGTGTCCTTTATCACCAATCTTCAGAGCTCCTCCACTAGCTCGCGTTGGATATGGAAAATGTATTCGTCTCATTAAAGGGACAAAGACAGAAACGTACAGTGAGCACAAAGCCATTGTGATGATGTAGAAATGAGTGAGTGAAAGGGATTAAAGCAGATTAAACCACATGAATGGGCCTGCAGAATGAACGGCTGCTCTTTATCTTCTCCAGAAACAACGATTCGCAAACCTTGCCAAGTTCAAGGCCAGCGTCTACAAAATCCTGATCGCAACAGACGTGGCTGCCAGGTAAGGAGCTCCGCTGAGCCGCTGTATGTCTCGAGGAGGAGGAGGAGGAGGAGGAGGAGGAGGAGGAGGAGGAGGAGGAGGAGGAGGAGGAGGAGGAGGAGGAGGAGGAGGAGGATGATGGTCTTTCACAAAGTTTGTTAGCAAAATCATCTGTCAGTTCTATAGGAGTTAAACAGATATAGACAGGCTGATGTCACCTTGTTTTGACATCCTTCCTCTTCTGTCTGACTCACAGAGGTTTGGATATTCCGACCGTGCAGGTTGTCATCAACCACAACACCCCAGGCATTCCCAAGATTTACATACACAGAGTCGGACGAACAGCGAGAGCAGGTAACCTTTTAACAACTCTTTTTAGTACCAACATCCTCCCCCATCAATGACTTACTCTGGACCATGAGCTCATACATGATGTTTTCTTCCTCTGCAGGGAGGAACGGCGTGTCCATCACACTGGTGACACAGTACGACATCCACCTGGTCCACTCCATCGAAGAACAGACTCGTAAGTTACTTATAAAGCCTGAATTAAAAGGAACATAGGAAAATGTTCCGCCAACTTGTCCTTAATGTGCATCTTCACAGCTCCACTAAAAACCACCTTCTGACCTGCCAGCTTGCTCCTCTTGTGTGTTTAATACTGTACATTTGGCCTTCATCACAAAAGAGAACAGGACTGGAAAGTCTTAGACAGGATGTTAAGTGATATCATCCAGGACCAGACTGAGACAGATATTTCTCAGTTCACCATCTACAGTGTGAAAGTGTGGTGTAACTCCACAAACGGTCTGTTGTGTTCACACAGAAACGAAGCTGAAGGAGTATCCTGTGGAGGAGAAAGAAGTCCTGAAGATCCTCACCCAGGTCAACGTGACCAGACGGGAGTGTGAAATAGTACGGAGGCCTCTTTTTCTTCATATTCAGTCATTAGCTCAACTCTTGGTAGTTAAGTGCACAACACTTAATGTTAATTGACTCTGGGACTACTTTTTTTATGATGGATTTGATCCAGTAGTTCCTTTGTCAACATAATTCTTCAGTCATGGCTGTCTATTTCTGACTGTACTCTAAAATGCTGGTGAACTCTCCCTATTGCAGAAACTCGAGTCGACAGACTTTGATGAGAAAAAGGAGATCAACAAGAGGAAACAGCTGATCTTGGAGGGAAAGGTACATTTCTTTTTTAGCAGCTAAACATTTGAACTAGTGCTGTCAGTTTAACGCGTTATTAACCGCGTTCATTTTTTTATCGCAAGATTAACGCCTAGCACACTTTGTAGTTTTTTTCACATGCTGTTGCAACAACTAGTAACGTTAAAAACACTACAACACCACACCGGATCTAGCTAGACCGGAAACAAAACAACAGGCACGCCGCACACACTTGTTTAAGAGCAGTAGACGTTATGTTTTGAGTGGATGGCGAGCGTGAGACGCTGAAATGGATGGATTCCTTGTTCTCTGAAAATGTCAACAGGCTTGTCTGTTTAACTGGCTCAAAGCAAAGAAGTAGTAGACTTACCTTTTATTGGTAACCATTACGGTTCATTTAAATAAGGCGGTTAGCCTGGAATAAAGACACACCACTGCATGTTCAAAGCAAACTTGAAAAAGTATTAAGCCATGGCTTAACTGCACTATAGGCGAGTCCTAGTTACCACAGTGCACTTTGTAATTTTATTTTGTATCGCCCTGTTTTGATCCCTTAGAAAGGGCTGTTGAAGGGGCTGTTTGTGTGACAAAGTATTTTTTTCACTCTTTTATTGATGGACAGTGTTACACTGTGTGAGAGATAAGTGAGAATGTTAGTGTGAAATTGAACACTACAGTATATGCCAGTGTTGTTTTCAATAAAAACAACATTTGCACAAAGCAAGCCGATCCACTTTTCCATGTTAAAAGCATTAAAATGAGAATAAATAATGGGACAAAAAGAAATCAAGGGACATTTAGAATAGATAAAAATGTGCGATTAATTGCGAGTTAACTGACATTAATGCGATTAAATATTTTAATTGTTTGACAGCACTATTTTGAACAAATTTAAGTTTATTGTCTGAACACTACTAAGATGAAGCAACAAGATGCAAACTAATATGCAACTGTAAATGCACATTTAAGGTTTTTGGAAAGGATGTGGTAAAAATTGTAGGAAAAATGTTTCATCATTCAATTAATTGCTAGCAAACCCATCAAGTTCCTGTTCATGAGACTTTTCAGACTGACCCATTCCAACAACTCCAAATATAATCTGTAAAATGGGCCAGTGTGGGGCAAAAAACATTCACTATACACCAAAATTAGATAAAGGTTTTTGGTTTGAGATGAGTTTTGGAACCAACTTTTATGATTTGAAATGGCCTTTTGTTGATTTGTTGAAAATGCTGTTTCAGGATCCAGACCTGGAGGCTAAGAGGAAGGCCGAGCTGGAGAAGATCAAGGGCCAGAAGAAGTTGTTCAAACAGAAAATCCAGGAGAGCATTCAGAGACAGAAACATGGACAGCTGAAAAAGAAACTGATGAAGAGAAAACAGATGAAAAAGAAAAAGGCGGCACAGGCTACAGCATGAAAACTGCTGAGACCCATGTATATACTACAAGTTTTATTACTGTAAAATACCTGTAATATTTTCATATTTGTGAGCATCTGCAATAAATTTGAAGAGGTGCTGAATTCATACCATTAAATTTGCTCAAATCGACAGCCTTTATTGATTCAGTTTAACAAGGAAACCACCATGTTGTGATGAAACTTCACTGCAAATAAGACTCAAATAGGTATTTACATCACATTGAGCTCTCTAAGTTCATTTATTTAATCTTTGCCTGTTGACGTAGAGAATCAAAGGTTTGGATGCAAATGTTTTAACAACTAATCTACAACTGAATCACTTCTTCAATGATCACTGCACATATGTTGCAATTCATTGTGGCTCAGAAGATGGAAAAACACCAAAGCAATACAATAATATTACGGCAGCAGGTTCTTAAAGCTATAACATGTTAGGACTTCAGTGGAAAGGGTTGATATGTGAAACTAATTCATTGGAAAAAATGAGAGATTCGCTCAATGTCAACAAAACAGAACATTTTCTAAGTCAAACATGGCAACATCTACTCGCAACATGATTGTCACATGACTGCTGAAATGAGAAGCAGGTGAGAAACAACAGTGAAGTACATTCTTAACTGTTCAGAAAGCATCTTTCCTGGAAGAGTTAAAAAACTACAATCCCTCGGACAGTTTGAGGAGGAGATACAAAACTAATGAAAGGAAACGGCGTCCGCCTCATTCCTGTTGTCAGCAAGTTGCTACAAAAACAGATTTTTTTTTTTTTTTTAGTAAAACTACACAAAATGGCTAAATAACACCCAACTAAACAAAACATGACACACAAAGCAGCGAATCATCTGACAAAAAGCAAAGTTTGGATCAACTCAAGGTTCAGGTTCACAAAGTTCTCCAGGAAGAGGGTTCAGGATCCACATAAATCTCAAGAGGAACTCTACAAGGAATACATAATGCAGGCAAAAAACAGCTTTGCACAAATCAAAAGTCCACATAAGGAAAAAAAAATTCAACCAGCCTTCGTTTGTTTTACTCCACAGAGAAGGAAGGTGGCTTTTTTTCATCCGCCCACCCTTTGAAAAACTACCCAGCTGCTAAACTCGTTGACCTCGTCATTACCTGGCCTGATTTTATTAACAAAAATAAGTCCTTTTCTGTGGGTTTCTTGAGCCCTCTGGTGTGTGGAAGTTTTTTTTATTATTATTATTATTATGCTGGTAGTTTGATTTGAACTACATTCATGCTTGTGCTGCAGCTGTTTATCTGAAGGTGATTGGTTATAGGCACTGATTCACGTTTCTCAGTCATCTCTTTGCCATCTAATCAGTACTGACGGCATTTCCACTTTGTGTAACGGGTTTGGTAAAATGTTTTAATAAACAGGAGGTAAAGACCTTTCAACTGAGATTTTAGATATATTTCCTATGAAAGTTTTACCCTAATTATCTTTAGACTTGTGTGGCTGGGCAATATGGCCATCAGCATGGCTATATTGCTTGTTATGTGAATATTATTCACAAAATCAAAATGTGTGAAATGACACTGAGTTTACAACTACATCTAACGTGTGGTCATCCATTGGGACTGAGCAGTCCTAATGCCAAACATTTCCCTCTAAATTTTTAACCCTGGCGATGGCCTGAATTAATCTTCCAGATGTGGAGACTCTCATATCCTTCTCTCCCTCAGCCACCTTCCTTTTCTACTCCTTACCTGTGGTGGATTGATTGCCACGACCGCCTATAAGCCTCGACTACCATCATCCTTCTTGTTTGGTTTCTTTCACCTCAAGCAGGGATTTGTGTGATGAGTGTGGACAGTCCACAATCCCCTGAGGAATCAATCGATGCAAAGCATTCAAGCATTTGCCAATCTAAGCGTACACAGAGTGTTTTAAAAAAAGACATCTGGTCATGAAGCGCAGTGGGACACCACCCCTGCTTCCAAAAGATTAAAATAAGGAAAAGCCTTCGCTGAAACATCAAATGACATTGAGTTGAATATTCAATGCTGGTCATGTTTGATAGTTTCGATGACTTTTTTGCAATTTTGTGCTCTGTGATAAGAAAGGTACTTCAGAGAAGAAAAACTGTCCCATGATGATCGCGATATCGTTGGGATTCGCGCGTCATGCCTTGAAAAAACAGTCTGAAATCCCTGTGCCACTCCACCACTGACGTGTGGTCGAAACCACCCCATTAAAGACCTTGTGAGTGAGCCAGTGGTTCTCAAGGCAAATCAAAGGTATTTCAATTCAAGGCTCTTTAATCTCAGACTCAAGCACAGAAACCGTGTTTTTATTTCCTCTTCCGAGTGGGTGTGTCGACTGCCGCTTCCTTCAGAGGCTGCTGAGGTTGTTGGGCCCAATAGAAGATTGTTGGTGCCGCTCTCCTCCCATGATGAACCAAATTTAAGAGAAACAGGTCGAGAAACCAACCGACTTTTAGCGTGGGGATTTTTTTTGTTGCCTGTTCAATGGCTTTCTGTAATCATGCCCCCCCTGCATGTTTGGAGAACAAGTTCTTCAAATTCAGTTGAAAAGCTTCGATCCCCATCCGAAGATAACATCGCTTTCCTTCCTTTCCTGGAGGCTGTAGGTTGAAGGGGTTGGCTGGATTGTTTTGTTGGGAGTTTAGCCTCATTTGGATTCCCATGAGACCAGTGAGATCTCCCCTCTGTTTCCCTCAGCAGCTCGACCACACGCCGCCATTTTCTCGACTTCCCTCCTTCACTTTGCACGGACATCGGTCCCTGCCTCTTGCTTGTTCACTCGGCCTCTCTTGCCATCTTCCCTGCCCGTCTGTTCGTGCTCTCGTCTTCTTCTACCCTCTTATCTCTCTCGCTGGTCATTGGTTTGGTTTCGCTATCCCGTCGCTTTCACTCAGTGGTGCTTCGGTTGTAGCAGAGGAAAACAGGTATCCATTTTATGTTTTTATTATTTCCCAGATTAAAAAGCTGATGAACTAAGCTCAGCTCAAGCCTAGCTCCCTTCTTCAAGTGACCTGCAAGACACAAAACAGGTTTATAACCTCCACAACATGAAGATGATTTAACAAATAACTATTTTTTTTCACCCCAACAAGGTGAACAATACTGGCTTTAGATTGAGTCAGATGTCTCCGACTGAATCGGCATAATAAGTCTGCAAAATCATCCTGCTAAACATTCCTGAATCTCAGAATCACTTCATAGACACATTTGTAAAAGACAGTGGATTTGACATTAGTTGCAGGACAAACAAAAGACCTCACAAAGTCTAGGTAACATACATCACAACACAGTGACACCAACAGCCACAATATCATTTGGCTAGGGCTGAGAAAGAAAGAAAACTGATAATGTGCGAATTCTCAAAAGGGGGGACACATCCAAACTTCTCATAAGGTCTATAAAATAATAATAATGAAAAAATATTATATATACACCATGTGGCCCTGCACAACTTCCAAAACCTTTTAATGTGCTATATTATAACTGCTAAGAGCATGTTTTTAGTTTTTATTTTTAAATGCAAAGTTTTTAAGTTTTACAAAGATAATCAGAACATAGAAATCAAACAAACAATCCTGAACATATAGGTCACCGGGGGAAATAAATATATTGTTCCAGATAAGAGCATGTTTTATGTACTTACAATCTAGTACTGTGACAGTCCAGTTACCCCACCATGCTGGTATGCACGTTCACCCTGGTAAGTTGAGTCCTGGGACAAAGCCACGTCGATTTGGGACTTGAACTCGTCGCCCAGGTAGCTGTCCTGGAAAACAGGAGGACAGAAACATCATTAGAGACACATATTTGGCCGTCATCAGTGAGCTGTATGCCAGAACCTATTATTATTATTCCTCTTATATGTCTACTGAATTTGTTCAATTAACAATGATGAACCATGTGACCAGTGCAAATAACCCCTCATACAACAAACTCCTCAAAAAGATGTATTACCTGGGACAGCTCTGGCTGGGAGAGGCCAGGCTGGCTCATCTGAGAGGGCTGGCTCATGGAGATGTAGCCCTGTGTCAGTGGGCCCTGGGAGAAGGACTGGGACGCCCCATCCTGGCTGGCCTGGCTGTTTGGTCCGTTACCCTGACTGGAACCCTGGTTTCCTGAGCCACGGACCCTCTGCCGCCCGCCACGCCCGGGCTTACCCTTCATAGCTCCACGACCTTAATGAAAAAGATCAGGACCAGAGTCAAATCAATCAACCTTGCATTATGGGGTATTCTCTTGAAGCATGTTCAGATTACATTTTCCCTCTAACAAGCTGGACCAAATTTTGCCTGTTTTCGATTTATGTAATTGCTCAGAGAACTTTCTTAGTGTTGTACTGTACCTGCAGCAGGGCCATTGGTCTGACCCAGGTAACTGGGTGGGGGCATTGGCGGCATCACCAGGTTGAATGGTATGGGAATATTCATAGCGGCCATGTGACCGGGGCCCGCCCCAATCATCCCAATCTGATCGTGAGTTTGGAAGTACATGTTGGACGGGCGTCCAGCTGAAAGAAAACACACAGAACAAGGTTCATGTCAAAGAAAACAAGACAATGCAGGATTGTGATGGAGCCCGTTGGTAAAAAAGTAAGTTTGTCATAGGTTATTATTTTATGTCATACCATAAGATACTGAATACATATTAAAATAAATACCAGCATTACTGCGGTCGTAGGCGGAGCCAGGGATGAGGGCCTCACGGGCATCGTACATCGCAGTGCTCATAAAACGGCCCCCCTTGGACAAAAACAGACACACAGTTGGATACTTCACAGATTTTGAGCTGCAACTAACTATTATCTTCACTAATGATCAATCTGCCTGTTCTGTTTTACAATTAACCATTTGGTCTAAAAACATTGTATCTGTCAGAAAGTCTGAAACACTAAGATATTCAATTTACTATCCAAGTATAATATTCACATTTGTGAAAAAGAAACCAGTTAATTTGGCAATTTTTGGCACTTTTATTATTACAAATCAATAACCATAATCAACATTAATCTACTAACTGTTCAAAGCTGCGGAGAGTCAAGACTTTAGTTTACATGTGTCAACAGGTGTTTGTAACAGAAGTCTAACAAAGTCCTTAAACTAACACTGTGGCTAAATATACAGTAGTTTGTTCAACTCACAGGGTTGATGGTGTTGACCAGCTTGCGGGGCTTGCTGAACTGCATGAGGCTCTCCCTCAGGTTGTTGAGGGGTCCCTCCACGAGCACTTTCTGCTCTTTGTAGTTGTTCAGCAGGTTGTTCCACAGCGGCTGCTTGGAGAGAGCCTTGGGGTTCCCCACAATGATCACACCATACCTTCATTCACAACACACAAGACTGCTGCTCAGGGATGGGGTGGAAATTTTGTATTGCAATCACTGTGTAGAATTTTTCCTAATGACAGCATCTTCCAAATTATTCTGGCACAGGTTTTTGTATGTAAAAAAAAAAGTCCAGGGGTCTGATTATACACACATACATACAGTTGCAACAAGACTATGTAAGACAGTATCTAAATTGCATCCATTGAACAGTTATACTGAGGTTTTTACTTGGCTCTGGTCAGTGCCACGTTGAGACGACGTGGGTCATTCAGAAAGCCGATGCCCTGGTGCTCATTGGCACGAACACAAGACAGGATGATGAAGTCCTTCTCTCTGCCCTGGAAGGCATCCACGCTGGCAATTTCCACTTGCTATAATGGAATAGGAAAAGAGGAGAATGAGGGGGAAATTACATTGTAAAAATGAAGGAACAAATTTTGTCCAACATCACTAATGATAATTGAGGTCTACAATCAATTTGAATGAGATTTCTTTAGCTCTTCTGGTGGAAGGACAAAAAAGAACAGACAGAGTAACCCCCAACAACACTATTTTAAATTATTATTTATTATTGTCTAAAAGAGTAATACAAAAGATAAATTTAAGCTACATCTCTGTGTACATCTGTATGGTTACCTGATAGAGTTTGGTGTGCAGGGAGCCACTGAACTGCATGTACTGGACCAGGTAAGAGCGCTGACCCTCGTACGGGGTGATGATGCCGATCTGGTCGGGTTTGGCTCCAGCTTTCAGCAGCCTTGTGGTGATCTTCTCTACATTGGCTGCCTCCGTCCTTAAAAACATCAGCATCAGTTAAATACTGTCCTGCTACTATTTTAAAACTACATCTAATGCTTATAGGAGTAGACTAATGGTGGCCTAAAAATTCAAATGATGTTTATGGTGCCCCCAATTTTGAAAACTGCAAAATGGGCATCTGGATTCTTTTATTTGCTAAAGCTGCAAATAAAACAACACCAATTTGTCAAGATGATGTTGGCCCAACGTTCACTGCACTGTTTAAATTGAAGAAAATACTACACAAGTAAAACACAAACAAAAATATGTTAGTGCACCAGATTCATTTTGCATCTGTGGTGGAAGTCTACTCCAGTCCACAATTTAACCATTAATAAATATCGATGAATTTATCCATCTACACAAAATATATAACCCTAGAAAATGGTTGATATACCTGTTAAGGTACGAGGTTCCAGAGCTGGCAATCTCCTCCTGACCCTGAGTCACGTAGAAGAACATGGGCTTGTCTGGCTGAGGCCACTGGAAGTCAAAGCCTTTCTTGATGCGGTCAGCTGGGGAGAACAAGAAGATTTCATTATACCATTTTACCTGCTAATGTTCCAGCCATAGCGAAAATCAATTTATCCCTCCATCACACCAGATAATGAACTGCTGAGTGCTGACAAACCTGCAGTGACGCCATTCTGCAGGGAGCCCTCATAGAAAATGTTGGAGGGGAAGGCACTGAGAGCCGGATGCATGCGGTACTGGACCTGCAGGCGGATTGGCCGAATCCCTAGAACCACCAAGCGTTCAAACAGGGACTGGGACAGACCTGCTTTGGCTGCCTTCTTACACATTACCACAGGACCCAACTGGCAGTGATCACCCACCAGAATGAGCTAGGAGGAGGAAGATGATGTACAAAAGTGAGACAATTAATTGAACAACATAATGTTAAGACGTTTTTGTTCCTGTATGTTCAGGACAAATAATTTTGCCAACTGAGCTGTAGAGACAGAGATTTGTTATTTAGCTGTGTGGTGCGCATGTGTACCTGCTTGGCTCCAAGCACCACAGGCACCATACACTCTGGCTCAGTGGCCTGAGTGCTCTCATCAATCAGGATGGAGCGGAACTGCATCTTGGCCAGACGAGGATCACCAGCCCCGACGCAGGTACAACAGATAACATCAGCATTCTGGAAAACAAAGAGGAAGTTAATTTGCAATGCTCAAATGGAAGAGTGAGCCAGGATATCACCATGGCAGAAGACTTGTCTTTCTCATTGTGTAAACATGAAATTTTCAGAACATCCCATGCTTTCCCCAACACTTTAAAGTTCCTCCTCACCATGAGCAGCTCCCTCTCAGCAGTGCGTTTCAAAGCCCTGTAGCGTTTTTCATCAGCAGACGACAGCTCACCAGTCTCATCCTTCAGCTGCTGAAGCTTCTGAAGCTCTGGCATGCTAAAGAGACAAAGACACAACAGGGTGACTACAGAGAACACATACTGGAGTTATACACTACAAACTAATTTGTGATCGAGGCCAGGGGTTTTCAAAGTCTAAAAAGCCCCTTTACTGTAGCCCCTTTTTGAAGTGAAGTTCCCATAACTTAAAATCTTTGTGGATGTAAACAGGATATTGTTGTCATGGAATCAGTCAATTAGCTCCAAAATCTGAGCTCCATTATATCAGCCAATATTTCTTTACCTTTTCACCAGGATAAAAATTTGCAGAATTGTCTATTTTCTGTTCGATTCTGCAGTGTACCCATGGATGTACAGACAAATATTGCTGGAATATTTGTCTGTGTGTTCCATGGCTGCGGGAAGTGGGGGTGCTGCAAGCAGCAAGGATTTTGGAGCTAATAGTGTCGCGTGTGACATAAACGTAGATGGTGCAGTGACTCAGGTTCATGCCAGCTGACCAAATCTATTGCATTGTTATAATGTTATTGTGAAGTTTAATTAATAGCGCATATATTCATCTGAGAACTGATGATGTCTGTGTGTTACAGACCCTGGCTGTGTGCACTGAAGTGTATATGACAATAAAGTAGTGAATCTCAATCTATTTATTCATTTTTAAAATGTATTTTAAATAGGCCTATAGGCTCATAGGTTTTTTGTCAATTATCACTAACTTTTGAAGTCCGTCAATTTCCCTTCATTCCACTGACCTGTCCATGTTGCTGATCTGGTTGTGCAGAGCCAGGAAGGACACTGGTGACTCGATGGCCTCCCGACTCTTGGCACACAGCCTGACGACCTTCAGTCCAGTCTTGTCAATCTTCTCAGTCAACTGATCCACAGCAATGTTACTGGGAGCACACACCAGGACTGGTCTGCAAACGTACAAACACAAACAATTAAACAACAATAAACAAAATGTATAACATTAGGGTTCTTTAAGAAGGTAACTATAACACTCTTCGTGTATTACCCGTTGCCTTGGCGGGACAGGTGGTAGACAATAGTGGCAGAGGTGACAGTTTTCCCAGTGCCAGGAGGACCCTGGATCAGACTGAGAGGCCTCTGTAGCACCGTCTTTACAGCATACACCTGAACAAGTAACCAAGGAAACCAGAGGATTCAGTGCAGGTAAAGTATTACAAAAAATACAGACATCAAAACTTTCTTAAAACCACTTGCAATAATGAGATCCAAATCCCACATTCATTCCAAGACAAATAACATGTTTTTATCATAAATAAAAGGCTATTTAATGGAAGTCCAACACTTCCTTTTAAAAATAGGTGAGCTATACTGATGCACTGATGTAATGTGAACTCATACTTTTTTACTGCACTGGTATTAATGTCTTGAAGACATAAGGAGAAAATAAATGACAAAATAATAACAGGAATCACGAGGACCCAGTGATGAGTGAGGTCTGACCTGTGAGTGATTCAGGTCGGGCAGGCCCTGGGCAGTGAAGCGCTTTGGTAGCTGGCACTTAATGGTGACATCCTCTACCTCGTGTCCCAGCAATTTGTGGTAAATGTAACCAGACACAGAGGTCTCGTCCACTGCAAACGTCTTCAGAGCGCTCTGCATCCTGCAGCAATACATAGATAAATGTGAGTCATTATCACTTCTTACTATCATGAAGAAACCATCCTATCCAAAGGAGTGAATTTACACCCTATCTCTACTTTACAAATGACACATGGCAGTTTTATTCAAAATGACCTCTATGTAAACAATTCTGTGCACTGTGGAGTAATATAGTGACTTCAGAGATGACTAATGTTCCCTACACATTAGTCATTTAGAGGTATAAAATTTCAGCCTACCTGTCAAAGGAAGTTGACTTCCACACAAAGTCCACCTGGAAGTTGTGGGGGATTTCCACAGGGGCTCCAACACTGCTCCTCAACTCAATGGCAATTTCATCCCCGTAGTCTTTAAACACAGGCTGTTAAGGAAATCCAGCATTATCCTTAAATTATTTCTAGTAGGTGGGTGTGGGTGGAACCATGTTGTCTATATTAGTCTTTTATAGTTAAGACTATTCACTGCCATCTTGGATTTGTGCCAATGTAATGAGTCAGATGTGGAGACACTGTAATGAAATGTAATGAAACATATGCAACTCCAAACAGTTTAAAGGATACTGTCAGGGACTTTGATGACATGGCCGATGCCTTTCCACAGCGGGGCCAGGTCTCCCTTGTACCGCAAGCAGATCTCGTCACCTTGCATCAGCCGCATATCTGAGATTGATATAAAAGGACATAAGTTTGAAACCACTCAATGCTAAAAATGACCCACAAATAAACTAAGGAGGATGGGGTATGTTTATGAATTAAATGATACAGTACCGTGCACGCACAAAATGGCACAAAACCCCACTACAAAACAGAGGCAAAAACAATACCAAGCACACATGCCACCAAAAGATGCAGGGTTAGGGGATGTTGCGTGCAATTTTGAGGACTGATGGGGGATGGGGATGGGTTCTATCTGCACCACAGAACCACTGGGAGGAAGTCAAACTCAGAGAATTACCACCTGAATCCGTCTTGGGCAGTGTGAAATAGGCAATCCGCTTTTTATTCAGCCCCAGGTCCCACCTGACTGTTATATTGTCTTGGGTCTGCAAAAGGAAAATAAGAAGTATAAATATATAATCAAATAATAACAAAGGGTCAAAGATATAAGTTACATTATGTTCATGTGTCATGGTGTCCAGCGTGATTGCGGCATAGGAATAAAATCCTCAATGTACATATGAAACTATATAATGGATGTTTTTATGTCACGCGAAAACTGCTCTACGTATAAATAATCACGGACATTTAAGAAAGAAAAACACCAGTCTCTGAGTCACAAAGTTTCCTACTTAGAAGTGAAGTTCAGGTACCTGGGACTCCTTGAGCTTCTTATCGTAGTCAGCCTCCAGTTTGACCAAAGGGCCAAAGATGTTTTGGTACTGGTAGGCGTCCTCATAACGCAGCAGCACATGCTGGGGCTCCTCATCCACTCCAGGTTTCTCCAGGTCTTCCAAGGTGGCACTGGGGTTGTCCTGGGAGGAAACAAAGTCGAAGCAACTGTCAGTACAGATTACATCACACATCCAACCCAAACTCCTATTCCACACACACAAATTTCACTAAATATTGGCAGAGGTCTTTTAAAACTGTTATGCCACAGGTGGATACCAATCCCTGTAAGCAGCTGTCACTTACAAACCTTTAGCCTGTGCTTGCAGCTTAAAGCAATGTTGCTCTGGACATGTAGCCCCTAAGAAAAAGCCTCCCAGCCGCTTACCTTCCAGAGCTCCTCTAACTTGTTGATCTGCTGGGCGGTGATCTGACGGGCTCGAAGCTGCTCCTGCTCCGATGGGATCTTCACCAGCCAGGACAGAAAGCAGCGGTCCTGGATCAGTGGTTGCCACTGTGAGCTGTCCCAGTTGATGTCCTTCAGGCTACTCTGGCTGGCACAGGGCTGCCTGAATGAGGATACAAGGTTCAAACAGAGAGTTAGTCCAGTTAATTTGTGTGTGAGATTTTACAGTATTCAAACTAATGATTTAAAAATTTTATTTGTCTGGCTTAAGTTGATCTCTCACAGTACTTCCTGCTGCGTGTGAATGTGCCCATAGAAGTGTTTAATGAACTACCTGAGCAGGAAGCAATAGTTAGAGGTCTGTGCATATAAACAGGGAGTTCCCCGAGCAACAGCTGTAGACTAGCTGACTACTTGCTTCTGTGTGACAGTAAAGTCACATTTTAGTGGAAGTCAACAGGTTGTTGAATAAAAGTGATGAATGTAATCTTCAGGATGGGAAAATAACTTTCTACAAATCTACCAGCCACTGACAGATAAAGGCTCAAATTCACCATTATTATTGTTTCTGAAATCTAACAGCCACTTTTATATTGTACCAGCATCTGGCTGGTTTTAATGTCCCCACCCTAGTGATATTCATCAGTGCAAACTTCTCTGCATCTAACTAGCTTATTACAGATATAGTGGTCAATATGTGAGTCAAACGCAGTCAAATTGTAGTACAGAGATGCCAAAGACATGTTTGGGGTAATTTTGAATAGTGTGCCCATTACATCGTTTGATCATCAAAGAGTTTAAGGGATTCGTATCTGCTCAGCTCTGGTTTTTAGCCATATAAGCACAGCCACACTGTCCAAAGAAAACATATTTAATTAAATTTGGTCATGTTTACTCTAATTTTAATTGAAATATTTTACCCTACAATTGTTTTGGACCAGCACTATCTTTATGATTAAAGGATGAGTGTGTAGGATTTAATGGCATGTAGCGGTGAAAAACAAAACTCTAGGAAAAAGCAAAAAGGTCCCATCTAGAGCCAGTGTTTGGTTTGTCCCTTCTGGCTACTGTAGAAACCTGGAGGTTCAATATGGCGGGCTCCGTAGAAGAGGACCCACTTCCTCTGTAGATAAAAACAGCTCATTCTAATGTAACAATAACATAAAAAAATATTATTTTCAGGTGATGACACACTAATGAAAACACATCTATGAATATTATATTCAACATATCCTCCTAAATGTTTCACACTGGACCTTTAAATACAAATCTTTATTCAGGTTATACTAATTTTCTTGCCGTAATAAAAATATCTACGTTTTGATTGTCTATCACTGACATTTTTGTTGCTGTAAACTTTCATAACCTGGGGTTTTCCTTCCATCTGGCTGACTATTCAGGCATTTCAGGCACTCTGCATCAGTTTCCTGAGCCTCAGGATGTATACCAATTCATCTGATGTAAAGACTAAAACTTAACAACTGAACTAATGATAAACTTCCTGTTTCAAAGCAAGAATGTGCAAACTTGGCTTTTGGTAATTCTCCAGAGTAACTTATAATCACTTATCACACAGCTGTCCCTTGCTGTCCCCAGGGACACTCTTCACAGAACATTCCTCCGCCCATGTAAAAGGCTACTCCCGTGACAACACTTGCCTGCACAGTAGCACCACCACGGAATCGGCCTTGGCAGGGATGAAGCCCAGGAGGAAGACGTTACGACAACCGCAGTTGTAACACTCCAACACCGTCTCGCCCAGCGGCCCATCCTTATGCAGCGTCACCTCTTTGCATTTGGCTCTCACCAAGTGGTTCACAATGTGACTGGGAGTCAGACAACAGGAGAAAAATAATCAGAAACACTTTGATCTCCGTCACATTTGTCCTGGTAGCATTGCTACAGAAATCTACTTAAATAATTTGCATAACACCACATATTGACCAACAGTAAAAAATAAAATAAAAACATTTTAAAAAAGGACTCTGGGAGTTTCAAGTAGGAGTGAAGTAATAAAGGGAAGATGAGCAGACTACACACCTGCCAGATGTGTTTCCACGTCCATTACAGAACCACTTCTTACTGGTATTGCAGTGCACCACACACGCTGGATCGTGGATACCACAGTAGCTGAAAAACAACAACGTATCAAAAACAGCATCTGAATAACTGCGGTATGTAGCCATAACACAACATGAGCACAGGACCTTGCCTTGATAAAAAGTAAGGCCATGACAAACTGACAACAGGCTGAATTACAGAGGAAGTACAGACGTGATAAGTGTCAGAGCATATTGTATTGAACATATAATAACCGATATTCCAGGGGATCATGCTCTCTCCAAACAAGCAGGACTCTTAACAATTACATTTCTAAAAGTCAATTGGTTGTATAAAAAAACAAAACAAAAAACAAAAACAATCCTGATGTTCTTCCAGCAGTATTTGACATTTTGGATGTTCAACAACAACAACAAGTTGTTTTTTTACCAGGAACTTCTAACTTCCCATTAACAAACACTTGTAGATCTGAGTATGAAAAGTATTCTAGCAAGTGTATACATACACAGGTGTATATTAGTGTAGTGTACATCCAACATATATATATATATATATATAAAAATAATACTGGCGTTTGCAATATGTGCCCGTCTTGCATGAGTACAACTAGCCTACTTGTAAACTTTGATAGTGCACTGTAACGTGTAGTGGGGATAGTACACATTAATGATTTGAGGGTCTGGCCTGTATTTGGTGTGTAAAAGCAGCGACCCATATTCCTTTCATCATTCCCCCAGTAATCTACAGTAAACATCCAGACATGGTGTGGCGCCTGTCAGCGTACCTGCATGCGTGCACAGGCAGGTCTTTGGTGTAGTATGTGTCTTCTTCATCCTCCTCAAAGTTGAGCTCAGCCAACAGCTGGCTGGCTTTAGCCACGGAGTCATCCACACCCCCGTTGAGAAGACCTTCATCAGGACCGTTTACCTGCAAAACAACACAAGCTTTACTAAACAAACGGGATGCTAACGGCGGTAGCAGCCAGCGGCTAGGGGGGGGGGAGACACACCGCGGCGGAAAAAGCGAGTTAATTATAAGTTAACAGACTCTCACTGGTCTTGACTCTCATCTCTAATCATTAAAGTTACACCCGAGAGTCCGCTGTGCTTCGAGCACTACAAAACAAATGTGCCAAAGACAACCTGGAGTCACTTTGGGAGTTTTTTTAGTTGACGGGCGAGCTAACAGTAACAGCTAACCGCTAGCTAACGTGACGCTAGGCAACGCTACATCCAATAATAGCGCGCTAGCAGGCAGCTAACCGTCGCTAACCGCCGCTAACCGCCGCTAACCGCCGCTAACCGTCGCTAACGTCAATAATAGCGCGCTTTATTTTCGCCTTCCCGTAGAGAAACGAGAGCCTCCAGACCTGGTTGTCCAGCTGGCTCTGGGTCTGGCCTTGGGTCTGCGTCTGGCTCGGTAGGGTGAAGTCGGTGAAGTCGTACTCGGAGCCCTGGGTGTCCGCGCCGAGCAGCTCCGCTTCCTCGGTGTCCAGGAAGGTGAGGGTCTGGGAGCTCGGCCCGTACGCCTCCACACTCATCTCGACTCAACTTTCGCTTTACCGAACGGTTTCCGGTGTTCGTCTTAAAAAAGGTGAACAAACTCCACACGGTGTTGGCTTGTTTTTTTCTCTCTCTCTTGGGGGGTTGGGGGGGAGTCGGAGCTGCGCGGTTGAGTCTGAATTTGAAGCCAAACACAAATGGGAACCGATCAGAACCTCGAAAGCTCCAGCAGCAGGTCCAACCGCGACGGTGACGAACTTCCATGCGCCGCACGACGTGGTGACGTCGTGACGTTCACGCCGAGACGGATCATCAACGAGGGAGCTCTCACTCTGATCCTATTTCCTGGTATCAAAAAACAAAAACAAAAGCGTGGACCCCCTGCAGGGAGACTGGGGGAACAACTCCTGCAGTTATTCTTCCTTCTTTAAAATGTATGATGGATATTTAAATATATTTGATTAGACTAAATCACCCACACAGGCTCAAATAAATAGCCTTGATTTGCTTTGCCCACCTTTATCAGGTGTTTTTTTTAATTTGTATTATCCAAATTGTGTGTTTCTCCAGCAACCTGTGGAAGCCCAGTGCCACCAAGGTGATGAAAAAAGATTCTGTAAGTCATTAAATTAGAAACTTTATCATAATATGGACAATATATAATATAAATCTCAAAATAATGACATAGTATCTTAAAATGATGAGAAACATTCTCAATATTTTGAGTTTCTCATTATAATGACTTACAGAATCTTTTTTTCCCTGTCACACTGGCAGAAAGAGGCATCCATACATTTTAGGAAAAACAACATTGCTATTACTAAACTTATGTGTGTGTCCAGATTTCACACTCTCACTCTAACCATGTTTTCTCTATGTATTTATCACAAGGCTGGATTATGGTACCGGGGCACAACAGTGTATTTCACTGGGTTTATTATAATATGATTAACTGCAAATTAATCAGTGAAGGCAGGACATGCTTTATAACTCTAGAGGGTCCTTGTGACAAAATCTACCTTTACATTGTGTTTAAAAGATACATATTCATGAAGAGGGTTGTTTTTCATCCAAATACCACAAAGTAATAAAAGAAAACACACAGAGAGCTCGATAGAAGTACTGGTTGAGTCTTTAGGCAAATAATAAAACCCATTATGTGCACTGTACTTAATAGGAGGCAGAAGGGTATATACATGGGGTTCGGACATGTTTTTTGCAGATGTCGGGCAAATTATTAATGACACAGTGGCGTTTCATAGTAACATCTATGCTCTTTGATCAGCCTGTTATGCTGACTCTACCAACTTTCTAACTCAACTGTGTGTGACAAATCAATGACATGCTTTTAATAGGTATAACTAGTGAGTAGTGTAAAAAAAAACACAGTTATAATAGACACAAAGATGTCACTTGTAATCCTTTAATTCTCTTTATTTCAAAGCCTTTCCTTTTGCAAAGCCAAGATTACTTGTTGTAACATTGCTTTGTTAATGTCAGAAGCAGTAGAAGATACCTTTCAGAGGATTCTCCGTAAACAGAGAAACTCACAATAATTCACAGAGCCACAATGTTATTGTCCAACAGAGCACACACTGAGATTAAAAAAAAAAAAAAGAAGTATTTTTGAGGTAGCCACACATCTGACTGGACAGCATCAACAATATATCTTTGAACTGACCCATTGGGCATTTTAAGGCCTTTTTCATAACACACATAAACAACAGCAAGGCACAGGACAGAGTCAGGGTCAGAGGTCACCTCATATGTAAACTTGAGGCTTTTCAGTTTTTTTGAACAGACATTTTAGGGGCAGCTCCTCCACAACTCTTTCACTCCTCAGCACTCACAAAAAATATCAGCACCTACAAACTCAGAACTAAAACCTGCCCATCATTTCAACAATTTGATAAGACATCTTAAAACCACATTACGGAGATGTAAGTTCAATGACAAATGCAAAGATAAAAATTTAGGTCTGAGAAGAAGTTCAATTCTGTTAAGCTCAGTTCTCCAGGATGATACTTTGTGGTACAAACCATGGTGTGACTAGCAATCAAAATGACACACACTGCTAAAAATAACGACAATTTATTCAAACTCAGTTGCACTAACTTGCTTGAAACATGTAACTAAAAACACTAAGCACAGTGTTCAGTTATTTTCCTAAGACTAGCTCTGACAGTTTACAATGTAGACCATTTGATTCTAAAACGTCTACTAAAACGGATAAAACCAAAGATGTGTTAGGTGGCATGGGCTGTTCTGACGACTCAGCAGGCAGGAAAATGCTGGTTTACACAGTGAAACAGACAATCCAATACAAAAAAAGCCATAAAACAGAACATTTACACCTGGGAGTGGCACCACCACAGACACAGTGACATAATCTGCTGCTTCACAGGTAAGATCAAACCAAAGCTCAGGAAAAATAAAGCATACGTCACATACATAATTATAATTATTGGGGATTAGGGTTAAAACTTGATATGTGTATGTCTGGAAAGCTATATATCTCAAGTTAAAGTGACTGAAAATAAAAATACAAAATGCAAGCATTCACATAAGTAAAACTGTTGTCCATTATTCCAGATTAAGTAAAAAAAGAAAAGAAAAAGAAAGTGCTACAGAAATAAATGTCCAGGCCCAACTCTGACTGAACTGAGAGTCCAACTTCATCAAATCAAATCCTCAGATAAAATAAGCAGCTATATCTGATTCAATGAAGGGAACAACGGAAAGCTTTAACCAAGGAATAACAAGTAGGGCTGCACAATTGTGGAAAAATAGAATAAATTGTGATTTTGTAATTTGGTCTTCACGGTTTAAAAATGTGCATCTTTGTGAAGTTAGGTTTAAATAGGCATTTTTACTAATGTCCCAAATCAGTAAAAGGACTTTACTACCCAGAAATCCAGCACAGTCCACAGTAACTCATTATATTAAATGAACAGGAGAGAAAATATCTTCTATTTGTTCAGTCATTTAAAAGGAATATTAATGGATATTAATTAATACAATTTAGATTTAGAACCGGAAATTGTTTAATGAAATCTGAAAATGTCAAAAAATCTAAATTTTCTCAAATAACTGTGCAGCCACAATATAATACTGACAAACTAAAACTAAATCACTGAACTTGAGATCTGTAAATAACATTGCACAACCTGGGGCCAGATCTCAGTGGAGTGGATTTGGGGGGGGGGTTTCTGTCAGAATTGGGCCAACAAACTGGGGGAATATGAGCTGGAACCAACCCGTTCCCTGATTTAAATAACCTTTGTAAAAGTAGGCAAATTTACAACTTCTTATAAAGAAAAAAGGACTTGAAAAAACAACGTAACATCAAGTGTGAAACAGCAAAGTTAGAAGGTAGTTAAAAGAAAACAGAACTTAGCAAACACAGTTCACTGCTAAACATTTCTACTTAACCCATAATGTATCATGTACATTAATCATTTATAGACACTGAGGTGAGTTGACTGTAACATACTGTGTCTGAGTGGAAGTTTGGAAATTCAAAATATGAAACTCAAAATCTGAGGATGAAGCATTATGGAAGTTAAATACTGTAGAGTTTATTCACAGTTTCTCCAGATGTGACTTCTATAACCATTTCAATAACCCTAACCCTATAAGGTGCATTAATAGGAGTCACATTTGGGGTTATAGGTTGACTGTCTGTCACTTTACAGACCCTCTGCATATAAACAAATATGAGCTGCACTTTGCTTCTGTGTTTCTTAGTGAACCTAAACGTTTTTCACATATTATAAACTCCAAAGTCAGAAAGTTTTATGTTCCTTGGAAGTGGGACAAAAGCTTATATTATAGTGTGACTGAGGGTTGTCTCGAGACCTCCATTTTATCCTCTCACCTTCGGGAGACATTAAAACACAACGGAATGAGGCAAAACATGAAGCAAAAACCTAAGACAAAGAGGAACAAACACTAAAAAGATGGGATACACCAACATTTTCATTTTGTCCAAGAAAAGATGACAATAAAAAACAAACAAAAAAGAAGTTTGGCTACTTGTGGTTAAGTGCAATTTCTCTTGTGTGGTAAAGGCTGGAGAGGCTGGTTGGCATCTGGAGGTCACTTAGTGGAAGTGCTGGCAGTGAATCTTCTCCTCGGCCTGGTCCAGAAGCTCCAGCATCTCCCGGATGATGGCCTGCAGGGCACGGCCCAGGTCTTCCCGGCTGTAAGGCTTTCCAAGAGGAGGCACATGAATGAAGGCAGAGCGACCGTGGCTCAGGTACAGAGACGTGTAGTAGGTGAAATCACAGAGATACCTGTTTGAGAAGAAAGTAGCATCAAATGAACGAAAGGCTTGGTTACATTAAATGGAACATGCAATAAAAGCTATTAAACTGGACGCATATTAGAAGTGCTTTGGAAGGATTCACCAATACATAATTTATGGTATTTTCCATTTTTTCCAATGTGCGCATACATTTGTTTATAAGGTTCCCAATTTCTGCCTGGATAACCTTGTGCTGACAAACATATACAAAGCGCAAAGCACACACATAAATAACATCTTTATGGCATCATGTGAGTGACGCCATAGATTAGCCGTACACATGGACGTAAAGTAAGCCAGCCAGATCACAACACCTGCTGTTATATTTAATGAAAATGTTGATTTTGTTTCTATAACCTGATAAATATCTCAGCATGTCAGATTCTAGCTTATCGCAGGTGTATCAGCATCAGCACAAGAAAGTGTAGTACAGAAATACCAAAGATGATGATGATAATGAAGTCTAATACAGCAGTCCTATTATAAATAAGATTTTAAAAATGTAAATATAAATCCATTTATATCAGTGAGGGAAGTCGAAACAACAGAAACACTTCTCAGTGTAACACAAGACAGTTCAACAACACCACAAACTGCAGCCTCCAAAATCCTCATAAAGTTGAATCAATACAAAACAGAACATTATAACCTTTATGAAGGGAAGATTTATTGCAGGACTGTTGTATTAGACTGCATCAGTTTGACCTCGTCACACTCACTGTTTACAATACTTTAATAACTACATTTAAGGGATTCTTATAAAAAAAATGTATTTAATGATTTTATTTGTTAACACACATGAACTGATGTTATCAGTTATCAGTTTTTTAAACAATCTAATGTCAATATAATAAAGTTTTTTGTCTCCTGTATTCCTGTATTGTTCAGGCTCATTAACTTCGGTAGATAATGCAGATAAGATCTCTGTCATATAAACTGCTGCTGTGTAAGTTATCTAGTAGCAATCCTGTGTATACAGTACCTCCATGTTAACAGGCTTCACTAACGAGAGAGAGAGAGAGAGAGAGAGAGAGAGAGAGAGAGAGAGAGAGAGAGACTTGTTTAATAACAACATTTTACTAATGTGGTCATTATTACTACAAAATTATGTAAAATGTCTTGCAGAAAAGTATTTTGTTAAATTTCTGCTTTGTGGTCGTCTCCAATGACAAAAACACAGGTCAGGTTATTATCTTTAATGAAACATATTTATCTTCAGTTTAATGGGATTCAAATGACATATAGATATAATTGGCCTATTATCAGTAGTAGTAGTAAAAAATAAATACAAAAATATATAAACTGCAATGTGTTCTTTTAAGATACACTACCTACACCAGAAAGAAGTATACCTTTTGTTATTTATTGTATTGTTTATCGATGATCTAATGAGGTAGTTTGCTATTTTGACTCAACTTTATTTGCACAGATGGAAGAGATTTGAGTTCCCATTAAGCAACAGTACATCCCACCTCTCCTCCATCCTTTATTGCACACAGTTTCACCTCAGCTCTCAAACTGTCAACCTGAATGCACCTCACAATGCAGAGGGTAAACATTGCGTACGTCTGATTTGTGTGTTGACATGAATGTGTTTTCATATAACTTTCCCTCTGGATTTGAAGCATATGATTCAGACGTGAAAGTCAAAACAAAAGCTGAGTTTAACTAAAAGAAAATGAGTAAATATTACCTTCCAGCGTCTTTGGAGACGGACACAGCTACTCCCAGCCCAGAGGCGCTCACTCTTTTGCAGACTGATTCCATGTCAATGACTGAGTCGATACAGTCCGGGCCTCCCACGATGCAACACTGTGAATCAGGACAGAAGCTGCTGTTGTCCAGGCCCTTGTAGCCGTGATTTCTGCCACACTTTTCCAGTGTGACAGTGGTGGCCATACCTGAGACTCCAACATGAACTACCAACTGGCAAACAAAGGAAACAATAAAATCATTAATCATAATATACTTAGTATAAAAAGATAAATATCAGAATCTGTATGCAAAGGACCAAGATTTTGGCGATTTGTATTCCGAGTAGTATTGACCAATCACATCTGAGCGGGCGTTGGATGAAAGCAGGTAAACAGTTCATGTGGACAGCAAAAGAGGAGGGATGCTTTGGCTGGAGTGCAACCTCGGAACCTGTCCACCATTGTCTGACAACAATTTTGCTTTTTTTTAATTTGCAGTCATACGCAGATATCTGTGGAGATTAACCCTAATGTGTCTGTCTTGCCATTCTTGCGTATCAAGTTGCTAATCAGACTGCAGAGGAGGACTTGACCCGGATATCTGCTGGCTACACCGAAAACCCTGAAACACTGGCCGTTGCCCCCATAGACTAAATCGTCATCAGACAATAATCAGTGGGTTCCAAGATCGATCACAATATATATGTGGCATCTCTCTCAGACTTCTGTGCTTGTTTGAACCCCAGTTGTCTAAAAAGGAGCTGTGATTTTTTTTTTACTGGACCAGAAATGCACGTATATTCAACACAAAACACACATCTGAACCCAAGAACTACTAAACCAGACCCAAAACTCCCTCATAAAGAGCTTGCATCAGAGCCAGTCATTTCTTGATTAAAAGTCTGCAATTTAATGCAGGATGTGTTCCACACATTTATTATTATCCGACTGTTCTCAGGGTGTATCCGATCCTATTATAACTTACATCAGACCTGAAATATGTGGCAGTAAATTCAGACGTAATATGAAACTGAGGCAGACACAAGTTCTTGTATTGCACCTTTCACACTGGAATAATGTGGATGGGTGTGTTCTCCTGTGTTCTCCTCTTACCAGTGGACGATACTGCTTCCATAATGAGGGAACCAAACTCTGGACTGTCTGATACTCTACAGGAACTTCAGACACATGCAAGTTCACTTCACTGCCCAGTCCAAGTTTCTTCAGTTCCTGTGAGGACAAACAAAAACATCAAAACTAAAATAATTCCCCTTTTAAAAAGCTTTGGCATTTTTCATTTTATTTTGAAAATTTAATTTTTAATTTGCACACTATCAGCATGTGGGAACAAAAATCTAATTATACTTGTCAAGTGATCATACACGCCCATTTAATGTAATGTATGCACAGGTTATCTCGGTGAAATTAAGGCTGATTAGCATCACTGGCAAGCTCCAAAATTTATCGACTAGAAAAAAGGTTTAGTTCAAACTAGTTTTAATATGTGGAGAGGTGGACCAATGATTGTAACGCTGTACTCAAAAGCAAGTTAGCACAACTACAAAACAGAACCATACGTAACCTGATAATACACAAGCATGAAAACTAGTTTTTCAGTATGTGACAAGACAAAATATAAAAAGTCCACTTGATACCTTTTTGTGCTTTTAACAGCATCTTATGGTCTTGTTAAGAATGAGTGAAGCAAGTAGGTGCACCTCTGAGTTTATATAATACAAAATTATAAAACTGTAGTAAATCAATATAATAATAATATTAAATATATTAGCAACAGCAGCCTTTCATTCAAGCCTTTTTCACTTCTCCAACTGTGCATTAGTTTAGTAAATGATCACTGCTCTCTTTTTCTATTCCCTCTTCACTGAAAGAAATGTTGTAAAATATGCCCTTACATTTGCCTGTCGTCAGCTTTAGTGTGCTATAGTAAAATATACATTACTTTAAAATTAAAACAATATTTCCCATTCAATACAATACAAAATCATACAAATACACAATACACTTTTCAGAACCAGTGATGATGATCTTGGGCTAATGTTAATTAACTCTGTTTGAGCAGGTAAATGTCAGTCCTTTTTGCTTTTTCTTAAAGGACAGATGTTTCTCACTGGCCTTGCCCTTTCTAAATAACATGATTTTACCCTTTGAAAAAAGAAATGTAAACTGCAAATTAGAAGATTTAACTGCAATACTCAACCATATTCAAAAGTAAAAGCATGAAAAAAGCAAGAAATAAAAGATGCAATCACACATATTGTAAGTAAGAAAAATCTGTGTCAAATTCACAGCCACTAGACGAACACCTCCCCCAATCTCCCGCAGGACAAATAGCCCTGGACACTGACCCCCACTTGTATTAAAAAGAGGCTTGTTTGACCACGTCTGTGACCTCGCCACAAAGCGGCCTTTTGTTTGCCTTTAATATCCTTATCAAGTCCGTCTAGACACCCTGACAACCACCGTCATCCCCCACATGTGTTTTCCCCAGTAGGACGCAGAGAGCCTCCGACACACTGCTGCATGGGGTGAAGCCGGCCGGCGACTATCAGAGCATCATGTGACCTCTACTAGAACAAGCTCAACATGAGAGATAAATTGTTTGTTGACATAAACTAAATACATAGAAATTTAAAAAAGTATCAATTGCAACAGTCTTGTTTTAATATAAGTACCTCACGCTGATTTATTTCACACCACAGAAAAACATAATGAATGTGGAAAACACACCTCTACTGCTACCCAGCTGGCGTTGACCGTGTGCTCTCCAAATGGCCCAAAACCTGCAAAACACATAAGTTATTGTAGTTGCTGCACTGAGTTACATTATGTAAACAATGATGTGTTGTGTGTTCCTGCAACATGGTCTCTAGTGGGTCTCACATTAGAAAAATAACGTTAAAAAGCAAATGCAAATACATTTAATTCTGTGGAAGCAGATGAGTGAACGCAGTGTAACTTCCAAACAGCTATGGGCTATCTTAGGAATCTCCCTTTGTAATAAAGAATGAATTAACTCCTACTGAATGGGCTGCGTTGTTAGGCTTGAATATGAGACCTTAGTGTGTTGATGTCAATGCTTTCCTTGAATTACCAAATTAAAATCACTTTCACTAAAAATCACTCCACTCCTCCTACGAAATAGCAGCAGCCTATGGATATTCACTCAAGCTTGTTTATATAGGGATCTATAACTGATCCCCTTCCACCACCTTTCTAAGGGTCAGCCGGTCTCTGGGGATTGGGTGGAGGCAGAGGGGGGTCAGTCTGTCTGACAGGCTGCTGAAAAGGAGCAGAGTGAGGGGCCGGCAGCTGCAAGCCGGCCCGCTATTGTGAAGGTGCTGTTCCCAGGCAATCTACACATCTTCTATTAGCCGGGGACTGCAAGCCTCTGCACCCCTTTGTGTCTGAAAACATCAAGTCCCTGCTTCTGTTATCCTCCACAGACTGAATGTGCATGACTGTAGTTTGTGCACTTGGAAAAATATTATATTTAAGTGGTTAGAAGTGAATACTTACTGATACATTCATGTCACTGTAATCATTATTTAGGTAGAGTCTTTCTTGTTTAATTTATAATGATGCAAAATGCTACAAACACATAAAGCAGCTTTTAAGACAGATTGGTAGGACGCAGCTAAAAACAGCTTTAGGTTCAAAATGTAATATTACAATAAAGAGGAATGTGATTAAATTGTAAATAAAATGCTTCAATACAAAAAAATACAGCAGGATATTGATACTGGAACACAATCATTGGTTGGTTATTGGGTTATCTTGTTATTTACTTTTAACCACTTTACCCAAATCTATAAAAATAACACCATGTCTGTCTGGAAAGAGGCCGGGTGTTGAGAACAAACTCACAATACAAAGCCATAAAGACGAATAGACACTCTTTCTTTTGTACAGACAAGTTGAAAATGTTTTGACTATTACAACTAAATCTCTGCATATGAATCCCAGACAATACAACATAATAATTTCATAGATGTAGGAAGCCTTTTCCCAGCATTGTCTGTCATTCACACATATTAAAGTGACATTTAAAGATAATAACAACCAAAAAACTGCTGTCAGAGATAACTCTGATTTTTATTTGTGCACCTAATGATATAGACCACAGTCTATAGTTAACATATTTCACCAATAACTACAATTATTACACATTTCTATCATTTCTAGAGAGTTATTTAGTGTTTTTTTTATACTATTTATCTTTATATTGATTGTGGCCTTTGGTGAAGTAAACAGAAAACAACAACGATAAAAAAAATATATATATATAATGTCACATATCTTGTCAGGAGCCTCAGATTGTACTAAAATAACCCACCACCACTTCAATGTTGTCACTATCACAACCAACAAAGCAACAACGTTTGAATCGACAGTCTCCAGCAGCAGAGTGGAGCAGTAACAGCCCGACCGCCATTAACGTTACAGCAGCTGTCATCTCTACAACTTTTCCTCCACTTCATCCGGTTGTTTCAGGCTGCCGACAAAGAAAACTACGGCGGGACAAAGAAGACAAACCTGTAACGACCACCGTCCGTTTACTGTTATCCATCGCCCGTCCGGTCACAGGTGGGAGGGAGTCCCGTTGTTTCCTTTTTTTTTATTTCTTTTATTTGTTAGTGGGTCTTGTATTTGTTTGTGGACCAGGACCGTAAAGGGAGCGAGCACCCTCCACCGCTAACGGCTCCTTCTGCCACACTCCCGACCGGTCCTCGGCTCAACGGGCGACGTTGCGTGATTACGTCAGCAACGTGACGCTGATAAATCAAGTGGGGGACGTAAAAAAATTGACGTAAACAAATAAATAAACACAGATAGTGGATTAATAGGTAAATAAATATAATATATATATATGATATGAATTAGTAATTGGCAAGAATAAGTAGATAATATTATGATTTTCACTATTTATATATGTTTTTTTCCTCCTGTACTAATGTAAAGTTATTTTCTTAGGTTATTAATTGCGGTGTTTCTTTATTTATCAGAAGCAGAATCACTTTTATTGGCCAGGCATGTGCACACATACCAGGAAGACTAAGCATAGATAATAAACAGGACAACAAGCTCAACAAAATAGACATAAACTAAACAGGTTTACATAAATAAACAAACAAATAACATTTGTAGAGAGTAGACAATAGTGCAAGGGATGTTGAAATACATATTTAGGTGCAGGTTTCTTTATGTACATGAGGAAGGTAGATATGAAAGTATACAATATATACAGCATGGGTAGATGTGTTTGTTTGTATTTATGTTTTAGAATTTCTGCAATGGAAAAATAAATAATAAATAAATAAATAAATAAATAGATAGATAGATACACAGGGTTATTGTACATTATTATATTGTAGTTATTGATCGTTATTTATTGATAGTTTCTGACTCACACTCCGGACCAGAGGGTGGCGGTAAGGGCACCAATAAGCTGGAGGCCAACCGCCCTAAAACAAGAGAGAAGAAGAAGAATCTGCAACGCCTGCTCTTAACTGTAGGGGGCAGCAGCTCGTCGTACGTCACTGATTACGCACCGCGGCGCCGGAAAAGCATTAGAAGAAGAAGAAGAAGAAGAAGAAGAAGAAGAAGAAGTGAAATCGTGTCAGTGACGAACTGAGACAGAAAGTGAGACACTGAATCAAAGAGACTGCCACTATGGTAAGTATTTAACAGTAGAGTTCAGATAAAGCGTCGGTAGTTGTCTCACACTGTCTGTTACCCGCCTGCTGTGCTAACTGACGTCATATTAATGAGTGTGTGTGTGTTAGCTGCGGTCTGTTAGCGTTAGCTGCTTCAGCGCCATTAAAACATCACTGACACACAGTCGGTTGTTTTTAAATACATACCGCTACCGATAACTCCTCTATATCGGGCTGAACTGGTGATTGAAGCTTATTGAACTGCAAGTGGAGTTGGTTTAATTGAGATAACACACTGCTGGGTGAGTTATGGGTTCTCCATTGTAGCAGACAGCCTGCAGGAGTTAGTCAGTTAAAGGAAGGTTGTGTATGTCTGAAGGTTAAAGTTTGAGTGTAACCTCAAAAGCAGCCCTGACATGCTGTTGATGGACAGGTGAGTTCCTACCTGTGACCTGTTTGTCTTTTGATTTTGCAGCTTCCACTCTCTCTGCTGAAGACTGCCCAGAACCATCCCATGGTGAGGAGACACTGCTGTCACTGAGTTTATTAAAGCATGTGGATGTGCAGCAACTTGACACATTTTAATGTTTATTATCTGTTTATTTATTGATTTATATAACTTAGCTGTTAAACTGCTGATCATTATTGCAAGGTATCAGATCAGAAAGGGAAGAAATGCTTACGGACTGAAAGAAGGCAAAATTAAATCACCCAAAGTATTTTATCTATAACTGTAAAGAAACTAACCGTTCCTGATTGTTAGTCTGTAAGCAGTAAATGTAAATATTTATACTGTTTTTAATCTGTCTTCTGATCATTTTATAGTTTAAGAGTAACCTTTATGCAGTTACTAAGGTTTGGTCGGCTTCCCTTGGGCTTTATTTACATTTTAAATAATTATTTGTTTTAAAATCTTATAAAGATAGATAGTTTTATTTATATATATATATATATATATATATATATATATATATATATATATATATATATAATTAGTTAGTATTATGCTCTATGTGCTGCTCCTGTTGCAGTTTCAGCTTTTTTAATTTTTTTATTATCAAGTTAAATTATTTCAGTATAATTTGATAAACTACCTCCAACCCTGGCAACGTTGTTTTTGTTTTTGCTTGTATTGTACCTTGCAATCTGTGTAGCCTGTACTTGCTGTGTCTTGTCACCCATCCTGCATTGTGTCGTCAGTATTATAAAGCTGACGGCTGTTTATGTCCTTTCTCTCCTCAGCTGGTGGAGCTGAAGAATGGAGAGACATACAACGGCCACCTTGTCAGCTGTGACAACTGGATGAACATCAACCTGAGAGAAGTTATCTGCACCTCGAGGGTAAAGCTAAATCACTTCAGACACAGTGCTTCCAGCAGTGAGAGAGGACAAGTAGTAGTAGCAATAGACATCTCTGTGGCCCAGTGTTAACATGTAGCTCTAGCTGTAGGTGTCAGTGTTGTCTGCAGAGTCTCCTGCTGTAGATAAGTTGCATCGCTCTTAAAATATAACGGGCAAGAAAAGATTATGGCCATTAACCACAGAGGCTTTTAACAATCACTCCATAGTTCATAATCTTAAGATTAATTACATTTTTTTGTTTAGTTTTTGGTCCAGTACTTTTGTGTTCTTTTATCTTTTACTGTTACTAGTTTATACAGCCTCTCAGTGTTTACTTTCAGGTGTCATCATTTATTAAACTTGCTTCTGTGGCTGAAATTAACAATTATTTTTGTAATCCCTTAAACTTCATTTTAGTTAACTATTTTATCACTGAGCCTACAAAATGCTAATCAGGGCAAATTGCTTATAAAGTCTAATGTCAAAAAACAATATTCCTATAAATCATTTGAAAAACAGCAATCCTTTGCATTGGATTTGCTGATCAGCAAACGTTTCTCTGGATAATTGACCGGAGAAATTAACCAGTTATGAAAATGTGAATCATTTACCCCTCTGTTGATTTATTACTTAATTATTCCACCAGTCAGTTAATCATTTGTTCCCATTTTGCTGTTGTTACAGTGTGAGTAGAATCTCAAACTGTACTTGCAAATACCCTCTGATTATTCTGTATTAAAATGATGGTGGGCAAAAAGCCAAAATGTTAAAATAAAATAATGACTAAGCAAACACACATTTATTTTGGCCTGTAAATAATTACAAAAAAATGAAATGAAAAAAATACAAGAAAAATAGCAATCACTCCCATGAAACTACAATAGAAAACAAAGGACAGAGATCCTAAACTGACCTCAAAGATATAGACTGAAACTTTTTAAAAGAGACATTACTATTAGGATGTATTGACGCCTCCACTCCCCTCTGGCAGGATGGAGATAAGTTCTGGAGGATGCCCGAGTGCTACATCAGAGGAAGCACCATCAAGTATCTGCGAATTCCAGACGAGATCATCGACATGGTGAAGGAGGAGGTTGTGTCGAAGGGCCGCGGACGTGGAGGCACCCAGCAGAACAAACAGCAGGGCAAAGGAAGAGGAGGAGCCGGCCGCGGTGAGTGGAAACGCACGTTTGTTTGTGTCCTGCCGTCTTAATGGGAATATTTGCACATCCGATTTTGGTTGTTTCCAAACTTCTCTGCTAATATAAAGTGCACACCCTCTCAGGATCATCACTTTTGCCCAAAACATTAAAATGCTTCTTTTATCGTCAGTGTCAGGTGTAAATCATGTAAGATTTTTGTTTTAAGTCGTTGAAGAGTTCCCTACTCTTTAATGAATGGAGGAATTTCTATCATTAGGCTGATTAAAATGTCAAATTATATAACTGGAAAATACTCTTTAGAGAGCTAAAGATATTTTTCTATCCCATTGGTCTGCATCTCCACACACTGTATGTCGTCTTATCTACTCCCACATTTCAGCAGCTCAAATTCAAGATGTTTATATCAGAAAAAATTATATGAGACACATTTGGCCAATGTTGCTGCTAATTTATGTGTTTTTAAAGCAATTATAGGTTAGGATCATTGTGCTCTAGAAAAAGTCAAAAGTAGTAGGATTAGCTTTTTGTGTGCATGTTTTTTTGAGCGCCACTATCACAGTTCCTGTATTCACCTCAGCACCTCCGTTCACTCAGAGTGAAACCTGTCAGACATTAGATGACTTGACTAAATCTGGCAAACTCTAAGCTATTATACATATTTTTCTGTCTGAACAATACTGACCATAGCTAACAAAAATGACATTCCTCTCTCCACCTCTGGCTCTCTCTGTAGGTCTGTTCGGTGGCCGTGGCAGAGGAATGACCGGCCCTGGTCGGGGGCAGCAGCAGCAGCAGCAGCAGCAACAACAGCCGCAGCAGCAGGATAAGAAACTGGGCAAACCACAGGGAATGAAGAACCAGCACTGAGAGACAACATTAAACCATCAACAACACATAACTCAGAGCGATTACTCCTTCAGTACATGAAGATAAAATTAACTCTCTGGTGTTTCCTTCTGCTGTGATATTTGTCAAGACGGACCATTGTAGAAATCACACTGGGAGAAGCAAAGAGAAGCTGTGCTTTGGCACTGAATTTTGTTTTTTAGCATCTGTAATTTGCTTTTTTTTATTATGACCACGTACCAGTGTATCAGTCTCAGCTGACAGACTTCTTCTTTAGTATCAATGTATATGAATCATTACAACTTTGCAAGAATGTTTTGTATCATAAATCACATTATATTATCCCAAAAAAAGTTTCCCATCAGTTGGTACACTGGAATTAGGTTTTTATTTTAATTTCTTTGGTTTTCATGGTAAAGAAACTGCCCGGCCCCAACTTATGTTGCATGAATATTTTTTTTTAACTTGCTCTTTATTTGTGTGTTGTCTGTGAAGTTCTTGCAACCTTTTTGTTTGTCTGCTGCGCTGTACGGTCCGATCACAGCAGTAGATTGACAGTCGGGGAACGAGGAATCAGCCCCTGAAAATCAACACTTTTGTTAAAGCATTTGTAAGATGACACATTATGATAATTACGATTTCCAGAAAAAAATAAATTCTCATTTTCTTAAGTCTGAAATGATTAAGTCCAACGTGTTTCGTGTTAGTTGGGTTTCATTTTATTTTTGTAACTAAAGACGGTGTTGTAATTTATTTACATGAGAACATGAGAATAAAACAACTTTTGTTAAAGCTGTTGTATTTATTTAGAACTTATCGTCCTTTTAAAGATTCAATCACAGTCGGCTGCTGTTGGTTCTCTTTGTCAGATATGTTACTGTTACATTTAGTGTCCTTTAAAGGTCCAGTGTGGATGATTTAGGGGCATCTAGCTGTGTGCTTAGAGATTGTAACTCCCTCTCTTCACCCTCCCCTTCCAAGTGCCAAAGAGAAACTATAAGTGGCAAGAGCCTGTGTGTGGTTTGTCCTTTCTGGGCTACTGTAGAAACACAGTGTGACTCAGTCTTTTAGATAAAAACGTCTTATTCTAACAAAAACATAATTCTTATTATTGGGTGATTGTAGACTAATGAAGACATGTATGAATATTATATTGTGTTCCTGCTAATAGAAAAGTTACACACTGGATCTTTATTGTGATTCTTGATTTGACGTTCAGGGTTTACTAATGTGGACAATATGCTGTATAATGAAGACAAAAGTTAAAATCTAATGAAAAGGTTCAGCAAAGTCTTACCAGTTCTTTGATCACATAAAGGAGTTCATATGAATGGGACCAAGAAAAGATTAGAATTGTTTATTTTAGTAGCATAAATCTTACACATTGTCTTTATGTCTTTAAAGTTTTGAAAAACACAATGACATGAAAACTGGATGAAAAGTTGGAATACCAAATCCTGCTAAAAATCTAATTTCTCACAATAAAAAGAACCAGACTGCATCTAAAACAATTACAGAAAGCTTAATAGATACATTTAGTAAGATTGGATCAGCAGATAAAATAATATATACTTTCAATATGATTGACAGTGTCTCAGGTATGTATATATAAACTGATTTATTGATTAGTTAATACAAATAAAATAATTTAAAATTGTAATAATCACTCCTATAATAAAAACATATGAACATTTATATATTTGACTTGTTTGACATAATATTTTGATTAAAAATAAAACTTAAAATGTTAAAAAGAAAAAGAAATCTGAAACTAGAAAACTTCAGTGAAGAGTTGACACACACATATCCAGGCTGTTAAACATCTTTGTGGTCACAAACTATGACCATGATTGTCTCGACTCTAAAACCTAAAACATATCCAGACTGAACAAAAAAAACAAAACATAAATCAGATAAATCAAAGACATCAAACAATATCCAATCTCTTCCACAGAAACCTTCTCAGCTATGTGTCTGATAATTCTGACATAATTTATTTTGAAGATTTCTTTTAAGATAAAATATTTTTGTAATAATAAAAGTAAAAAGTTAATCCCACCACACTGCAGATTCTTTATCTTGACTATAAAATGGTGGTCAAACATATGAAATAAACTTTATCCAAAAGATGTTAAAAATAATCCTGAAACTGATAATAAAAACATTTATGTAAAGTTGTCAAAGGCATACAATATTTAATCCTCTTAGTAACCCAATGAACATGATTGTCGAGCAACACTGAACAAAAAAAAAACATAAATCAGATAAATCAAAGACATCAAACAATATCCAATCTCTTCCACACAAACCCTCTGAGCTATGTGTCTGATAATTCTAACATGATTTCTTATAAAGATTTATTTTAAGATAAAATGTTTTTGTAATAAAAAAAAGTAAAAAATAAATGTATAATAAAAATAAAAAGTTAATCCCACCACACTGCAGATTCATTATCTTAACTATAAAACTTCACACTTCCTGCTTATGGAGTCTTAAAAATAAGACTTAGAAGGTTTAAAAAGGATTTTAGATTTTCTGAAACTAGAAAACTTCAGTGAAGAGTTCACACACACATATATCCAGGCTGTTAAACATCCTTGTGGTCACACACTATGACCATGATTGTCTCTAGACTCTAAAACCTAAACATGTCGAGACTGAACAAAAAAAAACTAAACATAAATCAGATAAATCAAAGACATCAAACAATATCCAATCTCTTCCACACAAACCTTCTCAGCTATGTGTCTGATAATTCTAACATGATTTCTTTTAAAGATTTCTTTTAAGATAATAAAATAATGTGTAATAAAAGTAAAAAGTTAATCGCACCACCCTGCAGATTCGTTATATCTTTACTATAACATTTTGGTGGTAAAACAATGAAATAAACTTTAGCCAAAGGATGAAAAAAATAATCCTGAAACTGATAATATAAACATTTATGTTTGTCAAAGGCATGCAACATTTTCCTCTTGTAACCTAAAACATGTCGAGACTGAACAAAAAAAACAAATATAAATCAGCTTCAACCAGACCTCAAACAATATCCAATCTCTTTCACACAAACCTTCTCAGCTATGGGTCTGATAATTCTAACATGATTTATTTTAAGATAGAATATTTTTGTAATAAAAAAGTAAAAAAAATAACGTATAATAAAAGTAAAAGTTAATCCCCCACCCTGCAGATTCATTACCTTAACTATTAAACTGGTGGTCAAACAATAAAATAATCTTTATGCAAAAGATGTAAAAATAATCCTGAAACGATAATATAATATAAAACACATACAACCTAAAAAAAAACCATATAAAACATTTATGTTCATCAAATGCATACAACATTTTCCTCTTAAAATGAGTCTGGGACAGTTTTTGTTATTATTATTTCAACTATATTGATAAAATGCAGTAAATTATCGACTGGCTCATGTTAACACTAAATAAACTGTATATATTTGAAGCTTCCTGCATTCAGATTTAATCATTCTTGGTATGTTTCATTGTTTTTAAAAAGCCTTGAATTGTTTTTTTTATTTTTCATACATGTGTATCACAGAAAATTCAATAAAAACAGAAAAATATAAAAAGAAACAAGATAAAATCCCTGGCAGCTCACTGTGTAGAGCATGTACTACAAATGAAGGATTCGTTCCAAGGCCTTTCTCCCTATCCTTATTGTCACTATCAAAATAGCAAAAAGATATTGGAAAAAGTAAAACCCTTTGGTTTCCAAAATGATCAGATCTTAACCTGATAAAATCAAAACTCTTCCAATTCATCCCTCCATCATCCATTCCTGTTTGGCTGTGATGGTGTATTTCCAGGTCTCCACAATCTTGGAGAGCTCCAGACTTCCAGGAAACTTCTCTTTCACGTAAAGAGGCACCTCCACTTCTTTACGGTCCATGTAGGCAGCAATTGTCTCTTTCACACTAAGAAGAAGAAAAAAATATGAATCTTAACACATTACTTTCTCAGTTTCATTCAACGGAAGGGCCACGTTTTGCAATTGTCCTCTCCTATTCTCATCTTTAATGGTTGTTTTCCCATACAGTTTCTACAATTCAAGGACCTAAACACACACATTGTATTAAGGGCATTACATCCAGTGTACATCTAATAAATAACCATGACTCAGCCTCCACAGTCGTCGTCCAAGCTGGCATTGAAATTACATCAAATATCAGCCACCAGAGATTCTCAAAGACCAGTTTTTAGGATTTAGTGCATCTAGAGGTGAAGTTGCCGATTGCAACCAACTGAATACCAAGTGAAGGAGGAAGTACATTGGCCATGAAATTCGCAAAAAAGCATGGAAGGTGCTATCTAGAATCAGTGTTTGGTTTGTCTGTTCTGGGCTACTGTAGTAAGATGGCAGTTCAAGATGGCGGACTCAATAGATGAGGTAATTACAAGCCGCACATGTCAGTATAAACAATGATTAACAGTCAACAGACAAAACAATAGAGTGCGAGCCCTTCCTTGTTTCAGAACTGCATACCATAAATATGATGCTTACACTGAGTGAAATATTAAAAACTCCTCGTTTTTTATTCTTTGTATAATTTCATCAAACTAAATATTTTGTCTTGTGCATCACTTTAAAAATAGATTTGGGAACCATTAAAACAATAAAATAACATTTGAACAATGTTTGGCTGCACAGCATGACTTTGTACTGATGGTGAGGTTTAGTTAATCCACATCTCAGAAAATGTATTTGGGTTCTTGCTGGAAGAGGTTTACCTCCAGGTTGGGTTGAAGTACTCAGTGGCACGCAGGCGGCCCAGATTCAACAGGAGGAACTCGTGCATCTCAAGCAGCCATTGGTCCAAGTTTCCCCCGGATATGAAGCTTTTCAGCTCAACCTTGTCTTCCTCTGTCAGCGGCATCTGATACTCCGCCGGATACCCCGAAAAGGGCTCCTTTTTATAGAAACATGGGGTGAGGTATTTTATGTGTTAAATTACAGTATATATTCTGAATTAAATTTTGTGTTTGTAGTAAATTTGCAAAAAATAAACAAATAATGATAATAAGTGCCCTTATCCTACGAGATTTTAGTTAAAATCTTAAATAATAATTTAAACTATAAAAATAATTATTTAATTTAGTTTTCTCCACAGAAATGAATGAATTGCTGAAATATAGTATATATTTAATACTTTATTTTTTTAAGTTTCGTTAAAGCCTTGAAAACAAGAATGACATAAATATTGACCCCCCCAGTCAATATTTGGTGACCCCCAGGTTGCTTTCGGGGATGTAAGCAGGAAGTGTAAAGTTGCCATGGACACAGTAGATTAGCTAAAGCATGATTCTAATACCCAGGTTTTTAACTTTTTCTGTTCAGTGCTCTTGTTTTGCATTTAACCAGCCCATAAATTCTTCAAAAGAAACTCTTACCATCTTGAGTCGCAGCATGTTTTCAGACTTGATAAAGGAGAGGTGTTGCCACAGAGAAACACAGTGTGTGAGCCTGCATCTGTTCAGAGCCTGAAGAAACAACACACAGCAGAGTAAAGAATCTGTTCTAAATAGTCTGACAACACACAACAGGGATCTTAAACCCTTTACGAAGTCCTTTCCCTTTTTTGCTCTGTGCTCCAATAACAGAGCAAGCCTCAGTCACAACCCAGGCCCAGTGAATTCTTGCAAAAGGATTAGCATTAGGATGAGTCGTCAGCATTACAAAGGTTGGTGTGTTTTTAGTTTTGCAGAGGATTACAAAGCTACCTGTTTGCTGATGTTATTTATTATTTATTATCACTCCAGACAAAGAGACTGCATATGCATCAACCTGCAATATGTGATGATTGATGTGGTCGGCCATCTTCAGGATGTCCTGGAGGTAAGTGACCAGCGACATCCTCGGATCACCACCAGCCACTGAGAGGAAACCGAGAAGCAGCTCCACAATCTTCAGAGCCTCACAAACCTCGCTGTAAGAGTCCAGCTCTCTGGACATGGCGTTCCGGGTCAGAGAGGACAAAGCATCCTGAAGGAACAACAAAGTATGAATGAAGATGAAGACATAATGGGTAAATATGTCTCTTCGATATTGTACTATATGTACTTATATTACAAATGTCAAATTTTACAGTTAATTTACTGAATGTTTAACTATCTATATATGAATATTACTGTTGAGATGAGATACCTGCCATTTAACAACATTTTTACCCTAAATATAAAAAAATGTTTCTAAACATTTAGGTAAAACTCAAAGATTTTTACTATTTCATTTACAAAATAAATATGATAGTTATATTTGTCAAAAATAAACACGCAGCATGTTGGATTGAAACCTTGTACTTTACAAGGTAGTAGCTGTAGTTTGTTACAGGACCAACTATTATCACTGTAAATATTAGAACAAGCTATTCGTTCACTAACTGGTTAACTGATCAGTCAATTGACAAAAGGTTAATCAGCAACCATTGTAACAGACTAATACTTGATGTATTGACAAAAATACCAAACATTCTCTGGTTACAGCTTTTCACATGAGAGGATGTGCTGCCCTTCCATTTTACATAACTGTAAAATGAACATCTGTGAGTTTTGACTTAAAACAGGTAATTTGAAGAACCCTGGCCTCAGCTAAATTGTGAAAACCATTTTTACTATTTCCTGATGTTTTATAGAAAAAACATTACCATTGGATTAATTGGATTGAAAATCATCTTCCTTCTTTTGTTAAAGGCATGTGACACAGAGTATATTTGTATTTTGACTAGGTACATGTGTAAGATGAAACATATTTAAGGGAAATTTTATAACATAATATGTACTCAGACATCACAATTCAGTTTTCTACTGTGCCAAAGTAATGTAATGTGCATGGTTCATTCATTTACCTGGTGCACTTTTCTTTTAACAGCTTTGAAAATTGTTTCATAGTCTCTCTCTTGTGTGTTGACCAGAGTAGGAATTCCCTAGAATAAAGCCCAGTGAGTTTAGTGAAGCAGGAAAATACAGAAATAAAACTGTTAAAAAAACAAGACAACACAGAGCAGATGCAATAATGACAAAATACTTTTTTTTTTCTTGAAGTCGTAATGTGTTGGATGCATCTAGGTTTGCTAGAAGTCTAATACAATATGACAGCCCAAAATAAACCAAGTCAAACTAAATAATGTTCCTGCTCTCTCTTGTCTTGACTGGCTGTAGCCTGACATAATGACACTGGTCTAGGAGGGTCGATAACACTCTGTGTAGTGCAAGCCATGATGGAAGACTCAATGTGTTCCTCGCCAGGGTGATGCATATTTCAGAACAAATAGAATGTACATGGCAGGTTCGGCTTGTGTGTGTCTGTTTATGCTTCTGTCATTTGTAGTAACCAAACCAGGCTGTGTGGACTCACTGTGCGGGTGATGAGGGGTTTTCCCTGCAGGAAGCGTGTGAGGATCTGCTGCTGGATCCTGGGCAGGTCATATTGTGATATTGTCTCATGGCCACGCTCCAAGCTGTACTGGCAGTTGGATAAAACTAGAGGAAGCAGGTCTTTCTCCACCTCATAGTGGATCACATGCTGCTCCGTTAGCTCTGCCACATTCACTTTGTAACTGCTGCAGACATCACAATGCAAATATGAGCTTTTTATTCCTGGATTAACATTTCTTTATCCAAACCAAAAAGGCACAAAACCTCTTTAAGACATATTTTTTGTTTATAAGTTGTCCCAGATTTCTAGAGTACAGCAAACATGTTTTGTTTTCGGCAAACATGTTAAATGTCTGTTGTGTGTAGGATTTAGTGGCATCTAGTGTAAATGCAGATTGCAACTGTAGATATAAAAGGTTAACATAACCAGTTTTATTTTCAGATGATTATACACAAATAATTTGGGGCTAAAATAGCCAACAATCGAGTGATGTCACTCCAGAAGTAGAGGGAAGAGAAGCCTCGCTAGCCCAGGTTGGACTTGAGGCTGCTTCTCAATAATGTCTGGTTTGGACGAAAAAAGACTCAGGAAGTCAGTGCCTGTTGCATCAACATCCCAGATCCTTGACAGGCGGACCATGTTCTGAGCTGACAGAGCGAAGGACGTGAGGAGGTGGACTCTGTTTACATATACGATGCTTGGTGCTCAAACACAGTAAAAGTGGATTCCATTTCTGCCAATAGATCCTCCTAAATGTTACACACTGGACATTTAATGACCAGAATGAATAAAAGGAATTATTATAGGAGGCAAAACCTCTTTAATTGTTCATATGGTCACTTGACTATTATTTTTAGACAGATTATCTTTATGGTACAATTAATGTGCAGCATTGTTAAGACAGTATTTTGCATTCTTACAATGAAAAAAATCTCTTTTCCACTGGACAACAAACTTGGTGTTTTGTACCTGCTGTCCTCTCCGGTGTGGCTATCCACTGCATTCACCAACTCATTGTGTAGAGTTACCAGATAGCTGACCAGCCCTGTGGCACACAGGCCTGGACCCTGCCGCCGGGGCAGGAGGTACTGCAGGTCGCTGTTCATGTCCAAATCCTTACTGCAAAATTCATCTGGGATCTTTAGCTCATCTGTAGGTTGGGCATAAACAATTCCGTACTCCTTAATACACCAATATATATATATATATATATATATATATATATATATATATATATATATATATACTAACTGTGAAACCAGTGCAGAATTGCATTACTCTGGTTACAAATGCATTGTTAAGGTACATTTTAATGTAACTCAACTTAAGTTATGTATACAGCATTTTTAATACAACAGAGTTGTACAGCACAGAGAGAAAAACAGAACAAAATAAAAGAGAACAAGGCAAGATGTAAAGTTATTCATTATGACCTTCTCCATGAGTAAACGTCTATGGCTACGTTCACTTTGCAGGTACATTTTTGTTGCTCATAAGTGCCACAAACCGCATGAAACTGATTTTTTCCCAGTCTGCATGCAGTGGGAACGTAACCTTAGAGGAGGATAAGTGCTTTACTTACTGCTGGCTACAGACTCTCTGAGCAGATTCCATGTTTTCAGGAAGATGTCAATGTGTTTGTCATACTGTGTCCTCATTTCTGAAACAAGATATTTTGAAAATATTTACCAAGTTTGTATTACAAAAAATGTAACAAGAAAAAGAAAAAACTGAGTGAGTAAAATGTCAGACATCTGTTGTTTTTTGTCGTATAACCCATACCACCCCATCAATTTAGAGTCAGTCAATTAGATTTTAGTAAATTCAACATTTTGTGAACAAACAAGGCTTAGGTCTATTCATTGCTCAGAGACATCACATCTGTACCTCTTTGCCCTTCAATGAACTGTCTGATGGAGCCCACAATCTGGTCACATGCGTTCTGGAACTTTCTCACCAAGCATCTCTGCAGGATTAAGATGTTTGGAAGGAACTTAATCTGCCGAAATTCTCTCTCCTGAAAAAGAAAAACACAAATTAAACGGCTGAAAATCAGGCCTCATAACCACTGACTATTTATAATGCTGATCAAAACTAATGACTAGCGGTCAAGATGAAAAAATAATTTAACATTTTCCTGAAACTATAATGGGGGTTTTATTCTGTTCACTCAAAATGTTCACTCACAAGTGCTATGAGTACCAGGGTAAAACTAAAAAATTTATCCTGACAGTGGTGGAAGGTAATTAGATAAAATTAGAAAAGTTTTTCCCCTTAGGAGCAAGAATGTACTCATCAGATTTTTCAAATGTACTAGATAGATAATAAGATATCTTGTAGTTCTGAAAGTTAGTCTAATCTAATGGAGTATGCAAAATATGCATATCACAAGAACTCATACTTCAGTACCAAGTTTTGAAAACATGACGGTACAGAGGATTCAATTCTTCCGGACCTGTCGAGGCTGCATATACGGCTACAAGCAGTCTTCCCCATTAACACGCCACAGTTTAAAATTTAAGCGAAAATATGTTTACATTTCTCTCTAACAATGGATGTTGCACCGTTGCTTCAGCAAAGCATCTCTCAGATACTAGTAAGTATCTGTGATTGGTTAACTAGTTGACAACCCTAGCTGGTGCCTCTAGATCAAAGGTCATGAGGTCAAAAATAAGGACTATGTATCAAGAAGCATAGACTTTTGTTGTTGTAATGTTCTTGTTTGTTTATAGCTTGAAATGTTAAAACTACGAAGCCCTGAAAGGCAAGGGAAGTTTTTTCCCCTTTTCTTGATCTTTGACAACTTTGTTACATTGTTTGTAGGAACTATAACGCTATGTGTGTGAGGGTGAGCACTGACAGCCTCTCTCTGCAGCTCCAAACCGCTGAACTGTGGACCTGAGAGCCCTGAGCCAGAGACGTCAGGAAGGCGCAATCATCACCGAAGGTAGTCCTCATGATGAAGTTGGAAGAAACACGGGAGTCAGTCCTGATGCTGCCCTTTGCATCTCGCAGGAGTTGATCAAGATCCTAGACACAAAATATTAGTAATGGTGGAAGGAGAATTTACTGCAGCAATGGAAAATATTTGTTTGTGCAAAAGAAAGCTGTGAAGATAGTTAGATAACAAGAGCTTCTAATAAAAGTATCCTCATTGAAACTGATGACTGAGTAGTCAAACTACCCGTTTTGAAATTTCATGAAAGCTTTGTCATAAGTGGGAAAATATATAAAAAGGCTTTACCGTCAAACGAGGCGTCACAATATCTGCAGCCACAGTAGTCTCCCAGGTGTTTCTGGATTCTTTGGTTCTTAGGGAAGGATCAATACCAGCTAGACGAAGTCAAATAGAAGGTATTTTGTAAATCCCTACCCTTTAAAAATATGTAAAAAATTAATAAATAAAAGGAAACATTCATAGATATTATTATCCTTTCATGCAATTTTAGTTTTCTGCGCATATCCCAGATTTCAAAAATTCAAAACCCAAACATCATTTTTGTAGGTTGTGTGTCCATCTTGTTGTTTAGGAGACAGTATTTCTTGAGAAAATAGACATATTCACTGACATAAATCCTGGAAAAAGCTCTATAGATAACAGTCTATAGAGCTTATTGAAACAGATAAGAACATTAGCAACTGTCTGTCTTCATTGAACATACAACATCAAGTCCAATATTTACCTGTAATAAATGTAATTTGTTCTTACTTTAAGTCATTTGAAGTCAGTTCAAGAAAGTTCAGATTTCTATTATTTTTTTCTCAACAGTGACCATATGTGACACTCAAATTTAGTTTGGGCAAAAAGGGGTCCTCCATAGCATCTTTATTAGGGTGGTGTGTGAATGTTTGTAGTGTTTCAGGGTTGCCTCCAGTGCATGTGTGTGTGCATAAACTTCAAAATCTTATTGATATCATTTGACAAACTACACATAAAATAAAACCAAGTGAGACAACCATCTGTTCTGAATGAATAAAGCACTAATCAAAGTCATACTAGATACTGTTAGCTGTGTACAAAAATACATGATGACAGATTGAAAATCTTTTCTACCAAATGTAGGAATAATGTTATGTATAATGTAAAGTATTGTAAAGCCCAGACTCGACAGAGGTTTTTAAAGCTGCTTCCTCCCTGGAGCTAGCACGCAAGAGCGTGTTGTCCCGATAAAATAACACTCTCATACCCATACCGTGTGACAGCTTTAGAACCGTCTCAACACATCTGGGTATGATTCATCATTGGTATCATGGTATGATATCATTCATTTTGTCATTTAGACAAAGTAGATTAGGTAATGTGCATCAACAAACAATTATTTAACAGTGACGTGGTGGGTGAGTGGTGGTTGGCTTACAGTGACTGGCCTGCACTAGCTCTTGCAGGGATTTGATCACCAAGTGGACAGTTGTAACAGTGTCGTCAGCTCCTCGTCCCAGTGCCTGTGACAGCTGATCCAGATCCTTCATTATGTGTTGAATGAGAAACAAACAAACATCCTCCACAGGTGGCTGGATGATGCGCTGGAAAAACTAAAGGTACACAGAATGGGGGACAATATCAGATTAAAAAGAACAGGCATTCTTTATTGTTGATAATTATTATTTTGCAGAGACAATATAATCTGTATAGAATTATCTGATATCAGATACACAAAATGTCAAAAATTGCTACTACACAGTGCTGATATAGGTATTTATTTTGTGAGTAACTATTCATCTGCTCACCTGGGACTTCTCTGAGGCTCCCAGTAACATGGCCAAATGTGTAACCAGCCTAACTAGAGTGAAGGGAGTCAGAGACATGTTTTTGGTGTCCAGGGCATCTAGGTTGTTTCTCCGCTCAGGGTCTCCCAGGATGTGCCCAGGCCTTGTGTGATCCCTTAAAAAAAGACATTACAGGATTAATCAGCCAGTTAGTACAGGGGAGTAAATGTAACTGTACATGCCATTTGGTGGAACAACTACTGTACATTCAATATGGGTTTAAAAAGGGAACTCACAAATTACCATCCTGGTTGTTCTAGTCTAAAATTAATTACAAAAATGTGATTTTGTTCTAAGGCTAAAGTATCTTTGTTTGAAAATGGAAATGTTGATACAATTTAATCTGTATGTAGCCAATACTTACTAACAGCCATACAACAAAACTGAAACTATGTCTTTGTGGTCTTGCTTTTTTCCCCACCCACAAAATAATTGTGATTAATACTTCCATAAATTTTGTGCATGACTGTAGTTTCATCATTAATGACACTCACTGCTGCAGCTGAATTGGTCTGAATCCAGGCACGGCTATATGATTGTTCCCTCCAACCTCGTGGCCACACTCCAGACATTGGCGTCGCTCCATGGGCTGGCCACACTGCAGTGGAACACAGCAGATCAGGTCATTTTGCTCAGAAAGCAAATTATCTTATCCACTGTATGTTTTAACCACTTCCTGTCTGTAATTTCTTTGCAAGTAAATGAAATGGAACTGTATAAAAATAGCTTACCTCATCAATAAAGTATGGATGATTATTTGGACACACTGTGAAAAACAATCAACCAATTAAAATAGGTTTAAATCACCTGAATTATTGAGACAGAAGTTAAACTAAACTAGGGACTGATATTAGTAGGTGGGTTTATGTGACTCTTTAGCATTTAATATAATGATACAAAAGCTTTCAGGCATCTGTCTTAGAAAAAGAAATCTACTAAAGAGATTGAATGAGGAAAGTAATACATACAATACATCCAATGAATGAATTTACAATGAATAATACTTACCATACCAAATAACCCTCCCTTGGGCTTGTTGTATAACTGCCTGGGCAACAGCTAACATGTCATCAGGCATTGTGGGTATAAATGCCCCCTGTTAGGATAAATAAAATGAAAATTTAAAAGTTGGCACTATGTAAGGCATCTTAAAGGTGCAATGTGTACTCCAAAAAATAGGGGACACCATATCACAAATCAGGTCATAATTACTACTACCTGCTGTCAGCTCAGTTAGCTGTGAACAGGAGCTTTGACTGATGAAAACAACAATCAAGCAGGAGAGGAGCGAGACAACATGTAAAGCTTGAATATGTTTCACATGTACTTCGGAGAATTAAGGATTTATTTTGACCAAGCAAGAGTTGTGATTGTTGGTGAAGTGTTAAGACTAACCAATACGGTTGTGGTGAGTTTTATATTGTATATTGTAAGTTTGTGCACGTTTGAATAAAGTGTGTTTAAAAAGTAAAATAGGTGTACAAATATTTCCTGGGGCTGAGCTATACTATCATACCTCTTGAGGTATAAACTGTTAGTATGAAACAGGATGGGCCGGGGATAGCTGGTTAGCATGCTGGGTCTATAACATAATGATCAACATTCTGTTGATCATTTTTGTTAATTTCTGAATGTTTAATCTCTTAAATCTCTTAAATTCTTAAATATTGCATTAATGTTTTAAAATTGACAGCCTTCTGTCATTTAAAACAGAGCAGCTCAGACTAGGAGAGTTGAAATGGTCTACAGAAGCAGATATTATACATGTTTACCTGCATATTTTCAGGAAACAGACCAAGTTGCTTGAGTGGCATCACCAGGTTGTGAGTCCGAGTGAGCAGCACGGCTGCCAGATGGATGGTCAGCTCAATGACAGTGTTGGTTACAAGCGTATTATCAGGAGACATGGCCAGAGCTCCCAACCTGTTGTGAACCAAAGCTGAAGCAAAATCCCTTACTTCTCTTTGATGCAGATACCTTGAGCCCTGGATGAGATCTCCAAATGATTGGCATCGCTACAGGGAAGATATAAAACAATATACAGTGACAATAACCAAAACTTTTATATCACCATTATTAAACAAATGACAATATAATATCAGCTCAAAGGTTGCTGATCAATAGTACTACGGCAAAGCTAAATAATAATAATTTTAAGTTTTGCTCCATAAAGCACATGTTTGAGTAAGGTATTTTTTCACAGTTTTATTTCCAGACTTGTACATTATTGGCTTTCTTATGGCACAAATTTTGTAGGTGGCTTTTAAGATCTGAGTGATGGTTTCAGAGATATGGTATAAACTTGTCTATCATATTAAAAATGTTTTTATATAATAAAATGATTAAAAGGTCATAGAGGCTTTTACAAATTTTGCAATAATTATGAGTGTAACTATCTGAATATGTGGCTTTGTTAGGTATGCTTTGTAATTTGGTTAGGAATTTGTTTAATTTCCTTGAATCAGGGACAAGCCTAGGCTAGATGATTTCCACTGTGTCCAGTGTTTATGCTAAGCTAAGCTATCCAGTTGCTGGGAGTAGTTTAATATTTACTGTCCAGATCTTCTCATCTAATTCTCAGTAAAAAAGTTAATAAGCATATTTTCAAAAAGGTTAAACTTCTTTGATTTAGATATTACTTTATTTATCTACTAAAATTACAGACAAGAACATTGTTTGCTTTAACACCTGTACATTAAACCATCTATCACTTAAGGAAAAACATTTACCTGCATGCCTTAACAGAATACTTTTTGATTTACTCATTACTCTCTCATTTTGTTAACAGGAAATTTCATGATATTATTACAAGTTTAGATTACTTAGATCACATTCACATTTAGATCAGTGTTTTAGTAGGAGTAGTACTCCTCAGCTTGTGAAACTGTTGTATGTTTGCTGCGGCTCTGGAATTGAAACAGAATGGGATTAATTCATCTCTGAAAGTTTTTGTTTTTGTTGTCACAATTATCAGTTTGAAAATTGAATCCATGCAATCAAAGCCATTGTTCAAGTCTTTGTTGTGTTCTCTAGAGTGTTGATGTGTAATATATTATTCAGTTTCTAAAAAGTCTTCATACCTCAGGAGTCAGATGAAGACTTGTATTTTCAGATCTGTAAAGAGTTGTAACTTCTCTGAGAAGTGCCAGAAGGATGAACATTGTCCGCTTCCTTGGTGGTGCTGTGCATTTCTAAAACAATGGAAAACAAACAAAAATGAAGTAATGAGCAGGTACTTTTCAGACTGAATGGACATAGTGTTCCAGTATCAACTATGGTCTTTCACGGAACATACCAGTGTGTTTGCAAGTTTTAGCTCTTTAGCTGTTGATTGCCATTCTTTACTTTACAGTATGACAATTTGATTGGTGCAATTCATTGCAGTGAACATCAAGTCACTCAACTTATTTTTGGTCAACATTACATTTCCATTGCATGGTGATACATTTTAAGTGCAAACTGATTTAAAGGTCTGGACTAAATTTCAATTAACAATAACAGAACATATATTAATTCAGATTGTGATTGATTACACAACTAAATGAAACTTCAAGACAAGTTTATTTTTATACAATATAGAAACTAATGTAAACAATCAATATCTGGAATAGTTAGAGCAAAGTAAACTAAATTTAATAATACACTGCAGCAATGTTTGCTAAATGATTAACGAGTGATAGAAAGATATGAAATAAAGTGCATGGAACAATACTTGTACCAGCAAAGACTTGGGTTAATTAAATATAAATACCTCACAGACTTCTTCTATCTGCTCAACATCGCCGTCCACCACTGCCTTTGCAACTGCATCCCTGACCGCCTTGTATTCCTCTCCATACACAAGATACTGGTCCATCTGGCCTCCATCTTCATTCTGTTCACACCACGAATGGAGTTAAAGGAGCAAAAACATGTCGTAATATATCCAATTACATGGGTACTAAATGGATTTGAGATGACCGGTTGGCTTCCTGGTTCAGGAATATTCTAACTGAGATAAATTTGACTCCATGGTTTGTTTCCATGTTTCAGTAAATAAAGACCTTCACACTATCAAATGATGAGTGCTGCTGACGATTGGTCCCTCTGGTTACATCATGTTATAATGGAGACATTGCTTTATGATTCCTACAGATGGGAGATTGATCATCTGGTGACCTGGTGCAGCCAGAACAACCTGGAGCTAAATGCTCTAAAAACAGTGGAGATGGTTGTGGACAGGAAAAACCCAGCCCCACCTGCCCCAATCATCCTGTGTGACTCCCCAGTTGACTCTGTGGAGTCCTTTCGCTTCCTGGGTACCCTCATTACCCAGGAACTCAAGTGGGAGCTGAACATCAGCTCCCTCACCAAGAAAGCCCAGCAGAGGATGTACTGCCTGCGGCAGCTGAGGAAGTTCAACCTGCCAAAGATGATGATGGTGCACTTCTACACCGCCATCATCGAGTCCACCCTCACCTCTTCCGTCACCATCTGATACGCTGCTGCCACTGCCAAGGACAAGTGCAGACTGCAGCGTATCATTCGATCTGCTGAGAAGGTGATTGGCTGCAATCTGCAATCTGCGATACATTTTTGGTATTGAATTTGACAATGAATGGAAGCATACCTGCTGAAGGATCTCTTTAGGGAACAGCCATGTGAACTGATGTTGTTTCATCAGTGTCTGGACAAACTCAACACCCTTCCATTCGCTGAGCTTGCGGATCAGGTAAACACGGTACCAATCATTCCCACTGTCCTCACAGAGCTTAATCACCGTGTTCAGGAAATCTTCTGCTCCAACAATGTTGTCTGTAACAGCAACATAATCCAACACTTATTTTTTTATATTCCTAACTAACGGAAACTGTCAGCTGTATTGATATTATCTCTCACCAGACAGACGGTCACTGATGAGCTGGGCAGCCATGGTTAGTGACAGACGCAATTTTGCGATGTGCTGGAGATGTTGAACAGATACTGTTGCTGGAACAGAAGTGTCTTCAGCCAAAAAGAAGCGTATGAATTTTATTTCATCATTGAAAAATGTCTTAAACTCTTCAGCCTTGTCGCCTCCCTGAGGCATTTTCTCCCACATGGAGTCCTGCAGAGAAAAGATGTTAAAGGAGCATCAGTAAACTGTAATGAGCAGAATATGAAACAATAGTTTTAAATAACCAGCATAAATAAAACAACTACTAACACTACCCTTTTTTTTTTTTTAACTTACTGTACTTATTGTAATATTGTGTTTTTTTACTATTCTATTATTGGGTAATAATATGTGGTTTTTTTGTTACTTATTGTATTCTACTTTTGTAATGCGTCGGTATCAGGGTGGACAGCACAGCAAAGGAAGAATTTCATTGCACAGAGGAAAACTTGCTTTCTTTTGTTTCATATGACAAACATCTTGAACATCTTGAACCACATAAACCTAAACTTCATCCAACACAAAAGACTTCTACTCCTTTGCTGATACCATTGGTTTAAGTTGAGTCCCAGAGGCTAAAAATGTAAAATAAATCACAATAGGCTCCCAACATCTGGATTCTTTATTCATCTTATTCCCAAATGGTTGAACCTTAAGGCACTCAAACACTGTGTAAAAAGTTAAAATACTGAATAGTAATAAATGGGATGTGTAATGTCCGACTAGAGAGATAATTTGGTGGGGAGCTCACACTTAGTATGGACTCCTTTCGAATAGCATCTTGATTCTTTAAAATCTTTAGTGAAATCTTCTAATAATTTCTACACTATTCTACACAGTAAACAGTAACTTGTGTGATTGTTTTAAAGATGCCTTACCTCCAAACAGTTGATGTACAGGGCATAAAGCTGTGCTTTATCCTCCTCATCCACAAATCGGCTGTCTTCAACAGATGACAAATGCTGCTGCAAATATTCCTTGACTTCATCAAAGCTGAAACAAACACAGTTAAGTTCCTTATACACTTCATACAATGGAGAATAGTTTCACAAAGGTAAAGCAGAGGAGCACTGCTGTCAAATGCCTCAGTACTGTTGATGATGGAGCTACCATTAACATCTGCCAGCAAGCTTGTCATTTTAACTCAGATGTTGAATTTTAATATTATAGTTTCATATTAAGTTTACCTACCTGAACTTCAGCAGCAGCTTGAGGATCACAGATCGCACAACTGGATTTTTATCTGGGGACTCGTCGAAAGGTGACAGATCTTTGGTGTGAATCTGTTCGTGTTCTGGTTAGAGAAATAATTAGTAGTAAATATTAGTTTAAAAAAATAGACTAATAAGAATGTTAATTTATTTAAACAAGCAGAAAATATTTAACATATAAACCGAAAAAGCACAAATTTTGAAAAGAAGAATTAAAAAATTAAAAACAAATTATTATTGTCTAAAAACAAACTTACATATAATAAACAATTTATTAAAAGACACCAATTAAAGAAAAGTATGTACAAAATGGTAATAGCTGTCACATGCAGTGTCCAAGTTCATTAGAAAAGAAGGTGAAAAAAACAAAAAGGAAAACTGATATTTCCATTGTTTGTGGTGTGGTACCTGTCTCAACCATCAGGAAGGACAACAGGTGTTTGATGACACCTCTGGCTGGTGGTGTGTTGTCCTTGAAGCACACAGTGGAGAGCAGATCAATGAAGAAGCCATTGCAACGCTGCCTGAATTCTGCATTTTTCTTGATAGAAGCCCTGCAGAGTCACAAAAATCAAATGCAACATATCATAAAAAATCCTAAGCAATGACTTTTTATCAGCGTTTTTTAAAACCTCTTTAGATGTAGCTTATATTTGTGGTTAGTGATTCTCCAAAAATTACACTTCAGTCCATATACCACTGTACTTGTTCTGAGTGATACTATGTTTCACAACATCTGACGTGTTCACACTTACCACACACACACACACGCACACACACGCACACACACGCACACACACACGCACACACACACACACACACACACACACACACAGCGTGCAAGCCACTTGCTTGCTAACTTAGCTTGATTGATTAATTCATGATAGCAAGCAACTGTACAAGCTCTTCAGTTGCTATTCAATAACTGATCCTGAGAGGGTTGAGTTTCACATTTGGATATTTACAGGTGATTAATGGTATATACACTATTTAAAAAACCTCACCTGATATCTTCAGACACCTGTGGCTGAAAGTTATTTGGTAACTCCTGCCTGCAAAAGGGACAGGAAGTCTGTCCTGCATCAAGGCTTGCCCTGATGCATGTGGAGCAGAAGATGTGATGACATGGCAACCCTACAGGGTCCTGTGGCTCCCTCATGCACACCTTACACTGAAGTCCGAACCTGAAAATCAAACCAATGTCAATCAGATTTTCTGTAGCTAAAGAGCTTTCATCACTATTTCATTCAAAAGAACTGACAAATTAACAAGACATTTACCTGAAAATCTGACCACTTGTGCTCTGCTTACAGTCCTTCAGTATTTTAATCACAGCTTGAAAAGCCTTCATTGATTTTACATCTGAGTTTTCTTCCAGAACCTTAGAAATATAAAATAATAGCCATAATGGTGATTTTTCACTTTCTTTGACTGAACATCATCTTAATATAACACAGTAATGTGGCAAAATGTCCCAAAATCAAGTAGACCATCACAAGATACCAAAATTCTCCTCAGGATGGATGGGTTAAAAAAGAACCAGCAAGTCTGAATGTAGGGCATTGCTTACACTGGATTTTGGAGAATATAGTTTAGATTAAAAATCTACTCACCCTGCTTAAGGTCTGAAAATGATGTAAGGCCAGTGTTCTGAGCTGATTCTCATCATGATGGAAATTCAGCAGCATGTGTTCCACAAACAATGACAGGATGCAGATGCGTTTCCAGCCATTACTATAAAATATTAAAGACCATAATCATAGTTAATATGTTGTAGAAATACAGTATATTATACAGATTCATCATACCCAAAAACAGTATTGGTGTAGGGCACCAGGAAATTGGTCAGCAGAGATGGTAAAGACTAGATGACAGTTAAACAATCACCTTACTCATTAAAGCAACATTATCTAACATTTCCACTCTGCGTCCCATATGCCTGTTCTCACACTATATACACTGTTTAACTTTGGTGTCAGGGTTGAGGAGAAGTGCATAACGCTTTACAGCATTAGGGCTGCAGACTGCCTACAATACAACCCCTCAAGATTGGCTTGTACAGAAGTGTCACCCCAAATACTCTGACAGCTCAAGTGTGGCCGCGTTACAAAGCGTGTTTGCCTAAGGCCAAAAATGATGGGTATTTTTTTTTATCTAGCACCCAGCTGATAATGGCACAAGGTTTGTTATGACTTTGTGTGGTGTTTAATGTTAAGTCATACTGTGGCACTTTTTTGTATTTTTAGAGTTTTAAGCTAGTATGTTTACTCTGTCGGTCTTAATGAGCCATTATCGCGATGGAGTTTGCTTGCTAGTACGGTATAAAAAAAGCACTGCAGCATTTGTGTGTTTACAGTAGCTGCAATATACAATATTAAAGTTGCACATACTATATAAAATGACTGTTTAAAAACTAATTTTATGTTAAATACATTTACTTACAGCACTCTATCATAGATTGTCACTAAGCTTAAAAGGGTGTTAAAAAGGTGATATTTCATGATTTGAATATTGTGATATTATTATTGTATTATTAAATAAATATTGTAAGCTATAATACAATAAGTTTGTTATCAGAATATAAAAGAAGATTTATATTTCATTTTTGTTTCTATCTGTAACGGTGTGTTCCAGATGTATTCAAGGTTTAAGGGAGCTACAGTGTCGTCATGTTTGCTCATCAATAAATATATTGTGAACCATCAGTTAAAGAGTAGACTATCATTCAGCTGGGTAATGCTATAGGATTAAAGTTGTTGGTGAAAGCTTGGCAAAATAAAAGGCTGCAAGACAAACACCAAGCAGTAGCCCAGTGCCAGTGTTTGGTTTGTCCCACTGGGCTACTGTAGAAACATGGCCAATCAACAAGGCGGGCTGCATATTATATCCCATTTCCGCCAAAAGATTCTCCTAAATGTTACACAATTTACACATTATCACAACAGTGTTTTAAAGAACACTGGATAAGAGGCCTGGGTACAAGCTCTAGACAGATAACCAGTCTATCAAAGGGCTGAGACACAAAACAATTCACTCTTACGGTCACCTAACCTGTTTGTGGCCAGATTGTGGGAGGGAATCAGAGCATCCAGATAAAAAGCCATGCAGAGATGTCATTTTCCCTGTATAATATTTTATATGACTTTGAGCTGAGTATTTTACTCCATTTAAGTGCTTCAGCATCTCACCTGACATAATGGAGTCTTTCTTTGCCTCGCTCTCCATATTGTCTGGTGTTAGGTTGAGAACAAATCAACTCCAAAGAGGCTTCCAGTCTCTTCACCTGCTGCAGCCAGTCCTTGCAGAGAGCATCAGTATCTAATGCAGGAGATTCTAGACATTCAATGCATGCTTTGGCTGCATGGACATCCAAAACCTACAAGACAACAATATAGTTTGGAAGTGACTCAGCATTTTTGCTAAATTTAAAACATTTGAGACATACATTTTGTTTTCATTTTTTGCCATTGTCCATGAATTCATATAAATATATGTTTTACCCATTACACAACATTGTTCTGGATACTAATGCCGGTGCAAGACTCTTGTTTATCAGTCAGTTGTACTATAATGCATGAATTAAATCAAATTGAAATAAAATATGATCACTGTATTTATTTATTTTATTTTTTAATTGCACCATACTACAAGGTCTCCTTGTGTTTACCATTTCTGGACAATGTCTAATGTGCTGGTTTTTTCGCAAAGGAGAAACAACATCAGGCTGAAGAAATAGCATCCGTGACAGGTTGTTCAGACGACTTTGGTAGAAATGGTAGGCAATGTGGATATGAAGAAGAGAAGGCTCATCTTCATCTCTTTTTCGTCTCCGTACTTCATCAACGCAGTTGGCCAGGGCCTGACACAAGAGCTGAGTAGGAAATGCAAGTAGATTAATAATGCAGCTTTATTTTTTAACTGCAGCAACATTAATTAAGTTAAGTTAAGTAACCACCTCAAGGTAAGTAGGTATATGTAATGGTTAATCTGTCTGCCTCAGTTGTTGTCATTTTACTCATTCTGCCATTTGGTCCCTGTCTCTAGCCACTTTCCCCCGGCCCACCCTTTTCCTAGGAACAATCAGGACTCGCCATTCCCCGTCAATCTACCAGATGCCATTGGCCTCACACAGTCCAAGTCACCTGACTCTCCCTGCCCAACTGCTCACCTGTTCTCTCATGAGCTTCTCCAAGCCCATTTTCCCCTGTCAGGAGCCAGATTGACTACATTTACATGCACAAAATATTCTTCTCGTTTTTTTACTCTTATTCCAAAAAAAACATTGTAGTTTACATGACTAATAAAAATTATTATTCCACTAATATTGCTGTTTAGACGCTGCTGTGCATGTGTAACTGTTAATGATGTACTGAACATCCTATGGAGGAATTTCCCTCCATTTCCTTGCCTTTCCCTCCTTGCAGTCATCTTGGTCCACTGGTAAAAGTGGAACAGCTGGGTGCCCAGGTAGCTCAGTGGGTAGAGCTGGCCGGCCCAGCGTTCGAATCCGACCTGCAGCCCTTTGCTGTCTGTTTTCCCCTCTCTCTGCCCCTCTTCAGCTGTCACTATCATAAAGGCAATAATTACTTTTAAAAAAAGTGGAACAGCTTGAGACACTGCAGCCCTTTTGCCTGTTTGCGTCAAAATAGTATTTCTCCAGAGTTTTCCACTTGTTTGACCGTGCAAACACAGCCACCCTCTTGTCACTGTCACTGTTGCTTTGTGGCTTGCTTTTCTAGCCATTTGAACCTGTATCTGTACCATAAACCTGAACCTGCACCCAGACATGCAACCCGAAACCCTTTACCCTGAAACCTGGACCTGCCTGCCTACTTGACCTTCTGCCTGATCCTTGGACTGATGATTCTTTTTCTGACCCCTTTCGATAAGTTTGCATAACTGCTCCCATCTGCGCAATTATCTGCATTTGGTCCTATTCCTTGCTGCTTTGTACTCATCAGATATAACACATTCTGCCTCAGACACATGCTATATTGATTGAACAGATGCACTAGACTGGAGCCGAGGTTTGTGTTTCATTTGTGTAAGTCATTGCGGGAGACCACTCTCTCCTCACTGCAATTGCTTTTAGGTCCACTGGATTCGTTTTGGTCAATTTAGGGGAAAATTGTCTGCCTCTGAAAAGCACGAATTAACATAGCACAAAGCCACATGGAAGGTTGAAGTGGGGAAAGAATTAAATATAGGATTGCATACAACTAACAACCAATTAAAAAAAAATAAAATGAAGCCATCAGGCTTTTATTAATGAACATAATATTTGACTGCTATAATGAAAATAAATGGTGGACAGGTATTTTTGTGTTTGCAATCATCCAACTTGAATTTGAACTTGACTGTCAATAAACTGTCAAAACACTTCAGGTTGCAACTAAACGTTTCTGTGTTAAAATATTCAAGTGTGTTTGTCTGCATTTAACTCAGTTTTAACCCTCTGCAAGCTGTGTCTTGTTTTGTTTCCAATTAACGTATTCAAGGCCTCCAGATAAATGAAAGAAAGTGATAGTGATATTGCAGCAAATTGACCCTTACCTGCAATTCTTCATCCGATGCCACTTTCACAGTCATGGAGACAAAATCCTGTAGGTACCTTCTGAAAAAATCTCTCTTCGTTCTTTCATTAACACTTTTGCCATGTAACTGCCAAGTTGAGTGTTAAGGAACAACTCTTGGAAATTACTAAGTGAACAATCTGCAAAAGGTGAGAATGCCGCTAAAGCATTAGGGTTCAATGTAAAAAAGAGAGGTCTTTCAAATACAAAGCTAGTACTGCAAATATTCAGCACAATTTCAGGACACATCGAATTTGGATATGTTACTTATACAGTATGATAATTACTTTCACGTCTGGATGTTTGCATCATGAGCCCATCCAGGAAGTCTTTGATCCACCAACTGAAGGGCATGAGGCAGCGCATGGTGTTGCCACCTGTGATATGGCTTTGTACCATTAAGACACTGGAGCTGTAGGAGAGGCAGGATATTAGGAATGTGATTTTGCAAGCCAGAGGAGTCACAATGCAGATATTTTTAGCCAAACAGCTTCTAGCTGCTGCTGTCCCTCATTTGAATTTATGTGCAGAAAACAAACCATTTAGAACTGGCAGCTGGCAAACATGGATTTCATTTTTAAAACTGCAGTATAGTTAATGAAACTGACTAAAACAACATCAATGATATGTTGTCAAGATTGTCTTGAGCTTTCAGGCCAAGGGTGTAAATAAATGTCAAATGAAAGCATTTGTGCTTTATAGATACCATGATGGTCCGTGTATGTTTTGGTCATTGGATTTTCCTTTCAGAAACGGGTATTAAAAAACAGAAAACGAGTGGTTATTTGATTTTCGTTTTAAAATACAAAAATTAAAATTGAAATACAAAGCGATTTTCTTTTTCATGGTCAGAAAGGGATGAGCGAAATTAAAGAAATTATTCGATTTTCATTTTCTATTTCATATAACAAAAAATAAAATCACTAGAAAACAGAAACAGAAAAAAGGCCTGTTGTTTCATATTCTGAGACCGGATGTTGTCATTAACAGGACAGTGCTGTGGAGAATAAACAGTAGGCTAGTAGACTGCGGTCAATCCAGCCGTGAGTCCGATCTCCGTGGTCAAATCAGCCGCACTTAAATTTAGAGTGTACAAGTATTCTCAGCATTATGGTAAATGCGGAGAAACAGCGTATTTACTTCCGGTTTTCAAAATAAAGGTATTTATAGCCGTAAGCTATAATTAAAATATGTTACATTAAAGTGTTTCATGTGCCCCTGATGAATAAAAAAACACTTTATATCAAGTATCTTTACTGCACCAGTGTGGAGAAATGCCAAAATAAAAGCCTGACATTTATGCCTCCAGAGATTGCATATTTGACCGTATTTGAGGTACTGTAAAAACACATTGCTCAGTGTTTCCTGGCTATGGGTGAAGCATTTTCATTATACTTCAATAATGCTGCAGTAATCGTGACAAAATTTCACACAAATGTTAAATAACATCTTGATAATATAAACACTAAACACAAAATCCTACACAATTCTAATTTGATTACTTTTCACACAAAATGCAATGCCAGTCCACATTCTTCTTATTTTGCAGCTCTGCTGTGTCCATTTGTAGGTAAAAGGGAAAAATAATTAGTTTTAACTTCAAAACACCATTGTACCTACCGTCTCTTCCTCACATATTATTTTTTATATTATTCAGTGTGACAGCTGTTGCAGGTGGTTCCACATACAGTTTACATTTTTACAGTAGCTCAAATATAAGAAAATATGGAATCTGGAAGTATAAATATGGGACTTTTATTCTTCAATTTCTCCAAATTGGTACAGTAAAAATGCTTGATATTAAGTATACTTGTAGTCTTAGATGTGTAGAAGTCAAATATATCATCCATAGCCAGGAATTATTGAGCAAAGTGTTTTTACAGTAGCTCAAATATATGAAAATACCACTTGGAGATACAAATATGGACTTTTATTGTTGAATTTCTCCAAATTGGTACAGTAAAAATGCTTGATATTAAGTATGTTTGTAGTCTCATATGTGTAAAAGTCAAATATACCATCAGTAGCCAGGAAACACTGAGCAATATGTTTTTACAGTACCTCAAATATGGTCAAATATGCAATCTCTGGAGGCATAAATGTCAGGCTTTTATTTTGGCATTTCTCCACACTGGTGCAGTAAAGATACTTGATATAAAGTGTTTTTTTATTCATCAGTAGCGCATGAAACACTTTAATGTAACATATTTTAATTATAGCTTACGGCTATAAATACCTTTATTTTGAAAACCGGAAGTAAATACGGCGTTTCTCCGCATTTACCATAATGCTGAGAATACTTGTACACTCTAAATTTAAGTGCGGCTGATTTGACCACGGAGATCGGACTCACGGCTGGATTGACCGCAGTCTACTAGTCTACTGTTTCTTCTACACAGCACCGTCCTGTAAATGACAACATCCGGTCTCAGAATATGAAAAAACAGGCCTTTTTTCCGTTTCTGTTTTCTAGTGATTTTATTTTTTGTTATATGAAATAGAAAATGAAAATGGAATATTTTTTTTAATTTTGCTCATCCCTTTCTGACCATGAAAAAGAAAAAACGCCTTGTATTTCAATTTTAATTTTTGTATTTTAAAACGAAAATCAAATAACCACTCGTTTTCTGTTTTTTAATACCCGTTTCTGGAAGGACAATCCAATGACCAAAACATACACGGACCCATGATCATACTTACTTGCTTTCCACCTTCATATAAGGGACATGGAGCATCTCTTTGCTCGCAAATATCTCAAGCCATAGGCTCCTGATGTCATCGGACTCATTCAGCAGAAGGTCCAAATTGCAATCTCGGTCAATGACTGAGACCAAGTTGGCTAGAAGTGGAGTAACAACTGCTTGGATTTTCCTCCACAGTGTGTGTCTGTAAGAAATATTCACATGACTTTCATATACATATTGGCAATGGCAGCTTGTGTAGCTGAAGTTTGCAGTGGTGCTTTTTACATCAAAGCAAAATTGATTTAAATAAGTGATGAAGAAATGGCAAAGATTGTATGTAAATATAGCAAAGAAAAGAGTCATGTAGACAGCTATGGTTAGGGATGTAAAGGAGAGACGTACAGGAATGTTCCCCCCTCTTGAAGAGCATTGACATTAGATGCCTCCCTCAGAACCCAGCTTTTTGGATTGGGGATGTTGTCCTCATATTCCTTTAACAGCGAGTGGAGATGTTTCCTCACAATGCTTGTAAACACACCTTAAAAACAAAATGAATTTACTTTTTTCAGTAATATGTATTTTCACTGCACAGAGTAGATGTGTGTAACGATGGCCTGATATTAAACAATGACCCCGAATGACTGATTTTCTAACCTTCTGTCTGACTTCCATCCAGAAGTGTGAGCAGGTTCTCAACTCTGTGAGTGCTGAGTTCTCCACTGTCTGCTGCATCTCTGAGCATGCTCACTGCACTCTGCACACAGCTCCTCATCAGATCTGTTGTATCAAACAAATCTCCCAAAACCTGCAAAAAATTAACAACAGTAATCCAGCATCTGAAAAATAAAACAATTCCCTAAAAGTGAATCCCCCAGCACAGTTCAGAGGCTGTGAGTAACTGACTGACAAACCTATCTTCAAATTATGGGCCAGATAATCTCAGTCAGTTATAATTATTCAATGAATGAATAAATGGTATGTTCATGAGTTAAAAATCTGAACTATGAGGTGCCAACTAGTGTCCATATGTTTTAAAGGAACAAAAAAATGTTGCTGCTTGGTTATTATTTTTGAATCAACTTTTGAATTAAATGAAATCACTCAATCTCTATAATCTAAATCAGATGACCTATTATAATGGACTTAACTCTAAAAAAGTGTACTAATAAGCTAAAAAGGCAGTTCTCAGATCTTAGACATGCCTTCTAATCATTTGTCACATTGGCATAACTACTTAACCATGAATCAGAGATTAGTACATTGTATTTTGCTTATGTGGCCTGACTGGTAATCAGGATCCTCTTGTTCTTCCAGGTTTATGAATATCGGTGGTAAATTAAACTTACAGTAGAGTCATCATTTTGTGGCACACTGGTGTGGTCATCTGTGTCCTTGGCTTGAAAAGTAAGAGAATTATAGGTGGACTTATTAATTTACTTAAAATATATAACAGTCTTTAGGAAAAAAATGATTTTTGATGAATTACCCTCAGGTGGATCTTCAAAAAGATCACTTATGTGTAGATTTTTCAAGGAATGAACATCAGACACAAACTCTTTTGATCTTCTGAGATCATCAATGTGAACAGACCTCCAAGGACCTGGAAAAAAAAGTCAGATTAATGAAGACGCAATCTGTACTATTTAAATTGTCTACTCTTTCATTATTTTTGTTTTTTGTTATTATTCTTAATGTATAGAGCTGCATTTTGTGTATGAAAGAAGCTGTATAAATGAATCTTTCTCTGTTGTACTAATTAAGCATAGTGTCACTGACATGAAACAGACAAATTTACTTACTCACTCACTCTCTCTCTCTCTCTCTCTCTCTCTCTCTTTCTCTCTTTGTGTGTGTGTGTGTGTGTGTGTGTGTGTGTGTGTGTGTAACAGCAGGACTAACCGCCTTGAAAGCCAACATATGAGGTACCACCCTCAGTTCGAGGAAGTTTGGTGACAAAGTACACAAATGTCTTTGTGTTGTCAGTAGTGGCCCACTTTTTTATTTCATTGATGCATGAATACCTAAGAAATCCAAATATTACTTTTGTAACATAATAATAATAATAATAATAATAATAATAATAATAATGTTAGAGAAAGATGTAAAATAAATTAATTATGTAATAATCTTCAGACTCACTTGGCTGAAGAAAGAATATTCCGTCTGTGGGAGTCATCATCATAGTCTGTTTGGATAATGAGCACTTTGTCTTTGGCTTTGTCCAGAATGGTCTGAGCATCTGTTTCAACACTTTGATTCTCTGTACCAAGAAATTCCCTAATATTCAGGAGATAGGCATGATTTACATTAGACACATGAATAGACACTTTACAGTCGTATGCAGCCCTATATATATATATCTATATAATGCACAATATTATAAGTTTTATAATTATCTTCCAAAGAACAAAATACGCAGTGTGGGAAATTGTTAAGTATAGTTAAGCCATTGTTAAGTTGGACTGAGCTAATTAGCACCTTTGCACCATGCTCTTTATACTGTATTTACACACCTGATTTTCTTGAGGAAAGAATACTCTGTGTCAAACTGCCGCAGTGATAGCAGCCTGATATCGTCAAGCTTAACCACATTCTGCAGTTGTTGAGTGTCTGCTGCAGTCAGTAGCCTGGAAAATGTTGTGACCTTCAAAAAAGAAAAAGAAAAAACAAAACATTACAAAATATTATGAAATTATTATGTCATTTGATATTACTAATAGAAAAGGCCACCCACATACACTGTTACACTGTTGTGTATTATCAGTCTCAATTTCATATGACTGTAGCTTTATACTGGAGGCCCAGTGTATAACATTTAACAGGTTTTTGTTACCTTGGAATGAGCTTTTATAATCTAAGGCATTTCGAATAGGTTTTTTTTTAATAGTGAAACAATGTTTTGGGGAGGATTTTTCCTGAAATTGATAGAAAAGTAAAAAATACTTACCTCAGTGAAGAAGAAGTGGGACTGTTCCTTCTGTGTGTGATAGACAATGTAGTCTCCCAATGAACTGTGCATCTCCTCTTTTACATATTCTTTCATTAAATGTTCCCTTTCTTCATCAGGAAGTCTGGCTTCGTCCAAACGAACAACTGAGTCTGGAGTGGCACAGTTGAGCAGAATGTCTTTGGCTTTGTCCAGAATGGTTTGAGCATCTGTTTCAGCACTTTGATTCTCTGTTACTTGCAAGACCACGGAGGAGCATGTGTCAGAGTGGTAGCCAATGAAGACATCACTTGGAACATATTTCTTTGTCTTCGAGTGTTGACTACTTAAGGAGACAAAATCACCAACCCATTCCTGTAGTTGTCTGGCAATGTCCTTCTGCTCATTACTGAGAACTGTGTTGATGTCAAGGTAGTGTTTTTCCAACCTGTTAATCAGTGGGATTGGGAACTGCTCATAGACCACCTCTTTCTCTTCAATGACTATTAGCCTGAAGTTTTTGTGAACTCTGCATTTCACACGATGAGTTCCTAATCCAAGATCAACATACTTTTGACCTCCTAGGGTCACATAGTATTGGTTGAGAGCATCATACAGACTTTCGTACAGATTCTGAAGGTTCAGCAGTACAACTGTCTGTCCAGTTTCCATGCAAACCTTGACCCGATTGATATTCCGACAAATCTGAGTGTATTCCTGATCCTTTGGGAAACTGGACCCAAAGATGATCTCTGGACGGATTTGGTGACAGAAAAATATCTGTTGGAGAATCTGAAGCGCTGCATAGTTTTTTGTCAGAATCAAGAGGTAACGACTTTGGTCCACTTGGCAATCTGGAACGATGCCTTGATTGACCAAATCATAGGCTGTGATGCTGGCATTTGCAAAGTCATCTCTGAGTTCTTTCCTGAATATGCCCATCACATCTACATCATCTTTTCCACTGAAGTTTCTCAGGACTGCTGCAGTGATTTCATCTGCAGTAGGTCTCTCATTACTGGATTTAGTGATGGAAAATACCATCTTTATCAGACTGTAGAAATCCCGCAGTCCAAAAAAACCCCTGCCTTCTTTGCATACGGTCATATATGCTTTTGCAAAAGGCTCAAAGAGGTGTCTGATCTTTTCAAGAACCTTTTCTTCGGACGAGCATATCCCTTTAGCACTTTCGATGAGCTCTATCTCATTTGGATCTCCACGGGACACAAAAATTCCACGATTCATCTTAGCAGGGTCTAGTGCCCAGTTGGAAATTCCAATGAACCCAACCCTTTTATGGGGTTGTGGCTCATCATCAACACAGCCCTCTTCCAGTAATGGGTGCAGTGTTTTCAGTGGCATTTTAGGGGAATCTTCAGCCAATCCAATTTCATCCAGAACAACTACTGAGATGTATTCATCTAAGTTTTTGCTTTCCTGAAAGCGGGCACACTGTTTGAATGTGTTGATGATTCTTTCAGGAGTGGAATGAGGGCTGCACTGAAAAGACACCAGATGTATCTGCTTCAGCTTCTTGTAGAGTTCGGAATGTGAGGCAGGGCCCTGCATTGCATCTGCAACTAGGGTTTTGGACAGTGATTTGGAGCTCCCTGGCTTCCCAACAATAAACAAAGGAATTCTTAGCTCAACACAAATCACCATCATGAAAAAATTTTCTTTCAATGCCTCGTTTCTGGCTATTGTTTTACCCATGGGTACACCATTGAGTAGGAGGTCATGCATGAGTTGGATTTCCTGCAGTAATCTTTTCGTGTTGTATTCATGAGGAAGCAACTGGCTGACAGTTCTCTGATATGACCCTTTGTCTTCCAAGCAGGACTGATAGCACACTCCAGTGGCCATCAAGAGTGACCAGATTACTTTGTCACTAGCAGGTTGAAACTTGTTTGCGTTTTTCTTCCTCTGATTTTGCTCCTGAAGGAACGTTTTCAGTTCCCTAGCAAACATGGGATGATTTTTGTGGAACCACACAAACACCTGCATGCAACGTTCAACATCCCTCAAACTGACAAAGCTGCATTCATCTTTCCTCTTCCTCATGAACTTTTGTGATTCTGATAAAACCTTTGTTATATTTGGAATATAATGCGCCTCAATCAAGTTGGCTGTAACCTGTCTTTGCACTATTTGTTTAATGTAAATTTTCTCTGTTGAGTCATTGAGCTGCCCAAAGTCCCATACAAGAGGAATCATGCTGGGAGGTAACACATGAACACGATACACAAGCTGGCGAAGAGGGATGGAGCCAAGTCTGTCGTCAGTCTCCTCAGCCCTGACCCGGTAGCCCAATCCAGAGGCCTCTAGCCTTTTGATCATATTGTCTGTATGCTTCCTGTAAGGGTTGCACGCAGCAACAATCTGTAGTCCTGTTTGAGAGCTGAGTTGGTGTCCCTGCACAGAGTTATCACAAATGATTTCCTTGATGCTGTTGATGGCTTCTGTTGTGTTTGCCTCGTCAAAGAAAAGAACTGAATCAAATTCATGATTCTCTTTATTGGTCCTTGCAAGAGTTTCTGCTTCCTTCACTTTTTCATGTATCATTTCTGATGTAGTTCCTCCATGAACCTTGACCACTTTCATGTTTTCTGCTGGTGCTCCACACCTTCTCAATTCACACATAAACTTAATGAGCCTTGTCTTGCCACATCCTGTCTCTCCCATGATGATGACTGGGAGCCCACACCTAAATCTCGTATGGATTGCCATCATTTTGAGAATATTATCTGTGGTCAGTTCATATGTTTCATCAGGATCTGTTGGCCACTTGACGCCAAGCACACTGCACAGATGCTCAATCTTTTCAGCTCGAGGAAGCTGATCAAAGTCCTTATTAAAAGGGACTCTCTGAAGTCTTAAGCCATTGTACAGATTTTGAGTCATGATGTTTCTCCTTATTACTTCTTTTGTCACAGGATTTATGGCATCAACCCCTTTTTGGTCATTGAGCATCAGGTGAAACCCAATGAAAGTCATTGACATGTGGTCATCATTAAAAAAGATGTACGGATGTGGCTCAGATTCCCACCTCTTTCTAATGAGGAATGGAGCCAAGTCTCTTTCATTAAGCCCACTGATGTCAATGTGTTGCCTCCCTGGGCCCTGGTCAGTGATGCATAGTGATGGGGTTGCAAAATCTTTCGACATCAAGATCATGAACTCAACCACAAAGTTTTTGAACCCACGAAGAGTGTCTCCAACAAATTCAACTTTGCAGAAGTCTGATTCCTCACAGTCTTTTAACTGAAGATTAAGAAACCAGACAAAGTTACGTAGCTCTGCCCATGATGGATCTATAATGCCACAGTAGATTAAGAGTATCTGAATACACTTTGCATGAGTCCCTTCAATGCCCCGGTATGTGAAGTTGTCAAGATTGTCATTGTTGTAAAAACGTGTGAGGTACTGGTATGTTCTTTGATAAGCTTCACTCCTAAAACATTCATCATCCATGAGAGGGGGCGTCACTCTCCATATCAGCATTTTCCTCTCTCCTCCTTTCCAAAGCCATAACCTCCTTTGGTGGACAACAATACACCTTAGGGAAAATGTCTGAGAACGCATAGTTTTCCTTTTGTCCCTAAACATATACAAATAGATATATTCAGTTAAGAATGCACATTAGTTATTTGAAAATCTGTTTTCACATTTCACTGGACAAAGATGCCACAATAATATCAATAATCAAGTATGAAATAATTATTTAACATGATTACATAAGATGAAAAATGCACAAACAGTAAATCTGAACTTACAGATCTGGGCTGATGATTTGTTGATTCCAGTATCTCAATGATGTACAAGTGTTTGTGGCTGCAGTGCCACATCCGTCCATCTGAACCCATCAGGTACCGCAAAAAGAAAAGCTTGAATAGGAATTCATTCAAGCCTTTTTGCACCTAAGTATTATAATGTGCATTATTAGAAAATCTTATCCAAATCTTATTAGGAATATATTGATATATTATGAGGACTTATATTGGATGAAGCACATTTTGACCATCTTTAGGATGAGAATCACATTGTTAAAAAAATTACAAAGAACTTATAAAGTTATAAACATTGCTTACCGAGGATGTGACATCAAAATGAAACACCATGAGATCTTTTTCATTTGGTGTGTCATACAAAGCCTGGATAACATTTTGGTCATCAACCTCATGTTCAGTTAGTCGGATGCACTTCTTAAATGCAGTTCCTTGTTCAACACTTCCTTTCAACTTTTCATACAAACTTTGGACATACAATGACTTGCCTAAAATAGAGAAATGACAATATATAATTTGGTTGACTGACATGATGGCATCAATAAGTGGAGTGGAATATTCATGCAATGTATCTCATTGTATGTATATGTATGTAATCAGGAAGCGACAATTTTGTTCCCATAAGGCATAAAACAAGATCAATTTGATTCTGTTCTGTGTTTTCAATAATAAAAGCTGTATAACTGATTTCAGGGAAATAATCCTATGTACTTTTAAAGGTTATTTCATAGATAAAAGTCTTTTATCTAAGCATCATTGTTTGAAATAGTTAAATATTTCAAAACTGCAGACACAGTTTAACGCATTGTACTACATGACTTAAATTCATAACCTAAAACTGGGTATGCTAGTAGTTACCTAAAGGCAAGTAAGATCACAAGTGGACAGAGCTAAAGTACAGGTATGAATGCACCAAAGACGCAATCGATCACACCACATTTGGAGGTGGTGGCAATTCAAAGTAGACAAGACGCATTCTAATGAAGGTGTGAACTGACGTATTTAGTGCTGTTCACATTTGATTTGATCAGCCAACATGCATGTTAATGTCAGGCGTAAATGGCCTTAGATTTACAATAAGACTGCTCTCATATCACCCATTTTGAAGGGAGCACACAAATGTTTTAAAAAGACATCCCAATGAGTAGACAAACTGAATGTATGATAAAAAAAAATCTGCAAATTCTCTTCATCTTCAGCAGAAACTTTGACAAATGCACAGATTAATTATTGTTGATTACCCGTCTGAATTCCCTTATATGGGCACAGAAACTAAATTAGTACAATTAGTACTTTAGTAAAGAAAACTACTGCACATGACTCACCAACTCCTGCACGTCTGGAAGCAACAATGCCAACAGAGTGGCCACCTTTGAACACAGCATTCTTGTGATCTGAGAGGACAGTGTAATGCCTGGATAAGTACTTCTGGATCCTTTCCAATGGCTCTTGTGGCACAAAGTCTCTTTTGAACTGACTGAATGCAGTAGGAATGTAAGTGTGCTCTCTGTCAGAGCTGCAATAGATCACTAGCCTGTAATTATGTTTAAACTTGGAACACAGTTTCTGAAAACACTCCTCCATCGCACAGCTAACATCATATGTTAGTTGGTCTGCCCAGAGCATTGTGTAAATCTTCTGGCCAATGTCCCCTGGTGTGAGACATCTCCTCAGAAAAAGCTCCACTTGCTCATAACATGTTGCAGGCGTACACAAAAGAACCTCATCATAACTTGGTAGTTGCTCGTGGTCAGTGGTCATGTACAAGCAGATACTTGAAGCCAGGACCTCATCGTGTGGGCAGATCATGAGATTAGGTTGGTTTGGGGAGAGGCCTTTTGGAAGAATTCTTCTGAGTGAATTGTCTTCTGTCTCTGAAAGTATTGGTGCTTCCAATTCATTTTCATTTTGGTTTTCTGTGACAGTCATCATTTTTAACAGAACACCTAAACTCCTTATGTCCAAAAGGTCATGAAAAAATATCTCCTTATTCTTCATGTATCCATTCCACAACTCTTCCAGTTCTTTCAAACCAACAGTCTGGTCTACCTTGTCTTCTGGATCATTGGCTGTTAAGTGACTCACATTAGCTGAAGACATATTGCTGTCACCCTGGTGGAGAAAGTGACTTTGAAAGTAAACATCTTCATTAGTCTTTTTGCCAGGTTCAAATTGGTTGTGAAACCTTCTCCATGTGCTCCAGACATCTGTTGTTGTGCAGTTTGGTTTGATAAAAGAGAACATCATTAAAGCATTGTCCTCTATTTCTACATTAACATTTGTCGGAGTCAAAACACTGCACAGGTACAATATTTGTTCTGCTGTGAAGTAGTTTAAGTAGTAGTGATCAGATCTCTGTTTGTCCATGAAGTTCCTCCAGTCGTCAAGAAAACACTCCATTTTCTGGGACAGTGCTGTAAGTTGTTCAACTAGACTTCCACATACTTGGATGTGATGCAGGGTCTTGCAAAAGTTGATTTCCATAATGATGCATGGGTCACTCTGAGTTTTGCAATAAATCTTAGCTTCCCAACACCTGAAGAGTGGGTTTCCCGCAGCATTAATGTCTATGAATGCCTTGGCGAGTCTCTGGACATTGTCAAACACCTGTATATGGAGACGATAAAGTGAAATGAATGGCAATGTAAAAAAATATATATATTATTATTTTTAAAACAAAACTTTTAAACATCCCACTGATTGCAGACTTAACCCATGTGTGATATGAGATATGTGAGATTTCAATCACAAAAATATACAGTTAATATACAACACCTCAGTGAAGCATTCCACTTCCGTCTGATTTTGTTCCCCTCTTCCAGACATGAGCATAAGTTTATTTTGCAGCTCTTTCAGGTCCTCATAGGTGCATGTCATGTTTTTCTCTTCCTGAATTTCCAGCATCAGGGAAGTCTCTAAAGTGAACTATAAGGAAAGGGAAGGGAAACATCAATATGTCATGGACTACATTAGTGTTTATTTGAAGTTATTAGACCTAAAAACTATCATCACATGCACAAGACCAGAAAAGCCAATGTAATTTAGTTAATTTATACTTAGATTTTTACTGGTAAAATTATTCTAGATAAAGGACAAGTGTGTAGGATTTAGTGTCATCTAACAGTGTAGTTGCAGATTGCAACTAGAGACTATTTAGAGCCAGTGTTTGATCTGTCTGTTATGGATTACTGTAGAAACACTGCAGTTTAACATGGCAGCCATAGCGTCTATAGATATAAAAGACTCATTCTAAGGTAACGAAAACATCATTATTAAATATTACATTGCATTTCTGCCAATAGATCCTCCTAAATCTTAACACACTCGACTTCAAAGGTTGATTATCTGTGCAGCAAGTGTTCAAAGAATATTTATTTTTTAAAGTTTCATATTTAACCCTTAAATTAAATCACAAAAAATGTATTATGATGAAACGTTAACAATAATTGTTACAAACAGGGATGTAGCGATAAACCTACTCAATTTGATACAATTCACAATACTGGGTTCATGACACGATTTCTCAAAAAAACTAATTTAAACAAAATTATATTACATACAAATAACGACTGAAAAAGAAAAAATCTACAAAATATATTTACTGTTATATATTCTTCATCAAATTATTTGAGGTAGGATATAAATTGTACAAGACAATCCATAGTTACTTTTATGAAATAAAACTGATGTCTTTGCACTTTAATACCACAATTGATAGCACAATAATTTTTCATCTCACTGACAATATTTTGTCCCGTTCTTTAAAATGTATGCATTAATTTCACGTAGTCCATTTACCTTTATCTGGTTTGGGGCCTTGATGATGTATATCCCTTTCTCATTGATGGATGTAGCCAAGGACAGTGATGAAAATTCAACAGATCCATGGCTTTGTTTTACAGTCTTTAACCATTCCAAATGTCGTGCAGTATCCCGCTGAAATCAGATACAAAACAATACCAAAGAAAATTATTCTGACTGTGTTTTAATGTTTTGGATTGAATAGGATCTGGCATGCATGACAAACTAGGTAGCCTATCTCCCCTCTGAAGAAACATATTTTTTTACTTTTCCCAAAGTATTTGTGTAAAATGTTGAATGTATTGTACGTATATGTATGAATGATTTGATTTACTTTTCATTGGTTTTGCTTAGATTGTGCTTAGTTTTGTTTTTAATTTAGTTACAGTATGGTGGTAACATAAAGGGTGGAATCTCACCAGCTTTCTTGGTATATTTCTGTCATTTTCAAGTGCTTTCCACAATTTTGACAATGACTCCTTGAAGGCCTCAAAATCAGAGTCCAGTTTCAATCCATACAACATGGATGAGTAACCAAGGACAGCATCATGGAAACAGGCCACTCGATCCACATCAAGGTCATTTTCTCCAGCAGAGATGGATGCCAGGTCAACAAAAACTTTCAGCTCATTGATATCTGCAATTAGAAATTTCCTTAAGTTTATACAAATAATGGTGTTCAACTATTGGTAACAAAAAATGGTATCTACTGTACAGTACCTTCAAGTTCTTTATTAACCCACTGGACGAACTCTAGGCTCTGACTGAGTTTCTGAAGACATTCCCTGCGATCATTTGTAATGTCCATCAGAATCTGTTTGGCCTTTATGAAGGTATCATCTATGCAATTCAGGCTTTTCTTGTAGTCAGGTTGATTCTGAAAAAAAAATTACATTATGATTACTATTGTTGAGTGTATGATTCATGATTCAAGTTTAGATGGCTATAAAAAAAACCCCCTCTTTGTCATCAAGGTTTATTACTATAGAAAGTACATTTTCCTCAAACTCTTATCTAAATGATATAGGACTGTGGGTAAATGTTTAGTCCAAGTTATTTCAATTTCCATTTCACATTTCAATGCATGTAGTTTTCAGTACTGAAGTATTTCAGTATTTCATCATAGCACAGCACAAAAATGTGTACAGTAGAATAGCAGATACCATGTGTATCCAGAAAATATTTTTTTATTTTATACAAATAAAAGCATCCCTCACAGTTTCTCCCTACTGAATGAAGCCATGTCAGTAGGTTTGTTGTAAATGTCTTACAGGTGAGGACCAGATCAGACAAATCTGCTTTTGCTAACTATACATTATTAGGAAACGTACCATTTGCAGCAATTTATCCAGTACATTGAAGTCTCCTTCTGGACATATTGTGTTCCTGATATCCATGATGATTTTGGCAGATTCCATTGCGAGATGAAGTTCATGATAATGTTGAATCTGCTGAATTCTTTCTTTGGTCCATTTTCTGTTATCAGATGGATCTGTTCTGCACATGATGTCAAACTCTTCCTGCAAGTGCTTCACTTCATAGTCCTCAAAGATGCTGTCTATTTCTTCCAGTAACAGTTCCCCACTCTTCAGACCACCATAAAGCCCTTTATACTTATTGTAGCAGCTCTGGAATATTTTGCTGTAGACCAGGTCGAGAGTGTAGATTTCCACATTTGCATCTTGATGTTCATTGTCATCTGTATCAGGTTGCACTTTTGACAACTCTTCCACTTCTATTTTCCAGCACATTTTGAAGATCGCACTGTCTTTAATGACATGCAGTTCTGAAGCCATTTGACGAGTGATATCACAAAGGTTAAAAAAAGTGACCTGCCCTATTGCAGGAGAGGTCTGTCCATCAAGCGTGTGAACCTTCATAAATTCATTCAGATTCATCATCTCAATGTTCTGATGAAGTATTTTGTCCAACCCCTTGAGGTCAACTGTGGATTAAAAATATATTAAGAATGTATATGGATATACAGGCACTTCCATTTTCCTCTCAGTCTTAAATGTACAATCAGAATCCAAGATCTTCTTCACAGGTCCCTTTCAATGTACAGAGTAGCAAGTATTACTAAAGCCCTGTCAGATCAAATGAAATCCTGACCTTGTCGAACAGAATTAGGGCCAGCAGCAGAGAAACCACAGGCTTGGAACTGGGCAAATGTATGATTTTACTTCAGGGGATGAAAAGTAGCTTGGTTCAAACAACCCCCTTACTCACAAGTGAGGGGAGTCTATTGATAGTTTTGGTCAGGTAGAACAGGCAGAGAAAGGATGAAAAGGAGTCGTCTTGTACAGCAATGATTCAGTGCTTATTGCTATTGGATCACTGTCACACACTTTGCAATGTGGGTAAACACTCTTAGTTTCTCCAAAGGAAACAGGTGTGAATACATCCTAATTCTTCGTACATCAGTGAAAATAGCAAAGAAATATAGTACAAAATACAAAAAATTGCAAACCCTTCCAATAGTCTATAGTTCAGTTAGCATCAATATGGCTGTGGCTTCAATGTACAATATTACCCTTGGTCTTGATTTGTGCCTTCCCTAAATAAGTGCCTTTTTGACTCCATAGCCTATTTCAAATGAACTGAACAATATATTTACTTTAACTGTGTTTAACCCCTATTCAAACTATGTGCTTTTGTGGCCTCGACACTTACATTACATTATAGATATATTACATACATCATAATTTGAATCGGGAGCCAGTAATTGTTCAGTATATGCAAACATATATAATTCTGAAAGAAATAACATGATAATGAACTACACCATAACATAGTATCCTTACCGTAAGACTAGGTTTGTAAAATAAACTTCAATATGAAATCGTATTTTTGCTCTGAGTCTCCCAGTGCTGCCTACCTCTGACATGTTTTGGAAGCTCCTGGGAGATTTGTAGAAGACCCTCGACCAGTTCTTTCCCATAATGGACAGCGTCTGCTTCCTGTTTTCTTAGGTTCAGTAATGTTGTAATGTTTATTGGATCTTTACAACGACCATCATCACAGAGGCAATCTAGGAGAACATAAGCACTTAGATGAACACAGTAGTAGAATTAAAAAATCACCGTCAGTAAATAATAATATGAAAACAATATAAAATATCTTTCAACAAGAAAAATTTACATTTAAATTTATAATTTGTTGACTGTAAATGGATAAAGGTCAACAGATACGCAATGTTCAGCTGTCAGAAATTTGTTGTGATCACTTGTATTCCTCATAGCTCTCAGGCTGTGAGGAAATCAGCAGCCCGCGATCGCAGCTCCTTTGATGTGAACGCGCACAGAGCGCAAAGCTCAGAGCCGGTTAACTCTGACCGGGGCTTTAGGTTTTGTTGAGCCGGATTATGAACACAGAGCCTGTGGGTGATGGGGTTCTCTGTGTCTGCTAGTGTCTATAATACAGTAATATTTTTGCCGACATTATCAAACAGAAGAACTTTTATTTTGAAGAGCACAGGGCAACGAAACACACTAGCAAATCAGAGGACCCGCCCAACGACGGAAACAAGATATTGAGTGGTAAATTTGTTTTGTTAAGTAAGAACCAAAAAAACGAGAAAACGAGAAAACGAGCTGAACTTTTGATTTTCATTTTTTTGACAAAACGAAAAAAACGGCTTGTTTTCTGGTTTCTGCTTGTGTCAATTATTCCCAGAAAACAGACTGATAAAACGTACCTTGTCATGAGCACATTCCAATACTACTACAACACAAATGGAGAGGACTGAATTTATTTCATAATTTTTTATGCACTTGATATAGTTGAGGAAGACTGAACTAATTCTTTTTCATGATTTCATGATATCAAACTTAAGGATCAATGTGCCCTGGAAGCTGAATTACAATTTCACCTTATAGGTACAAGCTGGAGTAAGAATAGATAAAGAAGAAAAAAATAAGAAAGAAGATGAGAGGAGAAGAGCATAACAGAAACAGTAAATTTTACTCACCGATTTTCAGCAAGTTTATAAATTCACATTCTTTCTGGAGTATTTGGTTTAAAGTTTTAATTTGGATCTCTCCACTGAGGAACTTCTCTGACACCGATTTTAATGCTGAACTTGCAGAAGTCAGCCTGTTTTGCGCATCATCTGACAATTTGTCCATCAGTTTTCCTAGTAAATAAATAACATAAACAAGTATAAATGAATAAATGAGCTATGTACACAACCAATAATAAAAGCAGTTACAAAAACATTTTACTATGACAGACTTTCTTTCTTTAGGTATTACTATACTATTAACATTATACGTTAAAAGTATTTACCTGTCATTTGGAAGACAGTTTCGGCCATGGGCCAATTTACAAGGTACTCAAATATCAAGTCCTGGCCTTCAATGTAATGTCCATTCTCATCTTTGGGCCATGTCTTCAGCAAAATAACAGACATCAACTTCCCAGACTTTGTGATATCATGTTTCTTCAATAGAGCTGAAACAGCAGATTTATCCTAAAGAGAAAAAAATCGCATGAAAAAAAACATGCACAAATACTCAATGTTGCACCACCATCAGGAGAGACTGGTAAATTTCAGCCAAAATTGTTTTTCCTGTCATGTTTTCTTAAGAAGATTGAGAAAAAAGTTCACAGTCATATAGGTGCATCAGAGGAAAGTACCAAATCTTGAAGAAAATATTTAATTAAAGATCCAGTGTCTAAAATTGGAGGATCTGTTGGCAGAAATGAGATATAATATTTGTAGGTATGTTTTCATCAGTGTTGGGAGTAACATGTTACCGTAATTCCACTATTGTTGGTGGTAACTACTACTGTAACTAATTATGTTTTCAAATTAAATAACACAATTATAATTAATGAAATGTATTTTCAGGTACGTTGATTTTTCAGTTTATGATCTAACTTCAGAAATGGTTGACCAAGACAGTTCAGTTTGTTCTTAAAATAATAATTTTTTTAACAAAGTACTGTAGCAAAGCTCAATTAATGTTTATATCCGTGTGGGTCATCTTTACCATTAATCCTCCTGTTTACCAGAGACATTAAGATATAATAAAGATGTTTTGGCCCACAGTAAGACTAAAATAAAACAGCTTACAGCTCTGTGAATTCATAAGAGAAATTAAGGGTTAAAAGTAGGGATGTCGATGCCGATATTCACTTAAAAATGTAATTTTGGGAATTATCGGTATCGGGTTTTAATAACCAATGTTTGTTCTGTAGGCTTCAGCATTTCCAAGCCAAGGCAAAGCCTATACATATGAAACATAAGGTGCTGCATTTTTTTATCCAGATAAAAACATTAAGGACACTTTCTGTATGATGTTTATTAGACCTATGTAATCTGAATTGGAAGGGCACATTGTCATGAGCTGTATCTTGTATATTTATTATTAGCTATGTTGTATGTGTATGCACCTTTATGTAATCTGGTGGAAAAACATTAAAATTTAAAACCGGATCATACCAAACAAATATCTGCTTGCGTGTCCTTTTTGATATAATTCCACAATAGGAGATATGTTATGTTGTTACCTAACAGTTTTGGTGTAAAAAGCCTGCATATATCGGTATCGGGTGATATCGGTATCGGAAATTGAGAATTGGACAATATCGGAAAATCGGATATCGGCAGAAAAGCCAATATCGAGCATCCCTAGTTAAAAGTAATGTAAAAGTTACTTAAGATAAGATAAGATGTTCCTTTATTGATACCCCATAGAAAAAAATCAAGCTTAGGCACAGCAGCATAGGGGAATGTAATACAAATAGCAAGTAAAATAAAATAAAACAAAATATTGAATACAAATATAATAGAAATCTAATCTATTATCTATCTATAATCTATAAATTCTATACACTATATATAATATTGCCTTAAGATGATGTTAGTTAATGGTATGCTTCACACAGACACTGTCTTTACATGCAACTAACTAATTTTAATTTGGCACCATTAATCTAAATTCACACCAACATACATACACATAAATTCAGCTATAAACTGCTTCATAGTAATTGTTCATGAAATATATTCTTAAGCACTGACATTTACATTATATGATGACAAAGCATTTATTAACTTAGCTTTTTCACCCTCATCAAAATATTACCTGACAAATCGTTTCAATCGCCTCCAATGCACATTTCTCCATTGCACTGCATAGCAATGGACTTGTCTTGCTCAGTTCTTCCATCTTGCTACAGTATATTCCAATCTGATCCACTGGCTGTTCCTAGCACACAAGCACATGTCCTCAGTTGTTTTTCCTCAAATGCAAATGTAATCATGTTAAGACAAACACAAATCCAGTCTTACTTTATTTAGTTTTCTTTCAAAATCCGCCATGAAAGTGGTTCTCCAGAATGATGTGTGTTCATCATTTTTGAAGGATAATGAGAGTAACTTTTCCCATACCTAAAAAAGAAACAGAAGAATTTTTAATTGTTGGTCAGCTATGTAACAGTTTAAGTATAACAGATAACAACCAATATTTCACTACAAAGGCTAACCACAAACTACGTTAACAATAACATTTTGTTTACTGTCTAGCCAAATGCGTTATATTGTAAGCAGAACAACAGATATGTTTATTTAGTACTTTTCATGTATTAAAAATCATTAACAATTATTTTACTTGTGACCCCAAAAATGTGGAAATTGCATATTTTTTTTTTTTAGGTTTTTTCTATATAGAGCAAGAATGAACTTTTGAAAATGTAGAGAATGTGTTGTTAGATAAAAACAGACATTTACAAGCTCAATTTGAGTCATAGCTCCATTTTACCAAAAACTGTAGTTACTGCGGTTTGCCTTTGTAGGGCAGTATACATTAGTGCTATTCATTTCTGCTTACCGTAATTTCACGGGGTACAAAAAACTGCATACGGTTGCATTCCTTAAGCAGTTTGTTTCCGAAGGTTTGTCTCTGCCATTTCGTCATTGTTTGTAATGCTTCCCCGATTGACTCTTCATAAATCCGCTCTCTTGACTTAAACAGGAGTTACAAGTTACTATGGTCATCTTTATGTTTTGAATTTCTTTTACATAATACAATTTACACAATCAACTTTAACATAGTCCTTTTTTCTTCTTCTTGCATTTAAGCATTAAGACTAAGGTCTTACTAAGGTCTGTATTTTCAGCTTTGCAGTGTATCTTGCTTTTAATGAGGACATTCAAATGTTTGGAGTTAGGACACACAACACACAACACACAACACATTCCCAAATTTATCAAACCATCAGTCTAAATATATTTTTCCTCTATATATGATAGACAAAATAAAAGATTGAAGCTGTTGCTGTGAACTGCTCCAAGCATTTCAAGCTTCTACTATGACTTAGTATGGATACATAAAGGTGTGGTCTCTCCAACAGACTGAAGTGAGTCTTACCTGGGAATAGGTGGGATCATATATCTTGGCAATCAGACAGACCAGATTAAGGAAGCAAATAGGAACATCACTGTGGTCTGGATTTGTTGTGTGACAGCAAATAGAACCAAGAAGCATTGCTGCAGTTTTCAGGCAACACTCTCCATATGTGTCATCAAAACTATGGGACAGATATTTTGGTTATTGTTGTTTGTGGATAAAAATAAGATATGTACTGAAATTCATAGACATTACGACACAGATACTGTCAGTGTTGGATAGTAACTGATTACACAAAAAATAAAAAATAAATCTTGATATAGCAATTGGGTAAATCTCATGCTATTCCATTATGCAATGTGTGTTTGAGATCAGAGCTGCCACACACATGCCCACACAGCTTGTCGACAACTCAGGAACACAGCCTCTGAATGGTCGACAACCCAAGTGCACTATGTGTTTTGTTAGCAACTTTTTGTGCGAATCGCTAAAAACTGCACACAGTTTTGGCCTAATTGTTTGCTTATGGATGGGATTTTCTGAGCTAGAGTGTGTGGTACCATCATTAGAGTGTATAGAAGCTGAACAACTGAAAACGAGAAGGAAAGAAAGAACGAGCAAATGTGTTTTTAGAGAATTGAGACGTCCTTTCCACTGTAATGTCACATGAAACGATAACGGTTGATGGTGGCAACAGCTGATCACAGCTGGATCTGCTGTCAGCCAGCTTTAACAACTATTTAGACTTTTGGTGGAGTTTCTGTCTGCACACATGTTAACGGTACTAATCGCAGCCTGTTACCTGTTTAACGCCTGCACATGAACAACAACCTGTATTATAGTGATGAAAAAATAGCATTGATAACATTGTGATTAATAGCAGACGGATTGTGAAGTTTCTTCCCATTAGAGAGACAGCAGCTGCATTGATTGGTACATCTTTGGCACGCCGACAGATCTTATGTTAATTAATGTTCTGTGTTATTTTACATCTCCAAAAGTTCCTACACACGGTCCAGGTTCATACAGGAAAATTGTTTAGAGTAAAATAGTCCTCCTGATATATCCTCTGTTTCCTCTGGAGAGTTTTTAAATTTTGCTGTTCAATGATATTTGCTGCACTGACATTAATGTGTGCATAAAAAACATTTAAAATTACTAAAAGCATCCTCATTTGTAAATTAAGAAAACACTCATAGGCTACATCCACAACACAGAATAAATAAAGACAAGCTTGCGCTGCCCGACAGAAGAGGCACAGGAATATTTTCTACTGGCAGAATGCCTTTATATTATCATTTAAATATTATGATTGTAAATTCATTATTTAATAACCCAGAATATGACCATGGTGTCTTTTAAACCTTTCCATGTATATCAGTATTTATTAGGCTAAATGCTTCAGGGAAAATTAAAATGACGTAACTCATATCAAACCTGAATCAAGAATTTTGAGCCTCATGTGACTGAATGGAAATTACGATAAATTATGTAAAATATGATGTCGATTTTTTTATGTAATTTCTTTTTACATTAATATGATCATATTAAACGGTGCTGAGTCTGATGAACTGCAGCATCAAGTCAAATAACTGATATCCAATAAAGGGGCTTGTCGGTCGGTAAAAGACCATGAAGGCTGCTCCCGTGGATCCTTGCTCATAGCTCCTCCGATCCTTGATCCTCGACCCTCAGTGCACAAATAAGTGCTTTGGGACAGCCTACAAGATTTCGGTTCAAGCATGGATCAGGGAGTGAGGAAATGTCAAATAGGAGACTTAAGATGTACCCTCTGTCTCAGTAACACAGACACACCTGATGTTCCTCTGCTCTGATTTGTGGATTAATGATGGACTATTTTTAAGCAGCTGAGATCAGCTGGTTGCTGGGGTTAAATGATCAAAGCTGACTTAATTAAAATCTATCACGACGGGTTACTCTAATTGATCCACTTTTAATGTCAGACATTTTATCTTTTGTCTCACTAAGAGACACGCACACAGACATGCACATATAAAGACAGATGATGCATCGCCACTTCCTCTCACAAAAATAAAAGCCCTAAACAGTATTTGTATCTTAATGGGAATGGCTGAAGCTCTTCTGTCAAAATAAAAGCCCCATAGAGTAACTGTATTTTAACAGGATGATTTATTACAAAATAAAGACCCCAATGGTTTCATAACAGGAGGCAAGGGATGCAACTATTTTTTCAAAAATCCCCAGAAAGTAAATGTATTTTAACAGGAAACTACAGATATACTATTTTCAAAATAAATTCCCAAACAATAACTGTATCTTCTCTCTCTCGGGATACCAAGCATTCAAGCAGGCTCAAAATGTCTTGAGAAACTTTCTAATTTGATTTGTGCAACTATAAATGCTGAATAAACTAAATGAAATGAAAATGTTTTGATGTTTAAAGAGAAAATAGAATATTTTGGAACTCACATTTTTCTGGCTGTGTCCATTTTTTTTTAGAAATGTTTGATTTTCAAGTAATCCAAAGTATTCAGATTAAATAAATGTTTTGTAATCCAATAGATTATAAAACTTTTTTTACTGGCCGATATTCGTTCTAATTAGTTTGATCGGTGGTTTCTATAAATACCAATCAGAAGTGCTGATCAGCTGTTACATTTATTTTATTCCACAGGAAAGTTATATTCAGTCTTGACACGCATAGTGGGAAAACTAATTTGCTCTAACTGCTCTCAATAACCAAACGTAGGCTGCTCTGGTTTTAGTTCTGTCCCTAAAAAGAGAGAGTGAAATATGTTGCACACAAATAAACAGTTGTTTATGATGTTACTGTTTTAGCCCCATATGTAATTTGTATTGAGTAACTGATAACATTTCAAAGTAATATGACCCAACACAGTGTGTCACAGTGACATATTATTTTTTTTACCTTCTGCTGCCATGGCTTTCTCTGTCAATGAGTTGAGATGCCAATTCTTTGAAAACCTGTTGTTCAAATGATATAACACATGTAATTTAAAGACATACAGTGATTCTGATAAGTGGTAGCTTATTTATGAATCTGCAATACATTGCAGGTAGTGTACAGCAAGCTTTCTGACTGGCCAAAATCACTGCTATGAGGGTGGAGAATGAAACAGAACAGTAAATCTGAGGACTATGCAGCTTAACAAATAACAGAGTCAGGTGATAGTTCTTAATTTCTTATTAATTCAGAAGTTCATCACTATAAGCAACCCCTTTCATATGGTCGTATTGTTTTAACATTGTCATTTGATACACAATCCTAAAAAACAATTACAGCTGCTTTAATGATACATACCATGAAGTTTGTTCCAGATTTAATATTGAACTGCATGTATTGAAGAACGTCTAGGAGCTCAACCCTCATACTGGATAAGAAGCTTGTTAAATCATGTGCAGGCAGCAGAGACATCCAAGAGTGCACAAGAAGACGATCAATGTTTGCCAGATATTCATGGCCTTTTATGATCTGGATCACACTAATTCAAAAACAGAGTTGCTAGTTATTACCAGGTGGTGAGGGTAAAAAATAATAACAATAAAAAGACAGACAATGAATTTAACTAAATTTCAACATAATGTCATCAACATTTACTCTAGGTCTTTCAAAAGGGTCTGTACATGTGCTTAGGTGTTTATAGTAGAGAAATGCTTCCATACTTTGCATTACTGTCCGTACAGACGTTGCTCCCCCTCAAGCCTGTCCAGGAGTCAAACTGTGGATTCAAGACAGGTGGAACTGGCTCGAATGGCTTACTTTCTCCTTTCAGTAGGTGAACCAGAGGGATGACCAAGACCCACTTCTCAATATGGTGTTGTCTAGCATTGTTGCACATCATCTCAACAGCATCAGCAACTCTATACCAGTGGGGAAGTTGGTGTTTAGTTTCATTATATTTAGGAGGAAAAAAGTAGAAGTTGAAAAGTTATAATATACATCCTTAGGGTTTGTTTGTACTCTATATGTTGTTGAGGCATATGGTAAATTGTGTCAGATTTGTATTGGATGCAACACTATAAGCAAAATGTATTTTGTATACTTTCATGGTCAAGGCTATTGCTGTTTATGTGTAAAAGTTCAATTTCAGCAAGTTAAGTTAGTAAAGTTAGTTTTCAGCATTTACACTGAAGTGTCAAAACAATTGAAAAACACTTTCATCTTCTCTTCTTCTCTTTTTATTTAATGACACTGTTTTTGGTAAGCAATGAAATGATGCATTACTGCCACAAGGGGTGTTGCAGGATTAATACAGTCTTTTGACAAACAAGGCCAATGGTTTGCATGGTTTTAAGGGTATAGCTGAGTTTGAAGTTTTACACACTGGACCTTTAAGATATAGCTGACATCTTTACATTGCGTGAAAGCAGAAGTACATTGACTGTGTAAGTCAGTACTTGTGAAAGGTTCCGTTAGCTCCATTCAAACTACAGTTCAAGACATACAGTATATAGATTTATCCACTGTGGGACCAATACCCTCCATTTAGCTTTTATTATTTTTTCTTGTTTACTTTTCTATTACTCATCTCTCAACTATAATCTTTATTGTCATTATTATAATCTGTAACATTTACTATTTTAGGCTAACTTAAACCACTGACATTGGTTACCTCTTACCTCTGATTCGCTAAAGGGCCTGCAAAGTTTTCCCAGAAAAGGGGGAAATGGTGTTGTGGTTTATAAGGCAGGCAAAGAAGATCACATAGACTAGGTAGTTGATCGATCACGTCGTCTTTCAGATACTTATAGTAAATGAGCAAACTGACAATTCCTGTTTGCAGGGTTGTCAGGTGTTTTTTTCTCAGAGCTGAGGGATTGTGTTTTTATGTATTCATTCAGAGCACATCTCAGCAAGATTTCCACCTAGAAGAAGCAATGGAAGAAATTAATAACCAGCGTGTAATACTTATATTCGGATGGTATTGTTACTGGAAACAGTTTTTTATTAATTCAATTTCCATACATTTTTAGGGGACCATATGCTGTTCTAGAATAAATCCCTGTTTACCTGTTTACTGCCATATGCTAATTCCCACGGCCTTTCCCTGCCATCATGGAGTACAGGATAGCTGTATGTATAGAAGAACTGTTGTAGCAGGAGAAAGAAGTTGTCCACATTTGGTTCATTCCAAGTTGTAAGAAGGTCAAAGATGATATCCAGCATCACTCTGCCAGCTAGGTCTCTCTTTTTCACTACAACTTCTTTGATCGAATATCTCCCAGGCAAGAAATTCTTCTTCAGCTCCAGATGGATCACATCATCATACTGGTGCCACTCTCCTTGAAAGTCAAACAGTACAAAATTAATAGTAATTACACGTTTCTTTTTTGATGCTTTATCCTTGAATTTGTTCAACTATTTACAACAGACACACATTTGAACTCTCATTCTATCTGTCCTCTTCCAAGAAAGGTGAAATTCATGAGTTTAGGATACAGATTAACAACTGGACAGAAGGCTTTAAAATGGTACGCCAAACCATATGTAAAAATCAGAGCAAGGACCCCATCTCCTGCTCATGTCAAAGCGGGTATTAGTGTTTACGACTTTAACGGGACGATGAACAGACTATTTGACAGAAAAAGAGTGAGAGTGAATTGTGGGAACAATGAGTTTTCTTCAGTATAACAGTAACGTTAACATCTCTGTCCACACTTACAGCTGACAGTTCAGCTCTCTGTCTGTCTGTGTCCTCAAGACACTTCCGTTATTTTATTCCTAACTAAATTAAGGGTGTAATAGAACTATGTATTACATTTGATAAACAACAAGAGGGCAGCCGGGCTTATAAACTACTGCCTGGAAAAGATAACCTGCATTTATATGTGGTTGCACAAAATGAAACTTGTGCTTTCAGCAGCAGTAACGTCTCTGGCCCCCAGTCCAGACAATATACTGGCGTGATGGCACTCCTCATAGCCACACATCATTTTAAAATAAGACAATAATTATCTCAGTCTGTCCCTCAGTCAAGGTTTAGTTACTCTGTAATGTTAGATGCAGTGGACTGACATTGACTATTGAGCCTAAACTACCAAAATTCAAATAATCAGTAAACGATTTTACATACAATACATATTAGCAGATACTGTGCAGCTAATTTGATACAGAGAATGAGACAATATACTATACAATAGCTTATCTGACATCTATATCTCGATTATACCATTACTGTTTGGAGGTAAACATCTGTTGTCCCCTTGGTGCCCTAAAATAAACGTTTTCTCTTGTGGGCAAACTATGTAATTAATATAAAGTTTGTACATTACTATCTACAGTATGGGCTACTGTCATTTCTTGTTATCAGTCAAAATGTATGCCAGTAAAATGTATCCGCAATAAACTAATACCGGCTCATATCTGCCTGGTTGATTTATTAGTTTGGCCCTAGTCTGTAAACATTAATAGACGTTTCCGTTCAGCCAAAGTGTAGCAAAGTGACTCTGAATTACCTTCACATGTTAAAAAGTCCTCTTTGATTTTCAGGCACCTGTTGACATTTTGATCTCCATGTTTCTGGTAGATGGCCTCATACGAGCCCTTTTCCCCATGCTTGAAAATGAAGTATTTGTAGGGTATGATCTCATGAATGATGTTCTTGGAAATTTTAACTTGTCCTTGAACAAGATATCTTTTGTCCCCTAGTGGCCTGTGAGACACAGTTCACAGTATTATTAGTGATGAGACAGGCTGATGTGACAAATGAGTCCTTTCAAAGCAAACAATCAACTAAATAATAGCTACTCTCCTTCTATGAGATAAATAAAACTAAAAGTAAAGTCCATAATCACAGTCTGATTTAATTTCCTTGGTTTTTAGTGGAAAGTTGACAAAACAGTTATTTGTTATAATTGTGAAGAAGATGTTTTTCAAAAGAAGTCATACCTCGAGAAGGACATTTCCAGGACACATTTATCCCATGTTCCACACAATTTTTCTGACATTAAGAAAATCAGATCATTTTCTGGATCAATATCTTTGGAAGTGACAGCATGGAAGTACACTGTCATATATTCACTGTTTGGTAAACTGGAAAAGAAAGTATATAAATGTTAACCGCATATTTTATTTATAGAATTAATAATACTACATCAAAATATTTTTATTATGATAGCAATATCTATGGAAGCCTTGTGAGGCAAGTGAAGAAAAATAATTCTGGTGATCCATTTTCTAAGTCTGTCTTTAAGTCATAAACACAGGAGAGAAAGCAATTTAGATAAAACTTGGACCACCAGATTTTTTTTATTTCACTTGCCTCTCAGTTACTGCATCAGAAATAATAAAATCAATAACTAAAAGCCAGAGTAAACTAGTTATTAAATTTGATTTAGATTAAGATTAGAAAAAAATATTCTAAAATGTGTTACAAACGAAAAACTTACGTTTGTGGTGCTTGATGTTCAGTGGATGCTTCCCAGATATTATCTGCCACATCACTCTGACTGAGAGGGTGGTTGGACACTGGTGACCTGGAGACATCTACAACCCTGTTGTGTGGCTGCTGTTCCTGTTTCTCTGTCAGGCTTGTGCTTGTTTTCTCATTTAATTTGGTGTCAACAGCCTGTGATAAAAATAAAAGGTTGAAGATTAAATAAAGCCCATATGATTAGATTATTACCATATCTTTATGGGCTGTGTATTGGCATATTGGCTACAGGGTACGGGGTCATGAAACAGAGGATCTAATCTAATGTATTACAATATTGTAAGCATAAAATCTGTGTAAAGAAAAGTTTACAACACTGCTTTCTAGTATTTGCAGATTTAAACACAAAAATGTACATTGTTTTTGAGAAACAATATCACAAAACAAAATATTGTGATACAATATTTTTCTTTATTTTCTGACACGCCTAATATCTATTATATAATTTTTACAGCTAATCATCCTGTAGTCCTACATTATAAGCCATATGTTATAAGCTAATGATTCGAGTCAGTTTAAGGGTTAAAACTCAACGTATTTGACAGAAACTACCTCAGTGCTTTTGGCTGTTTCCTTTGTTACTGGACATGGATCAGCAGAAAACACAGTTTTTGTAGTATTTGGGTTATCTGAGCTACAGTCTCTCTCATCTCTGGCTGCTTGGCCTTCTTTCCTCTCAGTTTGCTTAGTGAATGTATGCAGTTCAATGTTGGTGTGATTTTCATTATCCTTTGGCCTCCCAGACAGATTTTGTTTCTCACGATGGATTCTTTTATCTTTAGCTTGTTCACTGGCAGACTGCTTTGCTACTGAATCACATTCTTGAGGGGTTTGCTCGGACGATTCAGGTGCAGTGGAGCTGGTTTCTTTAGTTGATGTTGGTGATGACGCAGAAGTAGACAGCTCAGAAGGAACGTCACTTGGCTTGTCAGCAGGAATCTGCACAGGACTGTTCTCTGTACTAATATCTGATGGAGCATATTGTTGTTCCTCTGTCAGTTTATCACTGGCAGGTGTAGGGGAGGGCTGTGTTGTGGAAACAGACATGTCGGATCCAGGGGACACCTCACTGCATGGTTGAGAGTCACTTTCAGAAGCTGTAGCTTCATCCTGACAAGTCTCGGTGACTTGTGGCTTTGTGCTAATGACTGACTCGCCAACTGAGACTGTCTGACTTGGGGATGAGGTTGTGGCTCCATTTTCCAGTGTGGCTGGGCTGGCATGGTTTTGTGATGGGTCCTGTGGGTCAGCGTCATCTCTGGCTGGCTCTGAATCATCACAAACCGGCTGCCCCTGAAAAGAGTCAAAATAGTAAGCTTGGTAGATATCAGCTTCAGATTAATAAACCTTTGTCAGAGGTTAAGTTAAGAAAGAAATTAACATCATTAGTTGAGTGGGTAATCTGTAGAGCTAAAGAACCACAGTTTTTCAGAACACAAATTAATAAAATAGAAAACCACTCCATGGTGAGGAAGACAATATGTTGAACATATTTAAAAATACAAAGTGAATGCCATAATTGTTCAGTCGTTCATAACTATGTGAAATTGAAAAGCCAGCACACTGTCTCAACAAGATAGAATACATTTGCAGGTTGAACTTGGAAGATCTGTTCGGCAATATGTGTCACTATGTCAACTTAATGTGAGAGTGATGGGTTTATAGTGTGCCTATTATTTTACCTCTTGTTATTTTTTATTTTTTTTTAAGTATTTTTTGGGGCTTTTATTGCTTTTATGATAGTGACAGCCGAAGACAGACAGGAAATGGGGGCAAAGAGAGGGGATGACAAGCAGCAAGGACTCAGCCTCGGTACATGGGTTGCCAGCTCTACCCACTGAGCTAACCGGGCGCCCACGTCGTTCAGTAGCCTTGATAGCCTATTTTAATCCAGTTATACCACACTAAGCGGTAAACACAAGCATTTCCACTACAGCTTCACTGCAGAGGATCACCATAGTGACCAGTGCCAATCTGTGCAATCACCTGCATCAAAACAAAGTAGTATATTGTACCTGACTCATTTGCTCAACATGTGTGGCTGGTGATAGAGAAAACACTGTTATTGAGAGTGTTCTGTGTTAAACTCCCTGTATAGTTTAGTTTCACTACTATGTTCTGGTTTGCACTGTTGGCCTTATCATTTTTTTAGACATAACTTCTACAGCCGTATTGAAGTTGTGTGAAGTTACTGCTGATGCAAACTGAAAACACCTGCGGCTGCTGTTTTGCAGCAGCCGCCTTCCACCAGTGACCCAATTCAATTATTATTAAGTAGCACTCAGTATTGCGGTATATGTGACCTCTGTGGACTGTCTGAACTGTAGTGGTGATTTAGTTAAAGAAAAAATGCTCAACGCAACAATATATGGCACATTCACTCTGGCCTGTTTGGTCAGTTTAAACATGGCATGGAAAGGTGGGTAAAGTGAGTCAGAGTGAAGTACTAAAATAACACACCGGAAACTGGTTGAGCTTGTTCACAGCCCTAGATAATGTTTGTATAAACTAGCAGACAGAACAGTGTTTTGGTTTCAGATAGAGGAAGTGAAGGTTTCCTGTGGCTGTGAAAGAATATTGCTTAGACTTTCTGTTTTGCTTTGTTTATGTTATTGGCTGAATTTATAGAAAATGATACAATAACTGTTTCTTAGACTTTTCACCTTTATATGGGCAGTGTTTTCTTGTTCTTCTTTAACATCTTTTGGATCCTGGTCTTGATCCTCCTTTTGGTTCTTCTCCTCCGAAACTGAATGTTGATGAGCTGATGTGGCCGCATCTGGATAACAATTAACATTATGTGACATATTAACTAGATACAGTATATCTAACCATAGTAAAAGTCAGTTTTAGTCTTTTATGCAGGGCACAAAATTAACACTAGACACATTCTGGTAAAAGTGGCTGGTAGATCTATTTCACTCACCAGCCAAACAACCCGATGGTAATCTATTGTGTGACTGGTAAAACCATTTGGTTAGTAAATTACAAGAGCAGTTGTATTAGTTACTGAAAATGATCAAACTTTCTGCCCTTCACTGTTTGTGTGGCGCCTCGTAACGCTCTGTTCTAATGGCATTCCTTAATGACATTTCACTTTCATACATGTATTTACTATAGTAACGACCCAAAAATACCAACACACATAATAATAGATGCTGAATTAACAGAGTAATGAGTCAGTGTTTAATTCAGCATATATTTAATCCACCAGCCAGCACTAGAAATAGTGAGAAATTATAATTATTAAAACGGTCCGCCTTTGGTTCCCTCTTTTTCCACATAGAGAGTTGAGACGACCAAATCCGAATTGACAGGAAAACTACTATAGCTTCTTCTTCTGTAATGATGCATAACTCTAGAAGATATAGAAGATAAGGAATTAAAATGTCATATTTCTTGAAGGGAGTTAGGTGCAATATAGTCCCTGAAAGTAAAGAACACAATGAAAGACAAATATTTTTATATTCAATTGTGCAATAAACTTAGATTTATAGTGAAACAGCAGCTTTATAGGTCATGATTAAAATACATTACATTCTTGTCCCATTATGCCATTTTGACAATTTAATTAAAAGTAAATATATAATAATTCTTATGAGCACTGTTATGCTTATCTGAAAGAGATAAAATACAGTGTGCAGTTGTTGACAGGACATAAGCACTAGCTTTACACTGAAAAAAGTGTAACATGCAGTTGTTCATTCAAACTAATACTAAACTAGACTAACTGTCATTTAAAACAGGATAAAATTATTGATTTGATTGTGAAACTCATTCTTTTTGCATTTAGAGACATCAAGTTTGATTTATACTGAACGAAATATACGTCCAAAGGACCCAAAACAAAGTTTTTGATTTCTCTAATTTTTTCTTTTTTTTTTCTTCATGACCTGCAGGTAATATTTTTAGTTTGAGTCGACTGTGAATTGCGCATGCGCATTGCACACTGTACAGTCAGAGCACATGTTAAGTCCCGTAGCTCTCTCTCGGCATGCTGGCCAGACGCACCATTTGACATCGTGGATATCGTTTACCCCCTGAGTGGATTTCGTCCAAAAATAAACATAAGTAGCAAAGCAGTTGCTGATAATTAAAGTTTAGTGTTTTGTGTTGTCAAAATTGCAAAGAATAGCCCCATTTAAGTACTTAAATGGGGCTATAGCTGGCATGATTGTAGCTGGCAGTAGCTGGCTAGCTAGTTGGCTAACGTTATGACCATGAATAATAATAAGTTTATTTGTGTCGCGCTTTTACAAGTATCGGTAACGCAAGCTAGCCAAAAGCCATCACTAGTCCAACTGGGCAACATTCAGGGCTACACAGATATTGCACCTGGAGATTTGTTCATTGCAGTTTGTAAACAAAACATTCAGACTGGGCCCGTCCTCTCGGGCTCAACTGTGTAGCCTCCTGTAGACAGCAACAGTTGTCAGGACCGGAAAGGAAATACAGTCCGAGTGAAGCGCTGGAGACGTGGGCCGATAACAACGGGAGCATCTCGGTTCTGTATTATGTGGTCTTCAGAGAGCAGTAATTGTTTACTTTATTTTATTTTGTATGCTTTCAGAACCACAAGGCCACTCTCTTCAGTTCCCTGGCTGTAGCCTATATCTTCATCCAACCTGAACAGGTAACATATTGCATCTACACTACACATCACCTTTTTAACCATTTCACAGATCACCCTGAATATTAGACCCTCACTCATCTATACATTTTCATAGCAGCAAATGGACTACTGTATTTTTTTAGCTCTGTTGATTGAGCCAACACAGATCAGTGTATCACCTGTAAGGGAATTCACTATTTCTTCCTTTGTTTTCTCAGTTATCGGATGTGGAAATGCAAAGACTACAGCCTGTCATTTTCAGAACGATCTGAGCTACTAAAACAAAAAAAGGCCGATTGCCTAATGTTAATATGTTGCATATGGTTCATATGTTAAAGATTAATAAATACATTTAACGTAATCTGTTGGCCAAGTGTCTTTTTTATAGAGTTTATAAGGTGGGAAACACAAATTATTTTTTGAGTTAAGTCAAATAAAATGTGAAAAATATAGTTTGGATATATGTAAATGAATTAACTGGTGTCAATGCAAACATTAATTCATGTTAATTCAGTTGAAAGTGAATACATTAGGTTGGTTCAATTTCAATTTATTAGTTTGGTTAAATAACTAAAATGTTAAGAAAATAATTTGGATCAAGGCAAAGAATTAAGGTTGAGTCAAGTACATTATTATTGTTTACATCAACATAAAATAATCAGGTCATAAGAAGTTACTCAATTTAGATTCTGTGAAGTCAAATGTTTTAGATGTGATATCTGGACATCATTTTTTTTGTTTGAGCAAGGTTATACTTTTTTCAGTGTACTAGGGATAAAGTCTTGTTTTTTTGGTTTATGGTGTGAGGACCCCTCACACTCTGGTTGTTTGGTGTGTTTCTCCTTTTTTTGTGCAGGAGACAGAGTGGCAGGGGTGTGGCTGGCTAGCATTGCTAGGCTTTATAGTAGCCTATATTTTATATTTAGTTGAACCTGTTAGTTATGGCTCTTTCCTTCCAGTAAGCAGGTTCTCGCTTTTTTGTTTTTTGGGTTTAGTTAGATCTGTTGTTTACATTACCTTTTTCCGTACACCATACTTAGATATCCACACACTCACTATGCTACTGACAACACATTTCCACATTGTTATACTTGGTGTATAGTTTAATATTGGTTAAATACATTTATTTTGTTTTAAAAACTAAAAATTATCTGTGTGGTCTCCTTTGTTTTGTCTGAACTTATAGCCGGTTCTTTACAATGTTAGTACATGAAAAAGCTTTGACTGACTCAAGTCAGTGAAGATTAACAGTATCAGAAGTCTAACACTGATACGGTGTGATGGTTTCTAATAAATCAATAGATGGATGTGTGGGTGTCCACAAAAAAATCTGCAATTAACAGCAATCCCAATTTGTACAATTACAAACAATCTAAAATCAAATCAACATTAACAACAACTGGTAGTAAACTTACCTTGGACAAATAACTGGAAAGCACATTGTGGACAGAATCTATATGACTTTTCCACCTGGCTTCCACAGCCAGGACAAAACATGATTCACCTGTTTGGAAAATAACAGACACAGTGGTTTAATACCCTAGTCAGTATAATTTAATGGTTTATTCTTAACCTGGTCAGTAAAATAGATAAACTTGCTAAACAATAACCTACCTTGTTTGCTCTACATCCATGGTCGACGTTAGCTTGCTACTCAGGGTTGTGTATTGACTCGTTTTCATTTATAGCAAGAGGTGTGGCCTTTTGCATTTCCTGCCACGATTATTCAACAATTTCTCAGAATCAAAAGTGAAAGCTTGACATTGTTTGTTTTGTCTGACTAGGAAAGGTTTATTTTTTTTTTTATCTCATATGTTATAAAGAAATCAGCAATTTATTATATTTGAGAAGGTTTTACTGTGGAATGATAGTAATATTCTTTTGAGTGACTGATTACATTGGATTTAGATGGAATTCAATTTAAAAATATATCATCTTTTTACGGATTTTATCATTATTTAAATTATCATTTAGAAATCATACAGTACTTTACTGCTACTACTAGAAAATTATTAGTACTAGTAGTTTTCAAACAATGTTCAGTGACATGTTCTACAGCCTTGAGATACATACTCACTGGTGGCCATTGGGTGGCAATATTGATTCATCTAAAATACTTTATCTCCCCTAACCTTATTCCCTGTCAGAAAAACTACAGTGATGACATTTTATGACCATAAATTGGACATAAATAACAGAAAACTTCCATTAACTACAATATTAACCCGATCTGGGACATATATGACTGTGAGCTTTACTCCTATTGGATAACCATTGGATAATATTCTCTCCCCTTTCTCCCTCCAGTCACATCCTCCAGGCTGTCAGAAAGCTGAATCCCCCTCCAGAAAGTGCTGAATGTTTTATGTTATGTGTCTACATATTGCAATATTTAGCTTCATAAAGCCATAAACCACAGGTCAACAGATATCAGATTGGATATAACCGCAATGCACCTTGGGAATCGTATTTCTGACTCGATTTCGGGAAATGCAGGATCAGAACCCAGGTAAGTAAATTATGCTAAACTCTACTGGTATGTCGAGAAACAGATTGATATATGAAGTATTTTTATTTCACATTTTCATGTGAAAGCCACTTGCTTGGTCAGATAATGAAAGTATATTAACAATGTGGTTTAACCGAAGCCTTACCCAACGATAGATTCAGGCCTGTTAAACGCAGGTTTGATTGCAACATTCAGTTACATCTCCTGCAAAATGAAGTCTCCCCAAGGAATAATATTAAGATGTAGATGTGGATGTACAAATGAAACAATTTCCAAATGTAATAATCACCGCTTTAATAAAAACAAACATATGAACATTATACTGCTTGCAGGTGAACCTGGTAAAACACATTATTATTTGACTTGTCTGACATTCTAAAAGTTTTATTAAAAATAAGATTTAAAATGTTTAAAAAAGGATTTTAGATTTTATGAAACTAGAAAACTTCAGTGAAGAGTTCACACATATATCCAGGCTGTTAAACATCCTTGTGGTCACACACTATGACCATGATTGTCTAGACTCTTAAACCTTAAACATGTTGAGACTGAACAAAAAAACCAAACATAAATCAGATAAATCAAAGACATCAAACAATATCCAATCTCTTCCACACAATCTTCTCAGTTATGTGTCTGATAATTCTAACATGATTTCTTTTAAAGATTTCTTTTAAGATTAAAAAATAATGTGTAATAAAAGTAAAAAGTTAAATGACCACCCTGCAGATTCGTTACCTTGACTATAACATTTTGGTGGTCAAACAATAAAATAAACTTTATCCAAAAGATGTAAAAAATAATCCTGAAACTGATAATAAAAACATTTATGTTTATCAAAGGCATACAATATTTTCTTCTTATAACCTAAAACATGTCGAGACTGAACAAAAAACCAAACATAAATCAGATAAATCAAAGACATCAAACAATATCCAATCTCTTCCACACAAACCTTCTCAGCTATGTGTCTGATAATTCTACCATAATTTCTTTTAATGATTTCTTATAAAGATTTATTTTAAGATAAAATATTTTTGTAATAAAAAAGTAAAACATAAATGTATAATAAAAATAAAAAGTTAATCCCACCACACGATTCATTATCTTAACTATAAAACTTCACACTTCCTGCTTATGGAGTCTTAAAAATAAGACTTAGAAGGTTTAAAAAGGATTTTAGATTTTCTGAAACTAGAAAACTTCAGTGAAGAGTTCACACACACACACACATATCCAGGCGGTTAAACATCCTTGTGGTCACACACTATGACCATGATTGTCTCTAGACTCTAAAACCTAAAACATGTCGAGACTGAAGAAAGAAAACAAAACATAAATCAGATAAATCAAAGACATCAAACAATATCCAATCTCTTCCACACAAACCTTTTCAGCTATGTGTCTGATAATTCTACCATGGTTTCTTTTAAAGATTTCTTTTAAGATAAAAGTAATAAAAGTAAAACGTTAATTGCACCACCCTGCAGATTCATTATCTTGACTATAAAATGGTGGTCAAACAATGAAATAAACTTTATCCAAAAGATGTTAAAAATAATCCTGAAACAAATAATATAAAACACGTCTATGTTTGTGAAAGGCATACAATATTGTCCTCTTCAAATGAGGTTTAAACAGTACTTTTTGTTTTAATTATTTCAACTATATTGATAAACTGTAGTAAATGATCAGCTGGCTCATGTTAAAACTAAATAAACTGTATATATTCAAAGCTTTCTTCATTCAGGTTTAATCATTCTTGGTATGCTTCATTGGTTTTAAAGAGCCTTGAGTTGTATCCTTCATACAAAATTCAATAACAGAAAAATATAAAAAATAGGAAAATGTTGGGCCCCCTGGTAGCTCACTGTGTAGAGCGTATACCAAATATGGGCCCTTTGCTCTATGTCATCCTCTCATCTTCACTGTCACGATCCAAAAAAAGCAAAAAGGTACAAAAGGTTAAATCAAATTCTCTAAACTCTTCCAATTCATCCCTCCATCATCCATTCCTGTTTGGCTGTGATGGCGTATTTCCAGGTCTCCACAATCTTGGAGAGCTGCAGACCTTCAGGAAACTTGTCTTCCACGTAAAGAGGCACCTCCACTTCTTTACGGTCCATGTAGGCAGCCACAGTCTCTTTCACACTGAGAAGAGGGAAAAAATATGAATCTTAACACATTACTTTCTCAGTTCCATTCAAAGAAAGTCCGGAGGTCCACGTTTACATATTTATTTATTTTTACATCAATATTTATGAATTTATGAAAAATATAACTCTCTAAATAGCGACGGACAGACAGATGGACAGACAACCTGAAAACATAAGTTGCTGTTGACTTGTTTCTAAAATTCAGTGAAGTGAATGAAATATTAAAACCAAAGACTCGATCATTTGTATTTGTGCATCATTCTATGAAGTGAGATATTTTAGATTTACTTTATATAAAGTAGAATTAGACGAATACATTTGGGATCTACACTGAAATAATGAACATTGTTCAGCTAGACAGCAGGAGTTTGTACTGTACTTAGGGGGTTAATTCACATTTCAGAGGATGCATTGGGGCTATGGGAGTAACAATTGCGGGAAAAATTGTGAAGATGTTTAAGAGGTTTACCCCCAGGATGGGTTGAAGTCCTCAGTGGCCCGCAGGCGGCCCAGATTCAACAGGAGGAACTCGTGCATCTCAAGCAGCCATTGGTCCACGTTTCCCCTGGACATGAACCCCTTCAGCTCAATCTTGTCTTCCTCTCTCAGCGGCATCTGATACTCAGCTGGATACTCCGAAAAGGGCTCCTTTTTATGGAAACATGGAATTATGGAAGTATTGGAGGTAATGGAGGTATTGTACATGTGTTAAATTATAATATAAGTGTATATTCAGAGTAACATTTTGTGATTGAAGAATACACTGAAGTGACAAACAAATAAAACTGAATGACTGAAAACATTGCTCCATATTTTTGATGGGACATAATATGACACGGTGCTCAGGTGTTTAAGTGATTTTCCATCCAGCCTAAAAATGCTGCAAAAGAAACTCTTACCCTCTTGAGATGCAGCATTTTTTCAGATTTGAGGGAGGAGAGGAGTTGCCAAAGAGAAACACAGTGTCTGAGTCTGCATCTGCTCAGAGCCTGAAGAAACAACACAGCAGAGTAAAGACTCTGTTCCATACAGTCTGAAAGAATACAAGGATTTTCTAAACCAGGTTCTGGTCATCTGGTTCAATTACATTAGAGAGAAGACAGATATCTTTATGGCGGATATCTCCAAAATAACCTAGATGGATAAACAGCACAACAGCTACGAGTAAAAATATGTATGATCTATCTATTTGATTTTGGGGTGGAAATGTGTAATGTTCATACTTTATGGGTACCTGACGATTGTTTTAAGACAGACTTGCTAGTTCACGAGTCATCCAAATTACTAAGGTTGCTGTGTTTTCAGCTTTGGATTACAAAACTACCTGTTTTCCGATGTCATTTATTATTTCCTTAAGTTAGTGTTGATAATGAACTCACTGTTAGATGACTAAGAGTCACATTTACAAGCTCAGAGTGTCTGACCTACAATAACTGTCCTTCAGTATCCAGCCTTGTTTAGGAAACCTGAACAGTCACTCCAGACAAAGAGGCCGCATATGCGTCGACATTCACCTGCGAAATGTGATGATCGATGTGGTCAACCATCTTCAGGTTGTCTTGGAGGTAACTGACCAGCGACATCACGGGATCACCACCAGTCACTGAGAGGAAACCGAGGAGCAGCTCCACAATCTTCAGAGCCTCACAAACGTCACTGTAAGAGTCCAGCTCTCTGGACAAGGCGTTACGGATCAGAGAGGACAAAGCATCCTGGGGGAACAACAGTATGTAAGTATGAATGAAGCCATAAGCCATCTGTATTTATATGTAAATTATTGTCAAATATTACAGTTAATTTACTGAATGTTCAATTATCTATGTATGAATATCTATTGCCTTTCAGATGAGAGACCTACCATTTAACAAAACGCTGTAAATATAACAAAGTCATTCTTAGAATTTAGGTGAGACTCAATGATTTTTACTATTTTATTTTCAACAAAGCAGCACTTTGTAAGAATATAATAATCTGTATTTGTTTAATATTTAGGTTAGGTTAGATTTAAGCATTAGGTAAAAAAATCTGTCAAAAAATCCCACCCAGAGCTAAACACTGTCTTTGGACTCTGCTGGGATAGGGTATTTGAGGAACCCTGGACGCTGGCTACGTGTGATCATAATCTTTTTTAGGTGTATTTTCTGGTGTTTTATAGAAAATAATATTTAGTTACAGCCCATGTAACTTTCCTTACATTCCTGTAATATATATTTGTATTTTTAACTATCTACATATGAGATGAAACACATTTAAGGAATGTAATTCTGTTTCCATTACAAAAATAATGTACAAGGTTCGTTCATTTACCTGACGCACTTTCCCTTTCACTGCTTTGAAAATGGTTTCATAGTCTCTCTCTTGTGTTTTGACCAGGGTTGGAATTCCCTAAAATAAAGCACAGTGAGTTTAGAGTAGCAGGCGTTCACAAAATATAACACAGCACATGCAATAATGACAAAAATAAGATGTAATGACTTTCTTGGTGAAAATGTCTTAATGTGTTCAATACCATCTAGGTTTGCTTAGTGAGTACAAACAAAAAGAAAAGCAATCATACAGTGATGTTTGAGGTGGCTGTTATGTTTTTATTGTATGTTTCTTCACAGCAATGAATTCAGACACTGGTGTTACAATTGACCTATTTAACAATATTATCAAAAGTAAATGCTGCTGTCATTTGTGGTTACCAAACCAGGCTGTGTGGACTCACTGTGCGGGTGATGAGGGGTTTTCCCTGCAGGAAGCGTGTGAGGATCTGCTGCTGGATCCTGGGCAGGTCATATTGTGATATTGTCTCATGGCCACGCTCCAAGCTGTACTGGCAGTTGGATAAAACTAGAGGAAGCAGGTCTTTCTCCACCTCATAGTGGATCACATGCTGCTCCGTTAGCTCTGCCACACTCACTTTGTAACTGCTGCAGACATCACAATGCAAATATGAGCTTTTTATTACGCTCCTTTTATTATACCATTTGTTTTATTCTTTTCCGAAAGACTTGAAATTATGAACTTATCCTTTACAGTACAGTGACAAAGCAGCATTGTTAATATTGCATTTTGCACCATTAGAAAATTCTCTTATGCTCTTAGCTGGAGAACAAACTTGTTTTTTGTAGCTCTGTGTATGTTTTGTACCTGCTGTCCTCTCCGGTGTGGCTATCCACAGCATTCACCAGCTCATTGTGTAACGCAACCAGGTAGCTGACCAGCCCTGTGGCACACAGGCCTGGACCTTGCCGCCGAGGCAGGAGGTACTGCAAGTCACTGTTCAGGTCCAAATCCTCGCTGCAAAATTCATCTGGGATCTTTAGCTCATCTGTTGGTTGGAGAGGGCATAAACGATTCCTTATTTTCAATACAACAATAAGTATGTACTCTCTGCTTAAGTGTTTCCTGGACGTGTGAAACAATGTCAAAATTGCATTGCTGTGGTTACAAATGCATTCAATGTAAATTAAAACCAACTGTATATCACAATATTAACACAACAGAGTTGATCCAATGAGCTCTTGTAGCACAGAGAGAAAAACAGAAATAGAGTGGACAAGTAAAAATGCACTCATTATGACTGCCATGCTTCCATCAGTAAAGAAAAAAAGGGATAATTTAGGTATTTTGAAGTGGGGTTGTTTGAGGTACTTATCCATAGTTGGTAGATGGCGGTCAGCTGTAGGTGTATATATTGCATACACTTAAACTAATATTGATTTTTTTGAGGTGGGTATGTCTTTCTACAGCCCCAGTGCATTGCTTTGCTTCACTCCTGTCTGCTTCTTCAAACTGGGGTGGTGCTAACCTCTTTACTGCACGAAGGGTAAGTATCTCATACAACCACACTTCAAAATACACAAAATATCCCCTTAAAAGAGGAAGATAAGTGCTTTACTTACGGCTAGCTACAGACTCTTTCAGTAGATTCCATGTTTTCAGGAAGATGTCAATGTGTTTGTCATACCATGTCTTCATTTCTGAAACAAGAAAAAGAAAGTTTTTTTGTTCTGTTCTGTCCCATAAGCCATGCCTCCCAATCTATTTAGAGTCAGTCCATTAGATTTTTGTAAATTCAACAATTTTTGAACAAACAAGGCTTAGGTCTATTCATTGCTCAGAGACATCACAGCTGTACCTCTTTGCCCTTCAATGAACTCTCTGATGGAGCCCACAATCTGGTCAGATGCGTTCTGGAACTTTCTCACCAAGCGTCTCTGCAGGTTTAAGATGTTTGGAAGGAACTTAATCTGCCGAAATTCTCTCTCCTGAAAAAGAAAAACACAAATTAAACATCTGAAAATCATGCCTCATGAGATAAAAAAGTCATTTTTAATTCAGCTGAAACTTTAAAGAGGTTTTTATATTCTAATTAGCATATAACATAAATTAACATAAATGTGTTCATTATTACTTCCCAAAATTGTTTTGAAAATGAAAGTATTACGAGTAAGACGGGTTAAAATGATATTTAATATTTATCCTGACAGTGGTGGAAGGTGATAAAATTAGAGTGTGTCCCTCCTCAGGAGCAAGAATGTTCTCATCAAATGCCATGGCAAGTTATTACTTATAGATTGGAAGATATATTGTAGGCATGGTTGACATTTGGTCTAAAGGTTACATAAAGGTTAAGGTTGCAAAAAAGAAAATCTCATCATCTGAATGTGCATAGTTACTAAATTGACTGAACAATTTTAACTATGAATTGCTGTTAACTCTAGATCAAAGGCCATGAGGTCAAAACGTATAACTGCTATAAATAGCTTTGTAAAGAATTATCTACAAAGAATGCCATAGCAATCTGTCCGGTAGTTATCTAGATTACTTGCTCCTCACCTTCTGCAGGAACCTCCAGAGAAGAGGCAGCTCCTCCTTTTGGTCATGCTGCTCCACAATGTGTGTGAGGGTGAGCACTGACAGCCTCTCTCTGCAGCTCCAAACTGCTGAGCTGTGGACCTGAGAGCCCAGAGCCAGAGACGTCAGGAAGGAGCAATCATCACCGAAGGTAGTCCTCATTATGAAGTTGGAAGAAACACGGGAATCAGTCCTGATGCTGCCCTTTGCATCTTGCAGGAGTTGATCAAGATCCTAGACACAAAATATTAGTAATTGTGGAAGGAAAGTTTACTGCAGCAGAAAAAATGCCAGCATATCATAGATAAAAAGTTAAATTAAATATGAAGAGAAGCTCTTTATTAAAATCCAACATAACAAATTAAATAATTATATTATTATAAAACTAGCTTATGATAAAAGTATTCTAGCCATATACATTTTATGTATGACTCAAAATACCCATTTTCTAATTTAATGAAAGCTTTGTCATGAGGGGAAGAAATTATGAGAAAAGGTTAAAGGTTTTACCCTCAGCCGAGGCGTCATAATATCTGCAGCCACAGTAGTCTCCCAGGTGTTTCTGGATACTTTGGTTGTTAGAGAAGGATCAATACCAGCTAGACAAAGACAAACAGAAGGTATTTTGTAAATTAATTTTTAGGTGACAGTATTTTTGTCAATCCTGGAAATACAGAACAAGCAAGAATGAAAAAGAAGCTCCATGATTTGTCATATGACTGACACAATGTGCAAATAGCACTACAGCTAGATAACAGTTTATAGAGCTTGTTGAAACAGATAGGAACATTAACAATTGTCCATCCTAAATGATCAACATCAAGCAGACTGTTTACCTCAAACTATAATGAATGCTATCTGTTTTTATTTATCATTTCAAGTTCTGATTAGTCACCAGTATTTGTCTCTTCACAGTGTCTCAATTAGTGTGGGTACGAATCATCTTTTTGAGATTTAGACATTAGATGACAATTATTTAACAGTGACGGACTCGCAGTGGGCTTACAGTGACTGGCCTGCACTAGCTCATGCAGGGATTTGATCACCAAGTGGACAGTTGTAACAGTGTCGTCAGCTCCTCGTCCCAGTGCCTGTGACAGCTGATCCAGATCCTTCATTATGTGTAGAGAAAGAAACAAACCAACATCTTCCACTGGTGGCTGGATGATGCGCCGGACAAACTAAAGGTACAAAGAGTGTGGGACAATGTTACAGTTGGGTTCAAAAGAACAGGAAAGAATAATTACTTCTTTATGTCTATTAAAAATATGCTAAAGATTTCCGACTACACACAAACTGCTGATGTAGATACTTGATATTTTATTTTGAGGTTAACTAACTTCATCTGCTCACCTGGGACTTCTCTGATGCTCCCAGTAACATGGCCAAATGTGTAACCAGCCTAACTAGAGTGAAGGGAGTCAGAGACATGTTTTTGGTGTCCAGGGCATCTAGATTGTTTCTCCGCTCAGGGTCTCCCAGGATGTGCCCAGGCCTTGTGTGATCCCTAAAATAATATATTACAGAATTACTCTGTCATGTGGTGGTACAACTACATTCAAAATGGCTCTAAAAAACACAAATTATGGTGTAATATGTTTTTATTTGATTAGAACAGTTTTCTTAATATCTAAGTCTGGCATACTCTTATGTGATGTTGGAAATGTTGAACATTGATAGTTCCCATAAATCACCACAATATGGGCAGCTGGCAATATACTAGATATTTTTCTACTTAAACACCATAACTATAAAAGTACTGCACTTATTGCATTTAGCCAATACTAAAACAATCATACAACTTTGCTTATTTTCCACCCACAAAATAATTACAATAGTTTTGACTGATCCATCCTTATATTATGTCCCACTCACAAAAATCCCATTTAAACGGGAAGAAGTTAGGGAGGAAACATACATACTTATAAAGACAATTTTCTGCATGACTGTAGCTTCACCATTAATGACACTCACTGCTGCAGTTGAATTGGTGTGAATCCAGGTAAGGCTGAATGATTGTCCCCTCCAACCTCCTGGCCACACTCCAGACATCGGCCTCGTTGCATAGGCAGGCCGCACTGCAGTGGAACATAGCAGATCAGCAAATTTCTTATCGACTGTATGTTTTTATGTCTGTAATTGCTTTGCATATAAATTAACTAGAACTGCATGGAAATATCTTACCTCATCAACAAAGCATGGATGATTATTTGGACACACTGTGAAAAACAAAGTAGGAATTAACAAAAGGTTTAAATATATACAATATAAAATCTACTAAAGGGATGGGATGAAGCAATTAATACTGATTACTGAGAAACTCAAGATGCAAATTATCCAATGAATGAAGCTGCAAGAAGCAATAATTTAAAACTGCAGTTTATATATGAAAGAACAGTACTTACTATACCAAGTGAGCCGCCCATAGTCTTGTTGTATGACTGCCTGGGCAACAGCTAGCATATCATCAGGCATTGTGGGTATGAATGCCCCCTGTTAGGTTAAATAAAATGAAAATGTAAAAGTTGGCATGAAAGTAATAATCAGCAATTATTGAAGATATGAGTAATTTAAAGACCTTTTCCTTTCAACTGCTAGATTTGGATTTTATAATCCAGTTTAGCAAGTGAGCAGTAATGGATTTACAGAATTATCCATATTTTGTCCGCCTTATAGCACAAAATACGTTTTATGTATCTGTAAGTTGCTGGTCAATATGAAAATGTAATTAGTTTGAAAAAAATAATTTTTTGGTCCTGAGCACTGTTTTGGGGGAAAAAAATCCCCATTCATTGAAGTCCCAATATTACTATACAATATAAGAATTACTGTTATGATTTGGCACTATACAAATAAAACTGAATTGAAAAGGCGCCTTCTATCATTTAAAACAGAGCAGCTCACACTAGGAGAGTTGAAATGGTCTACAGAAGCAGATATTATACATGTTTACCTGCATATTTTCAGGAAACAGACCAAGTTGCTTGAGTGGCATCACCAGGTTGTGAGTCCGAGTGAGCAGCACGGCTGCCAGATGGATGGTCAGCTCAATGACAGTGTTGGCTACAAGCGTGTTACCAGGAGACATGGCCAGAGCTCCCAACCTGTTGTGAACCAAGGCTGAAGCAAAATCCCTTACTTCACTTTGATGCAGATACCTTGAGCCCTGGATGAGATCTCCAAATGATTGGCATCGCTACAGGGAAGATATAAAATGGTATACAGTGAAAAAGATGTTCACACTAAAGTAATGGTAAACAGTCATTTATGATCTTATCTTGTAATGTAATGATTAATAGGCCATAGAGACTTTATGTAACTTATGTTAAATTATGTATATTTCCAAATGTGTGGCTCTGCTAGGTATGTTTTGTAAGTTGTTCAGAGATTTGTTAAATTACATTTATGTGATATCTCGACACTCTTTTTAAATCCTAATAATAGTATAGTCATAATAATTTAGATCAGTGCTTTTGTCATGAGTACTCCTCATTTGTGAAAACTGTTCTTGTGCTTATGACTTCATCAGGGATTATCATGGGTTATGACCTTTTTATGATTTTTGATTTAAAGAAAATCAGTGTATTTAATTGCATCTAATTTCAGACTGACATGGGATGGGGGGTTGTTGAACATGCAGAAAGCCAAATAGTTTTAAATGCTTTAAGCAGACGCAGACCCTTTCATAGTGGATTCATTTATCTTGTGTGTTGTTTTTGTTGCTGTGACATTTACAATTTGTTAATAAAATCCAAAATGAGATCAGTCATTGTTCATGTCTTGGCTTGCTCCTCATACCTCAGGGGTCGGATGAAGACTTGCATTTGCAGATTTGTACAGAGTTGTAACCTCTCTGAAAAGTGCCAGGAGGACGAACATTGTTCGATTCCTTGGTGGCACGGTGCATTTCTAAATCAATGGAAAACAAACAAAAAGTAAGTAGTGAGCAGATTTTATTCTACTGTTGAATGGGAAAACTGATTTCCACACAACAATAATGGACACAACTAAACCAAGACCTGCTGGTCTATTTTCATACAATAAAATAATTAATTGAACCCATGAATGTCTGGCATGGTAAACAAAGTAAAGTATATTTCATAATACACTACAACAGTATTTGTGAAATGATTACCTGTGATGATGTTGTAGAAAAAGGGCTCAAAGATCACAAAATCACTAGATTGGAACATTACTTGCAGCAGTTAAGAGTTTAGAGAGATAACTATAATTTTAATACCTCGCAGGCTTCTTCTATTTGGTCAACATCACCATCCACAACTGCCTTTGCAACTGCATCCCTGACCGCCTTGTATTCCTCTCCATACACAAGAAACTGGTCCATCTGGCCTCCATCTTCATTCTGTTCACACCACGAATGGAGTTAAAGGAGCAAAAACATTTCGTAATATATCCAAATACATGGATATCAAATGGATTTGAGATGCCGGTTCCCTGAGTCAGGAATATTTTAATAACGGGTAGAGCTAGGCGATATGGCCTAAAAATAAAATCTTTCACACCACACCCAATTTATAATGTGAATCAATTTTCTTTCTTAAAAACAAACAACAAAAGACACCATATCTTTGGAAATGTTGAATACCACTTCATCTGTCATGTCCTATCACTGTCTATCTCATATGGGACAGAGTGGGAAAATGATTTCACACCTTCCGTTTAGATGAGACTTGAGTGGATTGAGGATTGTTTTACAGAGCCTGTAGCAGCTGTATATCTCAGCATTATAACATTTGTAGTTTAAATCTTTATTTTTACATTGCAGTCATTTTTTGCACTGCCAGCACTAAAGGCCGGGATAAATCTGACTCCATGGTTTGTTTCTATGTTTTAGTAAATGAAGACCTGCACACTATCAAATGATGAGTGCTTCTGACGATTATAATACATCATGTAATAATGGTGACATTGCTTTATGATTCCTACATTTTTGGTACTGAATTTGATAATGAATGGCAGTGTACCTGCTGAAGGATCTCTATCGGGAACAGCCATGTAAACTCTTGTTGTTTCACCAGCGTCTGGACAAACTCAACACCCTGCCATTCGCTGAGCTTACGGATCAGGTAAACACGGTACCAATCATTCCCACTGTCCTCACAGAGCTTAATCACCGTGTTCAGGAAATCTTCTGCTCCATCTGGGACATTAGAGTCTGCAAAGCAGTGTAGTCAAATACACTCTTAATTGTTTTTCATTGATAATTAACACAAACTGTCAGCTGTAGTAATATAGAATACAATATTATCTCTCACCAGACAGACTGTCACTGATGAGCTTGGCAGCCACAGTTAGGGATAGACGCAATTTTGCGATGTGCTGCAGATGTTGAACAGATACTGTTGCTGGAACAGAAGTGACTTCAGCCAAAAAGAAGCGTATAAATTTTATCTCATTATTGAAGGATGCCTTAAACTCTTCAGCCTTGTCGCCTTCCTGAGGCATTTTCTCCCACATGGAGTCCTGTAGAGAAAAGATGTTAAGGGAGCATCAGTAAACTGTCACTTCAACTGACCTGCATCAGTAATCAGCAGAGACTGAAACAACAGTTTGTGGTACAGCTGCCATCCACAGTCTTCCAGAACTGGCCATCACACAAAAATATTTGGCCCACTAGTAAAGCAGAAGCAAAACCTTGTTTCAATCGTTTAAACAAATTTGACCTCACTTATTTTATTACCAGACAAATGGTTGACCTTACTGGCACTCAATCGCCCTGTAAAAAGTTCAAAGACTGAATAATAGTAAGTGGGATGTGGAATGTCCTGCTACAGAAATAATTTGGTTTCAGGAGCTCACACTTACAGACTCACAGCAACAAAGTTTTTATTGCTGCTTCATAAACTAAAAGGTTAGGAATTATTTTATTTGTGGTGAAATCTTCTTTCCATTTCTACAGTTAAATACATTAACAGTAGTAATTAATAGTACTAGTACTGTTATATTGTTGTTTTGAATATGCTTTACCTCCAAGCAGTTGATGTACAGGGCATAAAGCTGTGCTTTGTCCTCCTCATCCACAAATCTGCTGTCTTCCACTGATGACAAATGCTGCTGCAAATATTCCTTGACTTCATCAAAGCTGAAATACAAATAAGTTCATCATACCCATCATATGTACAAGAGCTTTGCAAGATGAAGCAGAGGAGCTTAAATGTATCCAGACATTTTCTCACAACCAAATCAGCAATGTTGCCAAAGACTTCTACACTGCTACTGAAATCATTTAAATTTAGATGTTTAACAGTCCCACATTAAGGTTACCTACCTGAACTTCAGCAGCAGCTTGAGGATCACAGATCGCACGACTGGATTTTTATCTGGTGACTCGTCAAAAGGCGACAGATCTTTGGTGTAAATCTGTTCATTTTCTGGTTAGACAAATAATTTGTAGTACATATTAGTAACAAAAAAGACTAATAATTAAAAAAATTTATTAAAAGAAGCAGATTGTACAGTATTTTAAGTATGTTTCATATAAACAGAAAAAGTGGCCAAACATTTGAAATGAGAAAAAGGGACAGACATAAAAAACATAAATAATTACTGTTTAAAAACCATCTAACATATATATACAAATTGTATGAAAGGTGCCCAATTATAGGAATATCTGTACATAATGGTCAAAGTTGTCATTTGCAGTATCAGGCAAATCCATATTCATTAGAAATGAAGGTAAAGAAAACAAAGAAGAAACAATGATATGGTACCTGTCTCAACCATCAGGTAGGACAACAGGTGTTTGATGACATCTTTGGCTGGTGGTGTGTTGTCCTTGAAGCACACCGTGGAGAGCAGATCAATGAAGAAGCCATTGCAACGCTGCCTGAATTCTGCATTTTTCTTGATAGAAGTCCTGCAGAGTCACAAAAATCAAATGCAAATAATATAAAAAATCTTAAGCAATGACTTTTTATCAGTGTTTTTTAGAATAATGATCTTTGCCAAATAATTTCCCCCAAATTACACTCTGTCAGAAGACTAAAACTACACACACACCCTAACCCTGACCTAGCATAGATTAGGTTGCTACTCCTCTTTCAAAAAAGAGTGTCTGATAAAGTATTAAAGTGCCCTTTCATGTTCAGATGGATGGGTGCTGGTGATAGGTGTACACACAATAGAAAATCACTGATTAAGTGCTGAGTGCACACGCATATATTTTTATATACGGCATGCATTCATTAAACAGATGGCCAAGAATCAAGTTTATGATAGCAAACAAAGTGTCACTTTTTTCTAGACCTTTAGATTTTTCTTAAATGGTATATTACATAAAAAAAAACCTCACCTGATATCTTCAGACACCTGTGGCTGAAAGTTATTTGGTAACTCCTGCCTGCAAATGGGACAGGAAGTCTGTCCTGCATCGAGGTTTGCCCTGATGCATGTGGAGCAGTAGATGTGATGACATGGCAACCCTACAGGGTCCTGTGGCTCCCTCATGCACACCGTACACTGGAGTCCGAACCTGAAAATGAAACCAATGCCAATCAGATTCCCTGAAGTGTAGCTAAATTCCATTCTTCACCATTTCATTAAAAAGAACAGAACTGTCAAAGGCCTTACCTGAAAGTCTGATCACTTGCCCTCTGCTTACAGTCCTTGAGGACTTTAATCACAGCTTGAAAAGCCTTCATTGATTTTACATCTGAGTTTCCCACCAGAACCTTAAGAGAAATAGGTCATAAATAAAACAATAGCCATGCTGAACTTATATATATATATATATGACACAGTCAGGTGGCAAAATGTGCCAGGAGTGTGTAGATCACGATACACCAAAATCTCAAGGTAGATGAGTTAAAAAAAAAAAAGTCCATCACTGGATGTAGGGCACATTGCTTGTCTGTTTGTAGAATATATTGTAGATTAAAAATTTACTCACCTTGCTTAAGGTTTTAATGTGATTCAGTACAAGTGTTCTGAGCTGATTGTCCTCATGGGGGAAACCCAGCAGCATGTGCTCCACAAACAATGACAGAATGTAGATGCGCTTCCAGCCATTACTATAGAATATATATAAATATCACAGTTAGTTTATTGTAGAAATATACGCAGATTCAACATACTCTAAGGTAGTATTTTACATCCGTGCATGATTTCCCCAGGAAGTTAGTTAGCAGAGAAAGTAAGCACACGTTTAAACAATCACTTCACTCATTAAGCCTGTGAAATGTCCACCATTGCTTGTTTTCCATGAAGCTTAATAAGAAATACAAATGCAATCATTTGTCTTTATATCAGGCCACTATATGGGCCATATGTGGGACATCCTGCTCGGCTGCTTGAGTCAGACAGCTAAGAAGTAGCACAAAACAACAGCTTCAGACTTAAATGATTGAAGCATTATTTTCATCTCATCTGAGGATCTAGGAAGAAAACTTGACTTGGTTCCTCCTGTAGTTGTTATTGGTTATTGTCTTATTTTTAAGAAAACCATTCACAATAAGGGACAATTTAAAGTTCCCAGGTCCCTGGTTGTAACCAATCTTTGACAGGAAACCTGAGCATCCAGACACAACCTATTCAGCCATACGTAATTATGTATTTACTCCATTCCTGTGCATCAGCATCTTACCTGACATCGTGGATTATTTCTTTGCATCGTCCTCCATATTGTCTGGTGTTATGTTGAGAACAAATCAACTCCAAAGAGGCTTGAAGCCTCTTGACCTGCTTCAGCCAGCGATGGCAGAGAGCATCGGTATCTAAATTAGGAGACCCCAGACTTTCAATGCATGCTGTGGCTGCGTGGACATCCAAAACCTACAGGACAGGACATAATTAGAGGGTTGTCAATATTGTTTTGTTTTTTACAGAAAGTGTTTACAGAAGCTGACCTCTCTGATTTGTGCTTAATTGATTAATCTGATCATTTATTTACTTATTGATTGTCTTATTTTACTTACACCAAATAAGACAATCACTGAATTTAAAACATCATAACACCTTGCATGATTGACTTTGTTCAGTTCAAATTGCTGATATTTAAAAATGTGTTTACCATATCTGGACAATTTCTAACATGCTGGTTTCTTCGCAAAGGAGAAACAACCTCAGGCTGAAGAGATATCATTCGTGAGAGGTTCTGAAGACGACTTTGGTAGAAATAGTAGGCGATGTGGATGTGAGAAACAGAAAGCTCAGTTTCATCTCGTTTTTGTCTGCGTATTTCCTCAACGCAGCTTCCCAGGGCCAGATACAAGAGCTGAGGAGAAAATGCACAGACAGATTTATAATTCAGTATTTGTTTTTAACCATAGCAATGAGGAACCAGATTATGGTACATTTGACTGGAGCATTTAAAACATATGAACTTACAAATAACCGAAGTGCAAGCATCACAAATAAAACATTTTCTGCAATGCAAACAAATGGTGGACCAGTGCTTAAATTCAATCAAAATCATAATGCACTTTGGTGCACTTTTTAAAAAAAACTTAATTTGACCCCTTAGAGAGCAGTGTATAATGCTTCACTTACAGTTAGCACTTCTTGTTCATTGCTGTTCATTTAATATTTTGTGGATTATAATACTTGTCACATTGGTCATTCTGTGTATATTTAAATATAGATGTACTGTGTAGGTTAGGATTAGGTAAGTATCGGAAAAATGCAAATCCCTGTTATGTATGTATGAATGTAACGCAGTATAAAAGAACTGAAATAGTTCCATCTCTGTCAACCTTATAATGCTATTTGTCAGAAGGATGTTTATTCAAATATATGCCAAATCTTTTGGCAGTGGGATATTAAAAGGGATTGTTGTCTTTGACTGCACTGGAATAGATTGTTGTAATATCAGAGCAATTCATGTACAGTACAATGTTTTGAGGAAGCAATAGTAGTATAGCAGCTAATGTACACAGTCATTAAGCACTTGATTTATGCCTACCTGTAATTCTTCATCTGATGCCATTTTCATGGTCATGGAAACAAAATCCTGCAGGTACCTTTCGTAGAATTCTTTCTTCATTTTTTTATTTACATTTTTAGCCATGTAACTGCCAAGAGGAGTGTTCAAGAACAACTCTTGGAAATGTACAGGTGAACAAACTGCAAAGAAATGTTGAGAAAGCCACTAATGTGTTAGGGTTCTACAAAAAGTCAGTTATAAAGGACAAAATCAAGGACAGAAGACATTTGGATACATTATTTAGTTACAGTATGATAATTACTTTCATGTCTGGATGTTTGCATCATGAGCCCATCCAGGAAGTCTTTGATCCACCAGCTGAAGGGCAGGAGGCAGTGCATTGTGTGGCCAAATGTGATGTGACTTTGAACCATGAAGACAGTGGAGCTGTAAGAGAGGCAGGATGCAAGTATTAGGAATGTGATTTTGTAAGACAGAGGAATCACAGGGCTCCAGGGTGCAAACATCGTACATGCTACTAAACATTTTCATTGGTTGCAAAATGACAGGTTAGTCAGATATTAACTTTTTATTTCTCCAATTCACTGCTTCGTCATTCACTCTCCAGGGCTGTGTTCGGTTTCAAATAAAGCCTAGGTTTTTAGCTATAATTTAAGAAAGATTTGGGCAATCACAGATTTCACACATGTTGACTTGGACAACGCAATGAGTGAACCAAGAACAAGTAAAGTACAAGCTTTCATTTTTCTATCTCTTCACCTCCCAGCCTGGGGGTGGTGCTGTTTAACCTGTTCCATTGTTTTCTCAGTGTGTTGACTTGTAGGTGGAAGCTGATTGGACAGGTGGTCTATGGGACCTACTTTAAAATGGCTTTGAGCTTTATAAATACCATGATCATACTCACTTGCTTCCCACCTTCACATAAGGGACATGGAGCATCTCTTTGCTTGAAAATATCTCAAGCCATAGGCTCCTGGTGTCATCGGACTCATTCAGCAGAAGGTCCAAATTGCAATCTCGGTCAATGACTGAGACCAAGTTGGCTAGAAGTGGAGTAACAACTGCTTGGATTTTCCTCCACAGTGTGTGTCTGTAAGAAATATTCACATGACTTGCATATGCATATTGGCAATGGAAGCTTGTGTAGCTGAAGTTTGCAGTGGTGCATTTTACATCAAAGCAAAATTGATTTAAATAAGTGATGAATAAATTACAAGATTGTAAGCAAATATAGCAAAGAAAAGGGTCATGTAAACAGCTATGGTAAGAGATGTCGAGGAGAGACCTACAGGAATGTCCCCCCCTCTTGAAGAGCATTGACATTAGATGCCTCCCTCAGAACCCAGCTTTTTGGATTGGGGATGCTGTCCTCATAATCCTCTAAAAGCGAATGGAGACGCTTCCTCACCATTTTTACAAACACACCTTAAAAAACAAAATGAATTTACTTTTTTCAGTAATATGTATTTTCACTGCACAGAGTAGATGTGTGTAATGATAGCCTGGTATCAAACGATGACCCTGAATGACTGATTTTCTAACCTTCTGTCTGACTTCCATCCAGAAGTGTGAGCAGGTTCTCAACTCTATGAGTGCTGAGTTCTCCACTGTCTGCTGCATCTCTGAGCATGCTCACTGCACTCTGCACACAGCTCCTCATCAGATCTGTTGTATCAAACAAATCTCCCAAAACCTGCAAAAATATAATAAAGATAAATTAACAACAGTAATCCAGCATCTGAAAAATAAAACAATTCCCTAAAAGTGAATCCCCCAGCACAGTTCAGAGGCTGTGAGTAACCGACTAGCGACTGACAAACTTCAGATTCTCCAGATAATCTCAGACAGTTATAGTTATTCAATTAATGAATAAATGGTATGCTTCCTCTATAATCTAAATCAGATGACCTATTATAATGGGATTAACTCTAAAAAAGTGTACTAACAAGCTAAAAAGGCAGTTCTCAGATCTTAGACATACCTTCTAATCATTTGTCACATTGGCATAACTACTTAACCATGAATCAGAGATTAGTACATTGTATTTTGCTTATGTGGCCTGACTGGTAATCAGGATCCTCTTGTTCTTCCAGGTTTATGAATATCGGTGGTAAATTAAACTTACAGTAGAGTCATCATTTTGTGGCACACTGGTGTGGTCTTCTGTCTCCATGGCTTGAAAAGTAAGAGAATTATAGGTTTACTTAAAAAACAAAGCATTCTTTAGAGAGAAAAAAAGATTTTTGATGAATTACCCTCAGGTGGATCTTCAAAAAGATCACTTATGCGTAGATTTTTCAAGGAATGAACATCAAACACAAACTCTTTTGATCTTCTGAGATCGTCAATGTGAACAGACCTCCAAGGACCTGGAAAAAAAGTCAGATTAATGAAGACACAAAATGTACGTTTGAACTGTTTGCTCTTTCAGTTTTGTTTTTTGTTGTTACTTGAAAAGGTTCTATATAAATTAATATTATTTCTTACTGTAATATGGTAATAAAGCATATTGTCCCTGACATGAAATAGATTTGTCATGTTCTGTGTGTGTGACTAACCGCCTTGAAACCCAACATAGGAGGTCCCCCCCTCGATTCGAGGAAGTTTCGTGACAAAGTACACAAATGCCTTTGGTTTTGTGTGTTTGTTGTCAGTAGTGTCCCACTTGTTTATTTCGTTGACGCATGAATACCTATATAAATCCAAGAGTGCAAGTAAGGAAAGAGGGAAAAATCAGAGTTTTTGCAGTAATGTTAGAGAAACATATAAAAGAAAGTAATTATGTAATAATCTTCCCACTCACTTGGCTGAGGAAAGAATATTCCTGCTGTGGGAGTCTTCAACATAGTCAGTTTGGATAATGAGCACTTTGTCTGCAGGTGTTGAGCCAAGAAATTCCCTAATATTCAGGACATAGGCGTGATTTACATTTGAACAGATGGAGTGATCAGAGTGACAGTCATATGCAGTAACATATATCTACTCAGTATAATGAAAAATATTATCAGTTTTATAATTGTCCTCAGGAAAAAACAACAACTAAGTAAGCATAAAGGTGTGAGAAAATGCCACTGTTTAGTTAGACTGACATTTGCACCATGCTCTTGTATATACTGTTTTTACACACCTGATTTTCTTGAGGAAAGAATACTCTGTGTCAAACTGCTGCAGTGATAGCAGCCTGACATCAAGTTTGGTTACATTCTGCAATTGATGAGTGTCTGCTGCAGTCAGTAGCCTGGAAAATGTTGTGACCTTCAAAAAAGCAAATGAACTGAAAATTACAAAATATTATCCAATTTACTTCTCATTTGTTATTATTACAGCAAAATGCCTCCCACATGTTACATGTTACAAGGTTATAGTATCAATCTGTGATTTGTAATGAATACTACAGCTTAGGTTAGCTTTGCCTATGACTGCAGTGGGTTATTTTCTGTACAGTAATTATTTATTCAATAACACTCTTTTGTATTTTAGTTTATATTTTCTTTCTCATGTATTAATTGAGGCACATTGTTTTTTGGGATTTCCCCTGTGATATTTGATAACACAGTAAAAAATACTTACCTCAGTGAAGAAGAAGTGGGACTGTTCCTTCTGTGTGTGATAGACAATGTAGTCTCCCAATGAGCTGTGCATCTCCTCTTTTACATATTCTTTCATTAAATGTTCCCTTTCTTCATCAGGAAGTCTGGATTTGTCCAAACGAACAACTGAGTCTGGAGTGGCACAATTGAGCAGAATGTCCTTGGCTTCATCCAGAATGGTTTGAGCATCTGTTTCAGCACTTTGATTCTCTGTTACTTGCAAGACCACGGAGGAGCATGTGTCAGAGTGGTAGCCAATGAAGACATCACTTGGAACATATTGCTTTGTCATGGAGTGTTGACTGCTTAAGGAAACAAAATTATCTACCCATTGCTGTAGTTGTCTGGCAATGTCCTTCCGCTCATTTCTAAGGACTGTGTTGATGTCAAGGTAGTGTTTTTCCAACCTGTTAATCAGCGGGATTGGAAACTGCTCATAGACCACCTCTTTCTCTTCAATTACTATAAGCCTGAAGTTTTTGTGAACTCTGCATTTCACACGATGTGTTCCTAATCCAAGATCAACATACTTTTGACCTCCTAGGGTCACATAGTATTGGTTGAGAGCATCATACAGACTTTCGTACAGATTCTGAAGGTTCAGCAGTACAACTGTCTGTCCAGTTTCCATGCAAACCTTGACCCGATTGATATTCCTACAAATCTGAGTGTATTCCTGATCCTTTGGGAAACTGGACCCAAAGATGATCTCTGGATGGATTTTGTGAGAGAAAAATATCTGTTGGAGAATCTGAAGAGCAGCATAGTTTTTTGTCAGGATCAAGAGGTAACGACTTTGGTCCACTTGGCAATCTGGAGAGATGCTTTGATTGACCAAATCATTGGTGGTGATGCTGGCATTTGCAAAGTCATCTCTGAGTTCTTTGCAGAATATGCCCATCACATCTACATCATCTTTTCCACTGAAGTTTCTCAGGACTGCACCAGTGATTTCATCTGCAGTAGGTCTCTCATTAGTGATTTTGGTAATTGAGAATACCATCTTTATCAGACTGTAGAAATCCCGCAGTCCAAAAAAACCCCTGCCTTCTTTGCATACGGTCATATATGCTTTTGCAAAAGGCTCAAAGAGGTGTCTGATCTTTTCAAGAACCTTTTCTTCGGACGAGCATATCCCTTTAGCACTTTTGATGAGCTCTTTCTCATTTGGATCTCCACGGGACACAAAAATTCCTCGATTCATCTTGGCAGGGTCTAGTGCCCAGTTGGAAATTCCAATGAACCCAACCCTTTTATGGGGTTGTGGCTCATCATCAACACAGCCCTCTTCCAGTAATGGGTGCAGTGTTTTCAGTGGCATTTTAGGGGAATCTTCAGCCAATCCAATTTCATCCAGAACAACTACTGAGATGTATTCATCTAAGTTTTTGCTTTCCTGAAAGCGGGCACACTGTTTGAATGTGTTGATGATTCCTTCAGGAGTGGAATGAGGGCTGCACTGAAAAGACACCAGATGTATCTGCTTCAGCTTCTTGTAGAGTTCGGAATGTGAGGCAGGGCCCTGCATTGCATCTGCAACTAGGGTTTTGGACAGTGATTTGGAGCTCCCTGGCTTCCCAACAATAAACAAAGGAATTCTTAGCTCAACACAAATCACCATCATAAAGAAATTTTCTTTCAGTGCCTCGTTTCTGGCTATTGTCTTACCCATGGGTACACCATTAAGTAGGAGGTCATGCATGAGTTGGATTTCCTGCAGTAATCTTTTCATGTTGTATTCATGAGGAAGCAACTGGCTGACAGTTCTCTGATATGACCCTTTGTCTTCCAAGCAGGACTGATAGCACACTCCAGTGGCCATCAAGAGTGACCAGATTACTTTGTCACTAGCAGGTTGAAACTTGTTTGCGTTTTTCTTCCTCTGATTTTGCTCCTGAAGGAACGTTTTCAGTTCCCTAGCAAACATGGGATGATTTTTGTGGAACCACACAAACACCTGCATGCAACGTTCAACATCCCTCAAACTGACAAAGCTGCATTCATCTTTCCTCTTCCTCATGAACTTTTGTGATTCTGATAAAACCTTTGTTATATTTGGAATATAATGCGCCTCAATCAAGTTGGCCTTCGCCTGTCTTTGCACTATTTGTTCAATGTACATTTTCTCTGTTGAGTCATTGAGCTGCCCAAAGTCCCAAACGAGAGGAATCATGCTGGGAGGTAACACATGAACACGATACACAAGCTGGCGAAGAGGGATTGAGCCAAGTCTGTCGTCAGTCTCCTCAGCCCTGACCCGGTAGCCCAATCCAGATGCTTCAAGCCTTTCAATCATCTTGTCTGTATGCTTCCTGTAAGGGTTGCACGCAGCAACAATCTGTAGTCCTGTTTGAGAGCCGAGTTGTTGTCCCTGCACAGAGTTGTCACAAACAATTTCCTTGATGCTGCTGATGGCTTCTGTGGTGTTTGCCTCATCAAAGAAAAGAACTGAATCAAATTCATGATTCTCTTTATTGGTCCTTGCAAGAGTTTCTGCTTCCTTCACTTTTTCATGTATCATTTCTGATGTAGTCCCTCCATGAACCTTGATCAGTTTCATGTTTTCTGCGGGTGCTCCGCACCTTCTCAATTCACACATGAACTTAATGAGCCTTGTCTTACCGCATCCTGTCTCACCCATTATGATGACCGGGATGCCACACCTAAACCTCATATGGATTGCCATCATTTTGAGAATATTATCAGTGGTCAGTTCATATGTTTCATCAGGATCTGTTGGCCACTTAATGCCAAGCACACTGCACAGATGCTCAATCTTGTCAGCTCGAGGAAGCTGATCAAAGTCCCTATTAAAAGGGACTCTCTGAAGTCTTAAGCCAGTGTACAGCTCCTGGGTCATGATGTTTCTCTTGATCACTTCCCTTGTCAAGGGATTTATGGCATCAACCCCATTCTGCTCATTGAGCTTCAGGTGAAACCCAATGAAAGTCATCGATATGTGGTCATCATTAAAAAAGATGTATGGATGTGGTTCAGATTCCCACCTTTTTCTAATGAGGAATGGAGCTAAGTCTCTTTCATTAAGCCCACTGATGTCAAATTGTTGCCTCCCTGGGCTCTGGTCAGTGATGCATAGTGATGGGGTTGCAAAGTCTTTGGACATCAAGATCATGAACTCAACCACAAAGTTTTTGAACCCACGAAGAGTGTCTCCAACAAACTCAAATTTGCAGAAGTCTGATTCCTCACAGTCTTTTAACTGAAGATTAAGAAACCAGACAAAGTTACGTAGCTCTGCCCATGATGGATCTATAATGCCACAGTAGATTAAGAGTATCTGAAGACACTTTGCATGAGTCCCTTCATTGCCCTGGTATGTGAAGTTGTCAAGATTGTCATTGTTGTAAAAACGTGTGAGGTACTGGTATGGTCTTTGATAAGCTTCACTCATGAAACATTCATCATCCATGAGGGGGTCGTCACTCTCCATATCAGCATTTTCCTCTCTCCTCATTTCCAAAGCCATAACCTCCTTTGGTGGACGACAATACACCTTAGGGAAAACGTCTGAGAATGCAAAGTTTTCCTTTCGTCCCTAAACATATACAAATATACATATATTCAAGTTTAGAATCAACTTTAGTTATTTGGAAAAATCTGTGTTTTCACATTTCACTGGACCAGAATGCAACAATAATATCAATAATTACATTAAAACAAAAGAATTGGGTTGTTTAATTTCATAAGATGAGCAATGCACAATTAGTAAATCTCAACTTACAGATCTGGAGGCATATCTGGGCTGATGATTTGTGGATTCCAGTAACTCAATAATGTATAAGTGTTTGTGGCTGCAGCGCCACATCCGTCCATCTGAATCCATCAGGTACCGCAAAAAGAATAGCTTGAATAGGAATTCATTCAAGCCTTTTTGCACCTGGGTAATATAATTTGCATTATTAAAAGAAATCTCATTGTTATTGGGTAAAGAACATTTTGACCATCTTAAGGATGAGAACCACATTATTCAAAAAAATCCAAGAACTTTCATTATAAACATTGCTTACCGAGGATGTGACATCAAAGTGAAACACCTTGAGATCTTTTTGCTTTGGTGTTTCGTACAAAGACTGGAGAACCTTTTGGTCATCCACCTCATGTTCATTTAATCGGATGCACTTCTTAAATGCAGTTCCTTGTTCAACACTTCCTTCCAGCTTTTCATACAATCTTTGGACATACAATGACTTGCCTAAAATGGAGAAATAGACATATAATTTTGCTGATTGAAATGATGGCCTCAATAAGAAGTTGAATATGCTACAGATGTTCTCTAGAAAGCAAGAATTTAGTTTCCAAAAGACACAAAAAAATCTATCAATTTAATTCTGCGCCTTGCGATTAATAATGAACTGATTTAAGTAGGGATGTCCCAGTCAAGTTTTTTTCAGACATATAATATTCACGAATCACAATCCGATACTTGTGCTTTCTTTAGATAATACAGTGCACATAGTTCACTTCAAGTGCATTAAAGTTGCTAAAATCAATCCAACGGTAGCCACGTGAGACCGAACACATTTGATAATGCTGACCTAGGTCCCCACAAAGAACTTGCACCGGGGCTTTTATTTATGGTTTTAAACTCCTCTGGTTAACCCTAACAGTTTCCTCCAATTAGTAATCTTCTGTGTATTCACAAACTAATACATTAACTGCTCCATCCGCACATGATATACCCTACCCTGGTCTTCAGTCATTGTTTTGACTATATTCATAATTTAAAAATCATGTATTTATAGTCTCTCATTACTGTAGTCATGCATTTAATTAAGAATTATTTGTTAGTAGTTAAATAAATCTTTCATTTATAAAGAACCCAATTATGTGGTTTGTGTATATGAAATATACTGTCATGAGTCAAGAACTCAATTATCTGGCTATCAGTTTTCCCTTTTAGAAGTGTGGTTCCCCGAGGTGAATTTATTGTGAGTTAAACTCAATTCATTATTGTGATTTCTCCTGATAGCTGTTGGTGTAAACCTGCTACTTCCTCTGACCAAAATTAAGGTCCTTTGCTTTAATCATTTTAATACGTTTTATGTTCCTTCCCTTACATAGCACTGGCACAGAGAGTACATTTTTGACTAAAAAACAACATTTACTCTCTAGGTAGGACTCACCCACTCCTGCCCGTCGGGATGCAACAATGCCAACAGAATGGCCACCTTTGAACACAGCATTCTTGTGATCTGAGGTGAGAGTGTAATGCCTGGACAAGTAGGTCTGCATGCTTTCCAATGGCTCTTGTGGCACAAAGTCTCTTTTGAACTGACTGAATGCAGTAGGAATGTAAGTGTGTTCTCTGTCAGAGCTGCAATAGATCACTAGCCTGTAATGATGTTTAAACTTGGAACACAGTTTCTGAAAACACTTCTCCATCGCACAGCTAACATCATATGTTAGTTGGTCTGCCCAGAGCATTGTGTACATCTTCTGGCCAATGTCCCCTGGTGTGAGACATCTCCTCAGGAAAAGCTCTACTTGCTCATAACATGTTGCAGGCGTACACAAAAGAACCTCATCATAACTTGGTAGTTGCTCGTGGTCAGTGGTCATGTACAAGCAGATACTTGAAGCCAGGACCTCATCGTGTGGGCAGATTATGAGATTAGGTTGGTTTGGGGAGAGGCCTTTTGGAAGACTTCTTCTGAGTGAATTGTCTTCTGTCTCTGAAAGTATTGGTTCTTCCCAATTATTTTCATTTTGGTTTTCTGTGACAGTCATCATTTTTAACAAACCCCCTAAACTCCTAATGTCCAAAAGGTCATGAAAAAATATTCCCTCATTCTTCATGTATCCATTCCACAACTCTTCCAGTTCTTTCAAACCAACAGTCTGATCTACCTTGTCTTCTGGATCATTGGCTGTTAAGTGACTCACATTAGCTGAAGACATATTGCTGTCACCCTGGTGGAGAAAGTAACTTTGAAAGTAAACATCTTCATTAGTCCTTTTGCCAGGTTCAAATTGATTGTGAAACCTTCTCCATGTGCTCCAGACATCTGTTTTTGTGCAGTTTGGTTTGATAAAAGAGAACATCATCAAAGCATTGTCCTCTATTTCTGCATTAACATCTGTTGGAGTAAGAACACTGCACAAGTAGAATATTTGTTCTGCTGTAAAGTAGTTTAAGTAGTAGTGATCAGATCTCTGTTGGTCCATGAAGTTCCTCCAGTCATCGAGAAACAACTCCATCTTCTGGGACAGTGCTGTCAGTTGTTCAACTAGACTTCCACATACTTGGATGTGATGCAGGGTCTTGCAAAAGTTGATTTCCATAATGATGCATGGGTCACTCTGAGTTTTGCAATAAATCTTAGCTTCCCAACACCTGAAGAGTGGGTTCCCTGCAGAATAAAGGTCTACAAATACTCTGGCAAGTCTTTGGACATTGTCAAACACCTGTATATGGAGACGATAAAGTGAAATGAATTGCAATGTAACAAAAAAACACACATTCATTCTTTTAAACATCCCATTGATCTTAAATCTCCTAAATCTATTATCACAAAATCAAAATATACAATTAATATACACCTCAGCAAAGCATTCGACTTCAGTCTGATTTTGTTCCCCTCTTCCAGACATGAGCATAAGCTTATTTTGCAACTCTTTCAGGTCCTCATAGGTGCATGTCATGTTTCTCTCATGTCCATCCTGAAGTTGCAGCATTAGGGAAGTCTCCAAAGCAAGCTATAGATAAATGAAAGGGAAACGTCAACATGAAATGGACGAAATGGATTTTATCCTGTTCTTTCAAATTTATGTATTCATTTCATGTAGTCCATTTAGTGTACCTTTTTCTGGTTTGGGGCCTTGATGATGTATATCCCTTTCTCGTTGATTGATGTTGCCAGGGACAGCGATGAAAATTCTACAGATCCATGGCTTACTTTTACAGTCTTTAACCATTCCAAATGCCGTGCTGTATCCCGCTGAAATCAGACATAAAAACAAATATAATTCTGTCTGTGAGGATGAATCTGCTTTTTATTGTTAAATGAACAATAGCCATGTATCTATTTTATGGATTTGGATAAAATTGACTTCTTTTCCAAAAATATGGTTTCAGCAATATGACAACTTTGTCTTTTTTGTTTGGTTGTGGTTAGGTTATTGTAGCAATTTAGTGAAAGTATGGTGGTAACATAAAAGGTGGAATCTCACCAGCTTTGTTGGTATATTTCTGTCATTATCAAGCGCTTTCCACAATTTTGACAATGACTCCTTGAAGGCCTCAAAATCAGAGTCCGGCTTCAATCCATACAACATGGATGAGTAACCAAGGACAGCATCATGGAAACAGGCCACTCGATCCACATCAAGGTCATTTTCTCCAGCAGAGATGGATGCGAGGTCAACAAAAACTTTCAGCTCATTGATATCTGCAATAAAAAATGTCCTTAAGCTGGTACAAATATTGTGTTCAACTCTTGTTAGCAAAAAATGGTATCTACTGTACAGTACCTTCAAGTTCTTTTTTAACCCACTGGACGAACTCTAGGCTGTGACTGAGTTTCTGAAGACATTCCCTGCGATCATTTGTAATGTCCATCAGAATCTGTTTGGCCTTTATGAAGGTATCATCTATGCAATTCAGTTTGTTTTTCTTAAAGTCTGCTTGATTCTGAAAAAAACACATTTACAGTATGAATTTGTTGAGTGTATGATTCATGATTCCTATTTAGCTCTATAAAAGCCTCTTTGTTATAAAGGTTTATTATTACAGTTAGTTAATTTTCTTCAAACTCTTATGTAAATGATACAAAGGTGGATCAATGTACAGTCAATTTAACATTTCAATCTGTATAATTTTCAAAATATTTCAGTATTTCATCTTATTATAAGACAATAAATGTGTACAGTTGATACTTACTGACAGCAATATACTCTATACAAAATATGTACAACTACATATTCTTACATCAAAGCATCCCTCACAAATTCTCCATAATGAATTAAGCCATGTAAATATGTCTGCTGTTAATGTCTTACAGGTATGGACCAGCATGTCTTTGAAAGACCTTTTTGAAGGTCAGGTTTACTTTTCCTTACTTTTCATTACTGGGAAACTTACCATTTGCAGCAGTTTCTCCAGTATGCGGAAGTCTCCTTCTGGACATATTGTGTTCCTGACATCCATGATGATTTTGGCAGATTCCATTGCGAGATGAAGTTCATGGTACTGTTGAATCTGCTGAATCCTTCCTCTGATCCATCTCCTGTTATCAGACGGATCTATTGTGCACATGATGTCTAACTCTTTCTGCAAGTCTTTGTGATTTCCTTTATAGTCTTCAAAGATGCTGTCTATTTCCTCCAGTAACAGTTCCCCACTCTTCAGACCATCATAAAGCCCTTTATACTTGCTGTAGCAGCTCTGGAATATTTTGCTGTAGACCAGATCGAGAGTGTAGATTTCCTCTGTGTTCCTTAGATGTTCAGTGTCATCTGTATCAGGTTGGTCTCTTGACAACTCTTCCACTTGGTTCATCCAGCACATTTTGAAGATTGCACTGTCTTTAACGGCATGCAGTTCTGAAGCCATTTGATGGGTGATATCACAAAGGTTGAAATAAGTGACCTGCGCCACTGCCTGAGAGGTCTGTCCATCAAGCGTGTGAACCTTCATGAATTCATTCAGATTCATCATCTCAATGTTCTGATGAAGTTTTTCATCCAATCCCTTGAAGTCAACTGTGGATTAAAAAGATATTATGAAGAATATCAAGCCACAGCCTTTTCATCCTATTGCCATCCGGAAAGAGGCACAGAAGCATCCACTACCATATATATATACGGTAATGGACGCTCACACCAGCTGCGATGCCTGTCAACATGAAGATCTAACCAACGAGTACTTAGTACTCATTACTACATTATGACGTGTGTACTCATGTAATAATGCAGTCATTACTACATTATTACTTATTAGCACTTAGCACTCATAAGTCAGACCACACTCATCTTCGATCTCTGCCTTGATTTTCTAACATTTACAGTTTGCTGCTTGCTGGACAGAACCAGAAACAGAGCCATCTCTCTCTAGCCTAGTGACATTTTGCATAATTTTTTGTGTTTTTTGTTGCAAGGGCTGATTATATTTTTCTGAATCAGTAGCTAGTGAATGTTCAGTGTATGCAAACAAATAAAATTATGTAAGAAATAACAATATAGCTCATATTAATAAAGTATAACATAACATAACATATTTATCCTAATACCATGTTTCTAAAAAGATTTGAACTTTATACTTCGCTTTCAGTGCCGCAGCGTTACCTACCTCTGACATGTTGTGGAAGCTCCTGGCAGATTTGGAGAAGATCCTTGACCATCTCCTTCTCTCTATAGACAGCTTCTACTTCATCATTTCTTAGTCTCAGTAATCTTCTCATGGTTCTGTCATCTTTGCAACGACCATCATCACAGAGGCCGTCTAGAAGAACATAAACATAGATGAACACAGTAGAATAATAACTGTGAAGCTCAACAAATTATCATGAATGTTGTAGGAAAGAGTTAATGTTTATATCAAGTGTTTAGGAAGTAGTTTTAATGCCAATCAAAACGGCTCATTCTAAGTTAACGATTATTATTTCCAGGTGATAATATGAATATGCATATGAATATTATATTCAATTTTTGGCAATAGATCCTCCTAAATGTTACACACTGGACCTTTAAATGAAGCCATCTAAAAGGTCCAGACGAATTATCAAAGTAACAAATAAATTGATTCTGTCCACAGAAACAGTGGATAGTTTTTAATCTGAAACAGGTACAGTGTTGTTCAGTTAGAATTTTTTTTTATTTGTTTTATATCTGTGACATATTCCACAGATATAGACATTGAAACTGTAGTGAAAGGTGTATATATAACGTCAATATGACTATAAACAGATAATTCTCACTGTTTTTGATTGGAGATTGGATAATGTAACATCCTGTTCCATGGTGAAATGTTAATTTTCTGCACCACACTCACAAATCAGAGACCTGCACGAGACCTGACCCGACCCACTATGATGTCCCAGCATACAAACTTTAGAGCGGTTTGGCAGTCTGAGAGTTGTGTTATTGTTAAAGTTTCTGTTAACTGGCACTGCATCTGAAAAAACAACACATTTTTGCTCTCACCCACTGCCCGCCTGCATTTAATTTATTTCTACCTGCGAATTTATATAAATATATTTTTAACTTGTTATGCAACCTTTTTGCAAGTTACAATAGCACAACTATTAATTGTGATAGTGTTTAGATTATACTTCCCAAGGTTGAATTTGCTCCGATCAATACTGTGGGAGGAGTTTGTTAAAGTACAGCGAGTGCAATTCGTCAAAAATGGCCACTAAATATAAAATGGGCAACTTCCTGTTGGGTTTGGGGTATGCATCCAAAAGACCTTTTGGTACGTCTGCACAAGATACATATAGGATATATATATATAAGATATACCTACTCACCTATCTTCAGCAAGTCAACAAATTCTCGTTTTCTCTGGAGTATTTGGTTTAAAGTTTTATTTTGGATCTCTCCACTGAGGAACTTCTCTGTCACAGATTTGAATGCTGAACTCGCCAAAGTCAGCCTGATTTGTGCTTCATCTGACAATTTGTCGATCAGTCTTCCTCTTGCACCTGGAAAACAAGTGTGAAAACATAAACTACAAAACATTTTACTATGGAACAAAAAGGAGCAGCAACAGTGAGCTGTTAGATGAAGAGCTACAGGTGACAGGTTTCCAGAAATAATTTTTTAAAGAAAATTTTAACCATCGCTCTTCAATAAGCTGCCTCCTTGGTGGAGGTCTGAGAGCATTTTCTGTAAGTATCATTATGGATTAATTACCATGTAAGAGAGGGAAAAAAAAGACATCTTGATTACACAGTCACAATCACATTTTAAGTTTTTTTTCTTTATTTTCTTTTTTTATTGTCCAGCCCCCCACAGTGTCTGAAAAACATCTGGCTCTTGGATAAATGTAGTTGAACTCAACATTAATAAAGAGCAGATTCCCAGTCATTCTTGTAACATGTGTTACATTTAAGTATTTACCTGTCAATTGGAAGACAGTTTTGGCCATGGGCCAATTCACAAGGTACTCAAAAATCAAGTCCTGGCCTTCAACATAATCTCCATTTGCATCTGTGGGCCATGTCTTCAGTATAACAACAGACATCAGGTTCCCAAATTTTGTGATGTCATGTTTCTCCAATAGATTTGAAACAGCTCTGCCAGATTTGTCCTAAAGAAAAAACAATCATATGAAAAATAAAAACATGCACAGAATTTCACCTCCAGACATGTTTTAAAGGATGTAAAAATACTTTTATGATTAATATTTTGCTTAACATGGTTTTCCCACATAAAATGAAAATGAGCTGGAAACATTTACTCTCTCTCCCTCATTGAGAAAATTGAGGAATTTAAAGGTGTCAGTGATGGTGTGGTGATGGTTTACCTGTTTATTTGTATGGGAATTTTAAGAATTCGGCTTGCATTGGAAGTCAGTAATAAGTTCCTAGGTTTTGGCTCAATTAAGCAGTAGGTCATTGTTAATATCTGCAACGATGTTGCAGTGTGTTCACTAAGTTATTACATTTTAGGTGATTGTGACTGTGTAATACTACTGTATGAGCTAGCTAGCATAATCAATTAAGTTGCATTTAATCATCACGGACCAGTTATATTAGTGAAAACTGAATAAATATGAATTCTAAAGTTAAAGTTTGCCACTACTGATGGAGCAGCTGATAACAGAGTTCTTAGGACAGTTTGCATTCAAATGCTTACATATTATAGGGCGACTCAAGGGTCCACTTTATATTAAAAAACAGAAAACTCTTACCATGGTCATAGCATTTACAATTATATTAAAAGGTATTATAAAAATTTTTAAGACATGTGTTAACTGGTTATTCACCACTTTTCAAGATATTACCTGACAAATAACTGCAATCGCCTCCAATGCACATTTCTCCATTGCGCTGCATAGCAGTGGACTTGTCTTGCTCATTTCTTCCATTTTGCTAGAGTATATTCCGATCTGATCCACTGGCTGTTCCTAGCACACAAGCACACATCCTTAGTTTTGTTTCTTGAGTGCACATGTAAAGCCTGTTAACACAAACTCAAATCCAGTCTTACTCGTTTTAGTTTTCCTTCAAAATCCTCCATGAAGGCGATTCTCCAGGATGAAGTGTGTTCCTCATGACTGAAGGACAGTGAGAGTAACTTCTCCCACACCTAAAAAGAGAGTCAAATGAATTGAAATGGGTCAGCTACATTAGAATTTAATAACTGCATACAACATCAAATGGCCATCGTACGTGTGGAAGAAAAAGAAAAACATCATTCTAAAATCATATCAGAAAACAACATACACATTACTGCCATTAATTTCTGCTTACCTTAATTTCATGGGGTACAGAGAACTCGGTACGATTCCAGTCATTAAGCAGTTTGTTTCTGAAGGTTTTTCTCCGCCATTCCCTCACTGTTTGTAATACATCCCCGATTGACTCTTCGTGAATTCTCTCTCTTGACTGGAACAGCAGTTATAAGTTACTATGGATATCTGTATTTTTTTTAAAACTTTTAGCTACAACAAACTAGCATTTAGTAATGTTTAGTAAAAGAAAAACAACAATTTATATTTTTTCTCTATACAAGACAGACCAAAAGAAAAAAAATACAGTTGTTGATGTAAACTGTATTTCAAGCCTTGACTATGACTTGGTGTGGAGGCATAAAAGTGTGTCTAACAGACTGACAGATGAGTCTCACCTGGGACTTAGTGTGATCGTAGGCCTTGGCAATCAGACAGACGAGATCAAGGAAGGAAATAGGAACACCACAGCAGTCTGGATCTGTTATTTGACGGCAGATAGAACCAAGAAGCCTCGCTGCAGTTATCAGGCAAACCTCTCCATATTTGTCATCAAATCTGTGGGAAAGAATCTTTTGATTATTGTTGTGTATGCATAAAGATTGCTAACAATAAAGATATCAAAATTCAAAGACATTATAGCATACATATTGTATTACAGTAACAGGTACAGTTATTTATTTTACCTTTTATGCCATTGTCTTTCTTTCATTATAAGTTGAGATGCCAACTCTTTCAAAGCCTGTCATCAGAACAACATAACACACATAATTTGAAGACATACAGTTAGTGATGAGGAAATTCATTTAAGTAGCATTTATATAAACCTGCAATAACAGTTTTTTTTTCTAATCTTAAGTTCTGTACACAACACTGACACATCTCTCACCTTCCAAACTGATACTGCAAACCTGTTAGCAAGCATTTGTTTATTTACACATCCAACAGTTATGGAGCAACATTATCACTCAATTGGAGCCTTATATCTGGCCACCTGATGAATATAAGACCAATGCTCTTTTTCAAATCTTTTTTTGGTCCGTAGCAACTGCAATATCTGTCTCTTTAGCTACATGCTCTGCTATGTTTACCAGCTAGTTGCTAACTGTGTCTGTCTGTAGTCTGGTGCTGAGCAGTGGGTTTTTAAAGTTTTTGCACTGAAACTGACTGCCCGTTTGAGTAGTAATAGTGAAACAAAACAGTTGAAAAAATTATGGACAAGACAGCTAACAATGAGCTTAAACTAATTGTAAAGCTCGGTGAAGTCGACGGGAGCTACAGATTCAGGTAATCATTCTCTATATGGTCATCACTATGAGCAACCTCTTTCACACTGTCATGTTGTTCTCACTTTATTGTTTGAAACATTGTTTCAATAAAAATAGAATATAATAGCCACTTTAAGGATACATACCTTGTAGTTGGTTATTCCAGATTTAATACTGAACTGTATGTAATGAAGAATGTCTAGAAGCTCCTCTTGCACACTGAATATGGACGTGAAGCTCACTAGATCTTCTACACGCAGGAGAGACATCCAAGAGTGCACAAGAAGACGATCGATCTCTGCCAGGTAAGCATGTTCTCTCATGATCAAGATCACACTCCTAATTTAAAATCAGAATTGTTTATGGTGACAAATGATGGTGAGGTAAAAATAACTATAACAAAAACAAAAGACCCAGAGCAGAGACTTCCTGAAGTTGGTTGGACATGGTTGTCTGGCAACCTCATGGTGACAATGTTTTTCCTAAAATGTTAATGATTTAATTTAAAATACTAGGATAAAATAGTGACCACTGTTTTGGATTTTCTGGATATTTGAGCAAAATACTGTAACAGTTGGTTCTTATTGTTATTTCGAGCCACTGATATGCAAAACTGTTTTTGAGGCGTTTTCAGAAAGTTGTAATTATAAGTCTTTACAGGAGAAAAATGCTTCCATACCCTGTATTACCGTCCCTGTAAACATGTGCTCCGTTGCTCCCCTTCAAGCCTGTCCAGGAGTCAAACTGTGGATTCAAGACAGGTGGAACTGGCTGGAATGGCTTACTTTCTCCTCTCAGTAGGTGAACCAGAGGGATGACCAAGACCCACTTCTCAATATGACGTTGTCTAGCATTGTTGCACATCATCTCAACAGCATCTGCAACGCTATACCAGTGGGGAAGTCAGTGTTTAGTTTCATTATATTTACAGTGGCAAAAATATATCATTGAAATTATATCATATTATAGATCCTTAGTTTCTACTCTGTACTATGTTGTTGGAAGATGTAGTTGATTGTGTTCATATCTCAATCTGATTGTTATCTTATTTTAAACTCAAACCACACATTACTTACCTGTTTTTATCTGATAAAGGGCTTGCAAATGTTTTCCAGAAAGAGAGGAAATGGTGTTGTGGTTTCTTAGGCAGGCAAAGAAGATCACATAAACTAGAAAGTTGATCTCTCATGTCATCTTTCAGATATTTGTTGTAAATGAGCAAACTGACAAGTCCTGCATGCAGAGGTGGTAAGAGAGTTTCCTTCTGCTTTGTGGGCTTGATGTTGTCCTCCAGAGCACATCTGAGCAGCTTTTCCACCTAGAAAAAGTAAAGGAAAAAGGTAACAATCAACTTCTAATACTAATATCATTTCAATTTGTTTGTTTTTAGGGGACCATGACAAGGTTATAGAATAAAATATTTGATATTTACCTGTTCACTACCGTAGGGTAATCCCCACGACCTTTCCCTGCCATCATGGAGTACAGGATAGCTGTATGTATAGAAGAACTGTTGTAGCAGGAAAAAGAAGTTGTCCACATTTGGTTCATTCCCAAGATGTAAGAAGGTCAAAGATGATATCCAGCATCACTCTGCCAGCTAGGTCTCTCCCTTTCATTACAACTTCTTTGGTTGAAAACTCTCCGTACCAGATATTCTTCTTCACCTCCAGATAAATCACATCATCATACTGGTGCCACTCTCCTTGAAAGTCCAAGAGTACAAAATAAACAGGGATAATTTATGTTATATATTAATTTTAATAACATCCAAACATACACAGGTATATACAGCAGCCTTTATAACCATAATAACACTCACTGCTAATACTTCACTTTCATTCCAGTGCTCCTTAATACTGAAGCGCCCTTCTTCATGCCAGCCTTGTCTTTATGTGATGAATATACACCGATCAGCCATAACATTATGACCACATGGGCACCCTGGTGGTCATCATGTTAAGCAGCCACATACGCAACAAACTGTGATGAACTGTGTGTTCTGACACCTTTCTATCAAAACCAGTATTAACTTTTTTCAGCAATTTGAGATACAGTAGCTCATCTGTCTGATTAGACCCCACAGGCCAGCCTTCGCTCCCCACGTTCATCAGTGAGCCTTGGACGTCCATGACTCTGTCTTTGGTTCACCTCTTTTCCTTCCTTGGACCACTTTAGATAGGTACTGACCACTTCAGACCGGGAACACCCCACAAGAGCTGCAGTTTGGAGAAACTCAGTTGTCTAGCCATCACAGTTTGGCCCTTGTCAAAGTCACTCAAATCTTCACACTGCCCATTTTTCCTGCTTCTAACACATCAACTTTGAGGACCAAATGTTCACTTGCTGCCTGATATATCCCACCCACTGGCAGCTGCCATGATAACAAGATAATCAGTGTTATTCACTTCACCTGTCAGTGTCAATAATGTTATGGCTGATTGGTGTATATAAATATTAACCAAATCCTGTCCTACAATAATAATAATAATAATAATAATAATAATAATAATTATAATTATAATTATAATTATAATTATAATAATTTCCTTGACAGTGTCAACAAACAAATTCTATATATTCTAAAATACTATAAATCAAATAATCCAGTAAAATATTTTACATACAATACATATGTTAAAACAGCCCATCTGACAACCTACATCTCACTTTCAAACATTGCCCAAACATCTTACTGTTTGGAGAAGGTGTCCTAGATCTTAGCATCTGTTGTCCCCCTTGGTTCCCTAAAATAAACTTGCTGTCTTCTCTTGTGGACAAAGTATGTAATTGAGTTTCTAGATTACCTCAAATTTATCTTTTGAGGAATTTCTATACTGCCATTTCTTGTTAATTCAAAATGTATGCCAATACCAATGTATCAACAATAAACTAATACTGGCTCATATCTGCATGGCTGATTTATTAGTTAGGCTTTAGTCTGTAAACACGAATACAAGTTTCTGTTGAGAGAAGTGAATCTGAATTACCTTCATGTGTTAAAAATTCCTCTTTGATTTTCAGGCACCTGTTGACATATTGATTTCCATCTTTCTGGTAGATGGTCTCATACATGCCCTGATAGCCATTTTCACTTTGCTTGAAAATGACGTATTTGTAGGGTATGCTCTCATCAATGATGTTCTTGGGAATCTGAACTTGTCCTTCAACAAGATATCTTTTGTCCCCTAGTGGCCTGTGAAACACAGTTCACAGTTATTATTAGTGATGAGACAGGCTAAGATGTGACAAATGATTCATTTCAAAGCAAACAATCAACTAAATAATTGTTACTCTTCTGCTAGGGGTGAAGAAAGTCCATAATCACAGTCTGATTTCATTATTTCATTGGGTTTTTTTTGAAGAGTTGAAAAAACTAATATTTTGGTATAATTGTGAAGAACACGTTTTTCAAAAGAAGTCATACCTAGAGAACAACATTTCCAGGACATTTTGATCCCATGTTCCAAGCAACTTTTCAGACCTTAAGAAAATCCTATCCTTCCCTGGATCCAAGTCTTTGGCAGTGACAGCATGGAAGTACACTGTCATACATTCACTGATGAAAAAAATAAAGTACATACATGTTACCCCATATTTTATTTATACAATTAATAATAGTATATCAAAATATTTTTAGAATGATAGCAATACTTAGAAGTCTGATCTGAAATGTTTTCTCTCTTTTGGTTATGATTTAGGAACAGGTGACCTTCCGGGTCAACAGCAGATTAAAATTAAAATACATTTCTCGCCACTTACGTTTTTGGTGCTTGATGTTCAGTAGATGCTTTCAAAATATTTGCTGCCACAAGACCCATTTTTTCATCACTCTGACTGAGAGGGTAGGTGAGCACTGGTGACCTGGAGACATCTACATCCCCTTTGCCTGGCTGCCGTTCCTGTCTCTCTGTTAGGTTTGTGTTTGTTTTTTCATCAGATCTTGTGTCAACAGCCTGTGAGAAAAAATACAATTTAAAGAGTAAACAAAGCCCTGATCGGATTTTCAGGATATTACCATATCTATTGTATAATGAATACAGCTAAAACATCCTGAAGTCCTATGGGAATCTGAAGCTGAAGAATCAACTGTGTACTCTAGTTTTATCATACCTTTTGTATTGTCACATTTTACTTGTAAAACTCAAATGGACACAGAAATATTACCCACTTAGGCGGTTGGTAAAAAATACACAGTCAATGGCCTGTATCCATTATTGTAGCCAAAATATGGTTTTCATGTTAGACTGATGAAAATCATTGCAAAATTGTTGTCAATATACAATTATTATACATAATTACCATCACTATTATCATTTAGTACTTGTTATAAGCTAATGATTTAGGGTTTGAATCATAGCAAGGGTTAAAACTCAATGTATTTAACTGATAACTACCTCACTGCTTTTAGCTGTTTGCATTGTTACTGGACATGGATCAGCAGAATCATCAGATTTCTTGGGTTTGGGTTTTTTATTTGGGTCATCTGAGCTACAGCCTCTCTCATCTCTGGCTGCTTGGCCTTGTTTTCTGTCTGTTTGTTTAGGGAATGCATGCTGTTCAGCCTTGGTGTGATGTTCAATCTCCTTTGGCCTCCCAGAGAGATTTTGTGTCTCAGGATGGATTCTTTTATCTTTATCTTGTTCACTGGCAGACTGTTTTGCTACTGAATCACATTCTTGAGGGGTTTGCTCAGACGATTCAGGTGCAGTGGAGCTGGTTTCTTTAGTTAATGTTGGTGATGACGCAGAAGTAGACAGCTCAGAAGGAACGTCACTTGGCTTGTCAGCAGGAATCTGCACAGGGACTGTTCTCTGTACTAATATCTGATGGAGCTGGTTGTTCCTCTGTCAGTTTATCACTGGCAGGTGTAGGGGAGGGCTGTGTTGTGGAAACAGACATGTCTGATCCAGGGGACACCTCACTGCATGATTGAGAGTAACTTTCACAAGCTGTTGTAGATAGCCTCTCTTCCTGCTTGCAAGGGTCTGTGACTTGTGACTTTGTGGTAGTGACTGACTCGCCAACTGAGACTGTCTGACTGGGGGATGAGGTTGTGGCTCCATTTTCCAGTGTGGCTGGGCTGGCAGCGTTATGTGATGGGTCCTGTGGTTCAGCGTCATCTCTGGCTGGCTCTGGGTCATCACAAACCGGCTGCTGGCAGAAATTACCTCATTAGGTGAGTGGTTAATGTGTACAGCCAAGGAACAGTTCTTCAGAACACAATTTAATAAAATGAAAAAGATCCATGTTAAGGAAGACAATATGATAAAAATATTTTAATTACAATGGTAACGCCATCTTTTTTCAGTCATTCATAGCTATGTTAAACTAGAAAGTCTTAACAAGATAGATCCAACTATTAAACTGTGTCATGATGATAACTGATACATTTCAGTGACAGTGACCTCTTGTTATTTCAGCTACCATGGAGGAATTCATTTTACAGAAAAAACTTTCTTTGGCCTTCATACTGAAGGAAACTCAAACAGCTATTGATATTTTTCAAGAACAGGCCTGACATAAGCTGTGAAACACTGACAGAATATAATCAGTAGATAGAGCTTCTAGGTCTGAGAAATGAGGCCAATGCTTTAGTACCTTAAACCAGTATTCTTTCTAATGGCCAGCAGGAGGCAGCTCAGTCATTTACACAAAACAAGCCTTGTTGTATTCAATGTAAGGATAAAATGACCGTCCTTCTCACTTGATTTATTAGCTCAGTAAACAGTTTCCCTATGAGTTTATGGTCTCTTTTGCTAGTTTCAACAAACAGCATGATGTGAACATATGTAAACTATGGTTCCATTTAGAGTAAAATAGACAATAAAGCAGGGTATGCTTGTGATTGACAAGTCATTCTCAGTGAGTTTGTCCAGCACAACTCCAGAAACTGAGATCAAACAGTCAAACAAGGCAGTACTGATCAAATAAGAATCAAGATTTGGTTATTGCATTGCCTGTTTTTCTCGCCTAACATCCTTTTAGAAACATTAGTGTACTATTTATCTGTAACATAAGAAAGTGTTTGACTAAGTAAGCTGCCACACAACAGGGAGATAGACTTAATGCAAAACTAAGGCTTCCAAACAGTACTCTTGTGTTTAAATGACTGGTGACTAGAAAGCTTTGTTATTATAAGTTGTCTGTGTTCTGCTCTCTGTGCTCCAGTTTAGTTTCATTCCTATGGTTTTGTATTTTTACTAATAACCGAACAGACCTGCTGCTGCTGTTTCAAATTAAAAGCCTTCCACTATTGAACCAGTTGAGGGCTTTTATTATGATGGAGTTATTGGAAATGCAGTGTATTTGTCAGTCAAATCACAGAACTGAACTGTAGTTATGCAATTGTTAAATAACAAATAGTCAACACCACTATATGAACACATTAAGTGGTATTTCGTCACAAGCAAATACTTCCAGCACTGCTGAGGGCATCAGCCACACACACCGGCTTGCCCTGCAAATTTTTTTATGAGCTTGTTTACCGCCCTAGATAATGTTGGTGTAAACTAGAGGGCAGAAAATGTTTTAGTTTCAGCAAGAGTAAATAAAGGTTTTCTTGTGGGTATGAACAATGCTTTTCTTTTTCAACATTACAATACACTTTTAATGAGCATGAAAACGCTGTCAATACAATAACTGTTTCTTAGTCTTTTCACCTTTATCTGGGCAGTGTTTTCTTGTTCTTCTTTAATGCATTTTGGAGCTGGGTCTCCCTCCTCCTTTTGGTTCTTCTCCTTAGCAGCGACTGATGGTTGACCTGCTGCTGATGTGGCCACATCTGGGAAACAATTAATGTTATGTGACATTAATTAGATAACAGCATTGTTTTATGGTCGCACCATAAGATAAAAGATTAAAGATTTTTTTAAAAACATCACATATATGAAGTGATTTAATACTGATTCAATGTTGGTTTTTAATAAATCAGTAGATGAACTTGTGGATGTCCACAAAAATGATGCACTTAACAATGATCCCCCATGAATTTATATTTTACCCAATAACCATTAGAAATTAACAGAAAATTGTAAACTTACCTTGGGTTTCATTTTGAGTCAAGGCAGGTAACTTGCAGCCACAGTTAGGACAGAATTTATATGAACTTTCCACTTGATATCCACATTCAGGGCAAAACATGATGCATCTGTTTAGACAAATAACATTAGGAATTGAGTAACCTTTAGATATATTTGTTGAGCATTATAAGCAGAATTTTTGCTCCTTTTACAAATTACTTTAGCCATTTAATTATTTCCTTGAATAAAGGTCAGTAAGAATGTATAAGAAGAATAATAAGTATATGTATAAGAAGAATGTTCTGTTAGGAGTTTGTCTCACTTCCTTGTTCCTCTCTGTCTGTTTTTTATCTTTCAACAAGAACACAGCGCAGAGTGATCTGCTTGAAATTCAATAGGCAGCATTTAGTCAAGCCTAATCCTTAAATTAATTAATAACAAATAATTATTACAGTAAATTCTATTGTTATACAAAAATAGAATTAAAAAACAATCCTCTTAGTATCACTAACGTTGAATTTACAATTGCAGACACATTACATAAACATTCTAGTCAGCATAACCTAATGTTTTATTCATAAGATGAACTTTTACAGAAATCCTACCTTGTTTGCTCTGCTTCTTTACATGGTTCACACTGAAAATCTGAGCAAGTAACTGACGTTATATAGCTTACAGTGGGTTATCCATTTACTTTCATTTTCATTTACAGTAAAAAGGCGTGGCTGCTTTGACTTTTTCTACTTCACTTCACTTGACAAATACATTTCCCCAAAGAATTTCCCAGAATGCAAAGTCATGCATTTTTCCTAACTGAAACAACTGCTATAACTCTTCAATAGGCAGCGATATGGTCGGGACATATATAATGTGTACTGACAGGGAAGCCCTATTAACTGCATACCTTCTTACTGACAGTTATAACTTTACAACACAACAATTAAAAACCCATAACACCATGGCACACAACAATATACTGTATGACAGTTTGTTTTTTACTTGTGCAATATAACATCTTATAGAATTCTCATTGTTGAGAGTACATATGAGCCGAGACGGTGTTTAATTATGACTTGATGAACAATTTTTTTTGTCAAAATATAAGACAGTGATATGTGGTTAATTTGAATTGACTTTTTAATCAGTTTGTTAAAAAGGGGCTATTTTAAATATATTTCAGTGCTTAGATTTTTTCATTCAATCTGTCTTATCTTTTCAGACCCTGCCATTCCCAGCCTCTCCAGCAGCTGTCACTAGAGAGCTTTCCTGCCTCAGCCATCACTTAAACATCCTCCTTCCCCAGCTGTTCCTCATTCTCTAGCGCAGTCCAGTATAAGCCTTGAGTCAATACCTTTCCATGCCAGTTTATCTATATCGCTTACCAGTCATAGTGTACCAACCATTAGTCTGTCCTGTCTGCTCCTCTCCTTCCTAATGACCACTGCCCAACCCATAGTCCTGTTGTTACTGTGTTTGGACTGATCTATTGTTGCAGAGTAAAAAACGTCCTCCATTAATGAATCCTCCATTATCTGCATCTAGGCTCCAATGCAATGTTTTTATGGTCCCTGTATTGTTTGTGTCTCAAGCTCTACTACGAGGACGCACAAGGACACACACACACGTGGATGATGCAATATACATTGTTGCTGACTGCAGACTTTAGGAAGGCACTTTGCATTTTGTCTTGTAAAACTCTACTTTACTCTTAAGACTATTAACTTCAATATTTATGCATGTAACTACATTGATTGGCATTGCACTACAGTGCTTCAGTGCAGCACTGTTGCTGAGCAGAACCACTGTAGGTATTGATGGAGTACTGCAGCTGTGGTCCTGAATTACTGCTTTTGCTACAAGAGGAACAGCAGACAAGGAGGAAGTGTTGTACCAGTCTGAGATGTATTTGCATTACCAGATTGCATGATGATATTTACCACTAAATGCCAACAAGATGAGACAACAATTCTGGATTTGAAGGCTTATTTATGATTTAGGACGGGTTGTAAAAGGTGACTGGGAGAGACAGAACAGGACAACTGGAAGAAAAACTGCAACCAAGGAGAAGACTAGAGGGCAGAATAACCTTTGAAATTAATTAAATTCAGGACTAGCGCTCAGCCAAAGCAGTTGAATTGCCAAAAGGTCTATTTTAATGGCACTGACATGAAACAGCAGGATGTGTTGAGTTCATGTGGGGAATATTTTCCTCCCAAAATGCATGCATGCATAATATCCAAGATGGCATTTGTGAGGGAGGAAAATAACTCTATTTTCCACCGCCTCTGAAGTCAGTGCTCAAGTAGCGTGCTAAATCATATCATCTCAATGCTAGGCTGAATTCTTGACCGTGCTAACAGGCTTGGACTGTGTGTGTGTGTGTGTGTGTGTGTGTGTGTGTGTGTGTGTGTGTGTGTGTGTGTGTGTGTGTGTGTGTGTGTGTGTTTGTGTGTGTTGGGGGGTGTGGGTGCTAATCTCAGTGCTACTGAGTCCTCCCCCGCTTATTTACCACCCACACACCTCTTCCATACACAGACACACACACCACTGCAGTCGCCAGCCAATCACTACCTCTCTTCCTTTCAACTGCATTCACCTGCGTCACTCGGGCATGTGTTGCCATGGTGATCACTGATGCTCCCCCCACACTTTGTCTCTCTGCCTCTTCCAGTATGAGGATGAAGCCGACTTGTGGCCGATGATGCAGGCAGGCTGCAGACGTCACTACTTCCCTCGGGAAGAAGGCCTATTTTTACCAGTGGGCACAAAGTATACCAAGCTGCCCAGCATATTTATGGAACCGCATCTAATCCCAGCCTGCCAGGAAAACATCTCCCCCCACGCTCTGCATCTCTCTCTCTCTCTTTCTTCATTCATCTCACAGAAATGCTGTTCCTTCCCAGGCATATTTTCATCTCGTGAATTGAGACGACAGCAACTTGTGAAGGTTTTGAAAAATCTTTCAGTTTTAGTGTCTGTATTATTTTATCTGTGATACTTTACTTATCAACAAATACTGATGCCACACACATACTCACCCTCCACAGGGAGGTCAGAGGTCACAGTTACAATCACCCAAGGAGCACCTGAACCAGAGCTGGCAGTGATTTGCTGTTGCCTGTTGAGCCAGGGACAGATAACATCGCCCACAGGTTTCTAACTGGACAGGAAATAGTGTCAGCTGTTGGAGGCAGAACTGCAATAGTGAGGTAAAGAAAAAAAAGAAAGCTGGGTGCACTATTAAACATGTATAAAGCTACCACACACTACTACAAATCAAGAATGTGCTGGATGCAATGGAGACAGGTGTGCTGATGATTGGCCTTCTTTCCAAGGTGGACTGATATTGAGGGGCGAATTCATAAAGAATGAATTAACTTGAAACTCACTTGAAACCCTTCTCAAGGTCCATTTATGCAAAACATACTGGTGATTATAATCTTTTTCAGCTTAGTGAGGTTTGCCCTTGTTCTGAATCTCTTGAATGTTCATCTGTGGTACCAGTAATATTTGTACTCAAGGTGTACTAAAGTATCATGGTTACGCAGCATTTGAGTCAAAAATGACCAATTATATCTAAAAATGTTTGACTTGAAAGGGAATATATTGTAATTCTAATTATTCTGATTATATATTAACTCAGCCTGCTCTTTTATTTGTTTCTATCTGTGGAATATCTCTCGTTTTTCTATGACTCACTCTTTATTTTGTTTTTTGTCTTATTTGTGCATCTTTTTGGCCTGATATGGCAACTGAAGCAGGTGTGTACAAATACTCAGGGCTTAAAATGGATCAGCTCCATCTCCTTCAATATCATCATATCATATTGCACTTGCAGTCAAAGTCATCATAAAAAACTTAAAATACCAAAACCCTGGCACCCTGGTGGCTCACCTGGTGGAGCTGGTGTCTCATATGTCGGGTCTGGGTCCATGCTGCAGCAGCCATCGGTTCGACTCCGTCCTGTCACCCTCTACCTCCTTATACCTAACTTATCAAATAAAGGCATAACAAAGTACTCATCATGCAGAATGGCCCATTTCAGACGTACATAGTACATGATCCTTTTTAGTGTTGCTGCTAGTAAAAATGGGTCAGTGTGTGAATTTTCCCCCGTGGGACCAATGAAGTATTAATACGTAATAAAAGTTTGTTTGTGTATTTTGTATTATTACTGTGAATCTGCAGAGTAACTACTGACTAAAGTTATAAGATTAATGTAAAGGTAGTTGTTTTACTGTTAGCTAAGTAAAAATAACAATACTCTGAACAATAAAGTAGCACTAAATGTAAATAAATGGAAGTACTTCAAACTTGTAGCGTTATTTAAGTACAGTACTTGAGAAGTAAAATGTACTCAGTGGTTAACTGGTTATTTTCCACTAACTAGCCTTTTAGATATCCAACGTTATAGCCAAGTGAGCAAGTTAGCTATAGTAAACAGGCTGATAGGTAGCCAGCAAGTTAGTAACACTTAGAACTGCTGAGCAAAAACAGTAAATACCCGTCAGATAAAATGTCTTTTGGATTCATGGTGGTAAACTTGTGTTAACCAGTTTTATGGTTATTCCTCCATACGGCTGCCCTGAGTGTTGCCTCCTGGTGTGTGTGTGTGTGTGTGTGTGGTTATGAATATAAAAACAAATCTCTTCCCCATTTGAACAGGACACAGACTAAAACATCACAATATAAACTCATTGGGAAATCTTTTATAAAAGTAAAAGAAGCAGAATGTATAAAAAAATATGTTTGTTTTATGTGAAAGGATGTGAAATATTGCACTGAAAAGAAGCTTTTGTCCATTACTTGGCTTAGTTTAACTCTAAATTATGTAAAATGTGGTAACTTTACATGTTTTTGAAAAACAACCTTTTTCAATAAAGTTTTAAGTTACTTGTATTTTGAGTTATTCTTGCTTAATTAAAACAACCTAACTGCACTTCGATTGATATTACCTGGAATGCACAATAAAAATAACATGATTAATTAATTATTATTATTAATTAATAAACTAAACTAATAATAAACTCAAATACGTTGTTACAAGTAGTCCAACATTTTAATTTTTAGTACCAAAAGTAAAAGTGCTCATTAGGCAGAATTTCAGAATAATGTTTGTTATATTACTATGATTATAATTATTGATACATTAATGTGTAAATCACTTTATTGTTGCAGCTGATAAAGGTGGAGCTAATATATACTGCTGGGTAGCTTTTAAATTTCCCCAGGGAGCAATATAGTTTTATCTTATGCATTTAAGTGCAATAGTAGACAAAACAATATTAGGAGTCCAGTAGAAGCGAATGAAGGTCTGTGCTTATTGGACAGTCCTCCTTTTTCCCTTTTTACAAATAAGAAAACAAGGTTTAAATTAAACATTTATAAGGACACAGATATAATAAGACATAATCATACAGTATACCCTAAAAACTAAAAACCCGTTGCTTGAATTTAGTTTAGTTCTGTCTGTGTTCAGGAGATTTTCTGAATATGCAGTACTTGTTCAGGGGATGTTTGAGCTATATTTATATAAACCCAGAACAATAGTGGTATACGATCAATCCTAGGGGCACATTATTACACTGCGGGATACTGGAAGTGATGTTTTGAGTGTGTACACACTACACTGATGAGTACACTGTAATATTTACAAACATCCCCACATTACATGTGATAGAGTAAACCAAGCATCTGCATACAAATACCAGCGTATGAGCAATTTAGTCCTCTGACCTTTTGGATGGTGGGAGGAACCCAGAGGAAACCCATACAGACATGGGAAGAAGAAAAACACAGAAAGGACCAATACGCATATTTAAACAACCACTGAGCCACTGTATCGCCCATCAGCAGCAGCAGCGCAGTTTCTGTCCAGATGTGAAAGATCAACCCGCTGTCTTCCCACATTAACTGCAGAGGTTTCAGTCTTTTAAAACGCGCCTCATATATATGTAGAAAATGCTGCACCGGTGGCTATAAAATCATATTCTCCTCAAATTAAAAGGTTCTTTGTGGTAACGTTTAGTTTAAAATCAAACACTCAAGGCCTCAAGGTGAAATAAAAATTGCATGAGACTGTAAGAACATTTTTCCACAAAATGAAATTTGCATTTTTCTGTTTCACAGTCGGGTTGGAAAAAGGATGGAAACCACCATTTGAGATAAAGGAGGCACGCTGATTAACACTTCTGTCACTACCATCACTCCTGTTTTACTCTGGGAAAGTAATATAAATATAAATATCATTGTTTCTGTGGGTTTATTAGATTGTTGCAGCGGGAAATATGATATTAATAAACACATAAATATTATGAAGTTATGATGAATTTATATTATACAAAATACCAAGAGGTAAACGAGACAGTGTGAATGTATAAATATGTGTAAATATGTAAATATGAGTTAAGAATAGGGTGTGATATTCCTCTATACCAGAAACACATGCATATATTTTAGCAACATACTATGGAAAAACGTATTAATCAAACACCGGATGCTTTTGTCTATTTTTCTACAACAGCTAATGTCGAACCATGAAAAGGTGTAGGCATGGTAAGGTTTTGTGGTTAAGTGTGTGAAATTGTCGGTGTGTCTTTGTGTGCAAACACACACACGCACACCTACACACACACACACACACACACACACACACACACACACACACTCTTACGTCCTCCATGAATGTGGAACTTCTCCTACGTACGCTTTGAAACTACGTCATCAGACCCAGTGGAGCAGGTTTGTGGCATTCACACAAAAAAGCTACGTGTGCCTACTTGTCATTATTTACTTAATTGACTGAACCCAATGTGCTAAATTAAAACAGAAAAAAAAAAAAAAAAATAAATTTATTAATCTTAAAGCATCCCTAAAATTAAATGAATCCTAAAGCAATATGTCGAACCAAAATCCCATTTTTGTCCCTTTAAAGGGGTGAGTCATAGCAAAAAAGTCCATACAGTGACACAACGCACTGCTCCCACCATGTTTACCAACCACAGAACCCTTTATGTTTAACATTTTAGGTATTTCATGATCTGAACTTTATTTTTTATTTTTATTTAAAATTTGTATATATAATATATTCATTTATATTTTTTAAATAAATAAATAAATCCAGAATGATTGTGTGAAAGATAAATGCTGCAAAAATAAATGAGATCTAAGATAAGGTTGTGTTTTATTTTTGAGCACACATAAAGTCACAAACCTGCCGTTCAGCCACCTTAATTGTTGGATCAAGACAAGACATTTATCTATAGTTAAATAAATATTCAATTACATCTATAGTATACGGCTTGTCAAATCAGTTGCCAGAGAAACAACATATCACTTCAGTTAGCTTTAGAAATAGACATGAAGGTGAAACTAAGTCAACCATTAAAGTTTCTGTCTCCCAACAGACAATGGATGCTTGTTTCTGTTTAATAACTTTAAAGGGCCTCAGGTACAAAACCACACATCAACCACATGTTGCTCAATTCAGAACAAAACATTCCTGATCTCCTCTGTGCCGTGGCACGGAGTAAATTTCACCGTTCCAACTGATGCCAAGAATTCCTGAGAGCTCATTCCCACTGCACACTGACATGCAGCATTAACCCAGTCACTCATAAAAAAAAAAATTATTGCCGGAGGGCCTGAGTTTACTCGTCAGCTCATCGTGTTGACTCATGTTGGAAGAATTTAGAACATTTATCTGTCACATGACACACATTATTACAGTAGGACACACTAAAAAGGCTACGTACGGAGTGTTTTTGTATCCGGAAAACTTAACGTTATCACGTCAGGAGAGAATGCAGCGCAAACATATAACAAACATATTTCTTCATCTTTAAGCCCATTGAATATTGTTGTTTCTTTGGTTTTTGTCAAGCTTTCTTATTCTGTTTTTTGTTGAATAGCAAACAGTAACTTGTAAGTTGTGATCTTCATGAACAACAGTCGCTGTGTTACGTAGGTTACTATGGATCCTAATACTGATTGATCCACCACAATGTTTTCATAGTCAAATGTCCTTATTACTTAAACTTGCTTCCTATGCTCTCCATGCATTTTCCCCAAATTAGAGCAGCTATACTCTCTGTTTTCAAACCATTTGAGGTAATAGTTAGCTAAATCAGTTTATGCATCTAATTGTTCTCCAATTTTCTTCATCCTCCTGTAACCAACAAATATCGATGATGACTAAAGCTACATTCACACTTCAAGTTGCCCCAATTCCAATTTAATGCTCACATCTGCTTTGTTTGTTTTTTTGTTTAACTGTCTTTTATTTTCTGAACGTGACTCTAATCAGATTCCAGTGTGGTCACAGCCCTGAAGCGACCTTCGAGATAGATGTCGATCTAGAGTGACGTAAAAAAGTCACATGAATGCTGATATGATTGTTCATACTGCAGTGGTATTACAAACAAAAACACACACACATATGTGAGGGCGGACTTAACACATGAGATGGTGATATTTCTCTAATAGATTTGCGGTTCAGTCAGAGAGATTGACAGGAAATTACACAAAGTTATAATATTACTTTGGGGCTTCGGAGCCCAGAAGATACCCTAACCTCCCCCCAATAGCTCCGCCAATGATGCTTCATATGGTTCAACACCAAAGTCAGGCTGAACCCTCCCAGGCCTTCATTTTACACATTGATTAGACAAACTGTGGGACAATTCACTGACAATTACAATTATTTTGAAATGTATGCACACGGAGCAAATTTGTCTTGTTTAAGTCTTTGCAGCAGTTAGCTCACGTTTTGCTTTGGGTGTGTTATAAATTAAAAAGGAAGGAGAATGAAAGAATGTGTTGTGTATTTTTGTGTGTGTGTGTTACATCCTTTTACTGCTACTGCACCCCCCCCCCTCTCTCTGTCTCTACACTGATAGACAAAAATATCTCTCCTCTGTTGGTTTACCCCCCCTCTCTCTCTTCACCACCTCCATTTCCGCCACCATGCTAAGAGATCTGACATCACAGGGTCCATCATGTGATCCACCCACAGGAAGCGTTGCAGTGATGGATGGGGCCTACCTGTGACGCACATACCCCCTCTGTGTAACCCTTTAAGAGCCAGAGCACTGATTGTTAATGGAGAAAACAAAAGGGCAATTATTCCCTGATTTTGCCCCCAAATACTTTTGGATATTGATTTCATTATTAAATCTTTAAGCTTAATAAATTGATTGGCTGACTGCTGTTTGTATCTGTATTTGGACACAAAACATCACATGAATAAGGGAGGAAATCAAACACAGACATGTCACATTAGTTTGTTACATTATTTATTTCAATAGAAGAATTCATCCGCAAGGTTCAATGGCTGATTATGTTAATACCCGAGGAAACATCACAACAGTATTTCCAGAGTACGTTTACAGTGTGCTGAAGTTGTAATGTGGCAAAAATGTGATAAAATTATAGTCAGAAAACTTAAATTGAGTCTGTTGACTTTGGTAGGAGAGGAAATCCTGATAAAAATGTACCAGAAATGGACAAACAGAGCTTTTAATTATGAGAAGTGCTCATCCACAGAGAATAAATACACTTAAAAGAGACAGTGGCAATATTTTACTTCTACTAGTTAATCAAGACATTAATTGTTAAATAGGGCAATTAAAATACTCTAATTAGAATATCTGGATATCTGTTTTTTTTGTTTTTTTTTAAAAAGGGAAGTGAAATTGGAAATATCTGTCATAGAAACTATACTTGACATTATCATTTGCCTTTTTCTGTGGAAGGGTGTGATGAGTGTGAGACGAGGTCCAACCCCCCAAAAAAAAACAACTTTAAAAAACTGTTAAATGACCAGAGGAAGTGTTGAAATCAGATTAGTTTCAGATTCAACTTCTCCTAATTCCGTTGTGCAGGAACACAACAAGTGTGAGAACATAAAACAGCAGTCATCAACTTTTCTCCAGAATTATGCAAGCTGAAATGTCCGTTTCCTGCTGTTTAGCAATAATCATTCTGTTCTAATATTGAAAGAAAATTCATATATTTATGTAATATTTGTGATTATTTACATGTAAACGAGACACAATACTCACCATGGCATCAAACATCAATGTACCAGCTCAGTGTTTGTAGTTTCTCCCTCCTCTCCATGGCAATAGAGCTGGTACCAAAGATCATTTATTGAGACAATGAATCACTCGGTAGAGAGTGAAAGTTCCTTCTTGACCTATGAAACACTAATTTATCAAATATTACTTTTTCAACAACTTCTCACATATCATCGATCCATCATATTCGGAAAGGTATGTTTCCTTTGTGTTTGTAACTGTATGTAAAGAATATGTTATATTTTATTATCCCTGTGCGTGCCATTTATAGTTTGTTTTGGGAAAAACCCACAAAAAAAAACCTTCTCTCAGCCGGTGGGTGAAAAGGAAAATTAAGTTTTCCTTTCTGTGGAAAAATCTACATTTGCAATAAAAGAAAACCCCAAGGACTTTGACAAGATGTTGGATGGTCATTGATGGACTTCCTGAAAAATAACGCTTCAGTTATTTTATTGGTACATTGTGTTTATACTCATTTTGTCTTTGATTGTGTGTCAACTAATTACAGTTTTTATGACCCAACATTTACATACAGAATGTCCTTTATGTACTAAATAAAGAAGCAAAAACAAGATAAGGCAAAATAAATAAATAAAATAAAAAACATCTCCAGTGTTAAAAAATATTCATTTACGTTAAACATGAATGGGCATAATGTACAAATACTTTTCAAGAAAGATTACATGTAACGTAATCAGGATACAAAAAAGGGTAACAGTAATCCATTACAGTTAAAAACAGACGTAATCAGATTACAGTTACAATTAGTACAAATGGGGATTATTTAGCAGGATTAAAATGCATCAGTGTTTCTTGATGCTAAAAATCTCTCAGTTTTCAATTTTCTTTTCATTTCCATTTTAGGTTTTATTGCTCTGTTGTTTTAGAATAGAGAACAAAATTACATCAACACATTTTATTGACATTTCATTTCTTTTTATTTACATATTTGGCGTTGAAATAATCCCAAAGTAGTCAAATGATGTTACTTTATTACAGTCATACTTGGATTAGGTTGATCACTATATCTTTTAACAGGTAATTAATAATCCCAACAACTGATTATGAACAATATGCCTTCTGTTTCTAGGACACAGAAAGCTGCGCAGGGTGAGACCTCTCCCTCGTCTCCTCCTCTCTGGCGGGTTTTCTTTTTATTTTTTATATCAAAATAAAAAATCTGGAAAACGTTAATTTCTGCCCAATGCGCGCGCACACTGGTGTGACATAATGGAACGTGCGAGACTAGAAAAGCTGGCGGCGGTGCGCGCGGGCAGCCAGTACAGTCAGAGCCGAGCTCGCGAGCGGAAGACCAACGGTTGCAGCGGTTACAGAGTTGTACCGTTCATATAAAAACACCAGATATTTAAAACACTACAGTCCGTTTCTGGGAGGTTATGGGCCGGGCTCCGTACTGAGGGAGCGACAAACAAGATCGATTGGTCGTTGTTGAACACGGAAATAATGATGAAGAAGGATATTAACTTGAGCCTGGCGGACGAGGCGGACCTCAAACCGCATCTCCGCGACGCCGAGAGCATCCTCAGCTCCCCGGACCTGGGGCTCCTCAAGCTGGCCTCCCCTGAGCTGGAGAGGCTAATCATCCAGTCCAACGGGATGGTCACCACGACGCCCACCAGCTCCCAGTTCCTCTACCCGAAGACGGTAACGGACGAGCAGGAGTTCGCCGAGGGCTTCGTGAAGGCGCTGGAGGATCTGCACAAGCAGAATCAGCTGAGCGGAGCCGCGCAGACGAACAGCAGCCTGGAGCTGGGCGCTAACATCGCTCCGGTCACCGTGCAGCCGGATCTACCGGTGTACACAAACTTGAACAGTTACGGCAGCGGGCCGCTGGAAACCACCGTCAACTACTCCACAGACACTGTCCCTTTCCCGCCTCCTCCGTCGCATCATTTGGGGGCAGCCCCGCCGCAGCCGGAACTCTCTCGGGTCCAGCCGCTAAAGGAGGAGCCACAGACGGTCCCCGACGTGCAGAGCTTCGGGGAGAGCCCGCCGCTGTCCCCCATCGAGATTGACTCACAGGAGCGCATGAAAGCCGAGAGGAAGAGGCTCAGGAACCGGATCGCAGCCTCCAAGTGTCGGATGCGCAAACTGGAGCGCATCTCCAGGCTGGAGGACAAGGTCAAAACGCTGAAAAGCCACAACACAGATCTGGCCTCGACGGCGAGCCTGCTGAGGGAGCAGGTGGCCCAGCTGAAACAGAAAGTCCTCACCCATGTCAACAGCGGCTGCCAGCTGCTGCCACACGAAGTTCAAGTGCACTAGTGGAAGGACAGACATACAAGATGGGCTTACTGACCAGCATATAAGCTTCATGGACTTTAATAATGGGTTTGTTTTTTTTTGGTCTGCATGTAGCGTAGCCCCAGGGGTGTGTGCCAGGCCACATAGGCCAAATTGTACGTTAATAATCGGCTGTTTAAGTGGCTTTGAGTATCGGCAAAAATATAAATATACCTGGTAGAACACGCTTTTGGATATTGGTTGATGAGAGTCCATCAGATAATGTGAATTGCATTTTTATTTTTTAAAATAAGAAGCAATTTCCACGATCCACATTGCTGTCATCCTCCGCCCGATGGAGAGGATGCAGTATTAATCAGTGGATTTTTTAATAAATATTCGCCTTTTCGTTTATTGGATTAATGCCGAACCGAAGAGCGTATGCCTTTAATATGTTCAATGTATGAAATCCTGTTCTACCTTGTATATACATTAACTGGTACGCAAAGCAACGTTAAACTGCTTTTTTCTTAAATGCAATTTGGCCATGTGCTTTCCTGACGAGAGAACGAGGCACCTATCGGGGCTATATGCTCACATTTAATGACAGAAGGCACATATCTAGATTTGTTTTTTCCCCTGTAAAAATGTTTACAGACTGTCAGTATGCAGTCTCAAACCTGGACCAAACGGATTTATTAATATTTCTACAGTAATATGCACATTTATGACACAGCTTAATATATAGAGAATAGGCTGTACAAATGCACACACCCACATTTCATATAAAAAAAAGAGTCAATCACAACATATATGGACAATTTTACCATGTATTTCTGTAGGGAATAATCTGCATGTTGTTGACATACTCGAATGTTGCCCACAGATGGGTGTCAAAGGGTGCAATTAATCAGTGTTTATTATCCTTGACATTTACAAACACACATGTATTTCTCTATTTTATACATTACTGTGTCCCTATTTCAGTGTGTTCATGTTTTAATGTGAAGAGTGGTAACCTTTGTGTTGCACTGACTGTTGCTGTCACCTCTAGCCTACAGATATTTGGCTGTATGCCGCTGTGTTCTGAATTAAATGCTGCTGGCAATAAACACTGTTTCCTTCAATTTTCGGCTGGAAAACTCTCATTTGCTTGCATGTTAGCAAAAATACAAGTCTTTTAAATCATTGTGTGCAACATTAAACCAGCTGTTGGTGAATGGGTGGTAAAGACCTACAGGTGCTGCTCCATAAAGGAATTGTCATATTCAAGACTTAGTGAAACTACTCATTTTAAGACCATTTTAAGTTTCATCAATGCTTTTTTTATTAAGATATTAACTAATATTGGCCTAATGACAGTAAGAAAGTATATGGTGGGCTATGGGAGTGCCAACACACAATTGACTACAACTAAAAATCAATCAAATATCTTTATAATGATATGAAGATGAAGACTTAATTAGTGAAATTATGTAATAACAGGATTTTAAAGGTGTGTGTCCAGAAATCAGCATCATACCTGGTATCTTTCTCCCTCTGGTGGTTAATTGGGGAATTGCAGGCGGTGTTGACGCTCTAAAGGTTGAAGGGACATTTTGGGACAGTTTCTGACATCCAGAAGTAATTTTGAAGAGCTCAACAACAAAATAACAATAATTTATATATAATTCGCATTGAGCAGACATCAGCTTACTGTGTGAGGATTGATTGATTAGGATTTATTTGAGTTATTATTGACTCCGCAGCAGGGAGGAATTGTAGGTTCCTTACAATGTAATGTTATCATTGGACAAATCCACTGCACATCTATGAAGGGATCCTTAAGATCAGGGTTAGAATAAAATATTAGCTGCCATTCTGTCTGTGCCTTTTGATAGTAGCCAATCAGTGTCGCCCACATATGATGAGCAGGAAGCTCCTGTTTAAGGAAATTAGAACGGCAAAACCTGCAGACTCATTTTCATATGCTGTTTTGCATTTATATAACAGATCAGGTATGTTGTTGTTTTTCCCCTATATTCCTATATTCAGGTGATTACACACTGATAAAAACACACCTATAATATAATATTATATTCCATTTCCTCCAATAGATCCTCCTAAATGTTACACACCGGACCTTTAAAGAAGAGGAAGCTGTTGCTTGTTGCACAGCATATTTTTTTGTCCTCCAGCAAGAAGTGAAACAGTGACATCTTGAGGCTGTTGAGCCAAGAAGCAGCTTCTCTTAACTTTACTGTCTGGATTAAATAATGCACAATGCAGCAGATGTTTTTCTTTATGGTTTTTGAGTTATTAGTGAGACGCAGCAGGTAACAGAACAAACTCTTCAAAAACAAGAATCAGCTGATTGTTAGTAACTTTTTATTGTTTTACCACAAAGTACAGATAAAAACATCCACAGCATTTTCTCTCATCTTAAATGGCCCAAACTGAGGAGGACTTGAAGAGGCAGTGATACGAGACCAAATAAAGTACATGTTTCTGCGTGCTAGTAGAAGATGTAAAGTCTGCAACCTCTACCAAGCTGGATGGCATTTCTTTTACTGTGTACATACTGTCGTGTGTATTGCTTTGTAACAGAGTGACACATTCGTTCACAAGCAAGCCTAGAAATGAATAAAGATACAGTACAACGTGGCTCTTTTGGGGGGTTTTAGTTTTTTTTTTACTGATGCTGTTGACTTTTTTCCTCTTTATTTTTTCTCCTTGTTGTTTTTTTTTTTTTTTTGTTGTTGCAAGCCTGAGTCGATACAACACAATCCACACATATGACTCAAAGGTACAGTATTTACAGATCTGGTTTATATAGAGAGGAAGACATATTAGAAAGGAGAACAGTTTAAAAGTTTGGATTTTTACCGGAAAAAGAAAACAGTCACAACCAGTAAGAAGTAAAATATATATACGCAGGATCAGAAAAACGTCTCCCAGGTTTGTCGTGATCATCGCTCCCTTTCTGATAGGAACTCAAGCGTTAATAGTCAGTGGCTCGTCTGTGATTTCAGGTTCGTATGCTACACTTGACAGCTGACTGATGTAACAGTTACTCAAAATAAATGCTTTTTGACTCATATTTGCTTTAAATATTGCGTCAAAGTCACATGACTCTATGAAGTTAATGATTTTGACCACCACAATGATTTTTTATAGTGTTTTGCCCGCCCCAATCCATAGCTGCCATCCTCCTTATCTGTTTTTACTAGAAACACCAACAATCCTGTAAAAACAATGACATAAAATGATGATCTGAATGACCAGAATTCACTTCCACCATGAAGCACTCGTTTTATTACAGTTTTAAACTGGTCAAACTGCTCCTTCTGGCATCCTACAGCAAAAACAGGGAGCTGCTTCTACAGCAATCTTTGGTGAAGTGAAAAGAAGGAATACCCGGCAAACCAGTTTAAACTGTGGAAACTGTATTAAAACTAACACTTTCTGAGGGGAGATGATGTTCGCCCAGAGGGAGTAAAGCTATGTAGACATAAAAACAGCTGTCAGCAGAAAGTGCAGTGTGGTTACACAGCGCAGAACCGCAGAGCAGATCATTTAATTCCTGTATTGACTCAAAAGTAGCGTTAGATACTCAGCAGCTACATGAACATTTCAGCCTCCAGCTGTTTGATGGTTGTTACTTCACCTGAAGACTGAGCATTGGAGATAACATTACACACAAACAGACTCTGTGATACTTATTCTGAAGACGTCTTACTAAGGGCGTTTGTCACTAAGCAAGAAAAATGTTCAATCACTGAGTGTTGGCATGTAGCTTGACCTAACAGTCCTGCAGGTTCAGGGATATAAAAGAGATAAGCACATAAATGACTAATGATATTGCAATCTAGTCTTTCCAGTACCATCAAATGTGCATTTAAACTCAAACATGTGAACACATTACAGGTCTGAGCCTGGATACAGTCTCCTTCAGTGCAAACTAACATCCAAACAGCAACAAAGCCTCACCACCAGCAAGACAAGTTCCTGTATAGTTGCTGTACTGTCAATAAATGTTTCATTAATCAGTAAGAAACTGTCAGTAGTTTCAGTGATGTTAAAACTTAAACCTGTGTCCTAGTGGCCAAGCGATCTCTGTAACAGCAACGTACCTGTTTCCGCTTGCCGTCTACTGTATGTCATCCAATTCTCTCCAGATGTTTCTTCCTTTCACTCCCTCAAACTATCAGATAAAGGCAAAATACCATAAAAATGATCCAACAAAACAACAGGATTTTCATCCTCTCAACTTATTCCATCATGTTTTAGAGAATTATCAGTTGTTTGAGGATATTTGATAAATTAGCTGTGATTATACGAACAGCTATCAGGGAGATGAAAACTCTGTCAGTCTATATATCAGCTTTTATAATGACATAATTTCAACCTCAGTGCTTCACAAACACCAGCAGGACTTTCTCTCCGCCCGATGTAAAATACTGTAATATCAATATGTAGCATTGTTAGCGAGCATAAATTGTGTTGCACAAATATCTTTACATTTTTACATTGTCTGTTAGTGACAGCAGTGGCAGTAACACCTTGAGGTCGTTGGGACAAGAAGCATCAAATAATTTACCACCCTACTTACAATGTTATTGCTAAACTTAGATTAGTCTGAGCTTTCTGAAGACTCAAATTGTTTGATCATTTTAAAAAACTTCTGATGTCAACTTCACTACGGCCATTGTCTGGCTTAAAACAACATTTATGACGCAGCACAAAGTTTCTCAAGCAAGCGTCTTCCTCTAATATTGGAGCCATTTTAAGATGTTTCCCTTTATTAGCAGCAGTGCTGCAAATCACACTGAGGGGATTTGGAGGGTGATAAACACATTGGTAAATATCCAACTTGTAATTCAGACTCAAAGGGTAATTATTTCACTGCATTTTTCTTAGCAAGAAGTTTGAATTTCTGACTTTGCAACATCTCAGGAAAGCAGCATAAGACCAAACCGACGGGGGAAATGAAACGACTCACAGCAGGAGCTGCCACACATCATCCAAACAAACCCTACAACATAGACCTCTTATATTTGATACTATCCTCATAGAACTTCATTCCTTTTAAAATTCATTTCCAGAAATGCATACCTGTAGATATTATATATATTGCACAACATTTATATGTACATTTGAAATAAATATAATTAAATAAAATGTGTCTCTTAATGTTTTTGCTATTTTTTTTTACCTAGCTCTTGTTCATATTTTCCTCACTCAGTGTTGTATGTATGAAAAGAATAAATGGGGCACCAGAATACAAAAAAAGAAATGTAAAAACATAAAAAAGGCCAAATGAAAAGGCTCAGATGGATAATGAAAACAAAACACTTGATAAATCCATGTTTAGATACCAGGTGAGACAACAAATGAAACACAGATCCATGTATGTTTGATCCTGTGTGTATCCAGAATCGTATAAGAGATGTAACACATCAGTATGGAGCAGATATCAGCTCCTTCATTAACTCCACTGTGGCCTTCTTGGTCACCGTATCCGAGGCTGACATCTTTTCAAGACATTTGACTGACATGAAACAAAGTACTGTAAACATCGGAAGGATTTAAATGGCACTCTGAGGACGGACGCCGTCAAATCCTTCTTGTAAAAACACACTGAGGAACAAGGAGACAACGGAAGATGGGTCGGGAAAACTTCAAGAACCTGGGCTGCAAAGAGTCTGAAACACTCTGGTTTAATTGAACTGGCTTTGGCATCAGACCAACACCCGCACACCTTTTAGCTCCTTTTTGAGAAAGAACCAGAAGCAAACACACCCCAAGCACTGTTCCATAAACACCTCAGAGCATTTCAGACACTTTTCAACCTGGTTCTTGGCTCCCCTCAGCCAATATCCTTACTAAGTTACAGAAAGAAGCAGGGAAGTGAGTGAGAAGGGTGATGGAGTATGGACCAGAGGCCCTGGGGTCCAGTTGAAGGAGGACAAAGAGAGAGAGGGAGGAAAAGGGTTTTGGGGGAGTAGTCAGCTTTAACATGCACAGTCCTGGTGAGGAGGAGCGGGCTGCTCTGTCAGCTGGGGCCCCTGTTTGGCCCCTGTGACGGCGGGATCTCCGGCGTCCAAGCTCTCAGACATCTTTTCACAGATGATATCGACCAGGCGCTCAAAGGTCTGCTTCACATTGATGTTGTCCTTGGCGCTGGCCTCGAAGAACTCAAAACCTGGAGTGACAATAAGGTTTGGGAGAGGGTCAGAGAGGTTTAATGAGGACGTGATCATCTGTGCAACTGTATAGTTTAGTGGTGAAGATATAGTGAACATGGTGAAATTAAATTTTGGTAGCAGCTTGGCTCCATTGACAGACAGATTCATGGATCCAAAACGGTTAATCTCAATGACTTTAGTGATCCTCTGACTTCCTGCCTGTTCATTGGTTCAATTCAGGTCAGTTTACCCAACAGTGAGTCATAGATATGAAGTGTGTGTTGGTGTGTGTAAACCAAGAGCTCACCGAGGTGTTCAGACAGCTGCCGGCCCCTATCGCCGCCCACCACTCGCTCGTCATCCATGTCGCACTTGTTTCCTACCAGCAGCACCTGGGCGTTGTCCCACGAGTACGTCTTAATCTGAGTCGACCTGGGAAACCAACACACCCAACAGTCAGAGAGGAAAACTCAAACACTGTGATCACACCGCAGCTCAGTGTGTCCTGAAGTCTGATTCATTCCTCACATCAGTCTCTCCAGGACTCTTTTAGGATTATTGAGGCCTAAAATTAACAGCTTTTCAAAAAATCTGCGATGCATGTTGTGATATTTTTTTTTAATTATAGGAGAAAGTGAAAATTGGCAAAATATTGTTTTGTATAATTCTTTAAGAATCGAAGGCAAGTAGTTAGTAGTAGTAGTTTGGTGACGTTTGGCTCAACGTTTTATGCAGGGGGACTGCTATGATCGTTGAAACTCACAGGAAACTACAATGATTAGACAAAATTGCAATGTCTTCCTGAAGGGACTGATGAGTGTGTATACGTGTGACCTTTATGTAAAATCAAGCAACCTCAGAACTGGAGATACTAAATATGAAGTGTTATAACAAGAGTGATAATGAGATTCTCAGGTATATTGCACATTGAACCACATTTATAACTCCCACATCTTTTCCTCCTGCCTGCTATTGACCAGGAGTCCTGCTCAGCTTTAACAGCAGATCTCATAAGCAGATGTGGGAAGTAAGTTGACTTGACACTGTAGAAGTGTAGTTAAAAATGGAACCAAGATAAACTTAAAAAATGTTTTCTTTGAGGACAATTGGAGCAACTTTACAAAAGAGAAATTAAACTGAGCCAAAGTCCCTGGTAGGAGACAAAATGGACAAAAGCTGATCCCTGCAGCATCCGGTTCTCCTGCAGACGGAGGAAGCTGTGGACCGTTACAACAATGCATACAGAAACTTGAACCGGATCATCTGCTCTCTTCATCAATCTACAGTATATCTCTACATCTATTTCCAGACTGGTACTGAGACACCACCTGATCCATCATCCACACAGCGCTGCCTCCTTCTCACAGGTGTAAGTTTACACTGTAGTCATGTGACTGCCCCCCCCCGCGCGCCGAGCCAATCACGTACCAGTCCTGGACGGCGTTGAAGGACTCCTCGTTGGTGATGTCATACATGAGGATGAAGCCCATGGCTCCTCGGTAGTAGGCCGTGGTGATGGTGCGGTAACGCTCCTGACCTGCCGTGTCCTTGATGGAAATAAAAAAACAACGCAGCAGTTAGAGGGATGTTTTTTAATAACACTTTAGTCACAAAGACTTCTCACAGATTAAGTTGAGGATAAAGTTTTAGGTCTTCAGACAGTCTGATTGGTCCTCTTTTCCGAATTTCTCACGTCAGACATCTGGCACAAGCCCTTTTCCGACACTGAAATGCAAACACTAACAATGATATAACTTATTTGATTATTTAAAACCTAAAAACATGTTCATGATAACTAAAATGTGCATAAATCATATCATAAATCATTATTCTTTTTGAATAATTCAGCAAACAGAAGGTAGGTTTAGCCCACAAATCTGATTACAGATGCTCTAACCCCACAAATAACCAAGAGACAGATAGTGTTTCAATTCTATATGTCTCATCCATGTGTGTTAACACTTAGACACAGCACTTTCTATAAGGCAGTATAGATTATCTCAGTGTAAATGATAAGTCTGTCTATGCTTTGAACAAACACAATGCTGTTGGAGAGCTGCTGAACACTGCAGAGGGAAAACTTTGTTCTGAAGCTTTGGTGCATCAGCAAATTTATTTAAGCCAACATTTTATGTATCTTCAGTAAAATGTTGTGTGTGAGGAATGAGCTTATTTCCTCTGAAAAGACTTTATGAATTTTAACAGGCACTTTGGGAGGTAACACACCACTGACTCAGTGTTTCAACTTAATGAATTTGGCTGGTCTGATGATAAAGTAGAATCTGCAGGGTGCAGAAATCCAAGCCTAATTTAAGAGACTTTTTTGTACTTTGTAACACTACCAGGTATTTTATTTAAAGACACAATCCTTGCTTAGTTTACAGCACACTTCTCCTTGGTAGCTGGAGTTCAGTGCACAAATCTTCTATCCTGCTTTAAAGATTTGCAATCCTGATGCAACTGTAAGTGCACAAACAAAGACAAAAGATGGTAGAAGGGATACAATATTTACAGATTGTAGCAATAACCTGTTTTTAGATGTGTGTACTAGATGTGTGTACAGTGCAAAAGATTCAGTTTCTTATTTTAGAAATTATTCAAATGTTTAAGAGTTGGAGATCCACCCCAAAAAACAACTTCTGTGAATACTTAAGCTTAAAGATGGGACACAGTGTCAGACTTTACATTCAGTATAGGCTCCAGTAAAACCAGCTTAGTAAAATGCCTCTCATGTTTTTTTTAAATCTACCAGCAGGTGACACTTCATCAACTCGCTGTGAGGTCTGCCTCTTCGTCCCTCGCTCTTTCTCCTTGGACGCAAACCCAGGTGAGGTTGAATTTCAGTGCTAAACTCTAATGAATGCTCAGAGAATTCAAGTCTGGTGTTTCTGATACCCAACACTCTGCATCTCTCTCTTTCAGCCGAGCTGCTTCTGGTCCAACAGCATCACTCAGCTGTCAGTGTGCAGATCAGAAGAGCAAAAGACAAAAACTGACATCTGCAAAGTCGGGTGGAAGTAATCAGTTATAATTACTGCCCCTATGGTAAGTATGTAGTGTACCACAACATTTATGAGCATTCACATAATGTTTACAATTGCATTATAGTGTGTGATCAAATGTTTATATAATGCTTATGAATGCTAGATGGGCAAATGTGTTGGTGTGTTTATTATTTCAGACACATCACACTATATATACAACAAATATATATTTTATATTAAATGTTCTAGGGAATTATATTTACGCTGAAGCATCCAAACGACACACACATAACATGAACTGTAATGCACAGTCTGACAGAGAGTCCGTAAATGTGTACACACACAAATATACACAAATGCAACCTCACACAGACACACTTCTTTGTCTTTTCATTCAATCACACATATTCTCAGGTCACAGTAATACTGTGATGTATATCTGTAGCTCCATATTATTAGTGATAATGTGCTGCGACTGCAGTTTACGTCATCCACTCAGTGTGCTGCAGGCCGCTCGAGGTGAGAGCATCAGCTCTATACCTAAAATGTCAGTGTAGGTAGCACTGAGAGGTGTTACATAATGAACACATTGGAGTTCTTGTTTCACCTTGAGCCCTGAAAACAGTGTAAGCTGTTAATGTTTTAGATGAGTGAACAGCTTGTGTGCTAAATTAAAATATTGTGATATAATGTAGTTAACCGCTATAACTAAGGTGAGAGCCTCAACATAAATTTGGCACAGATACTTTAGAAAAGCAAGAATGAATCATCATTGAGAATATGAAAGGTTTCTTTTTCATTCTTTAATTTTCATCAAAGGAAAAATACATTTTAAATATTTGGGCTGTAGGAGACACTTAATCTCACGTTATATATCTGAGATTACTGAAGTTTGTATGTCTATTTTAAATAGGTGAACTATGCGAAGCTTTTATCTAAATTTGCTATTCTTTCTTTAAGTGCTACCGGAACATATATTTCTGTTGTTTACGACAGGTGATGGAGCTTTAAGGCAGTTTTATCTTCAAATAAACCCTCGTTCAATGTTTTCCTTGCTTCGTGGACTTAACACTGCTTAAAGTGAGATAATATTTATATACATGTATAATTCTATATAAATGGGATTAACTGTAGCCTACACTGTTAAATAAATATACATACTGTATGTACACTTTTAAGCTCATTACTCAAAACCATCTCCATTTTTACTCTACAGGAGTCTCAGCTGAGAGAATCGCTGATTGGTGGGGGGATGGGTTTTTTGCAAGTGTATGTATGTGTGTGTGCGTGTGTGTACGTGTGTGTGCGTGTGTGTGAGTGTGTGTGCGTGTGTGTGGGGTCGGGAGGGAGGGGATATCTACTCGGGTAGATGTGTAGTAATGGGGGAGGGGAGAGCAGCACCCAGTCATCCATTTCTCATGCTCTGATTGGCCGATCGTGTCTTCCTTACCAGAGGCAAGACCTGGCAAAGGCTGACAACAGAGAGAGCACTACACACACATATACACACACACACTCAGACTCACAATGCTGTTCGCCATCGCAACTCTGTCTGCTGCAGAACGTGCAGTAACAGTGGAAATTATGCTATGATCTACAACGCCTTACTGAAACACCAGTTTTCTGCAGGGAGTCTGTTCTCACAGCTCATGATTGTGTTCACTGTTGAGCCCTCAGGAGGTGAGACATGTCTGATACAAAAAAAATCAGAAAAAACCCACACCTGTGCTGTGTTTTCATCTTGTGACGCTTCTATTGTAATCTATTGATTTCTACTTATGCAAGGGGCAGCTGGATGAGCAGGCTGCAGAGAGGATGACACTGTGTGCAAATATATGCATGTTCACTGAGATCTGAGGAAGGTCTGCATAATAAAACTGCACCACAGGGCAGCGTTTCACAGAGTGGCAGATAAGTCTGTTAGACATGTTATAAAATATCTTATGAAATGTTATTTCCTGTATTATTAGATATAATCTAAGGGTGTAAATTTTAAAGGGTCTGTTGGCAGAAATGTAATATAATACGCTTAACTACGCCGATCAGCAATAACATTATAACCACTGACTGGTGAAGAGAATAACACTGATTATCTCATTATCATGGAACCTGTCAGTGGGTGGGATATATTCGGCAGCAAGTGAACATTTTGTCCTCAAAGTTGATGTGTAAGAAGTAGGAAAAATGGGCAAGTGTAAGGATTTAAGAGACTTTGACAAGGACTAGACGACTGGGTCAGAGCATCTCCAAAACTGCAGCTCTTGTGGGGTGTTCCTGGTCTGCGGTGGTCAGTAGTTTGTGGTAAGTGGTCCAAGGAAGGAAAGCAGTGAACCGGGGACAGGATCATGGGTGGCCAAGGCCCATTGATGCACGTGGGGGGCGAAGGCTGGCTCGTGTGGTCCAATCAAACAGACGAGCTACTGTAGCTCAAAGTTCATGCTGGATCTGATAGAAAGGTGTCAGATCACACAGTGCATCACAGTCTGTGTATGGGGCTTTTATCTACAGATGCTGCGGGTTGCTTTCAGCATTGAATGTACAAACCAAGCTTGCAGCCTCCAAAGTTTCTCCATCATTCTTGGAAAGGGAGAGTGAAGCGACAGAGTTTCATATCCGCAAATACACTGCTAGATGCCACTAAATCCAACACACTGAAACATGACTAATAGGTTTCAGGTTACGTTTCAGAGGTTCAAAGTGAGTATCACAATGATGTGTCTCGTCATCTTTCTCTTAAGCATCAAGCCTTCACCCTCTGATTGTGCTTTTACATTCAGATGTGGACCAGGTGCTCTCAAATCAAACCACCAGATGCAAAAGTGCAGTACAGCTGCTCTGAGCTGACTGACTGTTACCACTGAGAGATACAAGATACAAAAAATGTTTTGCAAATGCACAGTTGTTCACAGGAAAATTGAGCCTGAGGTCTTAATTTTGCACCTCCACACACGTGAATACGCAAAGCATGCAGAGGAAAGAGATAATCAAATGCACTTGGTAGAAGCACAAGGAAAAAGTTGGACACACGTAGCCCAAAGGTGATATGTGAAACTGCAGCAACATGGGACACCGGGGGGAATTGGGGAAAAGAGACGAAAGCTGTGTGTGTTTTTAGATCTTAGCTTGATTTACTTCCGTCCTGGAAACTCAACACTTCTCCAGATGTCTTACCCAGATCTGTAGTTTGATCCTCTTGTCATTCCTGTAGATGGTCTTCACCTTGAAGTCAATGCCCACCGTACTGACGAACGCCGGTGTGAAGGAGTCGTCGGCGTAGCGGAACAAGAAGGAGGTTTTGCCCACACTGCTGTTGCCAATGATGAGGATCTTGAACATATAGTCAAAGTTTTGGTCCGAAGACTCCTTCTGCCCGTAGGTCGCTGTTGCTGAGGCCATCTGTGGACAGAGACAGACGAGAAAAATAAAACTTTAAAGCAACATTATGTCATAGTTTTGGTGCTACACCCACTTACAATAGGTTGAATGAAGCATCTCTCATCCCCACTCCTATATGCCTGTTTTTGCATTATGTAACTTGGTTGATCCGGGATAAGAGCTCCTGTGAGAAGTAAGTAACACTTAATTCACACACCAACTATCACTAATTTTGGTGAAACTGGATCATATTTTATGGAGAATGTGGACTGCAGGTGGCCTCTTTGGTCATTTGCTCCTATAGTCACGTACAAGGCAAAGACGTTAAGAGAAGTCAGCTGATCTGATATAGCTTAAAGGAAAACTGTGGGTAAGAAAAAGAAAATGCAGACTGGTCCTGCAACAATTAGTTGATTAGTCTTTGTTAGTCAAATCGTTTCATAATTTATTAATCATTTAAAATTATTTTTTAAACAAAAATTGAAATTATTTATATTAAACTGAATATATTGAGTTCTGGAGCGCTGGTTGAATAAAACCAGCAATCTGAATACATCTCCTTGGGCAGTGGGATACAGAAGTTTTTCCACATCATTTAAAAAACATTAATTACCATTAAAATAATTGTAAAGATGACAGGATTCTTGCTGATTTAGAGACAGATGTGGATTGAATTCCTCTGTGATAGGGAATGGACCCACAAACTGGGGTGTCAGCTTGCAGGATTAACTCTGAGAAGCAGGTCAGGGACGGGATGAGGTACTGCTGGAACCTTGCAGACATACGTTTGTAACCGAGTGCCACAAGCCTTTATCAAGGCACAGCTGATGATCAAAATGTAGGTGCGGACATGACTTGAGGGTTTCCTGGTTGGCAAAGCCGACTCTGTTTGAATTAATGACACTAGTCATAAGCAAAAAAACACACTTTAATAAAATTAAAAAACAATTAAACCCAAGACACCCATATAAAAACCAGCAGAGATGCTTTATCATGTAGAAAAGGTCACACATTTAATGAGTGTTTGAACAAAAGATGAGATTCTGTCAGCATCTGTTAGACTCAGCATAACGAATGATGGTGATTAACTAGTCAGGCTTAAACACTGCACATTTGCTTCATGGTAATTAATCAAAGCAGCACATTGCAATGTCAGGGGAAAACAGAAAACCCATCTTCCCCCTTTTCTCAATTTGGCAAAATGTTGGAGGCAAATGGCTCAATCAGTCACAATCAGCTGGGGATGTGTGAGGAATAATTCACTGCACAGGCAGCTGCGGGTCAAACACCAAGATGAAGTTAGTTTGGAGTTTCATATTCATCAGCTGGATGTAGTAGTAGCTCTGTACTGATACCGTCGATCACTGTAATCAGAAGGTTATTTTAACCAGCAAACGTTGACGGCTCCTTCGTGGCAGGAGTCCCAGCTGGAGTTACAGTCAAGGAAAGATGTAGTTTGACACCAACAATGACACCGCTAAGAAGTAAGTATATGATAGAGGTAACTTTAGACTTAGCAGCCCACACACACTATCTACAACGGCAGGTAATTATGTCAACTAGAGAGCTATAGGGTAACCAAAACATATATCTGCTATTCAGTGCAGTTCCCTACGACATCTTGAACAGATTGATGCCAAAGACAAGATTGTAGCTGTCGGAGCTTCATGGTGCTTGGCCACATTTACTCTGTCTATGTTCAAATTCCTGAATCTCTACAACAATTGTGATCAAAATCATCATGACCGATAAAATATGGAGACAAATATGAGAATAACACTGTGCCTGACAAATAGCAAATTTCCCTTTAACTGTCTGAACGTGACGCCTTTCTTGAACAAGACTGCGTTCTTGGACAGAAACCTTAACTTTGCAAACCCTGAAGTTCGTCAAGGCTGAAACATACTTCTCCAGGCTGCATGTTGGCAAACATCAGGTGTTGTTTGGAGACTTTTAGTATTTATAACTTTCGTTTCAAACTTCCCCCTGACAGGAATTGTATCATTTAATCATCCAATTAGCTCGCTAGATGTGCAGATCTGCATTAAGTGGGTGTGGATATCAGACCCACCCACAGTCCGAAGTTGGAAAGGTATGATGACGGCTTCTGAAGCAGCTCTGAAGAACTGGAAGCTTAATGCCAGCTTCAGAAGAAACACCATCACCTACACGCTTGCGACAGTTGCTGGAACCGTGCTAGCTCCTTACAGTGCTACAAGAATTCAGGGCAACAAGGGGCTAAAAGGATTCAGGAAACCTTGACTCTTGAGGAGAGCACAATGATTTGAGCCCACAGGCTTCAGAGTCCCTGCACCCTGCTCTATATTTAGACTGTTATCTCAACTCGGCTGCAGTGGAACACGAGAACTCTCAGGGAATAAAGCACAAACAAAACAAGTGCACCCTCCTCAGAGCTCCGGCCTATCGGTTTACATGAAGAAACACAGAGATGCTTGATAAATAATAAAAAAGCACAGACCCTTCCTCAACACGTTGACCTTTTTTTTAAGGCAAAGGGGGGCTTAAAGCTATCACCTAGTTCAAACAAGAAGCTGAAGTAAAGACGAATAGTTAGACCAGAAATCACACAAATGTATAATTCCTCGTCTAATTTGTGTAAATAGGATTTTGTTTCTCAGGCTCTTAGTTTGAGAACATCTGAACACGCAGCAGCATGGCTGTCGATTTCTATTTGGTTGATGACAAGTTAGTCTCCGCCTGTGACGTCAATAATTCCTCACAAATCTGCAGCCTGGAGCTTCTGCATGTACTTCAAAAGACTGCATGATTTACAATAAACATTAGGAGTTATTATTATTTATTAAGAGTCAGCGTTTTAACTTCATGGTCACTGTCATAAAACGATGCTGCAGAACTTGATTGGCATCCAGTTGAGTCTTTTAGACGACTGAAAATGTGACTGAAAAGTCTCAGAGCTCTGCAGTGAACTGCAGTGTGACTCACGCAGGGTGAGAGAGCGTAATCCACACCAGCTACGGGAAAAGAGAACAAACACAGGGGTCGAAGGAGACGTACGGTATGTTGACAAAGATCCTAACTGAATTAGATGACCCACAATTATCGAACAGCAGGCCGAACTCGGTAAAATGTTAAGAAAAGATGGCTCAATTGTCCATCAGCATTCAAAGGACGACACACTTATGGAACTAATTCACATGATTATCTAAAGTAAGTTCATTTGGTTCTCTGGAAAACACATATTTTAAAGACTTACCGTGTGTCTCAAAAATATATTTTTCCAGAAGGAGAAAGTTGACCAAGTTCTGACCGGCTTGCTTAACTGTTACATAGGAAGGTTTAACTACGCAGATATTAGGAGTTGAGTGCAACAAGATAAACAGTTGGTGGCGCTAATTCTCCAGCCAGGTGCAACTAAACCAATGCAGAAGAAGAAGAAGAAGCAAACAGGATGAAGTAATAAAAAGAGTTCTAGTCAAACCTCAAGAAAAAGGATGTAAATGTGGCATTTATGTTTGTTCCAAGAACCAGTGTATAGATTATAACTAACTGAATACCACTCACATCTGTTTCCATTGCACTTTGTTGCATTTTGGTGTTCTTTATCAAATTTGGCTACTCGGGCAAGCAACTTTTTTTATTTCTGGCATTTCTAGGTTTTAAAATGCGCAAATTAAAATAAAACATAAAAACTCACTTGTGAAACACTTTTTCAAAGAGATATATAATTCTGTATGATGATTTCAAGTGGTAATAATTTAAATCACAAAAATAACACAATAAACTCAAAACTACAAAACGCTAACATTAGCCTAAAATTTTGCCTTCTTTGGCCTTAAATGTAAAGAACGACTGAAACAACAGTGATATCACACTTGATCACAGTTTGGTGTTCGATTTCGTCTTCGGCCAGCCTTATTAAAAATGTATCTGCTCGTGTTACTGTTGCACCAAAGTGTCTCCACTCAGCAGATACTTCAGCCCATGTGCTTCTTATCGACGGCTGCCTTTGAGCTGAGTCAGCGGTGTTGCAGTGACAGCACATTAGGAAGTAAGTTTTAAACAGACATTCAAGCCAAGTTCTTACAGTCAGTTTAGAGTCTAAACTTCTTGATTATCTTTGCTTCTTCATATTAATTATCCTTTAATACAAGCTCACATCTATACACTTCACCTCTTTCCCTGCACTTTCAACCACACTTTCTCTCTTTCCCTCACATGTCTCTATAAAACATATTTCTATCTGAAATTATTCCCCATTTCAGTATATTTTCTTCATCTGTCAAGGTGCTGCAGCTTGATCTGACCACCTGTCTCTTTCCTAAAATCTACAACGTGGATTTACTGAGCTTGTCCTGGAGCAAAGTGCTGGTTTGATACCTAAAAATGGAACGTGAGCATGTGACAGTTTTTAATAGCAGCGATTAGAGGAGGTTGAATATTAGCAGCCACTTCTGGAAGTCTGGATCTTGTCAAACATTTTCAGAGGAGGCCGTTGAGTGTCTGCTGTACGTGACGGTGTGGTGAGATTACCGCAGCCTTTCCTCTGCATCTCAGAGATTAGCTGCGGAGAAGAGAGTTGGCTTAACCTTCACTAAACACTAATTTGATACAGAAGCTTACAGACTGAGGCCTCTGTGCTTAATCTCAAAGTAATTAACAAATTCTCATCATGCAAATGTCTTCCAGCCTGCAGGACACCGCTGCTGCTTTCATTTGGCCTCGACATTAAACAGCCTTTGAACAAAGCCACAAGTCAGGTGTGCCGAACGGTGAGAGCATCCATAAGACATGGGTTGGTTACAACTTATGATTTAAAGAGACTGGAAGCTGTACAGTGGAGTATACATTACATTCACTTGTGGTAATGTAACACAGTACTGTTCCTAAATCAGTAATCACATTACAGTTACTAATCAAACAATTATGTCGTTATTTGTGTTACATAAATTGTTCAATCCAAAAAATCTAATGTTTAATAATCGGTTAGGTGACTTCTTTGGTTTCATTGAGGAGGACACGACTTCCTTTAACTCCGACACTGAATATTCAATGAATATTTGAAGTTTTGGGGAAGAGATAGAGTCCACTATAAAGACGTGGTTTGGTGAGCGAGCGACTCGAGTGACTTTGTTTGAGTGTGTTTAGCTCGTCACATGCAGTTCGTCTTACGTGATCTCAGCACGGACTGTAATTAAAAATGGACGTAGCCTCCTTTGACGTCAGCCATAGGTTTCCGAATATGGGGAGGCGTGGGTGGAGCTGAGGCGAGCTGAATGAAGCCTAATAACACCCACCTGTCACTCAAAGTGGCCATGTCCTTAATTATCCATAAGAAGCTGAAACCTGATCAAACCTAAAAGAAAAACGTATCAACTTATCGATTAGTTAACTAATTGTTTCAGGTCATTTGTTTGTGTGAGTAACAATTTGACCCACATATGTTAGTAATCTGTATTCCTACATTTACATATATTGCTCTTTTCTTGCAGTTTTATTTGTTGTTTTCTCTGTTTTACTTATTATACTAATGTTTATATTTCTTATTATAGCTTTTTGTCCTTTTTGCTGCTGAATGTGCTGACTCATGACCCTGCTTCCCCACAGGGATCAATAAACTCTCATCATCATAACCATCATCGTTATTATCAGTTTTACATTCGACAGACATCTTTAAATACATCTCTAAAATCTAATTTTAACCAACAAAGTGATTCTAAATCTGTCGTGACAACATTTGTGAGTCTAAATAAACGGATTCAGTCTCTGAGACAAAACAACAACAATGCTGTGGTGTACTAATATTGATTAATATTGTCTGTAATATGTATTTCCCTCGTGTCTACGTGATTATGATGGTTCAAAGCTGCAAAAAGAAATTAAAAAATCCTTACAGATTTCACATCAACACTATTTCAGCCACTTTAAATCAAATCAAGGTTGTCGTGGTTTAAATGCCAGAACCAGCATGCTGAGACAAGACTAAATGTCAGGGGGGACACGATTTGAAAGTTCAAACCAGGTGGGACAAAGACTGCAAAATGGACACTAGCTGCTGAGGAAAACTGAGCTGCTCTCATCATGGAGGGACGTGTTTTTAAACCTTGAATATTTGGGCCTTTTTCGGGAGACTGAGCTGATAAATCAACATTTCTGATCTGTGTTACTACTATTATGCACTGGATTCTTATAAATGCTTGTGAGATCAGGTTGAATCTCTTAGAAAAATTCAATAATGCAGAAGAGAAAATAGCAACGTTTTTATATAACATAAAGCACTGAAGATTGCCTTTTAAAAAATATTTTACATAATGGTAGAAACTATGCAGAAAAACAATCCATCTTAATCAGCACATTGTCAGTAATTGTGTTGTTTTTTTAATCCTACTTCAATCATGACTAAGAGTTGTTAGTTTCTGTGCTGGACGATGACATCATCAAGCTCGCCACTAAACCTGTCACCTAAAGGAGATTGACGTCCTACAGGAGCTGGATTGATCCAGAGCTAAGTGCTGCTGCAGCCAGCTAGTCAGGCTCATTTAATCAGTATTGGGTGGCTTCCTGCAGACCGACGGCTAATCCTCAGCTGATCCCAGAGCATCTAAACACCTTCCTGCTTAAAGACAGTTACGGAGAAACCTGCTGAGACGACCGACAGAGGCGTCTTCAGCTCCACGACACGGCGGAAACTTTCAGAGAGCATGAAACATACTGGAGTTTCAGTTAAGTTCTGCACTAAAGTACAATGTTAAAGTGCTCTTGTATTTTACTTTACCATTTTCTGCTCCTTTATTCTTGTACTCTACAACATCTCAGAGGGAAATATTATTATATTATATTATAATTATATTTTTTAATCAACAAAATGTATCTGACAACTTGACAAGTTGTTAGTTACTTTCCATATTCAGATACAGAATATAATAAACTAATAAATGTATTCATTATCACAAGATCAGATAAGACTATTGAAACTTTTCTTCTTTATAAAGTAATGAAATTAGCTCCACTTGTACCAGTTGCAACATTAACGTGAGGTACACATTAATGCATCAATAAATATAATCCAATAATATAATACACAAATGGACCATGAGAACTTTTGGTACTTTAAGTATAATACTTTAAATTAAAGGACCAGTGTGTAGGATTTAGCGACATCTAGTGGCGAAATCGCATATTTATATAGTAACTGAACACTGCTGGTGTCGTAGAAACAAGGCGGTTCAACATGGCAGACTCCATGGAAGGATCTGTAAATACAAACGTCTCATTCTAAGGTAACAAAAATACGACGATTCCTATATTCAGGTGATTATACACTAATGGAAACATACCTAAAAATATTATATTCCTTTTTTCCTATTAGATCCCTCTAAATGTTACACACTGAACCTCTCAGTAACATTTGGATGCAGGACTTTTTGTATCTCCACTCTGTGATATTTCTACTCAAAGAGTGTTTCGTCCACCAGTGGCTGCTAGTAGAAGTTGAACGCCATACATGTCTGATCATAAAGCAGTAAAAATTCTCACACTGTGTGACCTCTACAAGCCTGAACTCTCACATGAGACGGACAAGACCTCTTCACCTTCCATAGTATGTCCTTGCACTGCCAGTCGTAAAGCATCCCTCTTCTTCTATTGTTCGTACTCTCTGAATACAGAGCTAAAGTGCCATGAAGAGGCATCGTCAATATTCCCTAATCAAGGGGTCAACATTAGTGAGCGTTGCTATTTTGCAGATCAAAGGTCAGGCAGATTGAATTTTGCACAGATTAAATGAGGTGAGATCTGCAACGGTAAGCAGATGCGTCTCGTTACCCTTTTTATTAGGATAAATAGGCAGTGGTGGATAGTAATTAAGCACATTTACTCAAGTACTGTATTTAATGACAATAGTGAGGTACTTGTGCTTTAATCTCCATTTTATGCTACTTTCTTCACAAACATGATCACTTTATAAAAGACGATGCCTCCTCTACCTCGACCAACTACAATACCAATCAAATATAACCTTAGCCTACATATTAACTCATTAACAAAATAATCCAGTAATATAACACACAATCCAGCATAATGAGTACTTTTTACTTTGGTACATTTTGTTGCCTATATTTCTGTTACTTGAGTAAATGATTGATTGATGATTCTCTCTCTAATTCTCCGTTAGAAAGAAAAACTCCACACTATGACAGACTGAGAGGGTAGAAGAAGATTTTCACAGATCTAAAATGTTCTACTGAACATGAAAATTACGTTTTCACACCCAAAATCACAACTAGGACCAGAACTAGGAAGCTAAATCTGAATTAGAGAAACCAGCAGGACTCTGAAGAATCAAATATTTAGATTAAATTAAAGCTCTTTAAGACAATATAGACGAGGACCGTTGCAGTAAAACTCTTCCCATTCTAAACCACTCGAGCCAAGAGGCTTGTAAAACTCAAAATCAATTTAATTTTGGAGGGTTATATTGCTGTTGTTTAAGTGAAGTCAGCAGCCATTTGACCTCTGACCCCTCTGGCAAGCAGCTGGCATGTGCATCTTCCCCTTACTGTCCCCTGTCCTGTTTCTCTCTTCGTACGCTCCACAAATGTAAAGTATTCAGTGTTTTTGATGCCAAAATGTTAAAAATATTCAGTGTTACAGACCTGATTTCTCATGGGTGGAAAAGTGGGACATTAAAACTGGACCACTGAAACACAAACTGTTCAAATTCATTTACAAAAAAAACCTTCATCCACATCCGACAGTTCACCTGGCGTGTCATTTATCACTATATTACCAAACAGCCTCGTCAACAAACAATGTACTGAAACAGAGAAGATGTCTCCTCACTAATGCAGCAGTGCTTGTATGCAGCTGCTGTCCCGCTTCCAGGTTGCCTGAGACGGCATATTTTTTCCTCCAATCACGTGCCTCCTTTTTCTAGGAAGCGTGGGGATGCAGATGAGCGGAGGGGAAGCTAAAAATAGCATTTTCTTTTTTCTTTTTTATTCTTCACAGCAAACAGAAAGCAGAGAGGGGAGCAGCCAGGATGTGGGAGATGTTTTTGTGGGTTGCTTGAGTCTGCAGGTGAATCCAGGACATTCTGGATTAAAAACAGCTTCATGTCTGTTTATAAACTGGTTTATATTTATTTAATCAATATCTTCCTTTTATTTGACACAATTCTTCCCTGTTTTAAAATACCTACCACATATATTTGAGCATTTTTATGATCAAAAAACCTACAAGAATTTCCCCTTTCAGAGATCTTTTTGTTTTGAGTATGAAATGTCTTAATAAGAGCCGTAGTCAGACAAGAAAAGTCCCAGAAACTCACAACACTGACAGACCAATATCTGAAATGTAATAAAAACATAACGACCCAAGCGTATGAATCTGAGCTTTGCTGCTAGCAGCGTTTGTCACAGGCAACGTGGATGTGTGTTTTACCAGGAGACACAGTCGATGCGTCAGTGTTGCCTTCAGTAACTTCACTGTCAGCAGAGGAAGTGCAGACTGTCGGCTCACATTCAGACTCATTCGAACACGTGAAAACTTTGCAGGTTAAAATCAAAAAACTGTAGCACAAGAATCAGTCCCAGAAGACTTTATAGTGTTTGTGTATTGTACCAATAAATTGATTAATTCTGATAAAGAAACTGCTGACCGACTCAGTTAAATCAACTATTACATCATTATACAACTTTGAAACACACTCACTTTCATTTATAGACTCAATTGTAAATAACTGGATAAGAAAATGTTTCTATCCATTCATAAAGCCGACATTTTAAAGGACCAGTCTCTACGATTTTAGTGGCATCTAGTGGTGATGTTGCAGATTGCAACCACCTGAATACAACTCAGCCTTCCAAGCGTGTCGAAGAAACTACTAACTAACTGACCCTTATCTACAGCCAGTGTTTGGTTTGCCCTTTCTGGGCTACTGTATAAACATGGCAGTTCATCATAGCGACCTCCGTAGAAGAGGAGCTGCTCCCTCTGTAGATTAAAAACAGCTCATTCTGAGGTAATAAAACTTATATTCTGGAGATACACGAATAAAAACATACCTATTAATATTATATTCCATTTCTACCAATAGATCATCTTAAATATTACACACTGGACCTTTAAGAAACTGGAGCATTGATATGTTCAGCTACAATACAAGTCTATAGTATATACAATTATATATAGTTTATTGGGTTTTTTTCTTTAAAATTCAGTTTTTTCTGTTTTCTGGGATGGGCTGTTGCAATATGGGAAGCGCACACACACACACACGCACACACACACACACACGCATACACGCCAATGCATTATCCGAGACCTGATTGGTTAAGGACTGAATGTTTTATCATACCACAGGAACACAACAGTCTGGCATACTGCTCAATGTTTAATTAATTACATTCTAATAATATGATAAGCATCCAAACATCCGGACTGATAGTGAGTCAGTGATACTACAGTGGTGACCTTAAAGCTTGTTTCATGGTAATAATCAATCAAATATAACACAATTACTGATGTTTGTACGTATGCGTGTCAAAAAATAACATATATGTTTCCTGTCGTCTGGTTTTCTCTATGAGTGGATTTGAAGTGTTTTGAATTTCAATCCATTGTTCCCTCCTCAGACACATTCAGACACATTTTTCCTGATTTAAACCATCGGACGGACGGTGTGAAACGCCTTTTCCTGCAGGACAGGCCCTGAGTCAATCCGGAGATCCACTGAACCAGCCTTCACATCCATCCACACAGACCAACACGAATGAATGTGCATTTTATGCATGCGATGACGGTTTCATGGTTTTCACAATGAGAACAGCTGTTCTAAAGCAGGCATCTTATGTCAAAGGCTCTTTAATTTGAAATCCCTTTCTTGTTATTTAAACACAAACGCTCACACACGTTAAATATTAAATACAGTATATTCAAACATAAGATGTGTGTCTGTGTTATAGATTAATAAAGACAGAAATCCCACCTTTATAGATTTCTATCCGGCTGCTATCCACCGCGTCCAGCAACCCGCAGAAACACCACCGCTGTCAAGTTGGAAAGGTTGTGCAATGCAACATCCGGCAAGGAATTCCAAAATAAAGGTCATTCGAAATGAGCGGTGCTTTTTTTCAATGACAAAATAAATTCGAAAATTACAGCTAATGAAAATTAGATGAATTAAAAGAAAAGGAAAATCACAATGCATGCTTCAAAAGTGTAATTCCAGTTGGCATAGGCAAACTACGAGTTAATGGGAATTTATTGTCAACATACATTAAATAAAGTTAATTGTTAATATTTTTCTTTATATCTTGTATTTTATTTTGTTATTTAATGTGTCTTTTCTTTTCTTTCTTTTCTTTCTTATCTGTTATCTTCTATCTGGAGCTGCAGTAACACGTGGATTTCCCCAGTGTGGGATCAATAAAGTCTATATTATCTTATTAATCTTAATTTATTGTGAAATAAAACTAGTTCCGGTCTTTCTGAAACTCCGTCATCTTTACGCAGTCAGAGTGAATGACAGGTGGGCGGGGCTTCGGGCGCCCTGTGGATGATTGACAGCTCGTCTGACGAATCCGGAGCCGCGGCCGTAACAACTGTCCTGAAACACTCCTCCTCCTCAAATACTCAACCTGTCATCTATTATTGATCAGCGCTGCCGGAGAGACTGAATTATTGATCAGGAGGTCAGCAGTAACCACTGCGGCCATTTCCACCGATTACCAGACACTGATGATGATTTTTTTTGTAATAAATATCAGTGAAAAAACATGTTAATGTTTAATAAGGACACTTATTCTTATAGGCTACACAGGGTTAAAATGGGTTAAATGAACAACACATTGAGTAACATCATACTGGATCTATCACATAATTGATCACTGAAGATAATTCTGCAAAACCATGTGACTAATATCCACATATTATATTAAATGTACACAGTTTGATCAGAATATTCAATAATATTAAAGGATAATTATAGTAATCTGTCTGATTATGATTCATCATTGTTTGCTAAATCATATAACATAACATATAGCTTCACTACAGGGAGAAACAAACAAACCTGTGGAGGTAAACATGCATTTATCAATCAGTAATGTTTTGCAGAAACAAGAAAAAAAAATTGCATTTGGACAAAATGTGTTGTAGAAATTTAAACAATGTGTTTCTGATCATAAAACATTATTTAATAAGTGTAGTGTAAAACATCTGTCTTTAAATATTAGTCTCAGGTTTCAAGTAAATGATCAATAAAGAGTCTGAACGCTGGACTGTTTCTTGTAATGTAGTAATTGATTTAACTATTGGTATTCTTCAGGTTGTCCAAGTGGGGACCTTTTTACATCTTATTCCAGATTACCGAGGGAGGCATTGTCTCTCTTAAACAACAGAAACAACTTAATAAAGTTCCCTCAGAGTATAATAATATTTAAACAACTTAATAATAAAGTTCCCTCAGAGTATAATAATATTTAAACAACTTAATAATAAAGTTCCCTCAGAGTATAATAATATTTAATACCGCACTAATAATCCATTCATCTTGTGTTTCACGCCACCCTGCGCTCGGCTGTGGTCGCTGTTCCTCCGCACCAGCAGGGGGCGCTCACACATTGAACCTATCCTCTGTTAGAAGCAGCTGTTGTGTGGCGGCGTGGCGGCGCTTCAGTCCCGTGTGTCCCCTCCAGGTGTGGTTGTGTTCAGGGTTCAGGTAAGTTAAGAGAGAGTGTGTGTTTGTGTGTTTGTGGTCACAGTTAGAGAGCTAACGTTAAAGACAAACAACAGTGGTGACCGGAAACAGACTCGACAGCGGCTCAGTGTCGAGTCTCACCGCTTTAATGCGGTTAAACAAGAGATTATTGTACATTTATAATGTGTTAATATCTACTTAATATCTTAATGTGAGCTTTGTGTTGTACCGGATGTAACTCGGTACAGAAAGTGTTTGTCTCCGGTGACACTGTGAGCTCAGCAGAGCCGTTAATGTCGGTTTAAATGAGCCAACGGCTAACGGCTAACGGCTAACTGACGGCGTGACCTTTGAACCTTTCCAACTGTTTCATCACTTTCAATTTCAACAACCTCAAAATAACCTCAAAATATATATTAATATATAACATCAGATCAATTAGGAGCCCAGAGTGGGAGATATTAACTCACTGTGGAAATGATGAGAGGTTTTCTGGGTTTAAACTCTTTTAGAAGTTTACAACCAAATAACAAAATGAATGAAGATTTTATGGTTGTTTTTATTTATTAGACATGATTTTATTAAAGTTTTGTAGTAACACCAGCTTTAAATAGTCGCACAGGTTTTATATTCTCTTATTTTTTTAGTGAAGGTGTGTTGTGACAGTGTGATGTTTGTGTGCTTTTATTTTGTAGGAGCAGCCCTCTCATTGAATTAACTGATAAAGACTCAGCTGTCTTGTAGACTATTACATATAGGTTGTGTGTTTTACACTTATGGGAGATCGCCCTCAAGCCTTTATGCTGAAATACGCTGGTGAAATAACTAAAATCTTTGTTTTTCCTTTAGAAAAACATCTTTTCCACACAGAGAGAGACAGAGAGGTGTTTTTCTCCTGCAGATGACAACTCTCTCTCTGCAGTCCAAACATCATGCTTACCCAGGCGGGTAAAGAGTTTCTGGTCCGGATACGGTTCTCCTGGCGGCCGTTTTTCCAGGGCCGGTACCTGATCCTCACCAACACGTTGAGTGGAGGAGTCATGCTGGGATTGGGAGACTTCCTGCAGCAGAGCCGGGAGATCCGCAAGGAGCAAGACAGAGTCCGAGACTGGAGGAGGACAGGTGAGAGAGAGAGAGAGAGAAAAAGGGGAGCCAGGGCGATGTAATTATTGCAATGTGAGAATAAAACTGTCAACCCTGGACGTGCCGGTGCCTTGTTTCTCGCCTCAGTCAGTGTGCAATAAACAGGATCTACTTTATGTCAGTGTCCTGATTCAGCCTGTGAGGGTTTGTTTTTGTAACAATGACCAACTGCACACACAGAAAAGTATAGACCAGAGTGTGTTAGATTAAGAAGGTTTACAAGAAAAATATGAATGTTTATTATTATAAATATCTTTCTCAGTGCACATTACTCTGTTAACAGATTGAATTTCCATTATTCAATACAAAATAGCAATTTCTAAACTCTCTTTCATCCTAATAAAATACAGAAAACTCAAATCTCTTAATAAACAATATGGTATTTTGGATAATGTGTGTTACATTTTGAATGAACCTCATCGCCATTCATTCATTCATTCATTTATTTCCCCTCATTTCTTTCTCTCTAAAGGTTGTATGTTTGCGGTGGGCTGCTCAATGGGTCCACTGCTGCACTACTGGTACGGCTGGCTGGACAGAGTGTACGTCGGTAGAACTATGAACACGGTGGGAAAGAAGGTTCTGGTGGACCAGCTGATCGCCTCACCGACAATCGGGTTGTGGTACTTTTTAGGTAAGAAGGATTTTATGGCAGCCTGTCTCTGTTAGTGCACACATACACACATTTGTGAGGGTGTTAGCACATAAGCCGTTCCTCTATGACCCACTCACGTAAAACAGAGTCAAAGGTCACACTTGAAGGCGTTGATGAGGTAAGACAAAAGCCGATGTGTGTCAGTATCGGAGGTGGGCGGAGTTTAAAGGTCGCTGTTGTATTTGACTGACGCTTTTGTTTATAAGTCACGCTTTATAAGAGTTCAACACTCCTCCGGCCTCTGACCTTATCTGAAGTTAGTATTGATGAAGTTTGGCACTGACGCACATCTGACAACTCTGTTTATTGCAGGTATGGGTCTCATGGAGGGACACACTTTATCTGAAGGATGGGAGGAGTTTAAAGACAAGTTCTGGGAATTTTATAAGGTAAGTACGCTTTGTCAGAGTCTGACGTGCAGAACTGGAGCAGAAGAGCCGTCAGTGAAACCGAACATGTCTCTGATTTCTGTCCTTTGGTGTTCATATAAAACACAAGGATAAAAACACTGAATGTGAGCATCAGTTCAGACTTATTTATGAGTCCTTGCTGCAGCAGCCACAAGTTTGTCTCCGACTTAGTCTCAGGTTTCAAGTAAATGATCAATAAAGAGTCTGAACGCTGGACTGTTTCTTGTAATGTAGTAATTGATTTAACTATTGGTATTCTTCAGGTTGTCCATTGTATGTCCTGTTACTTTACGAGCCAGCAAGTGGGGACCTTTTTAGATCTTATTCCAGATTACCGAGGGGGGCATTGTCTCTCTTAAACAACAGAAACAACTTAATTAATTACCCCCCCCCTCCATCACCCCCTTTCCGATCATTTCCCAGCTTTCACTATCAAAGACAAGGAAAATAAATCACCAGGTTACAGTAACAACTCTCTAAAACATACAGGACCGCTGTCAACAGCGACCTCTAATGAAACTGTATGTCACTGCAGTTAATATATTGATCATACAACAGCACTCACTGGCGGTTCTCTTCTCAGTCAGATTTGGAGAAACAGAAATCTTGGTTGCTCATCAGCTGAAAATGACTGAGCAAATACAACCCTCCCAGTAAGAGCCAGTGGTTACCATAGTGTGCCATGTGTTGATCTCCCAGCCTGCTCAGCGGCCGAGCAGACTTCCTTCCTCTTTTCATAGTTACAGTAACAGTGTTTGCTGGGTAATCTTTACCAGGTTTGTCTATGCTAATCTGTGTTGTTCTTGCCTGCAGGCGGACTGGTGTGTTTGGCCGGCCGCTCAGATGATCAACTTCTACTTTCTCTCACCCAAATTCCGCGTTGTCTACATCAACTTTATCACCTTAGGGTGGGACACCTACTTGTCCTACCTCAAACACAGAGTGAGTCAGACACACAAGAGATTAGACATTCATAAATTTTTATAAAGACAATGTTTGTTTTGTTGTTTTTACTTATGTAAATATTTAACAGCTTTTAGATTCTATTTGCTCTAATGTTGTGGGCCTTTGTTTTAGATACTTCATACAGAATAAAATTAATGTAAACAGAAAATTAAGAGCATTTTTGGGGATTGATTTAGGTGTATCTATCATAGTGCGTCTCTTATGTTAAATTATAAAAGAAGTAGATTCTTCAGTAACACACACAGAATACCTTATATCAAAACTCTGAATGCTCTTCATTGAGTTTTCTACTAGTAGTTAAAAGCAAAGTGGTATGAATTACATTGATGTGAGTATTGGTTTATGTTGTGTTTGCAGGATGACAGCCACCCCGCTGCAGTGGTGTCAGACAGCAGTGCTGTGGATGTACAGCAGGAGGCGCTCCCACCACCCAAACCTCTGGAGGAGAAAGCTTAAGAGACGGAGCTCGAACTCAACTGTGAAGTCGTTCATCGCAAAAGAAAATTTTGCTCTTTTCCCGCCTTTGCAAAATGTTGCGAGACTGTCACGACAGTTTGTGTTATTCGGATGGTCGTTTTCCTCTGACAAACCACTCCTCTCTCAAAGTTTAAACCGACCACATCTCTCTGTGTGCGCGCGCTCAGAGGAGCTGTGGATGTTTAATTTGAAGTGCTGGAACACTTTTTCCCTTCTTGTCTGTAGATTTTTAATGTGTCTGTGTCAAGTGTGTTTGTCTATTTATGTCAGAAAGATGTGTACTCCTGCAGGAGGATTCAGGGATGAGAAGCTGTTTCACTGCCTGTCGGGCCAATACCTCCGATGATAGTTGGTTTTCTTTTTATCACAACCAAGGCTGGAGCATAACTCCTGCCATTCACACAACATTCAACAAGCTGCTTGACAGACGAATCATTTCCAGAACATCTGAAGTATCATCGGTGTTATCTTGTTGCACCTTTTCTGTGTTGTTTTGCTTCTGTTTTGACATGAAAGAATCAATATTGATGTGAACCAGTTTCATTAGACAGCTGCTAGTTTTTAAATGTTTATTATATTAACCCGGATAAACTTTGCCTTAATATGTAGACCAGCGCTGTTCTCTGTTCATGTCAAATCTCATCTTCAGTTTATTCCTATAAGGTTCCTATAAAAAATAACAGCATGATTGTGATTTTTATTAAATATAAGATATTTTATATTTTTATCATATCAAACTGAGTCCTTGACTGTACTTGATTCCTGATAGACTGAAGATGTAAAATTTATTTATTTTCAAACCATGCATTAGTTTTACACTAGTAACTGTACATTTGACTTGGTGTTCTGTACTTTATTATTATTATTTTGGCAGGGCAGGTTAGTGATGATAGAAACACTTGCTTTATGCAGTTTCTATCAGAAATCAGTTGAGCTTTATATATTTTTTAATTTAGTACTAATGTATGTAATTAAAAATATGTACATTCAGAGAATTCTGAGTCCTGATGAACTGTATTTATTGTATTATTTTTATTGTTGCAGTTTAATTTTAAAAAGACATGGCAATAAGAAAATGAAATTACATAAAATTTGCAAAATAAACAATATGATTCAATTTGTTGACTCTATTTTTAAGTATGTGATGGTTTTCTTGGACGTTGTATCCTCTAACATTTGATTGATGAAAAACACAGTTTTCAAGTTCAGTATAAATACATTAATTGTGTCCTCTGTGAAAATAGATATCCTGCAGAAACTTGAAGGGAGCTGAGGGATCAGAATTTGTGTATTAATTAGGTCAACTTCCAGCTTTGATAGTTGTTGCAGTTTGGGAACAATCAGCTATCGAAGAACTTCCAACCCAAAATATCTTTATATCTTTCTTGGCTCTGATTGGTTGTTTTTCTTAAGGCCCAGTGGATATTTGCAAATACTATTATAGCGTTAAAACGAGCCAGAGGAACCAGATTTTCTCACTGTCTCGTACTTTTGTCAGAACAGTGAAAACTTAAGAAATAATGACAAAAAGTTATTTATAAAAGTTACTTATTGTAGCTTTAAGGTAGCTAGGTTAAAGGGAAACATAACACCAACTCAGAGTTGACACTCATAGGTTTTCTACATTAGTTATTAAGAGTTCATGAGCTTTAAAAAAAGTAACAATAATTGCTGTGTTGTCTGCAAATTTACCAGAAACACAAAAAGCTTTATTCATCCAGTCAAAGGTGAGACAAGAAATAAAAATAGCTCCATTAACTGGAAGATGCACATGCAACATGCTATTCACTAAAACGATGGTTTCCAACCATTTTCCCTTTCCTTTTCTATCATTGAGTAAACTGGCGACCCCCGACTAAGTGACATATTTTATTGAGTTTATATAAAACAAGTAATTTGGATGGATTTTGAGCAGATTATTTCCTGTGAATATTGATCAGAGATGAGTTTCCCTGATGCTTTTTGGAACTTTTTATACAAGTTTTCTCATTGGTCTATTTGCTCTTTGGTTGTTTGAACTGAGTTCACAGAGTAAAGGCTTTGTGAATAAATACCACATTTCATTTTGTTTTCTTCACAGAAACAAATGCTGAGATATAGACCAACTGTATACATTTTTAAAGTTTTCTTACACCCCTTAAATTCAAGAAGGCCGCACGACCCCCCGTGGAGCTTTGGCTTGGTTGGGAACCAATGCACTAAAAGACAATATCACAGAACACAGAACCTCCATTATAAGATGAGAAATGTAACACCCAGTAATCATTATTAAGGCATTTTATTTCATCTGTAATGATCAGGTCAATCTAAAATCCAGGGGGGAATATTAACTTAAGGAAATGAAAAAAGGCCTTCTGGATTTTTAAAGGTACTCAGGCTTTTTATTCTATTCCTATTTGTGACTGGAGATGTGTTTTGTTGTTTGTTTTATTTTGTTGTGTTGGAGGTGGGGCCTTCCATGTCTCCAGCTCTCACTGGATAACCGATCAAGAGTCGGCCTTTCTTGTGTACTACATGTTGGCTAAAGGCTTAAAGCTTTGTTTGTTAAACATTTTGTAGCTCACCCTGGAGGCCCTAAATAAATAAGATAGTTTTTTCATATTCAGTCTTTTGTCACAGAGAGACAGAGAGCTTTCTTTCTCCTGCAGATGACAGCTCTCTCTGTGGTCCAGACATCATGCTTCAGAAGGTGGGTAAACGGTTTCTGGTCCGGGCTCGGTTTACCTGGCGTTCGTTATTCGATGACCAGTTCCTGCTGGTCACCAACACGCTGACTGGAGGATCCTTGCTGGCGATGGGAGACGTTGTGCAGCAGAGCTGGGAGATCCACAAGGAGCAAAGCAAAGTCCTGGACTGGAAGAGGATAGGTGAGAGAGACAAGTGCAGCCTGGAGGATGATGACTGACCTCAGGCTCAATGAAATTAAATATAGAGGAATCATCATAAATTGCTTTGAATAACAGAATCTACCAAATGAGTGTAATGCAATGTACTGGTTCCTGTTTGGAGACAGAGGTGAACATATGCTGTCCCTTCTTTTGGGCAACAGGGAATCCATAGCTGTGCACTTATAAATCAAACTTTTGTATCTTTTATAATCTTATAATCTTATAATACCTTAGATAATCTGGACAACTCAAGGGTCCAAAATGAAAGCGGACTAAAATCTTTATTTGAATGTGGTTCAGCAACAGCTGTGTCAGGGCGATATAGCTGAAAAATCTATCGCAAAATCTATTTAATTTAAGTCGCAGACAGGTGAGACAACTACATAATTATTAATTTTGACCGAAGTACTCTTTACTCCATCCACTTATGAAACTATGTGATGCCTTCACCATCCTAGGAAATACAACATTCAGCTCACAGAACACCACTGCATGATGCACAACTGAGACTTTAAACTAAATAGGTTTATTCTGTATACCTGTGTATACCCTGCAATACACCACTGGTTGAATTTAACCACTTTATGCATGAAGGCACACAGGTAACAAAGTTTGATGTTAATGTTTTGTTATGCAAAATTGTTGCTGAGTACCTCTCCATCCTCTCCACTACCTATGGAAGGTTTCTTTCATTCAATAATCGTTTCTTGGGCTTTAACAGTTGTATGACGTGACTGAGGGCAGGTTGCATAATCCAAAGGGTGGAAGCAGCTGTGGTGATTCACTCATAGCACCCTTGCATCCTTGAAATTAAGGATGCACCATCCTGTTTGGCTGTTTTCCATAGTTGACAGGTTTTACTTTCACTTTTCAAAAGAAAAGTAAACATGCACAGTTTATAGCCTACCACATAAATCAAAAAGGATTCTTTAATTTAATAAATAAAATATATTTGTATTTTGTAAATTTTTGTCATTAAAGAAATCCTTTTTAGTCATAATTCGTATTAAATCTCATTTCGTTAAAAAAATTGGAGAAAATCATATGGTGGAACTCAAAGTATTTTGAATTGGATTGAATTGTGAGTTGAGTGTTTCATTACATCCCTACAATGTTCCTACTTGTATTGATGAAGTGTTTATTTCCAATACATATTACTATTGTTTTATTGCCCAGGCCTCATTTCCCGAACTCAGAATTTGTTACGGCTTGTTGTGAATAAATTCAGACAAGATTCAGTCAACATTCAGCATACGGTCAGACCCTTGTATTTTTCCCAAGAAGCTGTGCAATAAAAAGGATCTGCTGTGTGTCAGATAAGAGAGACTTTGCCATCCATCTGTATACAGTGCAGTATATACAATACATAGAGAACAAAATTGTGTTTCTCCTGATACGACATTTAGTGGGAGTGAAGCAAATATTAAGATTACACATAAAACAAGACACAAAACAGGTACAGACGTGTAGCAACAGTCAGAACAACTGTACAAGAAGGTGTTATAAAAAAATAGAGAGTATAAATATAAATGAACAGGAAGTGTAAATAGAAATGAGAGTATAGGAGCAGCAGTGTGTCCCTGAGGATATTTATGTATACAGGATATGTACTGTGGGTGCAAAAAGTCAGACAAGCTGTTTGTGCAGTGTTCAGTGTAAATGTCATGAATGATGGACTCATCTGTCTTCACTGTCCTCTGTAGACTTGCGGTGTAAATTGTTGCTGTTCTAATACCAGACAGTGATGCAGCTGGTCAAGACACCCTCAAGTAGGGAGGAACCTGGCTCTCCTCATTTGATAGAGTCTGTGGAGACACTGTTGTGCCTTCTTGGTCAGGGAGGTGCAGTTGTGTGACCAGCTGAGGTCAGCAGAAATGTGAGAAACTTCTGACTATCTTGACGCAAGAGCCATCAATGTGTGTTGAATTCAGTCGGTTGTCAACTGATTGTCATCAGAGACAGGTTGTTTTTATGCCAGCTGCTCCTCCTAGCCTCCGTACGCAGATGAGCCCCACCAGTGTTGTGTTGTGTTGTTGATAATATGACTGGAGTGATATTTGTCGTAGTTGTAGTAGTTGTGGGTCATTAGAGTGATCATCAGTGGGCTTAGCACACATCCCTGGGGTGTGCCAGTTTTGAGTGTGTTTGCTGCTGAGGTTTCTGATGACTACTGTCTGGTCCAGGATTATACTTGGCTACCTTGAGACCTCAAAAACAGGGAGGACTCAAAACCAAAGTGGGGGGTGTGGGTGTCCTCCCTTAGAAAAGAGTTGAGTTGAGCTTCAGAGACTTTGTTTCCTGCATTCTGGTGACTTTTAAAGAATGAAAATAAAAACATAATAAGTACTTTTAAAAGTTCAGTGTGTAATATTTAAGAGAATCTATTAGAAATGGAATATAGTATTCATAGGTATCTGTTCATTAGTGTTTAATCACCTGAGTATAAGAATCGTTATGTTTTTGTTACCCTAATATGAGACGTTTTTATCTACAGAAGGAGCGCTTCTTCTTCTACAGAGGCCACCATGTTAACCCACTATGTTTATATAGTAGCCCAAAACTGACAAACCACACTTTTTCATGTTTTTTGCAACTTTCGTGGCCACCCTAGTGCCTCCTTTGCACTTGGGATGGGATGGTTTTAATCTGCAGGATGCCACTAAATCCTCCACACAGGTCCTTTAATTCTCAGGAAAGAACAATTAATAAAACATTTAAGTAATTTTACCTGAAAATCTCCAGTGGTTTAACTTCTCACCTTAGTGCAGTGATGGGCAGGTGTACTCCAGGACAACACTGTTGGGTGTGGTTACAGGTGCAACAGAGCACACACTCAGTTATACCCATCAGTAATTCTGGGTGTTTTCAGAGGTGAAACGTTTAACCAGAGAGGGCAGTAAAACACAGATTTTCAACCTGATGTTTTAAGTCTCACAAGCACAATCTTTTTTCAATCTTTTAAAGTATAATGTTTTACCAAAGAAAGATTTAACAGAGTTATAAAAATATAAACGTTTATAAATACAAGATGTGCACCATGTGTCTCATTGCCATTCATTCTTTTCCCCTTATTTCCCCCTAAAGGCTACACGTTTGTTATGGGCTGCTCCACTGGCCCACTGCTGCACCACTGGTACGGCCGGCTGGATAGCGCGTACGCTGGAAGAGCTATGAACACGGTGGTCAAGAAGGTTCTGGCGGACCAGCTGATCATCTCACCGATAATCGGGATATGGTATTTTATAGGTGGGAAAGATTTTATTTCATTTAAGCAGCCTGTTTCCTTCTTCCCTCAGTGCATACATACACTCATTTGTCAGGGTGTTAGCACATAAGCAGTTTCTCTATGACACACTCAAAACAAAGGTCATACTTGAAGGCGTTGGTGAGGTAAGAAAAAAGGCTGGCGTGCGTCAATATCAGAGGTGAGTCAGACGGAGTTCAAAGGTCGTCTGTAAAGAGTTTGCATTTTACTTGACAGGTTGTTGTTTTTTGTAAGTCATGCTTTATAAAAGTTCAACACTCCTCCGGCCTCTGAACTTATCTGAAGTTAGTATTGATGAAGTTTGGCACTGACGCACATCTGACAACTGTTTATTGCAGGTATGGGTCTCATGGAGGGAGACACTTTAGCCGAAGGATGGAAGGACTTCAAAGGGAAGTTCTGGGAATATTATAAGGCAAGTAACCCTGTCAGGGTCTGACCTGCAGCAGAACAGCAGTTCAGTGCACATGTGCTCACATTGTTATTCACTCATTACTCCCCATTGTTTTTAACCAGAGAGGATTTCTGTGCTTTCGTGTTCATATAAAACACAAGGATAAAAAGCTGAATGTGAGCATCAGTTCAGACTTCATTTTCTTTGGTTCAGCTTTCCAAACCTTAAGGACTAAATTTGCTACGTTCTACCCATAATGCTTTGTGTTTTAGGGTCACATCAGTGCAGTTATTTGCTGCGCCGGGAGTTCAAAGAAGAACAATACAAAACCTACCAACAGACAGTGAATCCCTTTTCATACATGAATCCATTACTCTGGAAAATCCCCAAATAATAATCTAACCATTCAAGGGATAAAAACAATGAATCCTTTTACAACTCACTTCTGTCACCGTCATTTATAATCAGATCTTTAGAAGAATTTTTTCCTTTTGAAATAAAGCAGACATATCAAAGTTATTGTGCCAAACACTGTCAGCACAAGAAAGAATGAAAGAACATGGATAAATCCTATTTGTCTTAACACACTACATTTGGCTCCAAACCTGCCACTAAAACACAAAATAAGAAAGAGACTAGGCAGATCCGTGGCTAGTATCTGTGTACTTGTTGCCAGCCTCAGAAACTAGTGACCAGTCAAGCCTTTAGCCGATGCAGTGTGTTAGATGCATGAGTTACCACCTTGGTTGAATAAATAGTCTCTGGCTTATCATTGGCAAGATCAGTAGCTGACTTCAGGAAGGATAAAGCCTCTGATGCCTTCTGATTTGTCTACACCTAGTCACTTACCCTGCACCATACTAGAGATGAACTGCAGAAACTTAACATCTAGCACCATCATCAAGTCAAGTTTTTATTTTTGTCATTGGGGTTTATGAATAAATACCTGTAAAAGTGATGCCATCGTCCAGCTCCCTGCTGTTTTTCTTTGTGTTACTGCTGACCCTTTGTAGCTGATGTCTAACAATCATCTGTGATCACATCCTAACTATATTATTAATGACTTCTGAGACTGTGTTTTCTTTCAATGTATAAGAAAATTATGTAATTTAAGAAGCTCACTGGCGGTTCTCCTTTCAATCAGATTTGTAAAAACAAATCTTGGTCGACTGACTGATGCAAATACAACCCTCCCAGTTAGAGCAAATCAGGTTACCAGGGTTGTGCCATGTGTTGATCTCGCAGCCTGTTCGCACACTTTACTCCTTTCAAATTTTTTAACAGTGTTTGCTGGGTAATCTTTGCAGGTTTGTTTATGTTAATCTATGTTGTTCTTGCCTGCAGGCGGACTGTTGTGTTTGGCCCCCCGTTCAGATGTTCAACTTCTACTATGTCTCGCCCAAATACCGTGTCATGTACATCAACGTTATCAGTTTAGGATGGGATGTCTTCCTGTCCTACCTCAAACACAGAGTAAGTCAGCCACACAGGAGATTAAAGAGACATTTTGCTTCTAGGATAGTTTTACTTATTGTATGACAATTTAACATGTTTGATATATACACATATATATATAGTATATTGTGTCTGTCAGAGTTTTCTACTTGCTCAGTAGTTAAAGAAGTGAAGTGATATTGATGTGTGTATTGTTTTCTGTTGGGTTGATAGGATGACAGCCACCCCACTGTGATGGGGTGCAGTGCTGTTCACTGCAGTCCTATGGATATACAGCAGGAAGCACTCCCACCGCCCAAACCTCTGGAGGAGAAAGCTTAGAGACAGAGTTCATACTCAGCTTTGAAGATGAACATTTAGTTCGGTAAAAAACGGCAAAATTTGACTTTTTTGTGTCGAATAAGCTGTCACCTTTCATGGAGGCTGCCATGTTTCTACAGTAGCCCAGAAGGGGAAAACCAATCACTGGCTCTAGATAGGGCTGTTCATCTTTTTGAGCGTTTCGCAGCCTCCATAGTTTCTGATTCTCCAGTGCTGCTCTCTGTTTTCATGCCAAATCTCAATTTGTCCCTTTGAGGTATCTATAAAAATAATTGCATAATTGTGATTATTATGAAAAAGAAGATCTTTTTACATTTTTATCATATGACACTGAATTCTCAACTGTACGTCTAAAAGCTGATTTACTGGTAGATTGAAGATATGACATTTATTTATTGATTTATTGATTTATTAGTAGTTGTAGTTTTACACTAGTGACTGTAAATTTGACTTGATGTACTGTACTGTACTACATCTACAGCAGTGAATTTATGATTGAATTCTTTTGGTTTTGGCAGGTCAGGTGATAAATCAGTTTATGTGTGGTTGAAATAACAGCATAACATGAAAGCAGAAATCTGTATATATATATATTACGATACTTCAGAGGTGTTTACAAAAAATTAAATGGCATTTGCCAAATAATATAATTACATTTAACAGAAATTGTGTATGTGATGACTGATGAACAACACACATTAATCTTAAATGTTTCCCCAGAATACTAAAGTGTGGAAAAACAGAGAATAAATGAATCATTGTGTACTCTACAGCTGTATGAAAATAGCATTTATTATGTACATTTCATAATCTTTAAATACAGGGGTTGTTATACCTTAATCCTTCCAGGAAGTAGACTCAATTAAAGCTGTAATTGTAGCTGCTAAAATGCAGCATTGGGTATCAGCGAGTGTCCTATTTGCTATTTTTTCCCCCAGGATAGTGAAGCCACCCTACTCTGACCAGAACAAGGCCATATAACAATGATAACAACCATACAGGCTTAGTAGTTTACGCTTGTGAAAAAGTATTTGTATTTTTTTAATTGAATCAATACTTGGTATTAGCTGATACACAGGGCCCAGGTTTTGGAATCGATACCAGGAAGGAAAATGGTCAATGATCTCTAATTTTAGGTGTAAAATTCATAATGCTGCTAAGACATGCAAAGCATGAAGATATAAAACACACATAGACAGAAGTGAAAGAATTAAATGAAACAAGCAATAAAATACAAAACAAAAGTGCAAGATATTTCTACACGTAATGTCACTTTAATGTGTTGAAGCCGGAATAACAGCAGCAGGGATGGAGCTACAAGCAAATACAGAGCCGTGTTTAAACACTGACTAATCAGCCTGAAGGATTTGATACGCACCAACCCACAGTTTTAGAGCACTCCTCCTGAGGCACTCGACACATCCTGCTGTCAAGGATGTAGTCTGTATGTGCGTGTGTGTGTGTGTGTTTGCGTGCTGTCGAAATGATCGCCAGCCTTTTCCTCTCAACATGCCTGCAGTAAAGCACCTCACTGTACTGGTGTCCCTGTTTGCAGTTTGGGCAGGTAAGTCAACATTTCACATTTTTACATTAAACCTGTTGCCAGACTTGTGAGATAATTTGCCTGAATGTTATGTTGAAGTCTTGTGAAGATGCAAAGTTATGCAAATATGGAAACTTCCTGCAGGGAGAGGGAGGTTCAGCAACCTTATCGAAGGTAGTTTGTGGCAGGTTTTTTCTCAGCACTCAGGAAAATGTTGTATTTAGTCAAATTTTAACACCTACAGCAGCATTATAGGTCAAAATCTGAGGACTAAACGCTGGACAACATGCAGCCTTGTAGTAACACAGACCCTTTTAATTCAAGCAATATATTCATGTCTGTTGCTGTAAAATACAAGTCAAGTGTGTATTTCTGCATTATGTATGTTAAAGTGAAGAGTGAGCTGCTATTGGTAAAAAAAGAGGAAGGTAAAATAAACGGGAAGGTCATGTCTGGGTGGAACCTGGAGCAAATATTTAATCAGTCAAAGTAATTCTGAGCTAAACCTACTGTTGCGTCTGATGCTTGTGCAAACACTTGTACACACATACATACACAATGCCAGCTGACTGCCAGCTGTTTGTCTGCATCACCAGAAAACACAAATCATTTCCTGACAGACTTTTAATTCTGCTCTAAAGAGCCAGACGCATCATCTGAACCTCAAACTGATCTCTGCCTTAATGACACAAAAAACAGCTTCATTAAAACAACATCACCTCAAGGTCCATTTAGAAGCTGTTGTGGAGCTTTTGATCGTATCACACTGATGATCTGAGGATCTACTGACAGAAATTGAATATAATATTCATAGGTTACCTTAGAATCAGCTGTTTTTATGTACAGATGCCGTGGATCGCCTTCCATGGAGTCGGCCATGTTGAACCGCCATGTTACTACAGTAGTCTAAAATGGACAAACCAAACACTGGCTCTACCACTGTAGTTTATGCTGCACATTTCACAGCCTGTTCCCATTCCCAGGTCAAATACAGATGCGAGCAGTGTTTAGTTAGTTGCAATCTGCAACTTCACCACTAGATGCCATTCAGTCTTACACACTGGTCCTTTAAGGGAAGTATGTATACCTGAGTACTTGAGTAAATGTACTTAGTGATGTTCCACCACAATTGTTCCACAAAAGTGTAAGTAATGCTATTATATGAGAGGCCACAGAACCAAACATCTGATTTTCCCACAAATACATACATGGCCATCTTTGGAAAACCAAGAAACAACACTGTTCAAACCAAATATCAATTCTGCCCATTGCACGATGAAAAAAGATTTTCCTCAAGTAGCGACTCTAATCCAAAAGAAGAAAAATGGTGGCTGCAAAATGAACAAAATTAAAACTATCTATCAGCTATATTGACATACACTGATAAATGCATTAATATTTTGCATTTTACAACCGAGCAAGGACATATGTTGGCAACCTAGTTAAAAAAAAAACAGCTGCCACTTTAGACACCAGTGACCGATCTTTTTTAATGTTCAATGGACAGAGACTTTGTGAGGATACATTCAGAGCAGTGGAGGCGGCGATTATTTACCTTGGCGGGGCTACAAACACTGAGGGCTTCTGCTTACACGCTAACAATTTTATTGTTTAGTTTCGTGCATTAAGCTTTAACTCTAACTATAGAAGCTGCATTTACTCAACAATTGAGTCATAAAAGCAAACATACTCCATGGAAAGGCTCAGTTTTTCTACTGCTTAACTGCTTCTATTCTCATCAAGCAGAAATGCTGACCACACATTTGTCTCCATTAATAAATACTTACTGTGTCTGTGATAGTTACAGCAATATAAACATGTAAAACACCATAAATATGATAATAAAACTCCATTTTACTGCAGAATAAATACTTTAATTTTTGATACTTTACGTACATTTTGTTGATAATACTTACATACTTTGTTTTGTAAAGTTGGAGGTCAAAGTAGCGCAAACAATGTCAACCTCCCTTGTGTGTTTAACCATTTACTCATTGTTTTATTGGTTTAGCGTTTTATTTTTACACTCACTTAGGTGCATTAGATGGGAGAAGGATCAGGAAAAAAAAGTGTGTATTGCGTGGCTGCACACATTAAGAAAGACAATACAAAATAGACTAATCTTTGCAGTTACTGTCATTTATCTTCATTAAAAGTAATATTCAAATGCTTATCCAATCCAATCCAATCCACTTTATTTATATAGCACGAATTTAACAAACACAAGGTTTCCAAAGTGCTGCACAAAAAGATATACAGAATAAATAAATAACACAATCGAAGATACACAATAAGAGATAAAAGCAATAAAATAAAATAAAATAAAATAAAATAAAATAAGTAAAATAAATAACAGAAATAAATAAAAAGCACTGCCCACACAAGATAAAAATATGCATGTGTACACATAGAATCAACGCTCTACATGGTATCAAAAGCCGAAGAGAAGAGGTGGGTTTTAAGAAGAGTTTTAAAATGAGACAGAGAGGTGGCCTGTCTAATGTGCAGCGGCAATCCATTCCAAAGTTTTGGAGCTGCAACGGCAAACGCTCGTTCCCCTCTGAGCTTAAGCCTAGCTTTAGGCACTGTCAGGAGCAGCTGGTCAGCTGACCTGAGAGATCGGCTGGGAGTGTAGGGGTGCAGCAGCTCAGAGAGGTAAGAAGGGGCAAGGCCATTCAAAGCTTTAAAAGCAAATAAAAGAATTTTAAAATGAATCCTAAAATGGACGGGCAACCAGTGGAGTGAAGCTAAAATAGGTGAAATGTGCTCATGCTTGCGTGTGCCAGTTAAAAGACGTGCAGCAGCATTTTGTACCAGTTGAAGACGAGAAATGGAGGACCCACTAACCCCCATATAAAGTGCATTACAGTAATCCAGCCGAGTGGTCACAAAGGCGTGGATTACTGTCTCAAAGTGCTGTCTCTGAAGGACTGATTTGATTTTTGCCAGCTGCCTTAACTGGAAAAAGCTAGACTTTACCACAGCTTTAATTTGGCTGTCAAATTTAAGGTCTGTGTCAACTTTTACCCCAAGATTTTTTGCAAGTGGTTTGCGATATTGCGCTAAAGAACCCAGATCAACTGGGGGGGGGTCACAGAAGTGCCACCAAAGACCATTACTTCTGTCTTTTTTTCATTAAAATTCAGAAAATTCAAAGACATCCAAGTTTTAAGGTCGTGTAAGCACTTTAGCAGTGGGTCAACAGAGTAGGATTCTGATTTTTTGAGGGGGATATAGATCTGGCTGTCATCCGCATAACAGTGAAAAAAAATGCCATGTTTCCTGAGAATGGAACCAAGTGGGAGTAGATAAAGAGAAAATAAAAGAGGGCCAAGCACAGAGCCCTGTGGGACCCCACATGAGAGAGGAGCAGTGGAGGACACAGAGTCATCAAGGCTGACACAGAAAGTCCGATGTGACAGGTAGGACCTGAACCATTCCAGTGCTGAGCCACTGATGCCCACCCACTGCTCCAAACGAGCGATCAGGATTTCATGATCCACTGTATCAAATGCTGCAGTCAAATCTAAAAGTACAAGGACAACACAGTGTCCAGAGTCAGTAGCTAAAAAGATATCAAAGAGTATAGGATGAATAGCTTTGTGAGGGAAAAACTGGGGCAAGTGTAGTACTGTGTATGTGCATGCTGTGTAGTAAATCTACAGTAGAGGTGGGTCTATAGTCTAGGACACATAATTCTCTCTCTCTCCTCTGTGTTTTACCTTGGAAAAGCCAACAAACATTCTCCACTAGCATTGTCTTGATCAGGTGTGAATGCTGGGCGTCATTGGTTTTTCATCTTCTTTGCAGACGCCACCACTACCGTTTCAGAAATACAGGTACAACAGACAACCACAATTGCTGCACTGCCCACCAGTTTAGCTGTGACAACGAAAAATGATGTGACTCCAAACCATGTGCAACCCATCAGCAACACCCAAGAGATGCAATCGACAACAAACCAGATTACCACTGCAGTCCCTTCGCCCTCAACTTCCCTACCATCACCCAACAGGACGGAGGAAACACATCCCAGCCCTCCTACAGCGACTAATCAGACGTCCAATGAGACAGTTTCCCATGGGCCGACTTTCCCACCAGCATCAGAATCACCAAATGCTACAGAAACCACCACCACCACCACCACCATAAACACAATCAGTCCAGGTCAGACTGCAGTCAGAGCTGAGGGTTGGAGGGTTTCTTTATTCTGAATCAGAGGACAATAATAAAGAAAGAATCTAAACCATGCACTAAAATTGTGCAATGTCACATATGAATGGTCCATGTGTGGTTGTAGTTGTGCAGTGAAATAGGTCAGTTAAGGTGCTGTGTTTTATATAGCAGTAAAAGTAGAAACAGAAACAAGCTGTCATTTCTGTTTCTACCTCCGGTAAAGGTTGAAGACAGCGGTTAAAAAAGGAAATACAAACAATAGTTAGACCCAATTATAAACTGTCATATTACTGAGGCTACACTGTCACTCATTAAACGACAAAACAACATATTATGCAATACGATCAAAAGCCTTGTTAACAAATGAATTGATTCGGTCCATAGAAGCCCTAAAGAACTTTTAATCTGAAACAGATAGTAGAAGAAAATTATATTTTTGTCCTCGACATCCTCCTGCAAATATAGACACTGTAGTGAAGGCGAGACCACTCTACTCTGTAGCAAAGGGTTGCTGCAGCCATGCGTGAGACGAGCTCAGAAAGTACAACATGGTAATCAATCTAGTAGGCATAGGCTACACATAAAGTCCACAACAGGGCAAGTAGAAAGAGTGAAATACACAAAAGTTAGCCCAACAGCAAATTAACTTGATTTATTAGCAACACATCAGCCTCAGACAGCTAGTAGAGCAGCAAGTTCTGTAAGCAGTAAAATGACTTCAGCTAAACTCTACTTAATCATTCACTAAACAGCTGTAACTTAAGAGTACCTACAGATAATTTCCCCAGCGAGGTTACAAGGGAAAAATATAAAAATGCGTACAGATCTGACAAAATGGCCGACGTTAACAGTGACAGTTAAACTGCCACGGAACTTTGAGAGCAGTGGTTGCCGTAGCAATAGAACGTTTAACTGAAACCAACTTGGTTGACTGTAAGACATCTTGGCCTGTGAGTGCCTTCTTCTCTCGTTTAGTGTTGTGATTCTTTCCTTTACAACCACTCTCTCTGTGGACAGAAGCAGCAATGTAGTTTGTCCAGTTTGTTGAGTGGTTTGGAAGTGACCTTTTTGTTTGTCTCACCCTCAGGTATTTCACACGACTGGGGGAAAGGTGACTTGGCGGCAAATCCCGGCCTCGTGGCCATCCTTTGCATCTTCTGTATCGTCTTGGCCCTCGTGCTGGTGGTTGTCACCGTGAAATGTATCCGATCACCGAGGTCCAACTTCGAGAGGCTTGACGATGTGCCAATGGTGAGTTAGAACAGTGGTTCCCAACCTTTTTCTTCAAGGGACCCCTTTTTCTATGATTTAGTAAACTGACGACCCCCAAACCCTAGGTTGGGAACCACTGAGTTAGAAAACAGGAATCTGACATTTGCACTGATTTTAAACTGATTTTTAAAATGTTAAACAGATTTTCCACTTTGTGACTATTTAAGTGACATTTTTTAAAAGAGAACTACTGAAAACCTACTGAGAGCATCGTCACGATGCCATTACCATTTGAAAATATATTTAAAATATCTCCTTATTATTTAAATCTCTTCTTCTGTCCTCTCGAAGTGAATTTCAGATTTCAAGTTACAAAGCAGAAGACCAGGAAACAGGAGGTGATGTTCACCATGCTAGCTTAGTTGGTTCAGACTGAAATATCACAATAAGTATTGGATGGTGATTTGATATTGTGCCATTATCAGGTTAAAACTTTAATTTCTCCAGTGGGTTTATGACCTAATACCTGCTAAACTAAGCCTCAGCTGTACTTGGTGTTTAGTGCTAAGTAGCATTAACTGTAAGATGGTGAAATGTGATAAACATTACACCTACAGATCAGCCTCGTGAGTGTAGGTTTCCTGTGATTTTCACCAGCAGGGGGCAACACTTACTAGTGATTATGTAGAATATGTTTAAAACCTGAACAAGGACTGTTGAGACTCTGGTAACAGTGCAGGGAATTGAACTCTGGCAGTGTGTAAGGGCTTTCGACTGCCATGTGTCATTTTCTTCCTCTTTCCCTCAGCACACAGTGGTTTGCTGCTCCGTCTTTAACACAAACAGGAAGCCTGACTGAATTCTTATTATGTGAAAGAGTCTCAGAAATAGGACAGTGGTGAGCACATAATGACTAAGCGCTTTCTTCGGAAATGAAAAGCTTATCATGAGTTGTCATCGGCGTGTCAGCAGATATTCAGATATTCTCACCTTCCTGCACTCTTCAGATGTCATTTCAGGTGAAGATGTAAGCAAGCTTCCACCATGAGAACAGGAGATTTGTCTCCAGACACGAAAACAAAACGCTCTACAGAATATATCTGTCCCCAGCTATCTATAAATCTTTATTGCCACGTGTGTGTAACAGCAGTAAAGAGAGGACGGTGTGTTGGATTAGGACAGAGTGTACTGCATGTGAACAAGTGCAAGAAGCACATATAGTATCTGAATAGCAACATATGGGTCCAAACACAAAAAAACTGCTGATTTTGCATGATGAGGAGATAACTTGTAGGTTTAATAGGTGACAGGAGTTTAAACTGTATTTTAAAAGTGTTATTTACTGAAAACCTTTTCTGCATGTTGAGCTTATAAGCAGAACACTCCCTCTTAACATTCATTAAATTAACATTTTAATGGACAGACAGTGGACAACAAACAGCTTCATAACAAAACTGAAAATACATTTACCAAAATGCAGGTAGGAACAGTAATTTGTGTTGGGACAGAATTTAATTCAGAAAATAAAAGTTTGTAATGAGTATTATTATTAGCTTTTGTTTTGACACTCTTACATGGTCATTTCCTGTTTCGGATTCGCAAGGTCTTTCTGTTTCTGCATGTTTTCAGGGTTCAAAGGGACATTTGGACATTGTGATATGTTGAAAGGATATTACAATAACACGAGTGTCCTTTGTTAAAATATCTCTGTATTATTCAAATATCTTCTTCCGTCTTTTTGAACTGAACTTTAAGTGCGTGCAATGAAACTGGAGAGAAGTTGCAATGCAGAAAACCAGCAACCAGGAAACGATGTTGACCTTGTGTTAATAAATACACATCATTAATGTAAAGCAGCACACAGCTATGCAGACTCCTTGAGCCTTATTGCTTAAAGTTTCCCTCAGCCAAAGATATGTTTTTCTTCTTGTTCCTACAGTTGGTAATTGAGCTTCACTGTGACGTCTGTGCAGAGTTTGACACTAGAAGGATGTTTTCATGTTAGTTTGCTGGAAGTGGAAAGTTTATCCAAGCTAGTTATTAAGGGGCGGGGCCTACAAGCATGATTCGTGACTTCACAAATAGCTTGGAAGTCAATCCTGGTCTAATTTGCCAATTTGAAACCTGAAGCCACCAGTGCACAAACACTGACAATGGACTTTAAGTAGGAGACATCTTGTATTATATATAATTATATTATATTATATAGACTATATATGTCTGACTATAAATACATGTCTACAGTTGGTAAAGCAGGTCATCGAACCACACTAGTGACAAGTAATTGTGAGTATGTTTAGTCCCTTTTAACCCCTTTGCTGTCTGCTTTCACCTCTGCAGGGCAAAATGAGCGAGGAGTCTCCGTTCGCCCATTACTCAAAATAACAGACAAGACCTCATCAGACTGGTCCAGGACGAGTATGGACTGCTGTGCGACTCTGATGTCGTCCATACCAGAAGTGACAAGAAAAAGTTTTACGTTATTCTCTCAGGATCTTATTTCTTTACGTAGCACTTTTCTCAAATATACTGGAGTATTTATGCCTCAGCTTTGACCGTTGACCTGCTTATGTGGCTGGTTTTAATTCTGCTGATTTATTCACTGTTGCACTAACTCTTCCTTCTTATTCTGAGAAGAGAATCAGCCTAAAATGCACAAATGTAAATGTTATGTTTCCCGAATTGGTGATGTATGTCCTCGTAAGCACTTAAAATTCACAAATGCACTCCTAATTTAACAAGTGACGTTACAAGAATACATTGTTTCCACTATGATTTAGGGATTTGTGTCTTCAGCAGTGCACAGGAAGATGCATTCCAGTGTTATCTGCATGTCCAAACACCTTTTGGGGTGGAACATAATATTTTTAATGTTATTTATTGCCATATATGATGTATAAATAATGTCTTCCCTGTACGGCCTGAGACCTGCAATGCAGATTATCATTGGAGGCTACAAACAGTTTTCAGATGCAGAAATAAACACACTGGTTGAGTTCAATTTCAGCAGGAACAATATAAAAACACAATTTAATGACTGATGGCCAAGAAATAATAAGACTGCCAACTAACCAAGGGCAGAGATTTTAAAAAAAGTGTGTAAAAAATTTTAGTAAGTAAGTGAAGTAATTTGGCTGATCTGGCAGATTCAAACAGTTTCGCTTTGTTGGCTCCTGTGTTGAACTGAAATTCTGGCCAATTACATTATTTTAATTTAATAAAACAATAAACCGTTGTATTTCACCACATTTTGATCAAAGCCCAAAGACCAAAAAGATTTTAGTCTTTATTTCTCAACATTGACACAATCCTCAGCCAACTCTGTGCGGCAAAGCTGCTCTCATTCATTTTAATTCTCTTAACCTCTCTAGTGAGGACTGAGACACAAACAGCCGTCTTCAAATCAAAAATAAAATATTCACATGTACTTTTTAAACTATTTCAACAAAGTAATTTTGTGCAAACACGTTTACACTCGGGGGGGCTGCAGTAAATCCATGTTTTTGACAGTGTGGATGTGTGCATTATACAATGACTGAGAGACTGATGTAAAGTGCAAAATTGTGATGTTTTCAATAGAATAAAATTAATATTCTTAAAAGCTTTTAATTTTGTTTTATTTTGCTTTTCCATATCGCTGGTTGCTGGACTCAGATTGACCCGTCTCCCTCTGCTGTGTTGTCACCTACACTGTATGACTCAGAACAGGTTGCCTGCCGGGTTTGATGGTGAGGTTTAGCCAAAGAAAACATCAGTGTCAGTAATATGACCGTGTGGTCTTTCTTGGTATTTGTGGATATAACATCACTACTGAGATACTCTTCCAGTTAAAGCACAAGTGGAAGTCATCTGAGTAACATCTGTGAGTGTGGGGAAGTGGAGGAACCCTCAACCTCGGAGTAACTCTGCCCATCTGTCTGAGTGAGACACAAAAGCAGAAGTTTGATGTTGGCATACAGACAAAGTTTTCACATTAGACCTGCAGGAAAACATTAGTTTTTAACTCACTTTTAAATGTAATAGAAGGAGAGATCATCTGTGAAATAAAGTAGAAATGGAAACTTGATTTTCATATAAGACTTGAAGACGATTACTTTTTTAAAATAGTTTTCTCACTTTTTTTAACCAGCTTTTAATGTGTATGAAATTACTACTTGTCCTGTTTGTGCTTTTTTTGGTTATATAAGATAAATAAAATATATAAATAAAAAGCAAAGCTCCTGGCAGAAAAGTGAACAGTAACCTGCTTTAATCCCTTGTATTATGAACAAATTAGGAAGCCAGATAACGAGTTTAGCTCTCTCCTTTATGAACCTATTTTATGACACTATATGTAAAAGTTGTAAAATAAGATACTAAATATTCAGTAAAACGAAGATTAAACAAATAACTAATAAAGAGTAAAATGTTACTTACACATTAATGCATCATATATGATTCCTCACAGTGGTCTTCATCATCACCATCACTGTTTTGACATCACATTTATGATGTCTTATTTATTCTCCTGTACAGCACTTTGGTCAACTTTGGTTGTTTTTAAAGTGCTTAACAAAATAAAGTTGGATTGGATTGGATCAGCAATCATAATCCATATTATATACAATATCATTATTATTATTATATAATTATGAAGGGTGTCATACTGCAGAATGAGGACTTTGAATGCATTAATAACCTCATACTTCTGTACTTAAAGCAGCAACAAGGAACTTTCACTTTTGGTGATTCTGGCGGGCCCCTGTGGACACAACCAGTAGTGTTTCCACCGTCTCCTTTCATTGATTTCAAGGGGAATCAGGTGGCAGACATTAAGAAAAACCACATAGAAATAGCCAATGTTGTCACCTTCAGATGGTCTGGTTAGTTTACGTAGAGGCATTGGTATTAAATTTAGATAGTTTCAGACACATAGATAGATAGATAGATAGATAGATAGATAGATAGATAGATAGATAGATAGATTAGTGAGTGATATTGAACAATATGCAAGGAAATAAACAGTTATAAGTTGTGTGACAAGCCTGTAGTAAATAATGTTGGCTAAATAAATGATAGATAAGCAAATAAACAAACACAAATAGGTGTGTGTGTGTGTGTGTGTGTGTGTGTGTGGTGTGTGTGTGTGTGTGTGTGTGTGTGTGTAATAGGGCAGAAAGCTGCTTCAGCGGAGCTCGTGGTAAAGTTGTTTACGTCCCAGGGCTACACTTCCTGTCACGTGACGAGGCCGTCCGACGTCACAGGGACGGCCGTGGGCATGCATGCTGCAGAGTTTGAAGTCTAACTTAAGTTACCAACGTGCAGCAATAAAAATGGACAACGGCGATAAGTGCAGCAGCATTACCTGAGCGACGCCTCCGACAGGTTGAGCGGCTTTATTATTTTTTTTTCCTTCTTCTGCAAAGAAAAAGAGAAACCCACGAGAGAAGACGGACCGGTCGCTGGTGAGTGAGAATGAGCTCTCTTTTTTTTTCAATGAGTTTCCATACTTTCAAAACTGTGATACCACTTCTGCAGACGCGCTCGGAGATCAGCTGATGTCTTGAAAAGGGGAAAAGGTAAATGTGAGAACTGAAATCACAAAAATCAATCAGTCTTGTACTTTCCTTATAGAATACATACAGGGAAATACAGCTTTAGACTGATATAATCAATATATATAACCCCTATTGTAATCTCATTGGATTTAATGGTGTGTTTCTGTTGCTCTGCGGCATGTTTTCTTTTAATATTCCCATTATATTCCTGTAAAAACATGAAACATTTCTATGGGAGTTTGTCTCACTGTGCTACTCCCACATGGACTTCACCTTACTATAATATTTGTACAGTATCCTCTATGGTGTTTATGATATGATCGGTGCGGCACACGCTCAGCAGTATCACTAGTTTCCACTCACTGTTGTGTTGTATTGTGTTGTAATGTAATCAGCGCTGCCACTGTGGAACTGTGGGAATAATTCATCTTCGTGAGCAAACCAACATGGAATGTATTTCCCCAAAATATTTATGCGTTCCCTCCTCCTGTCTTTATCTCCTTCCTTCCTCCATATCTGCTTCCTTCATTCTGCCTCTATAACCCCCACTCACTCACACACACACACACACACACACACACACACACACACATACACACAGTTTCACATAGTTGTCTTTCTTTCATTATATCTCCCTCTTCCCTTATCCAGAGGAAGAGCAAAAGCTTATAGAATTTGTCTCTTTTTCCCCCCATTCCTCCTCTGGTGTGGTTCTTTTAAGTATATATAATCATTATTTTAACCTAAGCAGTGCACATTTTCTTTAAACTGCTATATATGTCTAGTATGGTCCAGTTCTCTTGTTTAAGTGCCTTCACGCTTACAGTACATAGAGCTCCTGGCAGCCTCGTCAGGGTTAAAATCGTTCTGTCAGACCTGTTTTCTCTGATGTGGGAAACTTTGGGAATCCTTCTGAGTCATCAGTTCAACAAGGAATGCAGAAAACGAGGCACGGCTGTCCCAGCTTTGTCCGTTAGATGGCGCGCTGCTCCCGCACTGAGCTGCCACAGCCTCCTCCTCCTCCTGCTCTTATCATCCATCACCATCTGAAGCTGTTTGATCTCAAACATTTGCGAAGCCCGCACCTAAATCTGCTTTTCTCTGTCTGTGTGACTCCCTGCTAATTTGACAGAAGAACAGCATTTGTCTTGTCACTTCCTTAAAAATCACTAGTGAGAGGAGGAGGAAGCGGTTTAGAAAGAAAACGACAAAACTACTGGCTTTTATTGACAGGAAGCTAAAGTTAAGGCCTGTTTTTATGTTTGTCTCAGCAGCTGGATTTTCTTTCTTTTTCTGTGCTATTGTTAAATGTTGTTTGAGGCTTTTCGCTGTCCAGTTGCAGGAATTTTGTCATTTGTTATAGCTTTTGTGCTGCACAGTCACTGGTGTGAAACTCAAGAACAGAGGGAAGAGCAGAGATGAAGACAGGAGTCTGCAGCAAGGAGCCAAACAGAATAGAAAACATAGAAATAGAGCAGAAACCTGATCAGTTCTGACTTGGTGATTACCATCTAAAGGCACTGTGTCCTCTATTTGAGCTGGAAACCAACATGTGGTTTTAGCTGAGCTGCTTCCTGTGTAACAAAGGAGTAAAATCTGAAGATATTTATGCACAGTAGAGCTCAGACATCATGTGAAATGAAATGCTACATTTCTTACATTATTTACAAAATGAAGATTGAGTTTGTGCAAAAGAAATTAAATGTTTACAGGAGAAGAAAAACAGATGAAATCTTTAAAGAACCAGTGTGTTAAAGGATTTAGTGGCATCTAGTGGTGACGTTTAAGATTGCAACTAACTGAACACCACTCACCAATAGATCCTCCTAAATGTTACACACTGGACCTTTTTGTAAAGCAGTAGTCTGACATATTATTTACACTTATTTGATGAGATGGTTCGACACTCTCATGTCTATACGCTAAATATGGAGCCAGGAGACAGTTGACATAGCTTAGCACAAAGACTGGAAACGGGGGGAAACAGCTAGCCTGGCTCTATCCAAGTGTAACAAAATCCACCCGCCTGCACCTCTGACGCTCACTAATTAACACACGTAAAAACAATAAGTTGTGGTTTTGTTCCGCTGGTTCTCATTTAAAGGTCCAGTGTGTATGTAGGAACTAATGGCAGAAATGGAATATAATATTCACAGGTATGTTTTCATTCAGGTATAATCACCTAAAAACCTAATGTCTAGGAGTAAAAAAAGTACAGCATTTTCCTCTGAAACATAGTGAAGTAGAAGAATAAAATTGCTCCAAATATTAAAGATAAAAATGTGACCTTAAGTGCAGTAATTGAGTAAATATACGTAGTTATATTCCACTACTGGTGCGGTTTGGGTATGAATCACATTCTCCCTCACAGGACGTGTTGTTTTGTTTCTCTTTAGCCTTATCAGCTTAAATTTTAACAAGCCTATCTGCTGTGCGTCATCACGACAACGACGGCATCACAAGACACCTTGGGTGTTCACTTTATGATGGTTGACTGTGGAGCTCAAGACAAGGACACCGCGGCTGAGATAGTTAATAATTACAGACTCTGCTGTGCCAGGAAAGGTTCAACTCACCTCAAACACAGTGAGATTCTTTTGTTTTTGCAGCAGGAGATGTTATATTTATCTTTCAACTGAGCACTGATTGCATGTTTTATCAAAAGACATAAATGGTCGACCTTCCCAATGCACCTGCCTTTAATGGAGCACTGATTAGGAGACTCATTATTATCTGAGAGATTACTAATTAGTCCCTTAAATAGACCTTTCTCACAGCTGATATTATAAGCTGTCATTGCAGGTGATTTGGTGGAACAAGAAACTCTTAATCTTTGGAACTAAATGTCAGCTCACGACAGAGAAAAGGCAGACAGCCATTACTCTGAGAAGGGAAATATTCCCTTTAAAGAAACTGACCAAAATGTCAAAGTACTGTTGTTGCGGCTGCTACTGTCAAAAAAGGCATCTTGAAACTGGGAAGAGTTGTGATCAAAAAAGGTCTGGCAGACTGTAGTGGAGCGTATCGGAGGGGGGGCAGAGGGTTTCCAGGCCCACTAGAAAGTCTTTTTTTTCCTTAGAGGCAAAATAAATAAAGAATACAGTGAGTTTCAAAAGACATAGACGTGAAGAAGGATTTATATACTACAGTTAGAAAGAACTCAGAGCTCATACTTCTGTCAAGGCTGAACATCCCTTTTAAATCTGATGTTAAAGTATTCACAGCAGACATTTTAACTTTGTCATGGAGATGCAAATTGGGAGGGACCATTTGCCTCTGGGTCCAGAAGTAAAAGTCCTGTTCATTTTCCATTTCTAAAGCTCCTGTCCCAAAGGGGAAGAACTACGCCTGAGAATATCTGGTCCTTTGATGAAAACTTGACGATACAAAGCCAAAAACTTTGAGGGAGAAGATAACTTCAAGGTGAATTGTGGCAAGAAGCATTCAATCTCAGAGCTTAAAATTATGTTTTGTGCAGAAGCTAAAACACTTTTTGTATTCTAGGTCAGTTTTTTGAATCATTCAGCAGCATGTTTTGTCAGTCCCTCCAGAATTTTGCAGGCTAGTTTTGGGATTGTTGCTGCCTAAAATTCCTGATTTCACTGCAGCTTTTAAAAAAACTTTGATGCATGTTGTGATGTTTTTAGGCGTTTTTCTGCAGTGAAATTGTGAGAGAAACTCAAAATTGCATAAACATAAACCGATATGATCATAACATTGTCTAGGAGAGTACACAAAATGATGAAAAACACTCACACACAAGTCTGTAATAGGTAAAGCTAATAATAATGTGTCCCAGCAAACCATGACATAACCTAATACCAGGACCCTGAAACAGGAGAAGCTAAATGGAATTACATTTTCTGGTAAATAGGTTTATATTGTGCATTAAAATACAAGTGGGGATGAACAATAATGAGATACAGTCTTTCAGTTAACTGCAGTAGCTCAAACATCAATAGCAAATATTTCTAAAAAATGGTGGTAATAGGAAATACTGTCACAAAATACCTGCATCTGCAGCTGGAACATATTCCTTTCTGTCTTGGTTCTTCTGCCAGCGGCCTGAATCTGTTAACAAGAATTTAAAAATTGTGACACCAGCAGAAAAGCCAACATTAGTGAACCTTGGCAGAGGTAATAATGTGCTGGTAGCGCCAATGAAGCCCAGAGGCAGACTGTGTGTTTTCCCCTTGTTAAAAATACATGAAATCACAGATATATGAAGTAATTATCTTGCTCTCTTTTGTGCAAACACAAAAATCTGATACTGCTTTAGACATGAAGGAGTTTCCTGTTGAGAGTTATGATTAATAGGCTGTTGTGGCCTTGACGCAGTTTGTTTTCTGTACTTTCCCGTCACTTTCATTTGTAAGATTGCGCACGTAAACACCACATCCTTTTTTACTTTTAATGGGTAATCCCATTTCAAATATGAAAAGCCTCGATATGCAGGCTGGAATCTGCCTCCAGCATGTGAACAGCAGGTCCTGTTTACTGTTGGGTTTGGTGAGCAGCACAGGCTGCTATTCCATGGAGACATGCATGTTTGGTTAACGCAGCAGCAGGGAAGTGATGAGCAGCAAAGAGATGTATGCAGCATGGAAGACTAAGGGCACCGGAAAGTAGGCAGGGACTGAAAGTGGCAGGAGATTGAAGGGAAAAGACTCATCTGAAGATATTAAAACTCTGTAGGTCTCCAATATTTCAAAGCAGAGATGTCGACTGCATTAGTTTTAGCTATGTAGGTGTTCCTAATTAACCAACAACTTGAAAGAAAAATGTAGCTTTATGGATCCTTTCTTTCATCTTGTGTTTTACTTCTACTTCACCCTCTCAGACTCGACTCACTCTCGAAAAAACTGTTTGTATACACAAGTATGTGTGAGCTGTTTATGTGTGGGGATTGGCATATGAACAACAGCAACCTTACAATACCAGAGGAGGATGCAGAAAAGAGAAACAAAGAAATGGTTGGGCAACTATTTTGATCAAATTCTAGCTGTTTCAGATTCTTAAATGTGATGGTTTTCTTTGTTATAAATTATAGTAAACTCAATGTCTGTAGGTTTTGGAATGTGGGAAAGTGTAATGCTCAGCAAATTAATCAGTTTATTAATTAATTTTACATTACAAAAGAGAAAGACATTGGACTTTTATTTTGCTTCCCCGCCCCAATGCCACAGCGCCAGCCCATCCCAAAGGTGACCCCAACACATCCACCGGTCACTAGAGGGAGGCCTACTAAATTAGTATGTTATTAATTCATTACTAAATGAAAAAAATCATTAGTTGTAGCCTTGATGTTGAGGAATGAGGATGGAAAGCAAAGGTCTGCCCTGTGTTAAAGGGTTAAACTATGGAAAAGCATTCATATTGATTGGTCGTCACATTAAAATCAATCGTAACCTTTAATCGAAACACGAAGACACTGGAAGGCAGCACAGAGAGCAGAAGTGTAAATGTGAAGATGTCTGGTAACTTGATACAGTTGACAGTTTGGGATGCTAAGCATGAATAAAACATTTGTTGTGATGGTTTCCATGTTGTTTTATTGGGCCTGTGTTTGTAGAAAAATAAAATTGAATGGTAAATTTAATGGACTATTACGGCCTGAAGGGAAAGTTTAATAATCCATGACTTTCATCGACTAACAGCAGGAAGTAGAACTGATAAAACTGAGTCTTTGCTCACAAATCTCTGGTTCAGTTCCTCATATCGTGTCCCCTTAAGCTACTGTAGGTTGTAACTGACAGACATAAAGTCAAATTTGGACGGCAGAGTAGAATAATCTTATGAGAGCTGTGACACAGCACAAATATCCAGTGAAGTTTTAATATATCAACACAACAAATACGAATAGGAGGGGGAAGAGGAGGTGGTGATTTGTTTGCTGTGTGATTTAGAAAAGCTCTGGTGGAAGAGCATTAAAGGAGCACTCCACCAGTTTTACCCACTTCTGTGAGTCTATGAAGTCACAGAAATGTCATTAGGGTTGTTTCTTCCTTGAGCAAGACACTGAATTCACAAAGCCCTTTGATGAGCAACCAGCTGGCATTATTGTGAAAGTGTGTGTTTGAACATGAGTATGATCTTAGCGAGGTCCCCCCTTCCCCAGAAGTTGACCTAACATCGATGAGCCAAAATTTCACACATTCTCTACTCAAGTAGAAGTACCGATTCAACTTCTTTACTCAAGAAAAAGTGTACAGGTACAGGATCTGAAATGTACTCAAAAGGTATAAAAGTAAAAACTACTTGGTTTCTCTGAATATTTATAGCGGCTGTTTCTGTGCAGTCTTGATGTTGTCAAAAAATAATGTATGAATCAATAATTCCCCCCAAAACTAAAGTAACAAGCCTGTATTTACAATGTAAGGAGTAGAAAGTACAGATATTTATGTAAAAATGTAGGGAGTAAAAGTAAAAAAGAATAAATACTCAAGTAAAGTACAGATACCTGAATAAGCTTCTGGAAGCACCAGTAAGTAGGATTTTGTGGCATCTAGTGGGGAAGTTGCTCACCCTTCCCCTCCTGTCTGTATTTGATGATCTGAGAATGAACACGGGTGTGTAGAAGAAACCACAGTGGCAGCAAAACGTTAAAAGGCCCTCTCTAGAGCCAGTGTTTGGTTTGTCCATTCTGGGCTACCGTAGAAACATGGCGGTTCAACATGGTGGACTCCATCTAAAGTAAGGAAAACACAACGGTTATATTAGTGTATACATACAATTTCTTTCCAAGCTTTTCACAAGCTTAAAAATACTGAAATAAATCTAAAATATTCACTAAAGTGGAATATAAAGTTCCTCATTGTCCTTAATGGTACCAGCGGGCCTGAATACAACGTGAACCACTTTGTACTGATCCCAGGTTAAAAGCACAGTATAAGTGCAGTCCATTTACCATTTTATGACTTGTTGCCCCTGATATGAAACACTTAAGAATGTCTATGTCAGAGACGGCACATTTTGTCCCTGCTGTCGAGTTTGTGTAATAATTTCTGTTTATTAAATTTTTCATCTTATGAGCTCGTGTGGGCTGAGCACTCTGTGTGCGTGACTTGAAAATAAACAAATCAGTTCATCAAAGTAATAAAAATGCTTTGTCATGAACTTTTCTGGCTGGGTAGAGAGGCTTTTTAGCTTTCGTGGCATACTCATGGATCCATCCACCATCACTGAGCACATGGTAATGACAGGTGGTGTTGATGAGTCACATGAATAATTTATAGATGAGAGTCCTCATTAATGTTTAGCTTTTATAGGCCACTTTCTTACATATATTAGAGACCTTTATTCTCACTTCTTGTATTATTGGGTTGTTTTTTTAAAAATGTGATTATGAGAGCAAAGTCAAAGCAAAAGTTTGAAGTGATTCTGGTTTTAAGGAAACATTACTTTTGAATGCCAGAAATTTCAAGATTCATTTAACAAAAAGTTTCTGTTCATCTTGTCACATGAGACGGTCTCTTTCTTTTATTTCTCCTCAAAGCAGAACATGTATTAGTGTAATTCATAATGATTCACTGTAGAGTTATAGGTGATGATTTCTTTTTAACCTATGTATTTTAACCTATGTGAAGTGTCTTTGAGTTCCTCAAATAATGCTCTATAAATAAAATACATTATTATTATTATTATTATTATTATTATTATTGCTTTTTTTTAAAACCACCCCTCGTTCTTGTTTTTTCTTTCTTTCAGCTGCTGTCTCTCTGCTGCTGCAACAACTAACCAGCATCAATGTCTCGGCTTGAGGTAAATAAGATTCACAGCTTCCCCTCTTACACCCTTCCAACCCGTCTTATCAAGCCTGTCGTTTACTTTAGAGATAAGTCCTACGTAAGATCCAAACCTCAGTCTGACTCTGGCAGCTGTGCGTCACATTGTGTCTCTGTGTCTGATGGTGACTGGGTTTGAACTGGGATAACCTCACGGCCATAAACCTTTTATCTTAACTTCAGGGCTTTGTTTTACAGTTAATAAAGACACAGAGGACATCATGCACACACACACACACACACACACACACACACACACACAACACACACACACACACACACATTCACAAGGAGTGACTGATAAAGTGAAGTCAGTTGAAAAGTAGAAACCTTTTAAAATGGCTCTTAATTAGTTTCCCACACAGGAGAATCAGCTTGCTTTGAAGATGGTTTTGTTAAATGCTGTAAATGTGATGCAAATGCATTTTCAAGGGCATTCATCGTGATTATGAATTTAATCTTTATCATCGGTAACTCTACAAGGTCCAAAAGTTACTTTGGTGCATTAAACTCCTGGCAAGTTACCAACAGTCCCCATACACCCATGAGCAGGTAATGATCATGTAACTGCATTACTAAATGGAGGCTGTTAGGAGTTAGGAGTAATTCAATGTGTACTAGGAATGTTCTTTCACAACCTTTAGTTGTAGTTAAGTAGTTAACTGTTTATTATATAACCTAAGGCAGTGGTTTCCAAACTTGTTTTGCCCAAGGCATACCTGTATCCTTATCTGTGCAAAATATAATGCGGGTTATTTATCTTATCACTCTGTAAACACCTTTTTTTTTTTTTTTACGAATGTCAATTACGATTTAAAAGAGAGCGACATAGAAAGAGAGAGAGAGGAGGGGTAGCTCTGGCCTGAGAGGGCAGCATCCCTGGACGAGCAAGATGTAATCGCTCTTTACAGACCAAGATAAGAAATAGAGATGAACTGAGAATGAAAACAAACCAACAGAGACATCGTGTAGACCTACTAGCTACTCAAAGGCAGAGTTTCTAGAGTGCACGTGAGGAAAAAACTGAAGGCGTCAGTCAGGATCTTTGAAAACTGGGGTTCTCTTTGACGGAAGGTTTTTTTAAACGGTAGGCCTACGTATTGGGCAATGAGTGTGTACAAATGACTGATATATTAACTTTTTGTGTAGTTGTATGTTACAATAATTACCTATGGTTGTCACACAATCCCATGACACACCTTCCTTGGCTAACGGCTGACCTAACGAACACCAGCAACACCACAATGGCAAATACATACAGAAGCTGCTTCAATCAGACTCCTGCCAGTAACCATTAAATAAACTAAAGCTGCATCTGATATTAAATTTTTAAAAACACGACTTCATCCCCATCCACACAGAAGTGTTTACAGAAAGATAATAAATACTTTTAATGCAAAAGAATTTGCTATGACCACGCACAACAATGACAAAGAAAGTAACGTTGCTTTACTCTTGATTACTGAGTTGTCCAGTCAGATGAACAGTGCCGCAGTGTTTCTCTGTCTCAACCTTTTATTTATTATCAGAGATAAGTTTAGGAAACTGAGCTGTCAGATGTGCCATAAACCCCCACAGCTTTACGCCTGGTTGCTCTATAAGTAAACTTTCTGAGTGCACTTCCAACTTTAATGAAAACATTCTGTTTCTGTCAGCGTGCAGAGTTAATCATGACACACACACACACACACCTACAGAGAGAGATGTAGAGGGTTGATTGAAGACTGACTCTATTTATGGAGCGACGATAATCATACTCATTGCACCCCCGGGTGTCATTATGCATACAGGTGAATGTTTTCAGCTTTGCATCAGAGGAACAGGCTTCTTCTGGCTGTGAAACACTCACACATATCAATATCACACATCACTGGCACAGTGGGAAGGTTTATCCAGCTCGGCTCCTCTGACCATTATGATGAATTAATATTCATTTTTCCCAATTAGGAAAACAGCGGCACCTTTGATTGCTCTCATGAGTTCATGAAGGATTACCGTGTCCTAATGAAATGCTCTCATCTCTGATCACATTGTCACACTGACTGAGCTTGTCTGTCTGTGTGCGTGTGTGTGTGTGTGTGTGTGTCTGTGCCATACTGTCAATGGTCTGTACATGTGTGTGAAAGGATATAATACTGTACTCTGTTACCCCATTTCCAGGCAGTTTGAGGGCTAGTGTCTCACTGGTGCCTAACCCGAACTGGTTCTTTGCATTTCTGCAGCCAATGCAACACCAACACTTTGCTGGTCTAGAAAAAAGAACCGCTTACAACTGGGACTGGGCTAAAAACCTTTGAGAACAGTTGAACTGGGCTCACTGGGCTGCTTTTCTCTGCTGCCAGTGCCTTCAGGCTCAGTAGGCCGAATCACTATTTGAGCAAAATTAAACTTTGTTGCAGTGTCGCAGGGGAGTTTCAGGTTGTTTGAGTAGTAAGTAGCAATAAACGGTTAAAGTCTCTCGAAAAGCGCACCCAATAGGCCATTATGTATTTATCTCCACTCCTAACAGTAGACAATTCAGAGACTCCCATTGCGCTCAGATTATAACTAAAACCCTGTGTTTCTGGATGTCAAACAGTAACTTAACGTTCCACATCTTACTTTAGTTTGCTTAACGAAGAGCTGTTAAAGTTAAATATCCGGCAAATTAAAAGTCTTTAGGAGTTTTATAGCCTAATTATTGAATACATCCGGTTCCATATTAAGGGGTATATCGTAAAATGCTGTCATCAGGATCACAAGCACTTTGCAGCTGCCTGGCGTCTGCAGCTAACAACTACCCCTCTTTCACCGCCGCAACATCACTGTGGTAACGCGGCAGCCATCCCGTTAAATGAAACGGATGTTACATTCGAGGCTACTAACACTGAGGAAATAGTAGCTGTGTTTGCTTGGGTAAATAGTTTGAACACCAGCTAGCGTAACCATGGTAACAATAGCTGATGTTGGTGTAGCATACAGTGATGACGTGGTTCTTTAACTCGAAAAGCAAACCGGTTCTTAGAAGGATTCTTAAGTTTAATCAACTGTGAACCAGCACTGGCACCAGCCCAGAACTAGCTCTAATATATGTGTGTATATATATATATATATATATATATATAATAATGAGTGCAATGTCTTTATGTGTAAGCATATGTAAACCTGTGTTTTATGCAGGCGATTGGAGTGTATATATGAGATGTGAACACGCTGTGTGGGGCAGATGGGAGCACAGTGGATTGTGGGATACCTGTGGTGTTAAACTGTGGATACATGTTGGACTGTGTCAGAGCAGCGAGAAGTCTGAGCAGTCACTGTTAGCTCTCAGCACACCCTGAGTATCAGGTGCCTCCTCCTCTTATGGCATAAATTGTTTTATTTTGACCAGGACGTCTGATTCTAGCGGACAAAAACAAACTCTGGGGAGCCAACAGGCTTCAGATATTAGCCCTGTTGGTAATACACAGCATACAAATCATCAACATACTAAATATTAGGCACTTCACTCTACTGGCACCCATCAGGTTGTTTATTCTGAGGACAAAAGGCTGAATTATGACAGCCATTTGCTGTGTTAGTCTGCAAGAAAATTGCGAGGATTGCTGGAAGGCGTCAAGGATCTTGTTTAGTGACAGAAGAGCGTTGATTAACTGCAGTTGAGGGCAATTACCACATTTACTTTCACTTAGGCCCTCAGCTCATCTAGCACAGGCCACTGACAAATGTCCTCCACCTCACTCAATTACCGCATTTACACAACAGGCTAATCAACTGATTTGCAAAAAATGAGGCCGAGGGAGAGAGCGAGAGAGAAAAAGATTTATCAGATCATAAATCGCAGTTGAAAAAATTAAACAAACTGACGTAATGGAAATAAAATTTGACTTACTAGAGCATCTACAACTGAACTGAAACTGCACTGGCTGTAACAGATTGTGGGCATTCTGTCAGATTATTTTGCCAACCGCATAGAGCATAGTACAGCAAAAAAAAAAACTGTCCCAGTGTAGACATAAAATTCCCCTTAGAGGCTCTTGGTGAGCTAGATTCAAATGTATAATCTGCTGGGATATGTGTGCATAGTGTAGGAACTGTGATGTAATGGTAAGGGTGTGTCCATATGGAGATACAACAGTGCAGAGGTGATAATCTTGATCTTAATACCTTAAAGTTTACCTGAACGCACTCTGAAAATCTTGTTTTTGATGCAGCAGTGATGTGGAAGTGTACTCCAGAATGTGCCAGTACATCATGACATCAGTCTCAGGTGTGGTTGCAGAACGAAAGAACACACTCACTGACCACACCCAGCACTGTGTGGGTCACATCGAGGTTCACACGTTGGAGGTTTGACGTTCGTACAGGGTGCAATGAGAACCTGGGCCCTGCAACTCTTACTGTGTGTAACCAGTTTGCTTGTGGCTGTATCTTCTTTTAATATTCTTTGCTTGCAATTTAACTTTACCACCTACTTGAAATAGACCTGCCAACTGTAAACCACTGAAAAATGTCCAAATCTAAATGTAGACCAAAATATGTTGAGTGAAGAATTAGATTGCTAGTAGGTTGCTGTGCTTGTTGGTAGAGTTAAAGCTTTTGGCATCTGTTTGACAGTAAAATCTTTCCAGTGGTTTGATGTTTGAAGGCTTTTCTCTAAAGCAGCAGCTGGAAATGTTGAGTAAACTATAACAACAATTCTTTGTCTCACTGGTTGAACTTCTTGTTAAACTTGTTGGATGTTGTATTGATGTTATTGCAGCAGCTACAGCAATACAAACATTGAAATTCCAGCACGCACCAAGAATTTCAGGACTGATTTATTAGTTCAGTTGAACAATTACAAGACTAGGAGTCCACAGCCATGCTAGCAGCACTGTGAGGCTGTACTTCTGCACAATGATGCTTATCTTTAAAATCTGGGAGCGAATAATGTATTTTACATTGTGACAGGTTCAGTTTTCTATAGCAAACCTGAGATAGTTACAGTGTGATGAAATGGAATGATTATCCTGGTCAAAACTATTTAGATTCAAGATATTATCCTGATCAAAATATGCTTTAAAAAAAATCTTAAAATGGCACTAAAAGATATATTGGAATCAGTTTACCTTATGTGTTGTTAAGAAACTATAAAATATATTTTTTATCACATCACAGATAGGACACCTCATCCATAGTAATCCAGTTTCCAGTTAGAGAAGAAAATGCATCAAAAATGTGTCCTCGATGTATTAAGAACCACTGATGTGTTTTAAAATTGGAATCCTGCTAATAATCCCAATTTTTACTAAATGTAACTGTAATCTGTTTGCGTCTTTTATAACTAATTGATTGCAGTTACCTTTTTTGTATCTTGATTACGTAGTTACTTGTTATCCATTATGCCCAAAAGCCTGGGAGAAAATGCTTTATTGACCTAAAACATCAGTGGTAAACAAAAGCAAAGGGCTATTTTACAGTTATGCATACACCAGAGCTCAATAATAGTAAAGGGAGAAATCAATGTAAGGTACAGACAGCATTTTTACTCTTTTTACTTCATCAAATGCTGCAACAGGATAGTGTATAGTTTGAGTAATGACTTTGTCGTTGTATTGATTATTGTTCCTCTGCATATTCATCGGTATTGAACTGAGCTGTGAGGAGCCATTATTACTCTGTGACCTGAGCACCAGTGCAGTCGAGGTTTGGGGTTTGATTCCCGCTGCGTCAAACCGTCTGAGTCACAAGCATCGATGGGGAGAACTCATTGGGTTTTAGAGGCAGAGCCCCCGCTGTCCCATCTGATCACACACCAGCTGTACTACCTCCATCTCATACTCACTCACCAGGTGATAACACAGCCAGCTGCTTCCTCTCCGGCTGGAGGAAAATGTGTCACTCAGCTAAAAAAACAGCAACATGTTGAAGCAAACTAGTTCAGTGCTGCTGTAAATAAAGTGATATCAGGCTGTTGTCAGGTGAAAATGTCATACCTGCAAAATGTCAACAGAGAAAATATCAGATAATTGTGAGTTCTGGTACTAGAGAGATTCATACTTTTTGGCTCAGCCTTCCTGTGCTGCGGTAACCATTTTAGTATAAGAGAGCAAATTAGTTAGGTCATTGAGGTTGGGATGTTTATGTGTCGACACAAAACCAGCATGCACCTAAGTAACAGGGTTGACTACTCCAGAAAGCTGATTGCAGCACCAGGTCCAACAACATTTAAACTGCCAATATGTTTCGTCAGAACTGCTTGTTTGGATGGTCAAATGGCTTGGGAAACAACAAACCAACATTTACACCTACACAGAAAGTAAAAAGGGTTTGAAATTATCCTCTATCCAAATTCAACTCTATGAATGTCTTCCAGGAAGAACTGGTTGACGATATGAGCTGACATTACATCTGCACCCTCTACATGATGGACAGTTTTTTTTTACCCTACCCTCGAGTGTGGCCGTTCGTATCAGGCATAAATACTTTTGATCTCCAATGAGGTCGGAGAAGACATTGTACAAACTACATCTTTTTGAGCAGAAAGCTAGGCACACACTGTATGATCTGATTTCTGACCCAATTTTTGAGCTTCAGGACTCATTTTTAGTTGGATCGAATTTTAGCTTCGTCGGGTGTCGTTTACCGGGGCTGGGAGGACTAGTCAATCAATACCAAATCCTCAATCTCAAGTTTGTGGAGCTTTATATCCAGTATACAGCTTAAAAATCCTTTGTGTTGACTGGGAGAATGGTGAAAAAGGTGGAGACAACTAGATCTTTCAAAATCTTTAGATCCACAGGAAAAAGTCTAATCGATATCCAATAGCAGACAAAGATGACGAGAAGACGAGGGTGTGTATAGGTGCCTGAGATGGATGGCAGGCCTGTCGGTCACCAGGCAGGGAAATGAGACTTCCTGTAACAGCTTCTAGGATGGCAGATTAATACCCATCACCTCGGTCTGAACCTCTAAAGGACGACTCTGTGAACTCTGCTGAAGCGCAAATTACATAGAAACTCTGAGCTGCCGGAGGCTGGACCAAAATGAGTGTGGGTTTTTTGGTTTATGTGTTTTCTTGGCTATCTCAGTCTTATTAGACTCTTAGACTAGATCTTGATTTGGTATTTTTCACACACACACAAACACACACACACACAAGCAGACAAAGCTGCTGTTTCCCCGCCCGACATCTTTCACTCCATTACAGGGCCTCCATGGATATTAAACGGATTAGCAGGGAGAACATCCAAAAAGAAAATGTAATGGGCAGGAAAGAAGACAAACAAACTACTTACTTAGTGTCAGATGTGAAAAGTGTTTGTGCTTCGCCGGCAATACCCGCAGGGCAGATCGGGCAGATGCCACATGTCCCTGGACTAATATGTGTAAATTCATTATTGATTCACTAAGTTATTTGTTGAACTGTTTCTAATTGAGCCAGTGGAATAATTTCATTTTGTGTGTTATGGCAGGACTTTTATGATTCTCATTTGGACTATTAAATTATATATATACATAATATATTCGTGCATGAACAGTGATGTTTTGTAAACATATGGTAATTGTAACTGATTAGAGGATACTTCATATTTTCTGTGGGACATTAAAGTCTCAACTCTAATGTTTTATTAATGGGGTTTTGAGTCACTTGTGTTATTGTTCACTTAATTGAAATGATACACCACGTGCTTGGTGAGTACACTGTGCATCCATACTGTATGAAACACATCTATGGTGGTATAAAACGTTTCAACATTTCAACCTTTATTAACATTGGATTTATTGTAGGACAGCTGAATTGGACTGCGTTAGTTTTAGTGAGGTAGAGCTAATAAACTGTCACTGAATATTCTGTATCAGCTTTTTCCCAGTGTTTCATTAAAGCTATGTCATGTCTACATTTATTCATTTTCTCTCTCTCTCTCTCTCTCTCTCGGGCGCAGGGTCGTCGGGAGTCTCTGCCCGTGGTCAACCAGGCGGTGCGGCGGCGTTTCTCCGGGCCGCTGCTGCTGCCTCCTCTGTGGAGGAGACACTCGTGCCAGGATCGCCCGTTAGACACGCGGCGGGCGTCTGCAGTGCACGCTCTGCCACTGGACCGCCTGGAAGTGCTGTACAGCCGAGCACTGGCCAGTCATGATGAGCACCGGTCAGTGACACATGCACATTTTCTTTCTTCCTTTCTTGCATCGCTGTGTTTCTGTTGAGTGTCGAGTATGGAGATAAAGCTTTCTCCTCCTGAATTGAGCAACCCATTACAGCAAAGCAGCGGCGGCTGTTTGAGAAGCAGAGGCGAATTAAAATAAAAAGGGCACCAGCTATGCGGTGGGGGCACACAGCGTGCAGACTGCACTTAATAAGAATAAAACCCAGGGGGAAGTATTAATTATTGAACCATTTATCTCACAAAGACATACACGTGATGTGAGTCAGGGTTAGCACCCTAGAGGGCACTTTATCATGTTTTATCTACCATAAGGGCATCCAAGAGGGCACCACTGCAGTAAAAAGTCTCTGTTGAAGTTGCTTTTTATAGTTCATGCAACATATTCTTGAATTCTCTGAAAAAGGTTGGGCGTTATTTTTTTGTTGTAATGCATCCTGGGAGTTCTGGTGTGTGTTTTGATTTTGGAGCATCTGTTGGTCTGTGTCACCAAGCCTAATGATGTGTATCCTGCACAACGCTGCTGAATTTACCAGAGTATTTATCCGTGGGCCGGAAAATAAGTGAAAACTTTAGTGAGAAGCCATTAAAATCCAGTAATTCAATTTTTTTTTTTCTGACTACAGAAGCCCATCTTTGTTTTTTGGGGGATTCTTTGTTTGTGTCTCTGTTTCTTTCTTCTCTCTAAGGGTCAGTGGGCGAAGTTCCCTCGGCTCATTAGCTCTGAGTCTCTTTTTTGTGTGTCAGTGTTTGGTTGAGTCCAGGTGGATACACAGGTAGCAGCGTGGTTACGCACACACACACACACACACACACACACACACACAAACAGAATGTGTTTTGTGATTTCAGGTCTTTCCTTTATAAAATGTCTGGTAATTGCAGTAACAGGAAGAAGCCTGTCACTGAAAGGTCACAGGTGTGTGTATATTTAGCATAGACAGTATCTCTTCTTTCTGAGTTTATTCATGTTTAAACATCTAGAAACATTGGTGTGTGTGTGTGTGTGTGTGTGTGTGTGTGTGTGTGTGTGTGTGTGCTGTGCAGACATTAATGATAGAGGTGTGAGCTCTATAACATAATGATATATTTTAATGATATAGCCCATAGTTTTCCTGCAGGCTGAGGTCTGGTGAACTCGCCTTCTCTTTCATGCTAATAAGGCTGAATTTATTTGAATGTATTCATATGGCCAAGGCATTAATGAAAGAACTGTGGGCTACTCGTTAAATAAACCTTACAGTAGCAGATTAAAACAAGCAGTACTGGACATTAATGCCTAATGATGACCAAATGTGACCATAATCTTAATCAAAAATGAATGAATACCAAACATAACTACATTTTTGTCCTATATTTAGACGCCAGTTTGCCAATTTAAAAAAAGCTGCCAACATAAAATCTGATTTACACTGTTTATGTGCATAAATTATAAATAAATAAATAAAAGTCTGCCTTTCAATACATGCCAGAAACGACACAGTTACAGGGAGAAGGTTTACACGTCATCTGCAAAAGCTCACACAAACATAAGATAGACATCTCAAGGAAAAATAGCTTCAACTTAAATGTGAATGTGAGATAATTAAGTGGCTGCTGTCATTGCTTTCAGCTAAATATTTGGGAACAAAAGTATTCCTTCTGAAAGTTACATAGCTGATATGAAAATGGAGAATGGATGGTTGTAGCGCACTACTAGTAAGTACATCCAGTAGATCTCAAGAGCTTGCACTCGACACTGAGCTTCCTTGGTTCCTCCACCAGGTGCGAAGTCAGTCGGATGATTGATTGTCGAGGAATTCGAAGGGAAGACAGAGTCTGTTCATTTTAGTCCGATATTCACTCTGGACTCCCTGAAATGTACAAAAAGAGTGTGTGTAATGCCTTCAACTTCTCTCTTCTCTCTGGTCCAAAGCCCACATTTCCAATCATTAAGCTTTAACCAGCGGTTCCCAAACCTTTTCCTTAAGGGACCCCTTTTCTATCATTAGGTAAATTGATGACCCCTGACTATATTCAACAAATACAGACCAACTGCACAATTAACCCAAATAGTGAACACAATAACTGCAGGACATTTGTGTAAAATGAGAGATTTGGATGAATTTTGAGGGGATTATTTTGAGATTATTTCCTGTGACTATCAAAGATTAGTTATTTTCTGATATTTTAAGAACCTTTCATACAATCCTCTGTCTGTATAATGTTGTTGATATAGCCTGATAATGTTGTCCTGATATAGCTTGTAATCACAGTTTTTATCTTAAATGACAATCTAATCTAGAAATGAACATAATGCCGAGATATAGCCATACTGTGTATATTTTTTACATATTTTTTAAAGTTGTATCTCTCAATGTACAAACACAGAAAACTAAAATAAACACAACAAGTTCAACAAAACAAACCTAAACTAATATGTACAGTTATACATGTATGTGAAAAAACAACATTAATATCGTAGACAAATGATATAGCCCATAGTAATTCCCCTGATTACTGACTTGAAATATCATATTGTCAAATTTATTGTCCATTTATTTTATGTCTAATGTCTAAAAAAGACTGTAGGCAAACATATACTACTATACTGACTGGTAGCTGGCAGACATACATACATACATAGAGACAGAGAGAGAAACAGATGGAAAGAGCAGGAAGAAAACTGACATGGAGAAGCACAGTGAAAGGTGAGAATGAAGAGCTGAGGTGAGACACAGAGGGAGAGAGAGAGAGAGAGAGACACAGAGAGAGAGAGAGAGAGAGAGAGAGAGAGAGAGAGAGAGAGAGACACAGAGAGAGAGAGAGAGAGAGAGAGAGAGAGAGAGAGACACAGAGAGAGAGAGAGCTAGAGAGACACAGAGAGAGAGAGAGAGAGAGAGACACAGAGTAGAGAGACACACACAGAGAGAGAGAACACGAGAGAGAGAGAGAGCTAGAGAGACAGAGACAGAGAGAGAGAGACAGAGAGAGAGAGAGAGAGAGAGAGAGAGAGAGAGAGGGAGAGAGAGACAGAGAGAGAGAGAGAGACAGAGAGAGAGAGAGAGAGAGAGAGAGAGAGAGAGAGAGAGAGAGAGAGAGACAGAGAGAGAGAGAGAGCTAGAGAGACACAGAGAGAGAGAGAGAGAGAGAGAGAGGGAGAGAGAGAGAGAGACAGAGAGAGAGAGAGAGAGAGAGAGAGAGAGAGAGAGAGAGAGAGAGAGACAGAGAGAGAGAGAGAGAGAGGGAGGGAGGGAGGGTATTAACAGAGAGGAGGAGAGTCGTTTCAGCACTCCGGGCTCGTGGACAGCAGCGCACCACAATGCCACGCGCACCGCTCTCTGACCATTAAAGGTTTATTTGTCTTCAAACAGTAAACAACAACAACAACAACAACAAAAACTCCTTGGGTTTTTTTGTGAAAGCATTAATTTAAGTATAAGATGGAGTGTACCACGCTGAGCAGGGAGGGAGCGGGACTCGCCAAGCCGCCCAAACATCTGTGGCGACAACCGAGGACTCACATACGGATCAAACAGCGCTTCAACTCGGACACCGAGCGCTACCTGTGCCGCAACCGAACCCTGGAGAAGCTGCGACCCGGGCTGAGAAAACCCCGCATGTCCTGGCCCTCCCCGGTGAAACGGTAACTTATTTCCCATCTCGAGTGTCTGAAACTCACCGCAGGTTAAAATCGGCTTCATTGTTCACTCGAGTTTAACTTTAGAGATTCAGATAGTCAAGCCTGGAGCAATGATTGATGACTGACGGGTTGTTATTAGGTTATAAATGTAGGTCGCCATGGCTGCTCCCACTAATGTGTTCACTATAATGAATGGAGGTGGATTAATTCATTTTATCAGGGTAGTGACATAAAACCAAAAACTGTGTCAAATTCTGAAAAGACTGGCAAGATATTTTTCATACATCTGCCTGATTGCAACACATAATTAGGAGATTTGTAGTGTTGTGCACCAACTCCCACATAAAACTGTGCAAATAACCACCAAACACCTCCAATATCACTGCTTCCGCATATTAGGACTGCACAATATTATGGAAATCGCAATATGGCCAAGTGTAATATGCAAATCGCAGAAGGAATAAGCAAACTGCAAGAGCTGCACATCTTTTTATAAAGGTAGAATGTGTGATAAAACAATAAAATGAAGCATTATAATGGTGCCATGGTCTATGAATCTTGTTCTCCAGATTTAAAAAAACATCTTTTGTTTAGTGCAGACCCTCCAAAATTTCACCTAATTATGACTTTTTTGTGTGTGAAAATTCCCCACACTAACTGTGGATCATATCACAATAATAATCTCAATATGATGTTTTTACTATGTCATACAGCCCTACTCTATAAACCTTATTAGGTGACACTAATTTCCAGCTAGCAGACTGGAGCAATGATTGATGACTGTCAGATAGACGTTATTATTTTCATACAAGATGTAGCCTGAGTCATCAATCTGTGCTGGCTGTTAATAACATGGCAAAAAAAGGAGAAGTCTCTGCTTCCTCCGTGTTGCTTGCTACCAAAACCTGTAACCTTGCTGACATCAATAGCTAGATGATGAATATCAGGGAGGTTAGTGAACTGTTAAGATATTTGTTAATTATGGGCTGTAACAGCTGAGTCACACAGTTATCAGGGTATCTGACCGCTCCCCTAAATGTCATTATGTTTAGATACTGAATCACTGAATCACTAAAACGTCAGTCAAGTCTGTTAAAAATCCTTTAATCTCTGTAAAAGCAAGAAATTAGTGGAGTGAAGTTTAGTTTTTTCCTCTATTTTGAATGGAAGACAATAGGAAGAAATGAAACGATCTCAGCTGGTGAAGGATCTGTTTTCCTGTGTATAGTTGTGAATCTAGTGTTTCACAGTCGAGTACATTTCTCAGCCAGTGTCTCATCATGTCAACCCCTCTTGTTCCCAATATTCCCCATAAATGATGAAGTAGCTTTCAAGAGAGAGCATGTTGACATCGGTTATACTGTATCTGCCTGTGCTGCTGCAGTTATACTGAATGCCATATTGTTTATTGATAGTGATAGCATACGAGAGACAGGAAAACTAATATGCCCACTAGGAAATTATAGATGCATTGTTCATCCTTTCATACGTGTGTCCCTATTCAGTGTCAGTGAAAACCTATTATACACTACAATATGTGCCCGTTACTAAACTATGTAACTGACGAATGCTTGTCAGTAGAGTTTCCACTGATGGACCTGCACAAGTGTCTGCAGTGGTGTCGAAGAGCGGATTCATTTTCAGTGACTTCTTGGAGCCTGTCAACACAGTCAGTTTGCCCACGCTCCAATTAGCCCTCAGCAGATATTAAAAAACACTGACATGGTGGCTGTTGAGGACATTTTGCACCCAAAAACTTGTATTCTTGTTGAATGTTTGAATTACTGTAGATGTGTTTTTGAGAGATGAGGTTCACATGACTTAATTTTCATGCAGTTTCCGTTTGAGGAGAACACAGACGCTGCTGTTATTGGGGTGTTTGATATTGCTTTCTTGGATAATTTTAAGTTATGAAGTTGCCTGTTATTGCTCAGAAACATGCAATTATAGAAATTGCATCCAGCTGTGAAGTTGCAACTAACTGAACAGCGCTGGCATCTGTATTTGACAACCTGGGAATGAGAACAGGCTGTGAAGTGTGTGGGCTACTGTAGAAACATGGCAATTCAACATGGCATTATGTTTATGTGTCCTTTACCATGCTAGCTGCAAACACTGACCCTCCATGTTTGGACGGTGTCTGTGTGTTTCCCACGAGAAGGTGAAAAGCTTGGATATAAGGGAATCAAACATCCCTGTGATTGGCTGCAGCAGAGTTGAACAGGCCTGTAAAGCCACTGTCTGTTCAGCTCTTCCCCCCCAGACACTCCTCGCTGTCAACAAGCAAAGCAATGCCGCGGCTTGTTGCACCTCAGAGGTTTTCACCTACAAGCTGAAGTGCTGTTTCTGTCTCCTGACAGCGCACTGAGAACATTATCACTAAAAAACTGTTTTCTTTTACGCTCAAGATTGTAAGAGGAAGAGTTTTGAGCAAGAGTGGAGCATAATACAATATGGTGCACATTAGTATTAAGACCCTGGGATGAACATGTGTCTTTCACATTTGACTATTTTGGACATTTCTGCTTCAGTTCCTTTAATTTACATCCGTTAAAAAAGAGAAACACCATCGTCTGGCTTGTTCCCAATATCCTCACTGTCTATTTTCATACGTTCTGTCAGACTTATCAGAGCTTCCTGCGTGGATCTGTTTATTGCCATTTAGATGGTTTCTGCAATTGGATGCAATGTGTGTTTACGGTCCTCCTCTGCAACTGGTTTGGCAGATCTTCAGTGCATATTGGTGGGCTTTACACATTTTAGAGAGATGTTTTATTTTGTGCATTTATTTCTGTAGAGAGAGGCAGGCGGTTACATGCAACGGGTTGGACACTGCGTTCATGTGGTACGAGCCTTAAGGGTTCAAATTTAACTTTAAGGCTGATAAACTGAAAAAAATTACACTATTATTTTAATTTCTACAAAACCAAACAATTAATTAATCGATTCATGTAGAAAATATTCAGCAGATTAATCCAGAATGAAATTAATCATTAGTTTCATACAAAATAGTTCAAAATGAGCTCCATGTCAGCCAACTACAACAGTAAAATCCTGCTTTTACATGAAAGCAGGAGTAACAATAATCTAATGATATAATAGAATAATAGTCGTACTATCTATTTTCCTGATATTACTTAACAATGTCTTTCTGAAAAAAGTTTTATTTGTAACAGAGCATTTTTACAGCTTGATATTAGTACTTTTACTGAAGTACTTCCACCACCACTGCCCCTCTCTTTAGGTAACACCTGGGTGAGGTAGGATAGGTAATTTATTTCAGAAGCATATTTGTTGAAATTCTGTTTTCATCTTGACAGCAATCAATAAATGGCTGTCGCAGGTCTGTAATAAAACAAGCTAATAATTTAATTTGGCCTAAATGAATTGATTGACTGGCCTGTATGCCGGTCTACCTACCTATTTATTTCTCTGACTGAATGTGTCACTGATTCTAAAATTTTATTTGGTTGAATGTCCGCACACAGGTCATGCATGGAGTTTTTTTTTTTTTTTTGCTTTAAATCTATAGATGGTGTCAGGACGTCAGGTTGTTTCACACCGATGTTACATGTGGATCATTTCCTAAAATGAATATAAAAAGTCAAGATAAGATCTGATCTGCCCTTTAAAATGGGGAATTATGGTCTGAAAAAACAAATAGACAAGACTAAGATATTCCTTAGGGTCACAGTCACCCAGAAGTGACATAAACATGATAAAGTGAAGTGAATCTGGCATTACGATGATGCAGGATTGTGTGTGTGTGTGTGTGTGTGTGTGTGTGTGTGTGTGTGTGTGTGTGTGTGTGTGTGTGTGTGTGTGTGTGTGTGTGTGTGTGTGTGTGTGTGTCACTGCATGTGTTAAAAATTATAAATAGGAATGCAAATGGATGGTCTCAGGGTCTGAAATTAACACCCACCAAGAGCCAAATGTGGGTACATTTTCTGTTTGGCGGAAACACACACACACGCTACCATATGTGTTTTTTTTAAGCGCTGCAAAACTGACTGTCTCGTACACTCCTAGTCTCGCTGTACTGTTTACTGTATTATCTTAATAAAATGTACTAAAACCTGATATGTGACACAAAAAGGCTGGTTAGTCAAATAGATAGTTTCCAACACTGGATGGTTCACTGTTGAATGAGCATTAAAAACTTTAGCTGTCATGTTACCTCTGCCCTGTTAAGTCTTTCTTTTCACTATATCACAGTGAGATATTTCTACACTATCTCGAGTCCTCCCAGTGTGAATGCCGTCCGCGCTCGCTACCCGACACTGAGTGATGAAATGCAAACAGGTTGAGCTGTAGGTAGGAGTAAGAGAAATGAGTCAGCCAGCTTTATAGCCACCAAAAACAACACCACTGGCGTTGCTTTTATTCTTCACAGAATACATCTTTGCTTCTTTTTTTTTGTCTGAAAATAACTCAGTTTGTGTATCATTCCAGATGACTCAGATCAGTTTTAAATATAAAACACCCTCAACGCAGGTGGGATGAAGATTTATATAAAACATAATTTGGTTCTGCTTTATATAATTGCGTCTTCATTGTGATACCTTTATCGTCGATGTAGACGGAAGTAAAGATGTGACTATGACTTGCTACAAAGGACATTTTATCCTTTACTATGTTACTTCTGTGTAATGTTAAAGAAGAATTTCTAGCTTGAAGAGAGGAATGTTATTGAAGCAAGTATTTAACATTGCAGTGCTGTTGTCTGCTGTTGTTTCCTTTTGACACTATGTTTTGAAATAGCTGGAATATCTCCTCTCAAGGCTTAAACTCCCTGTCTTTGTCAGCAGATTGTTTTACTTCTGCTCAGGTATACACATTAAAACTCTTCACTGTCAACATTCATGTCAAAGTTCATACACGACTTTCTTTCCTTAGAAAGCACAATGTATTGCTAATTTCGACTTTAATTTATCAGCGTCCATTTCTGCATTTTAATATGTGTAACCTGACCTGGGGCATGCTGACAGGCTTATAAATGTCACAGTCACACTAGAAAATAGTCTTTGAGGCGTGAGTATGAGCTGAAACTTGCCCTCCAGGCTGAATTATAATGAATTATCAATTAGAGATTCACTGTCTTGCTCAAGGACACTACAAAAACACGTTACTGTTGCATGTCGGCTCTTGTCGGAAATGATCTGGTGGCCCCTTTCAACCACAGGATCTCTTGGTGTTAGGTCTGCGGCGTGTTCATGCACTCCAAGTGGCTGCACACCCTCAGCACTGAGAAAGAAAACTGTGATCTGGACCAATGGTCAACTTGAAACAGGAACAGCCTGCTTCGAAAGCACTTCTTAACGCGGGGTGATGGTGAAAAATTACACCCGTTGCTATGGAGCCCATCTGTTTTCCAGGGATAATGACATAAAGGGTCCCCCCACTAGGTTATCAGAGGAGGGGAGAGCAGCCATCGAGAAAGAAAACCTGAATGTTATCTGTCCAATCTCATATTAACAAAAGACACAAAAGCATGTACAGGTTGTCAGTTCACTCAGGGAAGATTAGTCGAAGCTAGTTTAGTAGCGTTTAATGTATAATATCCCTGCATAGGCTGACCTGCAGATGTCATTTGTTGTGTGGATGTTGCTTTTATCAAGTTGCATTACTTAATAGAAACCATTAAATGTCACTGTGACCACTGCAGGGGAAAGGATTGATTCTACCTGTTTACTGTAGTTTCCGTGTGTATAATCCTCAGCCAACCGGCGTGGCGTTGTGCATCATTTTTCTTTTAGTATTTAAGGACAAAAATAATAAATAAAACATACCAGGGGAATATTTTATGGTTTGTGGTCTGGTAGTTTTGATAATGTTTTTTCCACGTGAATTACAATTTAAGTGGTTCTTTATTAGATGATTTGCGCCTCAAAATAAAAAATATTCTAACACAAGAAAACTAGTTTTGGTAGCTCTTTTTGGCCCAGGATTTTAGTATTTTGTTTTCATTTATACAGAGCTTCAGGAGATTGATAATCTCCTTCTCTTCTGTTTATTATCTAAAATCCGTAGAGTGGGATTTATAGACCTAAAAATGTAACAGTATCATTGGAGCTATGAGTATGTGGCTTTGCCCTCCTTAGTTTCATATCTACTTTGCCAGATTAGGTGTACATTTTCCTTGAGTTCCTGAGAAATGAGTACAGCCAGTGTTACTGTCACTTCATCCCACCCTGATCGCCAATTTCATAGTCAGTGCCTTTGCTGAGAGTCCAAGCAACAGGGTACTCCCCTCGAGGCGTCTGAAAAAGAGTTAGTGATTGTAAAAGGTGAAGATGATTGTGGTTTATTGAAAAGTTGACAGAAGAAACACGAAGCAGCCTGCACCCCTCCTCCACACGTGTCAACCAAAGACAATCACAATGGTCCGGGGAGACGCTGTTCCGTCTCTGAGTTTGTTTTTCATCAAGGCTGTTAGCCAGTAACAATTAGTCAGGACGCTGGAGACTGCCGTCAGAGAGATAACAGGCTGCTGACAAGCTAAAAAAAAAACTTTTTGGAAAGGGCTCATACTGTAGTAGGGAGCAGCTTTGATATTTTTTTATGTGGTATAAGGTCAGAATATATTGGTTTATGAAGGCTGTCACCATAAACGCCAATATTCAGCATCTCAAAACTGGTACTGATCTTCTCTTCAAACTTTTGTAAAGAAAACTGTTTCTTAAAATGTCTTCAGAGTTTGTTCCATTCACGTTCATACGTTATTTTAATGTGAACCGTCGATTACGGCTAGTTTGGAAGGTCAGACATTTTTGTTTTGGATCTGACAAATGATGAACGTGCACTCATTTCCTTTCCTGTATTTTATCACACATTAACCCTATGTCTTGCACTGAGCCTTCTATGATTTTATTTTATGTGCAACAACTTTCAGACATAATAAAACTAGACACATAACTCTGATGTAAAAGCACGTCCATCTATAAACTGTGTGTTGCCTGCTTGCTCTCTGTGCATTTGCCTATGGCTGGTAGTAAGACTCATGCACAATTGACAGTGTTTACTAAATCCCAGGCAGACCAGTCGCCTGTGGCAGAAACAGGTCAGGCATTTCTTGGAAACTGCTGTTGCTGCCTGCTTGATAAACTTGTTTGTTGATTTTACTCAGGATGTGATGTTTAATGGTGCTTTGATGCCCTGTTATTGTTTTATAGAATATATTTGTCACTGCCTTTCTCCCTGATAAAGAACAATAAATAACACTCCAGACTTCAGCCTCTGGTGTAGCTTTGATATAAATCATCAAACACATCTGAAAATGAAAACATGTATATTAAATTACATTAAATCTATACAATATGTGTGCAGAAACATGATTCGTATTATTCATCCACAGATGCTGCAGGCTGATTTTCACTCCACAATATTTTAACTTTTGAAGCAAAGAGAGTCAACTATATTTGGAAAAGATGCATAGTAAAGGAACCAGTTTAGCATGTTCTGTTATATTATAATGCATGCCAAAGGATAACACAACCAATCGTCCAGTGAAACCCTGATTTTTCAACCCTCAAATACTTACACCTCTCCCTTCTAAGACGATCCGATACGTATCTAGATACATGAGCTACGATTCAGGGACGATGCATTTTAATATGGAACAGTTCGATGCAATCTAAACCAGTTCTTAACATTGCTTGAAATTAAAATAAGACAATTCTATAAAAGTGACACTGCTTACTTTCAAATACATTTATAAAATACCACCTGTATTTCCACCATGGGAAAAAAATTGGAAGACAAATGTGTAATTACAGAATTACATGTCATTGTGTTTATTGCTTTTCAAATAGACATTCTGTTATTACCTTAGACCCCTTAGATGAAAGCTTATTCTTGTTTGTGCTAGCTGTATTGCATCTACAGACTCTTCGTCACCTGCATAGGTCTCACCAAGTTTGTTAAGATTTGTCGTTCTACCGCTGTACTTAATTGCTGTCTGACAGAACTTACAAATTGCTAATCTTTTGTCCAACTTTCCTTCTTAAAGAATCCAAATGTCTTCCAATCTTTAGATTTTAGATTTGATGACGCACTGTAAATTGTGTCTGCATTGTTGGACGTGTTTGTTTTTGTACCGACCTACCAAGCCACGCTAGCATAACTCTTCTTGTTCTTGTTTTGCCGGACCCTTAAGTTGACCTTTTACCTTTCACAAGAGTGGAGAGGCTGTTAGCAGCAGAGCTTCAGTCAATTTCAGTCAGTTCATAACTTTAGAATCAGACCAACAACCGGTTTATGGTACATTAAGATGGATCCGGGGGTCCAAGTCAGATGTAGTTGTATCTATAACATTGAAAACAATTTCCGACTTGTCTCAATATCTTTACACCCCAACAAAATACCAGTGACTTAATCATGGAGATTTATTCGTGCCCAAAAAATGATCTCAAGTCTACTTAACATAATGTCAGGATCAGACCACTTGAGATCAGCTCGATAATGTCCTGACCTTACAGACGTGGCTCATCAGGCGTAAAATCTGCTCATTTTATTCCATAAGTGTGTCATAGTGGAAGACAACTAAGGCATCTCTACAAAAAGACAGAAATTTTGTTTCATCAGGTGACATGATAAATGATACATGATGCTCCATACATAAATCTAATATCTAATAATATATCTGTGTTAGGGATCAAACTACTTACAGGCCCACAGTGGAATGCTTCACATTCAGCCTGTAACAATTAATGATGAGTGCCAAATAAACAGAAAATTAACCTATTAATGAGAACAGACACTATTGACATGAAGAATTTCTTTTATTTAGCATTCACTGCTTCCAAATCAAAAGGGTAGGTCTACAGATTATATGGGATTAGGGAGTATAATTTGTCTAATTATTGTAGTTGATAAATCAGCAAGTCCTTTACTTCACTTAAAGAATAAATGGAAATGACTTTCTGTTGGTGTGATACACAGGATGATTTGAGGGGAAGCCTCCAATCTAAACCAAGATCATTGTTATTATTTGGAAAAACCTACAGGGAGTTTTTATCTGCAGCAGTGTGGGTTGTGGGGTGACGTGCCGTGTATTCCTGAGTAGCAAGCAATCACAACAGCAACAGGGTTTCTGATCCATCTGGCAGAAACACAGCATTAGCTTGGTGAGCACTACAGGAGATGAGTAAAGCACTCCTCGTTCATGTGTAAACAATGCCCACTGATTCGATCAAGTTGCAACAGATGAGGTGCTCTCAATAATCCTTTATGAATTACAAAACAATACTCAGTGAATAGAGTAGAGATTTGTACCTGTGCCCTTGCAGCAACCTCACTCTCGTCAGAGGCTGAAGTGTGAGTCCTGTTTGATTTGTTTTACTGCTCCCTGTGGGTGGTAGAATAGAAGGAAAATCACACCCTCGTTGATACACAATTTCAGGATGAAATATATTTTATTGTCATGCAGTTATCGCCTTAAAATTTCAGATCAGGTCTCTGTTAGTTTTGCAGCTGTGGCTACACATAGAATATCCCTGACAATCCCATATACAGTGTACAACAAGTATCAATAAAGGCAACAGTATTGTATACTTTGAAGATAATGCGTAGATCATCTTCTCTTACAGCAGACAGTAATTATTTGGAAAGTAAATATTAGTACAGTTAAAACAGGATCTTCTAAGCTATGCAGACTAGAGGCCTTCAGTGGTGAAAAAGTTTGAACTGGATTTAAAATTGACCTGTAGAAAACTTGCATGAACCCAAAATTAGACCCAAGGATGATCCCAATCTGTCGAACACCAACACTGGTGAGGGTATAATGTATATTACCTGATCACAGTATTAGATTAATAGTATTCGACATATAGACACACAGAGCTGCTGCAACACAACAAGATCTTACCTGACTCAAAAAAATCAGGACTTACAAAGAGAGATCAATAAAAAAGCCACTAAAGAAATAACGACAAGAATAAATCAAGTAAAAACAAGAAAAGCGGGCGCCCGGTTAGCTTAGTCGGTAGAGCTGGCAACCCATATACAGAGTTGCTGCAGCGGCCCAGGTTCGAATCTGACCTGCGGCCCTTTGCTACGTGTCATCCCCTCTCTCTCTACCCACCTTCCTTGTCTCTCTACAGCTGTCTCTGTCAAATAAAGGCATAAAGGACAAAAAAATAACTTTAAAAAAAAAAGAAAAGCTCAGTGCCATGTTACTACAACTTATTAATCTGAATGATTTTTATACCATTTTGATCAACATCTTGGGACTATAAACCTTCGTCCAGAAAGAAGAAGCTGAAATTCACTGTGCAAAGGGCAGATGTCGTCATACAATTACAAGAAAATAAGAATATTTACGTTTTCATAACCTTAGAATGAGCTGTTTTTTCATCTACAGAGGGAGCGGGTCCCCTTCCACAGATACTGTAAGTTACATGAACTATTTATTTAAATACAGCTATTTTGGAGAAACTTGCTGATTGCTTGTTGGCAAGAGCTTAGTCACCTTCATCCCTCCGACATGCACCCCCCACCTACCCCTCCTTGCCACCGCACACAGAAACAATAAATCTCTAATATCTATAATTGCTTTAGTTTGACCGGTAATATGAGAAGCAAAGACAACAGATCCATTCCAGAAGCAAACAGGAGGCGGTAGGCATAATGACTCTGATTCATCACGTGGATGCAGATCTGTTGGTGTGTTGAGTCAAGGGGCATCTCTGTGCCGATTACTCAGACACAACCACAGAATGGGAATCATCTTCCTATTAAAGCAGGAAGGCCTGGCCATCTTGCAGGGAACCATCGCAAACAGTTGTCTCCCTGTCGCTGTCATAAACACGATACTGTGACAGTTGATCATCGTATCGTTGCCAAATTAACTGGGATACATCAGTGTAATTGTCAGAAACAAAAGAGATCATTGTGGAGAAAATAAAAGAAATAAATAAACATGCCACTTTATACCAATGACTAGAAATGTTACTCAAAGACTATAATTATTTCGTTATAAGATGTTTAATATGACATAACTAAGGGCTATGCCTATTACACTGCAGCCAAAATCTGTGTTATATTCACAAACTCATTTCACAGTTGGTCTTTGGTGTTTGCTTTGCACCAACAGCAATCAAATTGACACCCTTTCCCTCCAGAGACTGTTATAATTGGATTAAAATAATAATTTGTGTTTTCATTTATTCCTAACAGAATTAAAGCTGCATTAAAGTAAGATTTGTATTTTACATGCACCCACCTAAACGGCCTAAATTACAAGATGGTGCTGTAAAGAGAAGGCAGGGCAATGTCCCTCAGTTGAGATGCGGTAGATCAGATCTAATTAAATTCTGGTCTGACATATGGAGACTATTGGGAAATTTTCTATACACACAGAAAGAGACTTTGAAACTTCAGAACAAAAAGCAGATCCAGATTGTATTAACTGGGGACTGCGTTAACTTGGTATGGAGTACAAACAACATACCTGGCAGGAAAGATGTACTACAAAAAATACAGCAACCATTACTGCAACCGTCTAATCAGAGAAAGCTGGAGTCAACCAAAGATGACCCTACAAGGAAGGAATTTAGTCCACATTTACCCAAATGGTTTTCAGGATTTACAGTTAGAGTATAGCCTTATGCCGACCACCAGATCCTGATATCGCCGATTGAAGTGATGACCCCCTTACTGTGCGTTATGTCTGCCGGCTGAGCCCCCGTTAACAGCGTGAATTTTAACTCCGTAATTATAAACCAGTTTGCTCTCTTTTGTGTTTTCAAGACCCGATGTTAATGTTTGAAGTTCTGAATTACATTGCGGCTTCTTGGTAGTCACGCACACCATGAGCTGATTATTATAAGTTAGTTTTTGTCATCAAGTAATTTTATTAGGGCTCTTCCTTTGATGGATTCTGAGCAATAATGAAAAATATGAATATTCATCCAGCTCTGTCACGCACAAGTTTATTTTCTGTGGAAGGCTTCTCAGTTCTAGTTGGTGATGATTAGACATCTTTTGTTGCCGTCTTCAGCTTATCTGTCTCTCTGTCAGCTGCAAGCACCATTCAAACAAAGAGTTTTGCAGACAGTGATTTCAGGTTTCGATGATTGTGCTCTTTCCCTAAACTCAGAAGCAGCACATGAGTCACTGGCTTTGAAACAATCTCTCATAGCTCAAGTACTTAATGGGGCATATGGCTCCACTTTCTAACCTCTCAGGTAATGTCTGTGTGTGTGTGTGTCATGAGATTTCTCAGTCTGAGGTCTCTTGAGGGATGTCTCTCGCTTTTCTTTTCTCTTATTTACACTTTTAGGTTTTCAGGTGTCACTCCACACGAACATACACACTTGTGTGTGAAATCCCCACTGAAATGCTCCTCATGACAGATCAACACTCTCAGACATTAGGTGCACCTGGTGAATAGGACTGGGCAATAAAATGGATCGTGATAAAAATGATAACACTGGACATTATTTACTCAACATGGATGGATCTAACAGGTTGTCACACAGGAGAAGCAAATGCATGAAAATGAAATAGGCAGTCATTATTTCAGTTTTTGTCTCACACATCTAAGTACAAGCTCTCCCCCTACAGCAAAGCATTGAAAGTGAATTAATTCTAACGTTTAACTAATGATGGTTTCTTCATGCTTGAGTCATTTTAAGGATTTGAAATTGGCAGCATTGTCAAATTAAGATAGTAAAACATCAATATTGGTCAATATGAAAAGATGCACACCACCTCAAGCTTAAAACACGTTTAACACTGAGCCACAAAGAAGGAAGGACAACCTTCAGGCACAGATCTTGATTCCTGAAGGGCCCTTTTCAGTGAACTCCCGACTCTTGTTCAAATCACAAAGCCTGAAAAACACTGGACTCATTCCATTTGGCAATGCCGCCATGCAGCATGTTAGGTAGTGGCAAAGGCGTGGACAACTGCTTAACTGGAGTGCCAACAGTTGGTATGTCGAATCCATGGCTGAACATCTATCCCATGATGAGCAACCAGTGGCAGGTGGTGTAGCAGAAGCTGTGTTTATGCTCCTTGTTAAGAATGTGTTGTATCAAGGAGTGCTTGGAAATTAAGTTAAATATCAGGTAGGGCATCAGCTGCAGAATAGTTCAGTTAATAGTTAATTGCATTGGTGGCCTTGTTGTCAGCTCCTGGAAATGTCACCAGTAGCTGTAAACTATGTCCTTGTTCTGTTTACATTAATTAAGATTAAGATTTTTAATCTCACGTTCCAGTGCCTCCACTTAAATGTAAAATGAATTTAAAAATGCCCTCCAGACTTGAAAAACTGTATTAAAACATCAGTTTAAAAACCCTCTTGCAGCTCGTGCAGTATAATCCAAGTCTCATCTATCGAGTCGCATCCGCATTGCTTCCAAAAAACCCTCGCTAATTAAATTATTTTTGGAGGAAAAAGTCAAACTAGTACTACACACAAACTGATAGCAACAATTGTGTGCAGTGTAGGGTAGTGCAGTGTAGTGTAGTCCTGCCTCCCCTCCCCATATGTTTCCACCTGGGGGAGATCCCAGAAGAAACAGTCTTTTATCTTGTTTCCAATTTCTATTATTGTTGTTTACATGTTGTTTTCCTTGGTTCAGGCCTGAAGGTTCCATTTTATATGTTGAATTTAATTTAAATGTCTGTACTGCATAAACAGATCACTGGTGGATTACACATCTCAGAAAGTGATGTATGATTATCTCTACTCGTCACAGGGTGGGAATGCAGAGCTCTGTCTGTTTCAGTTGTTAGAAATTAGCCCGTTCAAGTCAATCAATATTCACCAGGAATGCAATTTGAGTTTCAGCATTCAAGACAAACAAAGATCTACATTATGGCGCAAGATACTCTGTTTAATACCTGCAGAATATTTGTTTTTCTTCAGTAAAGGGAAGCTCATAGATGTGTTTTGTACATAATTCAATTAATTTGGAGTGTCTGCTGTCTTTTTATTGTGTGTAGATGTGTTTAATGAACAAATTTGATTTCATCACCAACATATTTTGACAGTTAAAATGACTGGGGTTAGTTAACTAGTTCAGTTTGGTTACATTTTCATTAAATTAAAGTTTTGTTAATTTATTATTTAAGATTAAAACTTTGTATCAGTTGGGAACTTGCAAATGCAATTTTCTAGTGACTGTGTAATGGTTTAAATATGAAATACAAACAGTACTAATAAATTATCTTAATAAATCTTGATTCCCACTAACAAATAAGATCAATGTAGTAAACTTTTCCTTTTAATGTTGCAGATGTCAAGTGCAGAAAAATAGCTTGAGCCTCTAAATGTCATGGTATTTCTTCACTTTCAAAGGAGAGAAATTGCCGATGGAATAAAAATTGTTCTCCCAAAAGGCTGAGAGCCCCCTAATGTTTTGACCTTTTGGTGACAGTCAGCCTCATAGTCTCACCCAGGGTCTTCGTCTACAATTGAAAACAAAGTGTGACCTTCTGGCTGAAACATTATCAATGAACCTCCCTCCTTTGGGACTGTCAAAAGGTTTGCTCATCCATGAGTTCCCTGTTTTTTTGGAGTAGCTCTTTCCTTCCCTCCTCTGTCTCCTGAACAGATGCTCAACCTTTACCGCAGTTTATTTGCTGTGAAAAATACAGAGAGCTTACTGTTCACTAACGAGAGCGATGGCGCTAAAAATATAATAAATGGCTAAATTAGATGGATGGGAAAACATCACATATGACAAACACGATACCAGCACAGCACACTCAAAGAACGCTTCAGTAATTTATTCAGCAATGTTTGGATTTGCCTTCTCCATCCTGGCAGCTCGACTTTGAGATACACATCTTATTGTCTTATTAACTTTTATCACATACAGTGTTTCCCATGTTCTCCTGGATCTAGGTCGGCCCTACCTTCTGTTGTTTGTCTTCATGACTTCTTCCATAGAAGGGTGAGAGAAGATAAACTGTAATTGTATGCATTATACACAATGACGCAAATCCCTTGAAAACTTTCCCAGATGAACTTTGATAAGTTTGACCACCTGTCAGTGCTGCTGATGAGCAGCAGAAGTGTAAATGAAGCAGTGTAAGGGAATGGTAACAGAGGCAGATTGGTGTAAATGAACACTCCTCAGCTTTAGTAACACGTTCTGGTGCTACTTTCCCTCACCATCCGGTGTCGAAACGTTCTACCTCCCAGCAGCAAAGAACATATGCAGTTTCTAAATAAAGCCAGTGCCCCTAAAGTGGTCTCGATTCTGATAGAACTACAGCAAATTCATCAGTTCCTGTCTTTAGTATTAAATTTGGCAGAAAAAAATGTCGATTTATTTCAACAAAGCGCAATATATCACGGCCTGGTTCTGAGGTGTAACCTGGACATTATTTTCTTTTTAGTCATTTAATCAGTCTACAATAAATGTATGTTTCTGGGTGTTACTTTTGTGACTGAAGGCAGCCTTTTAGACACATTTAAAAAGAGATTCACACTATCTACACTTTATTTAAGTGTTTTTTATTTTTGTTGTTTGTAAAGCACTTTGTAACTGTGTAAAAAAAAGTGCTATATAAATAAAGCTTTACTTACTTACTTACTATAAAGCATGCACACAATTAAGGCCTACAAAATAAATCTGCTGATAACAAACTGTTAAACTTTAAATATATATATATACTTTGACATAACTGAGTAGTGAGTAAACAACATAACATCTCAGAAATGGCCACAAGAATATTAAAATCTACCTGCTGTGCCACTGAATCTGTCCCTGTGGCAAGCTTTGGGGATGAGGTAATTAAAGCAGTGTGAACATTATTGATGAAGAGGTTTTCAGTGCAGACGGTCCTTTTTCTTTCGGAGCCCTGCCTGTCTTTTCTCACCAGGTGACGTGTGTTTTTTTTCATGGAGCCACTTGTCGCTCGTCAGCCGAGTGCTGCTGCAAAGCTGCCTGAGGGCTTTGGGCTTTAGGAGATACTGTTAGTGGGAAATCAATCTTCTGTCAGGGATTCACAGATGGGTATCTTCACTGCCACGAAAAAACACAGAGGAGCAGCAATGTGAATGTGTGGTTTAAAACGAGATAAGTTAGGGCAGAGATAGATAAGAGGAAAGAAAGGCAACCAATGCATTCACTTACGAAGGCAACAGAACATTTACAAGTTGTATATCTTTGCAGAAAAAAAAACTTTATCACACTCTTAGCGCTGCCTTTGTGGAGCAGAACTGCTGAGAGGCTGTCAGACCATTAGGAGCGGTGTGTTAACATGGGTGTAATTTCTTATTGCAATAACATTCAGAATTTGACTTGGGTATTGTAACTTTTATGATGCCTCTCTAACAAGGCAAGCTGACAAAGATCACACTCATATTGACAGGAACAGAAGTATATTGTAACATTTCATGGTAGGACAGGAGGACAAAAGGATGCTGTGCATTCAGTGGTTGGTTTGTTAGTGTGGAATGGCCTGAATGTGCCAGAAGAAAACTATTTCACTGATTAAAATTTCCATCTTCACTCCGAGACACTGCAATTTTCATTTGAAATATGGTGTGTCATTACAATCTCTATTCTGGCTTCCTGCTCCTGACCGTAATTTACAAAAGACATGCTAACTAGAAGCTCACCTCTTCTCTTCTTTTTGTAATCAAATCACATCCTCCGTGCACTTTGTTTTTCTTTAAAGTCTATTGACTTTTGCCTTTTGATGTTAGCTGTGCTGCCACTTAGTGTTTGCTGATAAAACCAAAGCAGTAACAATTTCTTATAAAAAAGAACTCAATGTTTGCAGAGCAAACTAAGTGTCATATGGACGTCTTCGCCTGTTTGTTGCCATTGTTCTGATCTTACTTTTCAGCCGCAGATTGAACAATATAGAATAAAAACACTTCCTTTTTACTGCAAACCTTTTAAAACCGATGGGGTTCCTCAAGGAATCCTTTTGGAGCTTCTTATGATTTAAATGTGACAAAACTCCTAAAACCTTATAGACGCCCTGTCAGTATCTATAGATAATGATTGGGGGGTTTTAATCGTAATAAAACCACAACATAAACATCCACCGTCTCAAGGTGTGGCTCCGTCTTTAATTTCAAGGTTTTTTCAAAATAAAAGAAATGTCATATTCTACCTTCATTTATTTTTTTGTGCTGTACCAAAACCATGACCCCAAAACCAGGGAGCAAACACCTGGACAATTATCTTCAGATCTGAAGTGGTTAACTACACACAAGCTCCGTGGTGGCAGCCCAGGCACATGCAAGGTCACCAAGCGGAGGTAGAGCCTTAGCAGATGTCCTGTTTGAATAACAACATACTGTTTGCCATTGAGGAGCTCCCAGTTGCCTAGGAGATTCAGCAGACCCTGACAGACAGCTCGATCTGATGCTGTGTGGTGAAAGATGTGATGGTTTAGTCTTTTTCATAGCTGACTGTCTGGACCGGGCATTCACCATCAGAGCCGCAACGCCTTACGCTAAAGGTTAAGGTCAGACACATCTGGTAGAAGAGCAAGACACAATGACACAGTGTCCTGCTTCTAATAGTCCCTAGTTAATTAAAGTATATCATAGAGTGGTAGTGTATTGTACCATATTTAATATGGACAGCCTTTTATTATAATTTGTCATGATTTAATGAACTAATGGCATTTGTTGAACCTTTTGCCAGTATGTAAGATGATAAGTACCTGACCTGAACAAGGTAAGCATTTCATACAGGACATATGGACGACTGTGACATGTGATAGATGAGTGGATAGATGATAAGTGTTATAAAGGCTTATAAAGCTTAAAGCACTTTGGAACAGTTGTTTTTGTGCTATATAAATAAAGTTAATTATAATTGTTATTATTATTATTATCATTATAGCTCAGATGAGTTGCACATGGCTGATAGAAGTGACCGAGAATATGTACCTGGTAATCTTTGTGATATTCAAGGGGGAAATGTTGCTATAGTTGTTTTCCTCTATAGTGTTTTAAACGTTGTTGTTGTGTTGCAGTGTCTACGGCAAAAAGCTGCAGCAAGGAATCAGTTGTGATAATGTTTACCATCACACATGCCACACATTATAAGTTATAGTATAAATGGCAAAGTATACTATAAATCATGCATAATGTCTTCCTCACACTGAAACAGCATAATACAGATCTTTTACTGCAATTCCCAATGAGATGAGACTACAGGTAGTGGGCTGCTCAGGCAGGTTTAATTCGTTTTTGGAGTTTGTTGTGTGCTGCACAAAATCCTTAATTGTTCAGTATAAAAACAGGAAAAATCACAATTGACTCTCTAAATGCTTGTTTTGTCCAACTAACAGTCCAAAACCTAAATATGTTACATTTATAATGTTATAAAACATAGAAAAGCAGCAAATCATCAGACTGTATTTAAATACATTTCACCAGTGAATGATTTTGCTTAATAAATTACTTTAATGATTAATCAAGTTGCATAATTGTCGTTGAATCGTTTTCTGTTGATTGCTAACTGAGTATTGGACTAATTGTTTCAGGAGGTTTAACCCTTCATGTACAATGAAATATATGCCAGCACTCAAATGTAGCAATGTCCCGTTGTCCCTGGGAGACAATAGAGACATTTATCAATACAAATTAAATTATTACATTTATATATACATCACACAAACGGTTACATACTAGTGACAAATTATGCGACTTTTCAGGCCTTCAGGGAAAAGCTGAGAAATATATTCAAATATATGATATTGTAATTAATGCCTGTGCATGCTGCTCAGAGTAATCAGTCAGTAGGTGTGGTGGCGTGTGGAGCACGTTTGTGGAGCACATTTCTCTCTGGATATCTGGATCATTGTGTTCCTACAGCTTATATGTAAATAGTTACTTTGAGTCAGTAAATATTTAAATAGTTGGTTTAATCTTCTCCCTCCCTTTGTTGATTTTTCTTTTTTTACTTTTTTTTTACTTCAAATATCCGATGTTCCTTTTGTGAGTTTGTGATTATTTGGCTAAATAACGTAAATAATGTAACTTTTTTTATCATAGTAACATAGTATAGTATAATGTCAACTTTTATTTATATATTTCTATTTTATCTCACAGTTCCTCAGAGCACACTCAACCTTCATTATTAAAGGAGGCGACAAACATTCAGTGTGTTTTTCTTGTTGGTATTTTAATATCTTTAGCATCATAATTGCCTGTCAACACGCATCTTACTGGAAAATATGATGAATGAGTCATTTTGAATAAACAAGCAACCTTAAACAACAGCTGTCCTAAACTGATGAATGACTAATTCTTAATTTTAATATATTAAGCACAATCTCTAGAAACATAATTCATCTAAAAAATAATAGTGCTCAGATTGAAGGAGGGATATGTTCTGTAAATATGTTTATGTTTAAATAGTTAATTTATTGTTTAATGTTGAGATTCTGCTGCGGTTTAGAGACACAGGCTGGCTAGATAGTGTGTGTGTGTGTGTGTGTGAGTGTGTGTGTGTGTGTGTGTGTGTGTGTGTGTGTGTGTGTGTGTGTGTGTGTGTGTGTGTGTGTGTGTGTGTGTGTGTGTGTGTGTGTGTGTGTGTGTGTGTGTGTGTGATCTGTGGTCATTTGATCAGCAGGAATTTGTTAAAATCCTGGGGAGAGTCTCTACAACATGGGGTGCTGGCTTAGATCCCGGCTCCCTGCCTTTTCCAGAGGAAGTTGTCCAGAATGAGCCTCTTCATGTTCCTGGCTCTTCCTCCCCAGGAACTGGCTGGGACTCGATGACTCCATCTGGACAAGCTTACCGCACCGCTCTGTGAATCTCTCTTCACTCTGTTCACCTTATCTTATCTGTGGTTCCCCTTTTACCTTCACATTTCATTTAGTTATTTAACAGACATACTGAGTAACTAATTAGCAGTTTATTGTCAGAATAATCTTAAAGATGGATTAAATCTCAAGCATGAACAGAAGAAGTGCAATAATTACACACAGTAGGTGGAACAAATGGTAACTTTTCCACTTTATCATTATGTTATATTATTAATAATAATATAAACATATATATATATAAAATAATAATTAAAGTATAAGTCTGGTAAAATTCTGTAATGTCATGAAAAGACCAAAACCAACATTGGATTGAAATTTCCAGTCATAGTATTTTCTTTTTTCTTACTGATTTCATCCCATTACAGTAGATATCTTGAAGCTTGTGACTGTGAAGTGTTGTTTGTGGGAAGGTTAATGTTGAGACGTCATATTGGGTGCACATTGTTTACAGTCACACTTTCCGGGGGATTCTTAACTTAAATTTAGCCATAGCCTCTAATAATGTCTGTGTACGCCTTTTACAGACATACTCACTGATGAATGTTCACATGTTCAGACTTTTTAAATGCCACCAGTTCTGCCCTGGAGGAAACATTAATAAGGAATACTGTAGATACATCTTCACAGTGAAAGGCTGAAAAATGTCTTTGTGTTAGCAACTGCAGGATGCTGAAATCTAGTTATTCTTCTGCACAAGTTACAAGATGCAATTATTTTTTCTCCTTGATGGAGTGAAAGTGTTAGTTGTTCAGCCCTCCTTCCCTTTCAATTTGTCAAGTTCCCACTCCAACACTTGTCAGTCACCTTGATGAACTATCATCAGTCATAAGACTGCCTACACACACACACACAGTACTGTATTTAGTCTGAGCTGCACACACACAGTAGAACATACTTTTAAAAATAAAAGGAAGTCAGCTTGAAGTCGGCTGTAATCAGATTGGATGCAGTTCGAAAGGCAGCAAACAGGGTTTCTGTAGAGAGGTGTAAACGTGGCGCTACCATGAGGCTCAACAACGTTGCTGTTTCCTTGGGAATATCATGCTGGTGATTTGCTTAACGCAGCCTTAAGTCACACTGCATAATTTGATGCCTGTAGCACGTAGACCTTACAGACAGAAGAAGCAGGCCACAACCAAATGCCTCATTTAAGTTGGTTTACATTCTAAAACCTAAGAATCTCTGAAGAGCTACAAGAAATATATGCAAAATGATGCATGTTGTAGGTCTAATTTTTAGTCTTTTTTGTTATGTCTGTATTAGATAAAGTTTGCTCCTCAAAATACTTTTGTTTGTCATTGTTTCTGTGTTGAACTGTTGCCTCATTCTAGACCCATTTACATCCAAATAACCACCACATCTCTCTTGTCACTCACTGTGAAAGAGCGTGTCTCTGTCATCTCCTTCACTGCTGCACCACAAAGCACCTGAAGAGTAATTCATTATAGAGGCTTAACTGCTGAAAATACACACACTTTAGAAGGAAATCTCATTTTTATTAAACACACAGCCTTGAGAGGGAAACATTTATTAGGAAGTTGCTGCTGGCTTAGGAAGAGAGAAGTGGGTTAAAATTAAATTGTGTTGATGTAGTTAGGTTGTTTCCATCCCTTTTTATTAAAAGTCCTTGGTGGAGTCTGTGAGAGGCTGTATAATGCAGTTACACCTACAGATACTGGAGCTTAATGAATGAAGCAGAGTGTATACTGTTGACTCCAAAGGCTTTTCAGGTATCTATAATGCAAGGTTGTCTGTGTGTTTTATGAATTTATGTGTGTGTGTGTCAGCTCAGCCAGACCTGTTTGTGTGTGTTTGGTGTTGGCAGTGGGAGGAGGAAGGGTATGTGACTCAGTCGAATAAATAGTTCCACATATCCCGGCATTAGTCACCTTAAGAAAAGACATGGGATTAAGCTCCTCGTCCTTTCTCCCCATTGACTCATAATGGCAGCAGTTTGATTGACTGAGCCCACGCTGTCTACAGTTTTTTTATTTATTTATTTTTTTAATGTTTTGAGTTATTTTCTCCCACTCAGTCAACCCCTCATTCAGACACAGACGTAATGGTAGACTGTGTGTTAGCAGATGGTGTGGACTTCCAGGGTTAGAGATTTAAAACATCACTGGTAACACAGTAATGATGCTGTGAGGTGTCCTTTATAAAGGGTTCACCAAATGCCAGAAAACCTTGAATAAGTTGATTTTCTGCCCTACGGGATGATTTGACATTTTCCGATTGTATGTTTTGTGGGTATTTCCTTATTATTGCGCTTGTTTGCATCAGTGTGTGTGTGTGTGTGTGTGTGTGTGTGTGTGTGTGTTTGTGCGTGGGCACCATCTGCTGGTCACATTTGGCAGCAATTCATCCGACAGCTGTGTTTTTGTTGGTGAGCTCATGGCAGTGACCCCTCCTGACCCCCTCCCTGTGTTAAATCAGTACTTTGGCAGTCGGCCCCTCAGGCTCAAGAGCCCTTCTATCTCCCAACTTTAATACTTCATTAAAATGGATGCAGAGTGACAAAGGGCCATAATGACAAAGTGATTAATAAATGTTGTACTCGTTTTCTGATTTGCCATAAAGATGTCAGTCCTCTTTAGATACTTTAAAAGGCAATAATTAGGTAGGACTTAAGTATTAATCGCATTACTCAGCCAAGCTATTATTAACAGTGATTTCACCTATAGATATTTAACAAGAGCTTCAACATTTGCTGCTATAAACACTCTGTGTGTGCAGCTCTCATGTTGCTATGATTGAACAGACAAAGGAAAAGAGCACTACCCACAGAAACTCAGACTTCATCAACATTAAACCTTGGCATAAAGACATTGTAGTCACACTGTTTGACTGACAGATGATCTGTGATAATTGCAGCACGGAGATGGTACAGCAATGAAAATCTTAATAACAAAGAAGGTTGAAAAGAGGGAGACAATCTTGCATAAAGTCGTTTTAAACAGTTTGAATAATTGACAGAGCAGTTAAAAAGACTTAAAATTCAGCATATGATTCACAGTTTCATTATTTTTTTATCTATTTTCTGGTGTGGGAGCTGAAAAAGTGAGAAAGAAATGTGTTGATTTAACCAGCTCTTACAAAAGCATGTGTTCTCAGATCCCAATTTCAGTGATAATATGTGTAAATAGTGTAAGGGTCATATTTGCTTTTGTTTGCTGCCATCTTAAGCCTGTCGGTGATAAGCGTCAGGACAAATACTCCTGTCACCCATATGCAGCTGAGGCTTGACACACAGCCAACCACTGGCAACCTTTATGATCTCTGAATCCCTGAAATTGAAAAATTGATGTTTCATAGGAATATGTGGGGAATGTACTGTAAGATACATGTGAGGTGCAGTGACTAAACTGGACTGTAATGTAGTATATGTAGGAGCGACATGTATTTACAGCATGCTACTTATCAAAGGAAATGTTTAGGTAAAAGCAGATTTAGGGCTGCAGTTTGTGTGTTTTGGCTGAATTCACAAGGTTTTGTTTTGGGTAGAGGAGGTTTGGGTCACTGGCTGTCTGTGGGTCAAACATAAAACTCTGCTTGATCTTCTGTTTTTCCATCACCCCTCAGCCCCCGTTGGGAAAGCGCTATTCACTTGAGATACGACTAAAAGTTTAAGTGACATTTCCAGGGTTCCTGTTATCTTTTATCTAAAGCGGGCTCTGTTTTTAGACAGAGTGGGGCCCCGCTGACCAGCATAATGAAAAACTATCTGGGCTGCAGCCTCTCAACACAACACAGCTCTGGCATGTGTCTACACAGGCAGGGCTGTAATCCCTGGTTAATGTTTGTGCACCGATGGGCTGAGGAAGGAAACAGATGTAAACTGGTGTGCTTAGCCGTTGCCGGTTTACCCCTGCGTGAAGGGAGTGCAGCACGCAGCTAGTTCACCCGAGGTACGAGCTAACAACGCTATAATTCACGCCTGGCCATATTTAGGCAGGGCTCAGTGCTATGTAAACAGAGCTTACTCCTGAGGGGAGGGCTCACTTCTGCACTCATGTCAGTGTCCATCAACAGTGCTTGCGGATAGCTCTGCTGAGAAAGGGTAATGAAGTTTCTTAAGCTGTGAAGTAACTGGATCTGAAGAATTTAGAGACTCCCTACAAGTGTCTCCTGAGTATAAAGCGCATCATCACGAGACAGGCTTTGAAGAATGCTGCTGCTTTGAGATGGACGACCTGGACTACCTATCAGGACTGAGAGGGCTGCATAAGAGATCAGGTTTTGTTAAACCCTTACACGGCAGCATGAGTGAGGCCCGCTGGGATAGCTCTGTGGAGGCTGGTTCCTTCCCACTCAGCAGCCCTCAGCCCATCCAGCTGAAACCGCAGTCAACGTCTGGCTCGCCCTGTGGATCCCCAAGGATGTCTCCTTGTGACTCTCCTCGAAACTCCCCCCGCCACTCTCCTCTGCTCTTCCGCAAGCTCCTCGTGAACCGTAGCATCGCCCTGCAGAGGCGCTTCACCTTGGCACACACACCCAGGTAGTGTTGATAAGTAGAAGCCTGTCGTGGTCTGGATGTCCCCGACTTTATCTAGAGAAGTTGTAGTTGTGCATGGATCAGATAAATAGATTTTAAAGGTTCAGGAGATTCAGAGTTTTTTCTTTTGACAATGTGACCCTGCTGAACTTGAATAAACTTAAGTACATGTATTTGTTTCAGGGGCTGATAGGTAATGGGGCTGCTTTTTCACGTCATCAAAATGTGTGTCATGGGTTTGCTGCGGCAAAAAAAGCCCCATTGTCTGATGAGAAGGTAACTGTGGGAAATCATGATTTTGTTGACGTCGGGACCGGTGTCATCTCAATGGACCCCGTTGTTCTCGCAATGAAAGAGAGCGTCTTGTTTTGTGCCTAAGGTGTTCAGCGCTGTATTCAGCAGCCCTGGCACAGGACAAATAGCGAGGACAAAGGATCCTATAGCAGCAGATGGACTGCTCGTCTCTGACCTGAGGTTTCTGTTTAGAAGGAGACAAAGCTGAGTTCAGAAGGATGAGGGACACCTCACCGCAGTAAACACAAGAAAGGCGCTTAATGCTGCACCTTTCGTTTATTCACGCATCCCTCATGACTGCAAACGGGCAGCATGTGTCTCTTTTACGTCAGAACAGATCGAGCCGATTAAAGTTTGTTGTGACAAGGCCGAAATTAGCGTTTCATGTTTCAAATTACATAATGTTCAAAAAATATTGCTCTATTTATTGTTGATTGGAGATTGTTAGTCATTTCGGGACATAATGTCAAGTATATATATATCACTACATGTCATTTTTAAGTCATTTTCAGATTTTAAAAATAGAAACTAATCATGTCAGTGCAAGAAAAAAGCAGTACTGGCGGGTAGTGACGTAGGAAATAGATTTTCCATGTACACAGCCGTGACCTGTAGGTCATTTAAAGGAAACTTACGGCATAGAAGGAAAATCACCCTGCGGTCCTAAGCCCTCATATCTCAGTCTTGTCTGTAAACACGGGGGAACTATTTTTAGGGTCATGGTAGTTTAAGTGTAGACTGTTAAATTCAGTTATTTGGAGAAAATTACTTAGTGAGCTTTAACAACATTTTGTTTTTGTTTTTATAAAATCACTCACAGTGTTGCATTATGATCCGATAATTGCTGCTGTTCCAGGCAGCGGTTTCATCTTAAGAAGACTTTAATACTGATAAATAAGAGCATTTCCCACAGCTATCTCAACAATGTTGTCCTAATTTATTTGATATTATTAACATGCTGTCACCATGTGGCTGAGGAGATCTCTTTCATGTGGCTGCAAGCTGTTTGCATCAGCAGTGTTGGTGTTTTTGCTGTGGTTTTAATTTTAACCCTCCTGTTTCGCATATATGCACACAATATTACAGCTAAAGGGAAGGTTAGAAAGAACCGTAATGAACTTTATCAGAACACAGAGGATAGCTTAATACGATGTAGTGTGGCATTTGCATTATTGGTCAAATACATAAAGGCTACCAGAGCAGCTTCCTCTCATTACTCTTCATTCATCCAGTTAATGTTCAAGCCTGTTCAGCTAACACATTACCTATTAAAATCTGATGAGGAAAGCTCCCACTGCTAGTCTAATTGACAGACAGTTTTCAGAGGAAAGTCATTCAAGTTAATCGAATTTCACCAGGTGTGCCACAGAGTACAATCAAGCAATTATTTTACAAATAATTGGAAATCTTCCTCGAGGGCAACAAATAAGAGCAAAGCTTTAAGTAACAAAGCCGTGGTTAGTTCCTCGGAAGGTAATCTTAATGCGCTATGTGTGACTGTCTGCCTGTTTACTATGTCATCCATCACTACCTTTCAGTAATGTCATCTGCTGCCCTCTGTGTAATGTTTAAACTTCTCAGTCTTGTCAGCCTCTCTCGCCTCGGGGCAGTGTCCATTCCCTCACGTAACTCTCAGTCCAGATTGAAGGGCACATGTGTGGCTTCACTCACTGATGACTTGAGCCAGGCATCAGCCTGCAGTGTTTGTCACATTACCTGCCTGTTGTTGTCATACTTATTGGTCAGCAGTTATTCTGCAGATGGAGCCGTCTGTATTGACCTGCGACAACGATTTCGATGTTTTTTCTGCAATGTGTGGTTTGAAATGAAGCCAATTACTTCACCTGCTTCAATACATTTTCTACTAGCCACCGAAACCAAACATCTTTAGACTCTTTAAAGTTGTTATGTTTATGTATTTATCTCATTTTTCCAGGGAGGTTTTGATTATATGGTCAGTGTCTTAAACCCAGTGTCCGGTAATTAACTTAATTGCCTTATTGTGCCACATATAAATTAATTTAGTACATTACATTGAGATAATAAGGTATTATGTTAAATGCAAACAGAGCTAATTTTAAAGGTCCAGTGTTGTAACATTTAGAAGGATCTATTGGCAGAAATAAAATATAATATTCATAGATATGTTTTCATTTGTGTATAATCACCTGAAAATAAGAATTGTTATATTTTTGTTACCTTAGAATGAGACGTTTTTATCCACCTATACTGCAGGTCGCCCTCCATGGAGACTGCCATGTTGAGCTGCCATGTTTCTACAGTAACTCAGAATGGACAAACTAAACACTGGCAATAGATAGGGATGTTGGTAGGGGTGGTTGAAGCAAGGGAGTTTCAGTCTGCAACTACACTGATAGATGCCACTAAATCCTACACTCTATATATTTTATATAAATTGATCAGTGGTTAATAAGTTTGAGCCTGAATGCAACTCAAGAAGATCTTGATCTCAAAATTCTACTGAAGTATTTACTATTTAAAGGATCAAATATAAAAGTAAATATGAAAGTTTTGATAACATATTGGATGCTTAATCACTTTAATCAACTCAAACCTCCTCATCAGACTCAAGTGATAGTTTAGTGGAGCAGCTGGTGTCCCTTACGCACGTAAAAACACCAAGCATCTGTGTGCGTGTGTCGTTTTTATTACATGACTGTTTTAATTTCTTTTATTTACCTGACTGTTTGGCCTTTCATCATTGCTCACCGGAAAATCTACCCACATTTGGTACTTGTTTGGTGGGTGTTCATTTCAGATCCTGCTTAAACTGCTAGACCACCAGCAAAGGTGCACCTTTAATGCACTTAATACACAGAAAATAAGTAAAAATAAGTTATGTATTATAAAAGTAGAATAAAGCAAATTAAAAACTCTTGAGTCAGCTTCTCATTTGAAATGTGTAAATGAATAGAACTTTAAGGAAAAACTATCCATGAGTAGCATAAAGGTTTAATCCCCCACGTGGCTTTGGAAGACCGAGGGTAGTGAACAGTCATCAGGCTCTTGAGTCTTTATTTTTCAATTCAATTTGAATTTATTGTTGTTGTTATTATGATGTACTTCACATTAATGCATCAACCACATGACAAACAAGTTATACCACAATTAGAAGATAACCATGTATGTCTACAACATCCTCTTTTAGTTTGCAGTGTTCACATACTGCTTAGGGAAGTGGTTGTGGTGGCTTTGACTGTTGCCACGCAACGAGTGTCCCTCTATCTGAAGCTGAAATGTTTGAAACTTTAAGTGTTAGCGGCTAGAAACACAGGCACTGTCCTCACTGCTACTAATGGCCGGTCCTCCGGTAGCAATGTAACAAATAAAGAAAGACATTGACGTCGTCGTCCTTGGCAATACAAAAAAAAACAGCATATATATATATATCAGATATATATTGTAGTAGCACTTTTTTGATGAGTCACTTTCAAGGTTGATTTAATCCAAAGCTGTGTGCCCGTACGACAGGAAAGACAAATCTATATTATCGCCTGTATCACTACTGGTGTGTCATTTATACCAATAATTCTGCCTCTCCATTGTTTAATCACTCAGAAAACACACTACAGAGGGTCGATTGTGCTAAAAGCAAAAAGAAAGAGCTAAAATTAAAAGATAAATTCCCTCTGTAGGACGGCACATGGAGACATTGTCATTTACAAAAACACCTACACATATTTCAAAGACTTAATTTCAGCAGCTCTGTGTTGGTGAAATCTTACTGCTGTCTCCTGTGGGTTAAAACATTGGTGGGAATCTGTTGTTAGGGTGTGCTATGTGTGTCTGGCAGGGGTGTCATCTCACCTTTCAGTAAATAGTCTATTGTCACCGTCCCATGTTTTAGTGTCTAACGTACTGTCATGTGTGAAAAGTTAATGAGTGTAGAGAAGTTGTGAAATGTATCTTCACACCCGTCTTCTTCTACCTTTCTCCTTATGGCAGACTCGTTGAGTAGTGGTTTCTGATTTCTGTTTTTTATTCTAGTGTTTGAAAAGGAACACGTAGAACCCTGTGGATCCCCCCCAATATGTCCCCTTGTGAGCAGGATCTTTATAGTCTTAGTCTTATGATTTTATAGTGTATTAGGATTGGTTATTGTCCAGTGTGTAACATTTAGAAGAATATAATACTCATATGTATGTTTTCATCGGTGTATAATCACCTAAAAATAAGAACTGTTGCGTTTCTGTTACTTTAGAATGAGACGTCCTCTAGGGAGTCTGCCATGTTGAACCACCGTGTTTCTACAGTAGCCCAGAATGGACAAACACTGGCTCTAGATAGGGCCAATCACGTTTTTCACAAGTTTCCCAGCCACCGTTGTTTCTCCCACACACTTCCTCACTGAGCTGTATTTGTTGTAACTTTACCGCTGGATGCCACAAAATCCTGCAAACTGGTTCTTTACATATTCAGTTTTTCTCCCCAATTTCATTTTTAGAATTTAGACTTGAGCTAAGATGATTGTTTGAATAAACTGTATTTTGATAATGACTGGTTGTCTTTTTTGTTTTTGGTGGTGTTTTTTTAATAAGGAAGAATATTTGCTGGAGAATTTGTTACTTTTCTTCATCATATATCAGTATAAACTGTACATCTTTAGGTTTTGGGCTGCAGGATTAATCAAAATATTATTGAAAGTTCAATGTCCAAATTGCAGGAAGCTGCAGTTTTTTTATAAAATGTGTGACAAAACAGATACACTGGTCTACAAATCTTTTTCTCCAGAAGTCCCCAACATCATGATTTTAATAGTTTTTTTAGTGAAAGTTAAATATGTGATGCAAAGATTATCATTCTTGTACTAATCGTTAATCATATCACGATCACAGTATCAACTATCATCAATAATCGCAATATGATGTTTTTACTATATCATGCAGCCTGATCTCATCTGGGGCTCTGGGAAGTTGTAATGGGCATATTTTCATTGAAATAATATAAATAATTGTTAGTTGCAGCCCGATTTACACCATTATGAGACACTAAAGTCTCAAAAAACCTAAAATATCAGTCTCCCATGTATACTTGTTGAGAATGTGAGATTCTGTTTGTTTGGTACTTTTATGTAACAGGTTTTGTCGTGCATCCTTACATGCCCTTAATCTCCCCCCATACCCCCTTGGCCACCCTGCCCAGCACCAACTCTAACAATATCCCCCTGTAATTATGTAGCTGCAAGGCAGCCGAAGGAGGGTGTCGGGTCAGGCGGCCCCGTTGATCTCACGTGTCAATGAAGGCTGAGCCAAGCTTGCTCTGCCAGACACAAAAACACCCGCCAGCCACACAGTGGAGTCAGATCTCTCTTTGACAAGTTGGGACACACCAAAATGTTCCTCTTTAGCCGTCTGAACGGAGTATTCCTCTCTCAAAGCTCAGAAAGGGTCGATACTCACTGCTTTGGCTTTGCCTTGAATGCCTGAAAATGTTGCTTACAAGAGGATCCATATATAGCTCCATGCCAAAACCTTTAAGTTAAGCTCTTGCATATTCGTCTTGGCACTGGATGTCCTGTACAAAACAGACTCATTGACAGCTCCAGAGGATTTGGTGGGCTGTCCTCAGCCCCCACAGAAACCTCAGGGGATACCGCAAGCTCTCAGACTGCTGGAGGAAGAGGTCGACCCGCGCTGACGCTACCCTGCAGTGTCATTGCTCTCAGCAGCAACTCAACCCTTCCTCTTTCCTGCAAACAGTGAGTGACTGAAAGAGAAGAAGAGTAACAAAGCTACTTCAAGCATTTTTACACTTCTCTCCAGATCTTCGGTTTTCCCCTGGACAATTTGGAGCTATGACCTAAAGATCTAAAGACCATTTCAGGAATGTAGTCAATATCACGTCTGGGATTAGTTTGGGCATTTACAACAACAACAAACCAGTGAGAGAGGAGAGACAACTGTGGAAAATCCTTCAATGCAGCTTAGTCCTCAGTTACAACAGCTCCCTTTCTGCTTCTTCCTTCTGGAGAGACTAATTGAATATCACACTCCAGTCAGCCTTGTTGAGGCTTGCCTGGGACTTCAGTGGAAGAACTCTACAACATTCCTCAACTTTTTTTGCTGCATCCTGAGGCACTGAGGATTAATCAGATCTGTCCTCCATCTGACTCTATCAGTTTTGTTTTTGTCTCTCACCTGAACGCTTTCTGTGTTTGGCTGTATCGCAGAACAAAACCTCATGGAGTCAATACAGACCCACCCGGTGGTTCATGGGAGAAAAGAGTTGTAAAGTTCAAGAATCTCCACGAAAGGATCGATTCAGATGTTCAGGTTATTTTCTTAGCAGCCCAGAGTGTCTGGTATGAGTCAGGAGCTCGAGGGACAATGAACAAAGACCTCCGATTGGCAAGGAAAGGGGCGCCGACTGGTTTCGGACACGGTCGGAGACACTCGTGCTTGGGGTATGTTCCTAAACTATCCATCCTGCGTCTATTCGGCGCTCATATTCATTAGAGGGAGGGTTCATACAAGCTGCAAAGTACGGCTGCACGCATTGGCTCACAGACCTGGAGTGATCACTGTCCAGTATACAGCAATAGACAAGGTTACTTTTAAACAGATCACAATTATTGACGTACCAGTGATTTTACTGTTAGTCCTGATAATACATGTGCACTGAGAACAGCTGCTACTGATTTTGCAGAAGTTAATTTCATGGTCTGATTTGAATAGTGACAGAGAGAAAATGCATTTGTTCATAAAAAAAACACAAGCTTATACTCTACTTAGTTAACACGATATGCAAGAGCGACGTGAGAACATAAGGAAGATGGATAATTGGATATCCAACAAAAATAGATAAAACCTTGGCTGCAACATTTGCACTATAATACCCTAAAATGTGATAGATAAATAAAAGAAAAGCTAGAATGTAGTTTGGTTCCTGAAAATGATTCAGAAATAGTTCACTAGTTCAATAGTTTGGAGTTCACAAAGAAATCCAGTGAAGCACTTAAACCAACTTCAGTGGCAGAAAATGGACCAGAATACAGTAGAGCAACAGAACAAGTTGCAGTAAAGATTGTGAAACTCTTGAGTCTACTCAAACCAAGAAACCCTCAAGGGTTTCAATGTTGTTTCTGTTATCGCAGTCTGCAGCATTCTATTAAAGGATTACTGATGCCACTGTCACATCATATGATAACGATGAAAAAGATTCACACGTTTATGAAATATATATTTACAACATAAGACAATAATTCTAGATGGTTGTATGTTTGCAGAGTTGGTCTAGTGAGGTTTACACATACAATGTGCTTCTATATCCATTAAATGTGGGTTTAATGTGTTCAGATCACAATGATGAGACCATATTACAGTAGAGGATCTGCTGTATCTTATAGCTCATGCTAATGTAAGTCTGTGGCCTGTAGAAAGGGTTGTACAGAGTATTGAGGTCAGCAGTGTGACATGATGAGCTGCACTGTTTTTCTATTTGCTGGCATTTTACCCAACAGCTTTTGAGAGGAAGCTAAGTTTTGTTTGTGGCAAGTTTCATTCAACACACTTCCTGTTTTTGCTAAAAGTCTCTCGGAGACATTTTTCAGCACGATGACCCTGAGACAAATGTTGCAGACTGAACACACAGCACTGAAGTGAGTGTCGGACCATCTGGAGATGTTTGTGTTCCAGCAGCTTAAAAGCAGATGCAGACATGCAGCACAGTTTACTTTTTGTGTACTTTTTTGCATGTGCTTCAGTTTGTGAAAAATGTATTCTTCTCTGACACTGTGTGTGTGTGTGTGTGTGTGTGTGTGTGTGTGTGTGTGTGTGTGTGTATTTGTGTTGTCAGTGGGCCTGATGCATTGTTGTCTGTCTATGAGCAGAGGGAGGGTGTTGGTGGATAGATAGCCCCACTTGTTGTTGCTAATCTACGTCGAGGGGCGGACTCACGTTACAACGATGACAAACACACACTGCCCTCTGTGTGCCCATGTATGTGTGTCATGTGTTTTTATGTGCGTTCCAGTGTGTGTGTGTGTGTGTGTGTGTGTGTGTGTGTGTGTGTGTGTGTGTGTGTGTGTGTGGGTGTTCATGCCTGTTCCTGTCCTCTGTCCCGTTGAGCATTAAGCGGGGCTGACTGGTGGGCACCGCCCAGCTCTCCACTCTGCTGGTGGGTCAGGGGTTGACTCAGCCTCCCATACCACATCAAGACTAAAAACACGTGGCACACCTTCACCACCATCACCTAGCGCGAGAACCATACAGTTACAGAAGAGGGAAACTAAGAATAATAACTTGTCTTTCTTCTCTGACATGACAGCCCTTGGTGCAGCAGTAGACTTTACTGTATATATTGCTCGTAGCACCTGCAGCTGTAGATGTTGTGAATTGTTGTGAAGACGTTTGACCTTTGAAAAACACAAAAATAAAGTTATAAGAAAAGTATTGTACAGAAGATTATTCTGCCTGCCAAAAGCAAAACACAGGTATGAATTTAAAAAGCTGAATGTAAAGCACATCTTTCTACCAAGAACACTTTTGGTGGGAGAGTGGATTTATGTTGAACTTGTTTTGTTATTTTTACTGGCTCTATTGTGATTCTTCATCACTCTTTTGATTATTTCAGCACACCTTAAGCTCAAAAGGTATCAATGCATTTTTTAACCTACAATATCTTGTTCCCAAAAGTACTACCTATTTCCTATACCCAGTTCACTCAGTATTGTAGAGAAGGTTGTTCGTATAAACACATTTTGCTGTTCCCATTCAAACTCAAACATGCCAACTAAGAGGATGACGAAAAAGGATGCAGTTTCAATATCGAACATTTATCAGTGCTGTAGGTGTCAGGAATATCATGTAACAATTATCTGATGACAAAGAAATGTCTTTGCTCTTGATGTCAAAGAGGGTAATTTTGCTCACAGCTGCAAGTTATGCAAACAAGTTTTGTTTGTTTGGGTTTTTTTTTAAAGATGCGTGTGGTGTATAAGATTTTATCTTATCTGTCAACTTTGCATATCTGTAAAACATTTGGAGATTACTCAAGTGAAAGGGAAACTAGGGGGAATTTTGAAATAATATTACGTCACAAGTTGGCAAGCTGTCAGAGTGACTTCCCCGAGTAAATGACTCTCGTTAACACACGGCAGAAATGTGTTAAATAGTTTGATCATCTACCGACTAAAGCTGTGTGAAAATTAAAGGACAAGTGTAGGATTTAGTGGCGTCTAGCGGTGAGGTTGCAGATTGCAAGGAGAACCTCCATTGGCCTTCAAGACCCCCTCTAGAGCTAGTGTTTAGTTTGTCTGTTCTGGGCTACTGTAGAAATAAGGTGGGCTCTGTGGAACAGGACCCACTCACCTCAAGGTGATTATACACTCACGAAAATATATAATTATTACTATAATGTTCCCTTTCTGCAAATAGATCCCCCTTAAATCCTACACACTGGTCCTTTAAGACTATTAGATCACTCTAGGCCTGTCTGGTCCCAGCCTATCATCCAGTGCATTCCCAATAAGAGACTTGTTTCTGACCCAGTACAGCCACAGTTGAGTGTATTTGGTTGGGGGGGGGGTAACACAACAGACCCCCAAAATAAACCCCTCAAGCCTGGAATAGTTCCCCAGCCCCGCCAGCTTGGCTGCACATAACACGTGAGTGTGACATGTGTTTCTTGTTTCTTGTTTCTCTTGTACACACATTTTTACACACTCTTTTACACATACACACACACACACACCCTGCCACAGCCACCCGTCCCAAAATCCATATTGATTGTTCCACCAGAGAGTTGCTGTTGTTGTAGTACTTCGAGGTCATGTTGCCAAATTAGGTGTTGTGTTTTACCAGCAGTGGAAAACCAGTTGAGTGTCAGTTTTGGGTTCATTGTATAAACGTTTCAGCCTTCACACTATTTCCCCCTTCTGCTTATTTCAGTACAATCTTATCACTGTTGGAAGTTTAATAATCACACAGTAATAGTAGTTGTAATGATATTGCCATTGTTTCTGTGGTTGAGCTGGCAGTGTGTCTGTACAGTATGTTTGTGTTTGTTTTGCTCCCGTGTGAAAATACTACAGTTTCTGGGCACAGAGCGACCTCTGCTGGATAGTCACTCCGCACTCAGAACTCTAATTCACTCCAATATTGGCTAAATATCAATGTTCTCTGATGGCGTAGATAAAATAGGCTTGACTTCGTCTGAACTCAGTGAATGTAAATTTGCTGAATCATGCTCTACTTATCTTGGACAAATAAAGATTAAAGCCAAAAAGGCCAAAATTAACAGACACTACCCTCTGAAATAACACATTGTGGTCAACTGCAGCTGCAGGTTGTGTGTTTTCTGGGAGGCACATGAGAAGCAGCGTGACTTCAGTCCTGTTGGAGGATGTTAATATGAACTAAGCAGCAACCATCATGACTGACTGTTGAAGCCACTTACAGACACATGCTGGAGGACTTCACTGAGGCTACAATAACACTGGGCTTTAATCCATCACAAAAGCTGCATTTGAATGAATTAAACATTTCACAAATTCTGATGAGTCTGAAGTCACATTGCCACAAATCAGACATGTATGAGTATGAGGACTGCATGTGAAAGCAGCACGACTCATAATTGGAAAAGTCAGATTCAGTGTGATTGTTTCTGTTCTCACTGTTGTACACTCTGTGGCATGAATGCAGGTTTTTCATCTTGATCAAACACCACAGCAGCTCTCCGATGAGCTCGTCCTGTCTGGGTAAAGGGATGTTAAACACTGAAATGAGCCACAGTCACAAGCAGCTGGAAGTCACTGCTCTACGCACACATGTGCCACAAGGTGGTGCAAGTCTGTCTCTGCTCCGCTGTCACAAAATCATTGTAGTTAATAAAACACATACATGTGCAGACAAAGTGCTGCTCAGAGTCTTCAGGATACATTACTGTTTTTAAATGAAGACTTTAATTGCTGTAAAACATAACTAAAATTATATATTCACTGTTTTTAACCCACGCTGTACTAAAATGTTGCTTACTGTTATTGTATTATTATATATTCACCCAATTTTGAGCTGGGATTGACTCCATCCCCCCTGCAACCTAAAAGGATATTAGCTGATGGATGGACAGTTTAACAGACAGATAGTTTTGATGAACTATTTTATTAGTTCATCAAAACTAATGACTCATTTTTAATAACTGGAAACTCCCAGTATAGTTAAACACATCTTTACTGCACTGAAAGTGTACATGTTCATTAGTCGGGGAAAATAAGGTAAGAATGCTGGTTTTTGAGAAGAAGGTATAAACTTTTCTGAACTGAACTAGAAAGCTACGTTTTAAAATAAGATCTGGATTAAAAAGTATGTCTATTAAATTAAATAATGACACTTTGTCGCTGCGAGCTTCAGCAGACTGACTCATATCTGATATTTTAATAGGTTAATAACTAATAATAATTAATTCTGTATATCATTATAAACTTGGTACAGACACAGACACACACAAACACTTTCTCACACACTCATGCATACAGATACATGACACTCCCCCCTCACAGCTTATTCTCATTACTAGTGGTAATGTTGTCATAGGAGCCAGCAGCCAGCTGGAGCGTAGAAGTCATTTGGCTGTTGGATCTGGTTACACAGCGGCCTCACAAACACCTCATTCTCAGCAAACCTCCACCCCTGCATCTGAGGTCCAACATGTTTCACAAGCACGTTGCACAAGGAGGGCGGAGAGCTTTGGTGGGAGCGGTTTTAGTTTACTTTAACTTAGACAAAAAACAAAACATTAAAATCTCAATGTGATATTGGAAATAACTGCATGAAAAGCTTAATGCTTGTTCCAAATAACAATGGTTCAAATACAAATGTTGCTATTATTCCTTTGCAGGATTTTAAGTTTAAATCAGCACTTGTTTGTACACAAATTGGATCCACAAAATTTTACAAGAAGCACTTCTGAATGACTTTAAATCACTTAAATGGAAGGGTTTGCGTGTGTTGTCGAGGCAGTAACTCCTGTAGGTCAAAGTGGTCCCACGCATGGAGCGAATAGAAGTGAATCAAAAATTCAGTTCAGTTAGTTTAGTTACTTTATGCTGATGGAGTTCCTGGTTGTGGAGGAACTGGTGTCGGCTCATGCAGTCTGAATGTGTTTTGTGGATTTGGAGAAGCTTTGTCATCGTGTCCCTCGGGGAGTCTTGTTCGGGTTGCTGTAGGAATATAGAGTGCTGGTACTGTATAACTAAATAGAGAGTTGTAGGTTTTCTCATAGAAACTCAAATGATTTCTCAGTCAGGGTCTGATTCCACCAAAGCCGCTCTTTGTCAGTGTTTGTGATTTTATTGGTCAAAATATGCGTGGACAGTGTCCAGTTGGATGACCCCGAGGATTGCATCTCCACTATTTGCGGACAATGTAGTTCTCTTGGCTTCATTGAACTGTGACCAACGGCATTCACAGCTGACTGTAAAGTGGTTCAGATGAGGGTCAGCACCTCCAAGTATTGCTGGCTCGTTTCTCATCTCTGCACAGCTGGCCAAATCGGTGTGAAATGAGCGTTAATGTCGGATCGTCTGGCAGAAACGCTCCGACAAAGCCCCCCTCTTCTGACATTTGACCATCACGCAAGCAGTTCTGATAGTATACTGGTCCGTTAATTCCATTTGAGTTAGACAGGGACCTTGTTTTGTCTTGCCTAATGCAGGGGAATCTTGCCTGATGGCCTTGCATTGGTTTCATATTTCTGAACAACTGAGCCATCAGTGTAGTCCCAGGTCTGGAACTCAACCAAATTACCAAATTAAATAATATGAGCCCACAGCTGGGGCCATCTGATATCGCCCTGCCTGTATATAAAATCAGCCAGTGGCAGATTACAGTAGCAATAGTCAGCATTTAAAATCCAATTGAATTTTCAACTGTCTGTCCGTACAAGGCATGTAGTGTAGTGTAAGTCTGGTCAGTTTAATCAAACCCTTGAGTTGGAATTAAATTAATTTTACTGTGAGTTCGTAGACAAGAACTGTTTATAAAATGTACATAAAAATAAATAGCTGAAGGTTTACCAATGTGATAGCGTTGCCACTTTCAGTAGGTCAAATCAGTTAATTTTTTATATCTGATGATTTAAAGCCCCCCCTGCACTACACCTCCTTTCCCATGTGCCTGTCAACACGTCCGACTCAACTGTCTGCCCTGTGTCTCAAAAGACAAATATTTGCTTGTGATGTCGACAGCAGCGAGTCAGTCAGTTGATGTGAAATCATCAGGCCAAGTAAGTCCGTCACTCCCGGTGGTGGCCTCATCTGCAAGAGCACACTCAGAGCTGTCCCACTTTAGTTGAAAATGTACTGTATATGGTACATATGTGTATGTATATAACTCCTGAAAACATCAATAGGAACATATAGAATAATATAAAACGATAGAAATACATGAAAGAGTCTGCATTGGCAATCTGTGTGCAATTAATTCTGCAGTCACTAATGTTACAGTTAATGTTTGAACCCAGATGCACAATACATTTATGCTACTGCGAGTTTCACAGGATTGACGTGAAACTGAAGGAGAATGAAAGTGTTATTTTTTCAAGGATTTGGTTGTGATTGAAAAAACTTTAACATTGTAGAGTTTTTTGTTCTGGTGAGAATTTATTTTGTTGAGTGTGTGTCTGTGTGTGTGTGTGTGTGTGTGTGTGTGTGTGTGTGTGTGTGTGTGTGTGTGTGTGTGTGTGTGTGTGTGTGTGTGTGTGTTCTGAGCCTGTAAATGGTTAAAATATCCACAGGAGATACGCTGCCTCAGAGAGTTTCCCTGTTTAGAGTGCTGGTCTTTCAAACACACACTGCACACATACAGTACATACACCACACATTTACCACATACAGTGCATATACAGAGCATTACCAAACACACACACACACACACACACACACACACAAGCACATATATTTACACATACACATGGCACAAACTCACTGCACACACATGCAAACACACACGTGATACAACTACTATAACCACAGACAGCCCCCCCCCTCCCTCCCTCACACACACACACACACACACACACACACACACACACACACACACGCATACTGCACATACACATACACACCCACATACTTCATGTCTTTTTTAAAGCCTCCATGTGCTGGAGGAGACAGACAGAGAGAGCCATAGAGAGACAGGGAGGGAGAGAGGGAGCAAGGTAGGGAGGGAGGAGTGTATCTCCAGAGAAGAGAGAGAGCTCAGCTCTGAACTCCTCAATGTGGATTTGAAACCAACAGCTTTAGCTCGCCACATTCGGCTCTCCAAACCGCATGAAACAGGAGTGTTGCTGAGGAAATGACTTTGAAAGCCACACTGCTTTGATCCCCCTTCCTTTCTTCACCCTCTGCTTGTTTCGGACTGGAAGCATGATGCTGAAACACACCAAGGAGGGCTTTGCTCCGTCTGTCTGCACGTCAATGGAAACCTGGTGTGGTGTGAAGGCAGCGGAGAGAGTGCACAAGAGCCGAGGACTAGAGGAGCGCCTGGAGGAGGAGGAAGAGGAAGATTAGTGGAGAACAAAGCAGAAGGGACACAAAAAACTACCACAAAGATGAGTTTACCAACTAACTGTGTGTATCTGGCCCCCTCGGTCCAGGATCGCTACTTCAAAGTGAGGAATGGGAATATCTGTGGGTCACCATGCGCTGTCAACCGGCCCATCGACATCGTGCAGAAACGCAGGCGGTAATTTAATTTAATCCAGATGTTGTAGTTGCACAACTCTAAACACACTGCTGTCTAAAGTTTCACAATTATTCTGCACTTAAATAACTTAAATCATTATAACTTTACTAACATTAATGATACGAAACTATGATAGGCACTTAGTGAGGTTTTTATACATACATATATATATCATGCTTACTTATTTTATTTAAAAGCACATTTCATTTATTTTTATTCATTCATTGTTTTATATTCTTTCTTATTATATTTTAAGTTTCTGATATTGAATATACCGCCTCCACAACTTCTGCAGCACTCAACACTTTTAGTTTATTATTACTATATTGTTAACTAGTGAATAGTAGGTCATTTTTTGTTTGTGACTGTATTTTTACTACTAGAGTTTGTATTTTGTATTGTGTCAGGGATACTTAGTTCTCATACTGATCTTAGCTGCATTAATGTAATCATTCATTTGTCTGAAGTATAATTGCACTATAATATTCATGTATTGATCCTCATTCCATGTGTGGCTAGTTGTCTGGTCTCTAAAACATTACTGTAATATTCCTAATACGATTTATAGTGTTTCAGTGTTGCTCAGTATGTAATTTATAGTGACCTCGCTTTTGTATCTCCCAGTGATATTCCTATCATTCATACTTGACTCACAGTACAATGAGTCTGTGCTAGTCAGAGTTTAAAGTGACCTCAGTGTGCCTAATGGTATTTGATGATATTTTCATTTAATCATCATGAAGTCATCCTTTGTCCGTAGAGGGTTTATGGAGATCTTATGGTAGTAATATTTTATCAGATAATCACAAGCAGGCAGACGTCATTCACACAACTAAAGTAATTTTGCTGAGTGAGTTTCATCCTGATTGATTTACAGTCGTGAGATCTGAAAGAAGATTAAGCTTCTGTTGTTTTATTGGCAAATACACACACAACCACGTGTGAGAAGGGTCAATATCTGCAACCTCACAGGTAACAGACTGAACAAAATCTCTACTTTTACTGTTTGTCTCAGAACTAAAGAAAATGATCTCTGCCTGTACAGTGGAGTTGAGCTCAGACTAAACAAACAACCTGTAAAGTGCTGCTTTAAGGATGTAATGGTGAGTCAGATGGACTGATGTCGTTCTACACGAAGATCTGAATCTGATCTGTGTGTGTGTGTGTGTGTGTGTGTGTGTGTGTGTGTGTGTGTGTGTGAGTGTGTGTTGAAGTCTTGACATTGTTATATATCATCATTGACTGCTTCATTTGTAGAAAAACACATTAGTTCACATTTATTCTGTTATACACACACCTCAAACACTTTGTCTGAGGTACATACACATACAAAGAAACTTCAACTTGCTTTACCCTTTTTCAGCTAAGACTGTTAAATATTAAGTTAATTCAGATGATTCTCAATCTTCTTGTATTATCTAAAGATGATTTGCAATCAGTTTTATGTTGCAGTAACAGTCTCTACAGTTCTTGATCTGATTGTGTTAACACTCAGTGCCAAATGCAGTGGTGAGGGAGAAAAAGGGAGAATGTTTTAGCAAATTATATAAAAAATACAATAAAAGTTGTAATTTTATAGCTTCAGTAAGACAGTATAAAAACAGCCCATACTTTTGTGACTGTTTTTATAGTTTAACCATCCTCATGCATTACTGCACACACACGCGCACACACACATTTACACCAGATGAGTTTACCTGAAAGTGTCTGCAGTCGTCAGAGTCACAGAAGGAAATGTGACTAATTCGCAGTCGGCCTTTCAGAAAGTCATGACGACATCAGCCTTGTCGGGCGGGGAGGGGGATCAAAGTGACTTTAAAATGTCAACCCACCAATAAAAAACCTTCAAAGGGAAATTGCTAATGAACGCAGAGTCGGACATATTTATAGGCCTGATGGATCGACCACATGTGTGTAATAACACAGTCAAAAAGCAGCGGAGAAAACTAGAGTGCGCACTGTAATCGTCCAAATCCCTTTAACCCTGCACCCTGTGTAGTTTCCATTAATTCCTAAACGGAAACATACTGTTTTCATCGTCATCGCTTTACCTCGTAAAGTTAGAGCTTTTACAGTTAGTTTTGGCAAACGGATTCGTGTCTGTCAGTACAGACATTTAGCTTCTGCTTTTTAAGGGTTATGATGAGGAAAGAGTTTACTGTGTGAAATGGCAGCGTCCTCCCTTGATACAGTTATCTCTTATAAGCTCAGTTATCTCATACTACTCACTCATAGTGCCATTTTCTGTCCTGTCCTTTCAGTTTCTGTCTTGTCCTTTCATTTTCTGTCCCGTCCTGTCTTTGTACATCCCCCCTGACCCCATTAAGTCCTTTTCCTGTCATATATTGTCCCATCCTGACCTCCTGTCATTAGTTGTGGTCAATAAGACGATATTCAAATTCTATCATAACATTTATACAGTTTAATATCTCTCTGGGTGAATTGGGTCATTTTGGGCAGCGTTGCTTGTACTGGGAGCAGCATTGTAGTGCTAAAAAAAAAGTAAAAGTAAATTAGTTGATTAGTTTAAGTGATTAGTAGGATGAATTAGCAGCTATTTTCACAATTGATTGGTTGTTTTGGTTGTTTAATTCTTTAATAATTCCAAACGTTTGCTAGTTAGAGCTTCTGCAATATGAAGATTAGCTGTTTTTATATAATTGTAATTTAATACTATACTATAATTTGACATCCAAAGAAAAGAAGAAAAGAATCAATAATAAAAATGTAATCTTGATTAATCAGGTAATTTTCTGTATTAAACAAAAAGCATACATCCACTTCTGTCTCATCCTATCCTGCCCATTATTTTCATCATTTTACCTGTAACTTCACTGATGATGACGATGATGATGATGATGATGAAGACTTATGTCAGACACTGACTCACTCATCATGTCTTATCTCCCAACAGAGATCACAAATGTCAACTAGACTCTGACTCACACAGTCAGAAGGGGAGCTAACAGCTCATCAGTCTTGTAATAATAATAACAATGACAATGATGCTGCTTATATTAAAAGTTACTCATCACTGTGAGATCAAAGCAACACAGCAGCTCCATGAGAAGCCATAATGAATGATAAAGTAGTGAGTTAAAAGGTTAATCTTTTCATCACGAACATAAATTTATATTAATATTAAATGTTTTTATTTTAGTTATTTTAGTTCAGGTAGGTTCGTCCTCAGCTCGGCCCTGTGTTAGAATAAAGGTTTTGATTCCATTAATAGCTTCAGTGTAGATTAATATAATGCGATAAATTAGATCTCTGATGTGATAGTTCTTGAAGGTGATAGCAGACACAATTTTGTTGAGGGTCAGAGGCGTTTTGCTCTTAACATGTTGGTGACAGTCATGATGAAATGTCTCGTGTGTGTGCAGCCTTGTGCTCGTCGCTGCTCGTGAACTGACACTTAACACGTCACAGTCCATAGTGCTTTCACTGAAACTTCCACGAGTCTGGTGATGGCAGATATTTTGTGCTGTTTGTGAATCTGTTCACATTTGATCATTTTGTATTCGGTGCCTCAGATTTATCTTGTTTCTTTCCTGTTGGTGTATCAAAAAGTATTGAAGTACTGAAAAATACCGATTCCAAAATTCAGACAATTCAATTTATTGTGTTTTTGTGGAAAAGCATCAGAAACTGTATTTGATACACGTGTTATTCTCATCTTGAAGCTATTATCTTTAGGAAAATCAAGGCCCAGGGAACAGCTTTGTTAACTGCTTCTGTGTTGGAGGTCTGATGTTTGGCCACAGTGAAACAGGTTCCTGCAGCTCTGCACTATCCAGTCTCTCTCTCTTTGTGTAAAACTGATCCACTGACAAATATCTATATATATAAAAAAATCTCCAGCTGTAAATTTAAAACAAAGCTATTTTCTGCAGCTACTTCATAATAAAAGCTAATAATAATATTTTTTCTTCGCTGAAAGAAAGTCATGAGTAGCAGTAGAAAGCAGTATTCTGGTACTGCAAACATCGAAGTGTTCATATAAATGTTTTAAGCTGTAGCTGACAACTGCCCACAGTCGCTGTAGCAGCTCTTAGTCTGTGTGATGCATTCTGCTAATTTATTTAGACTAATGCAGGAAACTCTCGTCGGAGCAATAACATCCTCACGAACTCATACAGATGAAATTATTAACTGTTTGAAAATGTCTCTACAACTATTGCTGCTATGAAATTCAGAATCAATTTAAATGATGAGCAAATAAGTAGAAACTACATAATAAGAAAATACTTTTTTGTGGTTCTGGTCCGACAGAAACCTCCACCATTGATTGAATCGGGATGGCAATGATTGGTTAATATCTGATATTCAATTTAAGTCAAGTATCAGTTTAGCTCATGTAGCATTCATGCAGGTGTCATCTGACTTTACATGCTGTCTGCATACAGCCCGTCCCTCCCAACAGTTCAGGAATGAGATCTGACCTTTGACGGTGTCCCGGCAGGTTGGCCAGCCCTCCGGGGCCTCAGCCCGTGTCAACACACTACGACGTGACGCACAGCTCACTCTACATGAGGTCAGAGGCCACCGCAAGCTGCCAGCATGTTGCGACATAATGTAAACGAAGAGTCACGTTAGTTCTGGCGGGGCACTGAAGTCGTGCTTACTGTGAGTATGAGTCAGCTATGAGTAGACAGCTGACAGTATCAGTGGTCTCATTATACCCCTGCAGCTGGTTAGGCTTTACTCACCTGTACCGACGGTGTTGAAGGATTTCTCCCTCCGCAGACTTCAGCTCCATCTGTTTCAGTTTATTTCCATATTTGTCTCAGGCGTCTCTTGCCTCGTGTGTCCCATATGTCAGTGATGTGAATGTGTTGGGTTTGGTTAAGGTGGTTGTTGCTCTGCACACTGAATGCTGCACAAATTCACTGATTCACTCATCTCAAGAGCACTACATATTCTGCCAACAAAGTGTTTATGCAATAAAATGGGGTATATCATTTAATTTAAGGGTTTCCCCTCAGACTTCTAATAGGGTATGCTGGAAGCTGAGAGGGGATTTCTGGCACAACTTCAGGTGCAGTCTGAAACAGCTGGAAGACGTCAGAACTCCAGGAATATTTGTAGTAGAAAGAACTTTATTTGGAGACTGTGGCAGGAAAAATTGAGATTGAATTATCCAAATCTTTATGATTATAAACTGAACTGAGCCATTTAGAAGATCGTGTCATTTAAAGCAGATCATAGAAGGTGAATTTGTCCATTCAGAGTCTGAAGTGAACTTTTCCACTCACCTCAAAGGCTGTGAAGATATTTACCTGCCACAGTCATTATTATGATTGCGTCTGCTTTTACCTAAGCTTTCAACCACATCTCACAGTCCTCCTCAGAGGATGGAATTTGCTGAGTTGTCATCTAAAGTATGAAACTAAGTACGTCACTTCGGTCATGTGTTGTCGGTAGATTGTTTGCTGTCTCTGTTCAAAGATGTTCAACGCTCTTCCGAGTCGATGCCGTGACTGGTTTGGGTCTGATGTTCACAGACAGCTGTTGTTGTCCAGGGTCCTCCCCGTTTCACAGATGTTCTGAAGTGTTCCCCACAGCTGTTGCATGTGATGTTATAATGATGTCATACATCCTTCCAGTTTTATTATTTATTATATATATTACATTACAGGACATTTCACAGCAATCAGGACTTTTGTGACAAAGAATTTTTGACCCCGGTTGAGGACTGACAGGAAAATATTGACGTGACAGTGGCTGTTCGCTGGACTGGATCCCAAATCGTTGCCAATTCACGGCTGACGCCTCAACCCGCTGAACCGCAGAACGCCTCTGCTCCAGGTCTCTGGAGTCATTTCTCTCCGTTCCTACAACAAACATGCCTCAACAAAAATCCCACTGCGTCCACAACCTCAGCCAGCTGTTTTCTGGCTTGTATCTATTCGGCGTGTTTCATTGCATCTTTTGTGTTCTGGTCTCTTATTTGGTGGAAAAACAGAACTGCAGCGAGCAGAGAGCTCAGAGCATTGGGCTGGGAATAATTGCAGGCCTGAGAGCTGGTCGATCGGCATCGCAGTGACAGCCATGAAACCACAACTGACGTCAGCAGACAAGTGTGACTGTGTTTGTGTGACTGTGTGTGTGTACTTGTGTATAGTATCACTGCTAGAATAGTGGACCGAGTGTTATCCTGACATATCTGTGACTCCAGGAATGATGATCAACTCAGGGATGGATGGACACTTCACAAAGAGGCTCTGTTCCATTATTTTGTTGCAGGATTAGACAATAGTTTTGTTGATGGACTGACGAAATAAGGCGTCCACATGCAGCCTGCTCCTGCGCAGATTGTCACAGGTGAACTTGATCACCTACCTAGACTTGAGGGCTCTGCCTACACAGCGGGATGCCAGGTATGGAAAGGCTCTGGGTTGGAGGGGCTTTCAACAAATTTATTTTGTTAAAGAGAAGACTTCAAGATGTGAATGTGTGTGAGATCTTCAAAGATTTCAGTTTATTCAGGGTTTAATATCAAAAAAGAAACATAAAATATGGACACAGAAAATATCTGGTTCCTGCTGTATGAATTGATTGATGAGATTGGAAAAACTTTTGCAAGTATCATTGCAATTAATACCCAATATCATCCTTGTTGTCTGTTTAAATTATATATATTCTGTCAGTTTATTTATGTTCAATACAGAAATGCACTGATCCAACTTTTGCTGATACTGAGTATTGATCCGATTCCAGTGCTCTTTTTTCTCCCAGATGTATAAATATATTAGTATGTGTCGCTGTGTTGAACTCAACTAAACTGAGTTGCAGTCCACTTAACTGAATGACTTTTAACTGACAGCAGAAAATGTTTTAGAATTAATTTTATAGTGCAACTGTATTTATTATGGATCAGTAATGTCCTGTCTTAATAAGGTGATAAATTCCAGTGTATCATATCGGTGCATAGCTATAAAAATTTACATACTAAATAGACTTTACAGTTTGTTGTACTTTTTACTCAATGCCTTTCATTTTATTCAATAACAATCTCAATCCTTTTACTATTAATAATGATTAGAAGAAATTCTGAGCTTTAAATTACATAAGCGCCTAAAAACGATAAAGACAAAAAAAGGCAAAGAAAGACTTGGGAGAAAACACTCTCCCCCTTGTTCTCTCCATCTAGTCGTGTCCCGCTGATCAGCGATGTGATTGGCTGCTCCCGGGTTGCCCTCGGCTAATTAGAGAAGGAAGTCGCACACTCCTGCCTTACCGCCGGACTCAATCACTGTATACCGAAAGGCGCCAATTAGTGCCATATGAGCATGATTAGAGGAGCACTCAGCATGGCCTGTTGCTGGGCAAAGACTGTGTGTGTGTGTGTGTGTGTTGGTGTGTGTGTGTGTGTGTGTGTGTGTCCGTGCCCTGAACCAGCCTGTCCAGTTGCGCACCAGTGTGATGTAAGGTTGTTCGATTTTCAGGTCGATTCTGGAGCCAAATCTAGATCTCTACTGCTGGGGCTATAATCACTGCCTGTGTGTGTGTGTGTGTGTGTGTGTGTGTGTGTGTGTGTGTGTGTGTGTGTGTGTGTGTGTGTTTTTGTGGTTCTGGGTGGTTCTGGCCCAGTGTGTTACCCTCCTAACCAGTTTCTAATGATGTTAATGCTGATCAGCCACCGTATGGATTTCTCCCCGGCTGGACGGACAGACCTAATCACTGCACATAGACTCCAAGATCAATACTGTCCGGCGGAGTGAATCAACCTTTGTGGCACCATGCACTCCAAAAATTTAACCACTTCAGGACGGTACCTCTTACATTCAAGGCCCACTGTTGTTTTTGTATGTTTGTTGCATGGGCAGACTGTCCTTTAACTGCAGCACCACAGTTCAACACTCAAGACAGCGAACAACTGCAAAGTATCTTTGACCCAACAATGAACTGCTGCTGCTCTAGCCAATCTCCAAACTCCCAATAAGGGATAAAAAGATCATTTTATATCAATGATTTGTGGATGAAATAACTTCCATTTTAAGCTTTTTAGACTGAATTTTGCACGAGCTTGCATCAGTATAACACTGATCATTTGACTGATAAAATAACTTAATATAACACATTGTTCTGCTGCTGGTGTGATAGAGGCTGTTAGTTCCCACCACCATGTCTCATTCATGGACTGTACTTATGTCAAAGTATCTTAGTTCATTTGATAAGATGAGATATTAAAATACAAGGTATAAGAAGCCTTGATATATTGTTCTTCCAACAATCTTCAGTCTGTAATAATAATTATGTAGAGGTTTCACACAGTGTCTGATAAGGATCAAAGCCTGTAACTTTTAGCCCCACCATTTATTTTCTCACTTTCTTTCTTCCCTTTCTCTCTTGTGATAGCAATCAAAACAGAGGTCTGCTGTTTTCAAAGGCAAGAGTCGTTCTTTTTGCTTGTAGGTCAAAGGTCACGCAGAAAAATAATAAACACAGCAGCTGGCTTGACTCGGCACAACCTTCCCCTCCCCTTGGCTATATTTAGAGAGACATGAGCTGCTCTGAGATCAGATGTTGATGTTGGACACAGAGTGTTTGCTCTGTTTGGACAGCGATCCACAGTGGTTGGTCAGGTGGATGGAAAGAGCAACTAGCTCTTCATTTCAGTCCAGTATGAATTGAATACAGTGGAAATCCTTTTTCTAAAAAGAAGAGTAGTTTTTTAGTCTACAGTAGATCAGCAGGCTGTAGAGCACCAAGATGCAGCTAGTTGCCTTTTCCAAAGGTGCCTTGTCCAAGAGCACTTTTCTGTCAAAGGAAACGTTGTATTGATGTTAGTAACTGTCAAAAAACACGATTTATGTTAGTCATGACATTTTCAGGAATGTCGGACCTCGTGTACGAGATTTGGTGTCAAAAGCAGACCTGTTCTTTGGGGAATAATTAAACTAAAACTAATGTGGTTTTAGCTATGCAAAGTTGAAGAAAAGTGAAAGATAATGCTCCTTTTAATGAGGAGGACAGTGTTGCTGATTAACTCTAAAACAGACCGTGTGGATGGTGCGAACACCAGACTGAAGTTACGGTTTAGAATTAAGCCTTTTGTTTCCTGCTTTGATATGCACAGATCTGGGTCTGCATAAATATCTCTCCTGGTGGTTATATTCTCCTGCCCGACTTCTTCTCCTAGTGTCATGAGTATATACGTAAACACACACACACACACACACACACACACACACACACACACACACACACACACACACACACACACACACACACACACACACACACACACACACACACACACACACAGTACAAACCACACAGATTGACAGTGAAAGGAAAGAACTGCTTAGGGGGGGCTGGATGAGGGGGAAGCGGGTTGTTTTTCTGCTGCTTTCAGATCAAATGTACAATAGGCTTGAGGTGTAAAGCAAACAAACCCTCTTTGCTCCCTGAACTCTCTCACTCCCACACACACACACACACACACACACTCAGACACATATTTCCCTTTTAAAATATTCCTCTCTAACTGCTTTATACTTGTGCTGTTTTTCTCATTTTAAATCATGTGAATCATTAGTACATTTTAGCTATTTTCTCTCTCTGTCTCACACACACACACACACACACACACACACACACACACACGCGCGCACACACACACATTCATAAAGTGTTCCCTGGTCTGTTTTCCTCCTCTCCTCCTCACCTCTCGCCTCCTTCCTGGTGAGATGTTTTAGGCCTCTCGACCAATTCCCACGCTAGGAGGGAAGAAAACAGAAAGGAGCATTTGTGTATATATGTGTGTGGGTTGACCTTTGACCCCAGGCCTGTGTCATCACCCATCAAATAACATCTGGCCGTGACGGTTGTTTTCTGTATCACATACATAACAGAAAGTTCTTTAAACCTCTCGTTCCCATGAGTCCATCACAAACACGCAGGCACGGTCATCGACTGGAACTGGTCATACTTATTTCCCATCCTAAGATCAGCGCAGTCACAGAACCCGAAGGAAAGGCTTTATAAGGATTATGTAAGGTCGCCTTGGAGGATAAATGTGGCTGCCTCAACTAAACAAGGATGGCTCTGGGCAGGGCCTAACATCAAAGTGACTCAGATATACGACAACAACGCAGTTCTTTGTTCAATGTACAGTTTAGATTAATACAGAGTCTGTAAAAGTTCAGTTTAATATTAAAGTGAAGAAAGTGGGGCTGCAACTAGTTGATCAGCAATAAAATGTCAGGAAAATAAGGAAATATGGCCATTACAATTTTCTGAAACCCAAGGAGACTTTTGAATGTGCGCATTTTATCCGACCAAAAATATTCACTTAACTTACTATAAAAAAAAATAAAAATAGGGAATGTTTGGCACATTTTCTTGAAAAATATCTTAAAGGAGTTATTCATTATGAAAATACTTCTTTTTTAGTTTCAGTTCTAAACTGTACTCCCAATTCACTCTCATCACCCAGTTTCCAGAAAGACAAATGCAACATGTATCCTGAGTTATGATCCAATGGAAACTTTGTTGATTGCCGCTTTTAAAACTGCAGTCTTTTTTTATTTGGTTTCAAGAAAAATGATTCCTCTTCTTGGATATGGGGATGAGGTTCAAACTAAACATCCTGGGAAACAAAAGCAGAGGTTAGGATGTGGGTGTTCAGGGATGTGTGTGTGTGTGTGTGTGTGTGTGTGTGTGTGTGTGTGTGTGTGTGTGTGTGAGTGTGTGAGTGTGAGAATAGTTTGGTAAAACAGAGTTAAAGAGAGAAAAGGGAGCTGTCATTTACGTCAGAGAAATGGAGAACAATGCTGGAGGCAGGAGACAGACCAAGGTCAACTTGTTATGTATGCTGCAACTGAACAAGACGCCAGCCTGCTTGCCTGTCTGTCTGTTTAAAAGAAGAATATCTATCTGGCCCTGTTGCAGAACTTGTGGTATAGTTGTAGTAGCAACTGAAAGAATAATTTAGTAGTAGAAGATTTAGTGTGGCAGTAAGTTGTGGAAGTCGTTGTAAAAGACTCTCTGCACCTTTGTAGTCTTTTGATGGTCTAAATGTTACAGACAGAAGGATTTATACACCATGACGCAGTGAAACACTGAACTATATACATATATAATACACAATAATCAAGTATTCTACAAAAACTCGAGCTTCCATCTGGAAATATTGACCTAAATACTTGTGTTTGGGCTCTATGTACAGTATAGTTTATATAGTCTACCTGTTTTCTTAATATCCTTTTACATTTGTTTTACAACTTGCAGCAGCAGGAACTTAATATGCCCTCAAGGAGCCGTATCATCCATTGTCTGTCCAATACTATTTTACTGGTGACGGGAGGAAATAAAAACACCCAGTACAACTGTATTATGTCAGCTACACATGTCTGGAAATTAGATGCATTATCTTTTGTACCGTACATATTTGATTATTTTATTTTGTTTAGAAAAAACAATTGTTGTATTAGAATAGGACACATACATTAGGGACAAATGTTGTAGTAGTTTATTTTCCTCAATAGTGGGCGCTGTCTCCCTATAAGAAGCCTGTTTGCTTCGGTTAATTCTGAATGGGAATGAATGCCATTGACCAGAAGCTCCGGTGAACAGCTGCTGCTGAAAGCTCAATGCTGATTATGAGTCTGTAAAATGTTCTAAGACCAAAATCACAATTCGTTTACCTGCTTTTCTCACTGCTATTACGTCATATTTTGTGTTTAGTAACCTGCAGTCATCATCAATGCTGCGGCCTTAAAGAGCAGGACAAATAAAATACATTGAGTTGATGTTCGATTAGATGTCATGTCATCATCCAGTGTTATCCACCTCTCACTTGATGGAGACTGAACAAAGCTACGACTTTAATTCTCCATTTCCAGCCGGTAATGATACCCTGTGACTGGAGGTGGGAGGTCACCTTGTCATAAAACGGCTGCTACCGCCAAAATTCATTTAAAAAGTCTGGGTTTCAGTGGACAGATTTAGAGTCACATGATGGTCTAAAGAGTCTATTGATGAGAAAAATATCTGAAGGAAATTTTACTGGTGAGGCTGTAAAAACTACAGACATAAAAATGACCTGAGACAGTTTAAATTCACAACTGACAACAATTACTGCTACTCCAGCAATTTGCTTAAAGGACGTACGTCAGTCCCAGGTGACCGCATTCAATCTTGGCAGTGGCCGTGTACACTGTCAGAGTGTCCTTGAGCAACATGCTTCAACCCCTACCTGCTCACTCAGATATGTGGCTGAATAAAAGATTTGAATAACTAAATGAGAGCTGAGAGAAAATAGTGTATTTGAACTTAATCTAGAAGCACTTAAGCATCAACCAATCAACATTTTAGAAAAAACAAAAAATCCTTCATATATGTATTCATGAGGAGGGGAGAAATCATCTGCACCCTGTCTTGGGGGAGGGGGGTTATCTACGTCAGCTCCGTTACAAGTCTCCCCGTTTCCCTCTTTCCTGGCAGGCAGATCTATTTATAGCCTCTGACGTCACCGGTCTCCTCTGATGGAGCCTCGTCACAGCCGACTACACTGAGCCGGGGGGAGGGTGGGGTGTAAAGTGGGTTTGGGTGAGGTGTAGTGGCGGGGTGGGGGTGTTATCATTGAGGTAAGCCCTGCTGCATCCCTGCCCTGCCATGCCACGTCACACCAATCAGGTGTGAGATGCTGGACCACATCATTGTGCTGGATACAGCCTTCCCCATCTCCTCCTCCTCCTCCTCCTCCTCCTCTTCATCATATCTGTGTGTGTGTGTCTCTCTCTCTCTCTCTCTCTCTCTCTCTCTCTCTCTCTCTCTCTCTCTCTCTCTCTGCTTCTGTGAATTGGACTTTTCATTCAGCATCGATTGCATAATAGCCATCTTTCATTTATCAGGCACTGCTATTGCTGGAGCGCTGGAGGCATGCTGAGCTAAAAATAGACACAGAAGCAACCTGCCATTGCTCTGGTTGCGCTCTGTTTGCTATTGTTATGACCAGAGAGGGAGGGGGGGGGATATAACAGGTCACAATTAATCTAATTTATAAAAACAATTTGAGATTACGACTCAAGTATCCACATTTTTAAAATCTCCTTTTAATCATGGAGCATTCATTTCTTAAAGTCTAATAAAGTAAATTACTGTAGATGTGGTAGGATTTAGGTCAGAGAAGAAGTGAATAGTAATAAACCAAAAGGTCACTGGTTTCAATCTTCGGTCTCGGGTTTCCCCACTTTGGACCCGAGTGGTTGGGGCAATTGAGGAGTGGTTGGATCAGCCCTCGCTAAGCACGCTATGTTTTTCTGCCTTCTTGGCGACAAATCTGTTGCACCAGCTGGTTTTTACAAAGGCACAGTTTGGGTTAGTGCTTGCAGGCTTCCTTAATGTAGCCAGGATTATATTAAGGAAGTGGAAAAATACAATGACACCCTGTTATAAGGAGTGGATCGAACTCATGGCACACATAGCCTCATATGAGTGAACCACGGTGAGATCAGCATAGAAGAATAATATCTGTGTTGATAAGCTTTGACCCTCCACTGTGTCATCCCACAGTCAAGTCTTTCTCTGTCCCCCTTTATTCATCTTTCTGTATTTTAGCTCTTTGCTCTTTTATGGTTGCAGATTGTATCACACACACACACACACAAAAAAGAAAGTTTTGTTCAAAGGAAATTTTGGGTAAAAGGGAATTTGTTGAGTGAATGTTTCCAATACTGAACCCTGTAATTCAGACCCTGCAGACTGACCTCATCTTGATTGGAAGGATTTCAAACGGATTAAGTCGGGGCCAAGTCGAGCTGTGATACTGTTTGGTTACAGGAGCTGGACCGAATCCAGCTGGCAGAAAAAGGAGCACGTTCAAAAAATGCAATACATTTCATTGTGATCATACCACTTAAATCCAATTTTTAAAAATGATACATTTAGTACATAAAGTATTTGGTTCAGTAATAGGGGTGCCTTTCAGTGTGGTGGCAGTGAATAGGTGGAGTGGTGGTGGGGGTGGGGGGGTTGTATGGGTAAGTAGCTCTACTGACGTAGTCACTGTTGACGTCATACGGAGATAGCGGAGGGAAAGATGTGTGTGAGTATGTGTTTGATTGCGAAAAAAAGGGAGTAATCACAAGGTCACCTGTTTAAAAAGATGTTCCCCGTCAGAGTAGAAAATCTGAATGCAACCTTTTCAACAGCTCCGACGTAGACGCTGCTTTTTGTGCTGGTTATAATGATTTTTACCCCATTCTTCTGTTCCTTTCTATTTTAAATGCCTTTTTTGTAATTGTTTGGGATGCTTTGTGAGAAACATGCTTCTGAAACTGAAAAACACACACAGCCTTCTTTATACTGTACTTCCAACTCCACTCACTCTCATACGTATCTTATCTTTAGTCTTGTCTTGTCTTTATCTTTAGCTTTCTCTTTTCTGTCTCTGTGTTGTTTACAGATGCACAACAGATTATTTAGGTGATGTGCATCAGTTTTTTGGGTGTCACAGGGTTTGGACACGATGCTGATTCTTCATAATATAGAAACTATTATCAGTAATAAAAAGTGTTTTTACTCTGCTTTTATCTAGGGTTTTTTACTTGTTTATATACTTGATTGCTTGACATCAGTGTTTATGTTTTCTTCTCTATCTCTCTCTCTCTCTTTCAGTTTTGATGTGGAGAATGGCCTGTCGGTGGGTCGCAGTCCACTGGACTCTCAGACTAGCCCGAGTTCTGGTCTGGTACTTCAGGCCAACTTCCCCCACAGTCAGCGCCGCGAGTCTTTCCTCTACCGCTCCGACTCAGACTTCGACCTTTCGCCCAAAACCATGTCCCGCAACTCATCCACTGCCAGCGATCTGTGAGTATTTTAAAGATGCTCTATCTTTTTAACACCAATGAATCTACCAACCTTTAGCCTCAACCTGCTTTGTACATTGTGGGGTTGCTCAGCAGGATTTGGTGGGAAATTTAAAGGTTCTTCTAGAAGAAACAGCTACAGACCTTCTGATAAGAGCAGATGATGGAAGTTCATTTGACAGTGATGTTTGAAGATGTGTGTGTGTGTGTGTTTTTATTTGGGTCCAGACTAGCTGCTGCATACCAACATATCTCTTAATATCCATGTTTTCAAAGTCACTCATTAGTAGTGTGCATCCACTGCAATATGATATATATTAATTAATACACAAGTATTAATATAAGCATTAAATTATTATTACCATTAATGTGATATATGTGGTACATTTTTATAATATATTTGAAAAATTATAAAGCTCTAAATTGTGCCTCTTTCATCTGGGAAGGAAACATTGATAAATATATATAATATACTGTATACTTTATATAGCATTAGATGACATGGATTGTATCACTACTATTGTTACGAGTTACTAGGGAATCGCTGGAATTTACTGTTAATATTTATTTATGTAAATCCATTCAAGGTCCTATTTACACTCTGAAAAGCACATTTCTGACATCTGGCTTCTGGTATCAGAGCTCCTGTTTGTCAGTGTAAATCACAGAGCAATCAAGTTAAACTGGGATGTACAACTAAAGCCAGAACTAAAGTTTTAGCTCTGAACTAGATTTTCATCCAGTTTCTTGCCTGTTTATACAGCTAAAGATTTCTCTGCGCAGTTAGAAGTCTGTTTTGAAGCCAGAGTGTAAATGAGGCCTCGACCATCAATAGCTGTCGCTCCTTTGTTTTGAAGGGAGGAGGGATTGAAGCATTGGGAAGTCAATTGGCTACCTCGGTGAGACAAAGTCTGAAGACTGCTGTGATTCTTCTGCTTATCTCCTTATGCTGTGCCATGTTGTCATGAATCAAACCTACTACCTATTCCACCCAATACAGCCCCCCCCCACTCACACATCACCTTTCCCTTTCCATGAACTGAAGAACATATCTTTCATGGGATGCTCAACTCCAAAATTATCAACCATGCAAAGTTTTGAAACAGTCCCAACAAGCATTTGACAGATGGTGATCTGGTATCACCCAAGTTTTAAGTGAACCCAAAGGGAGTACAAACATTTGCCAGTTTTATAATAAGGCACACCAGTAAAATCTAATTAGAATGGATTTTTTAATGTTTAGGCCTTGATTTCACAAAACAGCAAAAGACAAGACAGTCTTGGGTTCTCAGTGCTGGCACAGGATGTCACATCTACAGTTATTCAACGTCAAAATGTTTGCTGGACAGGGATGTGCAGGCCGTCTCTGGCACTGTACTTTTCAGTGGCAGCATGGATTTACCCTGAAGGTTATCAGGTAGGCTTGGGCAGTACACCAGGGTATTTAGAAATCTGAGTGCTCCTCTTTTTATTATGCTGAGGGTTAATCAATTAAATACTAGAAACATATAACTTTATATTCAGATATCTCCTTCAAACTACAAAAGCAGTTTATTTGCCAAATGGTTGTATTAAACTGCAACCACCGCCCACACATTATCTGCCACCGACAAGCAGCTCAGCTTTTAAGTTGTTGTTTTTTGGTTTTTTTTACACAAATAATGTCAAATATACTGGCTCATGCCCTGGTGAAATGTCAGGAAGGTATGAAGACATCGATACTGCCCAAGCCTATTATGATGTGCATGTTGCGACCCTAAAGTTCTGCTTCTCCAAAAGTTTGCTTTCCCAAGATCCAACGCATGAACACTGCTCCTCTCCTGCACATAGTTCTAGTTATACAGATACATATCTTGGAGGCCTATCGTCTGTAAGAGCAGAATTAAATCTGCGTTAAGTGATTTTAAACCCTTGTGATAGAAACACAGGCCTGATATTGGTTTATTAAGTTGTCATAGTTAACTTATTAGTAAATATTTGCCCACAAGAGCAATGTTAGCGCCCATTGGAGGCTAGTTTCTTACCACCTAATGAAGGTAATATCAATATTCACTTGTCTGTCAGATCCACCAGCTCTTGAGACAAATATCTGGGTCTGTAGCTGCTAAATGTTTCAGTACAATTTTACCAATCACCACAATAATTTGTCTTTTTTTTGCCATTTAATGTTGGACAGGTAGCAGACAGCCAGTGGTGTTATTTGGTGAGGTTAATGAGAAACATGCGGCCAAAGAAACCAAATCAATGAGCTAAAATGTGTCATTTTATTAAAAGTTTATACAAAAAAAAACATTAACAAAAGTTAATACAACAACACACTTAATGCAGGTTTATTGTGATTGGTAGAGTTAAACCTCTGTGGCTGGATGCAATATTATAAAATATTTTCTATGCCAGTAAGCAGTGTACGCCTTTTTTCTTACCTCTTGTATTTTGGAGTCTTATTTTAAGTAAAATAGGAAGTTTTTCTGTGGCTCTGCCTGCTGAGGTTTAACTCTAAACTGCCTCTGAGAAATATTTGTTTAACTAAAACAATATCCTCTGTTGTCCTTATATCCAGTGTGATATCTGAGACCAACTGTGGGTCATAGCCAACTGCAGCACTCCTATACACTCCTCATATTAAGACAATGACAACAAACCAACATATTTGTTGTCATTATTTGTATGTTTGTGTATTGAGGTTTTTGGAATTGCATGATATTTCCCTCCTGTCCCACGGCGTCTCACGTGGCTTTTTCACTAGATTGTCTGTTTGTGTTTGTCTGTGGTTTTTGCAGGCATGGAGAAGACATGATAGTGACTCCATTTGCACAGGTTAGTAGCATTGTGTATTACTGGTTCTTTAAGACCAGAAGTTACCAAAATTACTCTCATTACATTTGACTAAATACAAAATCAACCAACCCAGTGGCCCTTTGGTGACAGGTGGAAACAGCTGGGGTCAAAACTGGGGTTTGACATTGGGGCTAGTTCTTCCAACATAGTTTAATATTTGTGTTTGTGTGAATACTCATGATTATATGTGAATTAAATGGATTTATGAAAGTGGTGTGAGCTTCTCTTATCCTGGAGTAGAGCTCTGTAGAACTAGCTGCTGCCATATGCAGGACTGAGATTTACCTACTTCTGATGAACAGCATTCAGTTGATCTATTCTTTGGTCTAACCGTTAATCTAGGATACAATCAAACCTCTCAAAACCATGCAAATATGTAACTATTAGAAAGCCTGGCATGAGGCACCAAACAAGGTCTATTGTACTATAGGTTTGCAAGACTCACTCAACACGCGGATATTGATTATTACATGGTAATATTCATCGATTTTCACTAGGATTTACCGTATACAGACTTTATTTCTCCTATAAATCATGCTCTGAGCTTAAAAGTTATGAAATCAGTCACAAAAGTTTTAAGGCCAGAAATGGTGGATAACCAGATTTGTCTCATGTAATGTTACCCACTGTTCTTTGCACTACTGTATTTGGTCTGTAGCAGTGGGTTTTAGGTGTATTGCCTTCTAACACTGAGCTCATTTCCAGGGACACATTACAGTTGAATGTACAGTGTTTCCATTCAAACTGATACTTACTCTTATTGTAAGTGTGGGTCTGCCCAGACAATTCACATGGCCCTTACTCACCGTTTGAGAAATAAGTGATAGTTAATTTTTCACAGAAAACACCCACACACTTTCTCTTTGTACTGAACAGCTTGTTCTGAGTCTTTGTGTGTGTGTGTGTGTGTGTGTGTGTGTGTGTGTGTGTGTGTGTGTGTGTGTGTGTGTGTGTGTGTGTGTGTGTGTGTGTTTGTGCAACAATTCCTATTAACACAATCTGTGTACATGTTATATTTCCAAACCAATATCTAAAATGTAGGGCCCACCTGCAGTTGAATATTAAATTCATTTTTACCATATTATCAAAAACACTGCACAAACTAATGTTACTGAACATATTTTTAATTCTACAAGAAAGATTCGGCAAAGACTTAAAGACTGTAGTGAGACATTCAGATATCAATTCCTAAAAAGTGACCATCCATAAAAGCTTTGACCCACTCACTTATCAGCAGAAGACACACTTTAGGTTTATTTGTGTGTCACATATGTAACTGTGAAACAATTTGGTGGGGGGCTTAAAAACCAGAACAAGATTGCACGTCAACTCTTCAGGTCGGTCCCAAGTTTAAGGTGTTAGATCACATACTACTGTATATTCTTATAACACCAGGAACAGTGCACTCACTGTTATCATGTGGTTCTTCAGCATTCGGTGCTCAATAGCACCTTAGAAAAACTCAGAAAAACTCACCTTGCTGAGTAGTTAATGGCTGATTTACTGCCGTCACACTAGAGATTAAAAAAGTTGAATTAACTGGGGGAATGGTTCTTTATTTTTTAAGGCAAAACTTTGTCTGTAATTCCCATCGAAGTAACTCAAATAACTCAACTGAGTAAAAGGGACTACTGAAGCAGAAATAATTGGGGGAGGGGGACTTTCCTGATATAAAGGGGGAGATGTCTCAGGTGTCTCCCTCCAGACCATTTCATACAACTCCAATACTCACTCTTTTTTCCCCCCTTTTTTAGGTTCTTGCCAGTCTACGAACAGTGAGAAATAACTTTGCTGCTCTGACACATCTGCAAGATCGTGTGGGAAACAAGTAAGAACAAGAAAACAGACTGGATCACTTGTTTCTTGTTTTCTTCTTATTCTACTAACACCTCATCTGTTCCTTGTTCCAGGCGGCCGACAAGCAGTAACCAGCCATCCATGTGTAAACCATGTCTTACAGGTCAGTGTTAATATCCCTGGATTGGTGGGACACTTACATGTTATTGTCTTTTTATGAAAATACTGTAAAAAGAATGGTGTTTAAGAGTTATTAAAAATAGCCATTACTAAACGTGAAAGATGTGTGATCTTAATGAGTTTATGCTGTTGATTTGGTGCATAAATATACAAACATGGTGTTAAACACTTCCCATGGCTCCGTTTTGAACCAGGACAGGTGGAACATGACAATTTAATCAACATTTCTCAGTTATATCCTGCTGGAGCAATACCACCTGTAACATATGCTTTGTGTGACCTCTGACCTTTCAGAGGAGCCCTACCAGAAGCTGGCGGTGGAGACGCTGGAAGAGCTGGACTGGTGTCTGGATCAGCTGGAGACGCTGCAGACGAGACACTCAGTGAGCGAGATGGCATCCAATAAGGTAAGAAGACATTTGACTTCAGACTCTTTAAGAAGAGTCTGTGATGTTGTTTCATTGTTTCATTGTCTCAAACACCCCATTACAGATCTCAAACTTTCCTTATCAGAAAATAAAGTTTCTTTGAGGGAGGGGCTAGAGTTGAAAGTGTATCACGGTTGGTTGGTTGAAACCTGGTCGTCTGACAAACAACATTTAGCTTCAAAATGTTTCATTCAACTTAAGATGGATCAAATCCCATTTTTATTTGTATAGCTGGATAAATGTCAATGCAGCTGGACACACAAGCACAATAAGCTTTAATGTTTCAACAGCAGAGGACAAAGTCAGTGTGTCATATGTTTTTGGGAGTAATTTATAATAAAAATGTACTTATTTCCTTATTTTTCAAGAGTTGAGTTTAGGAATGTTTGTGTTTGTCAATGACAATGATCTTATTTGTACTTTGCTTCAGGAACTTATTTTGTAGCTCCAGTCCAAATTGCAGTTTGACCTGTTTATACTTTATTGAAAACATTAAATCTGAGTCACATATGAGGGGAGAAACTCAGGTGTTCTGATATATGCAGCTGCAGTGTGAGCGTGTCAGGTTCATGAATGGCGTCTCTCTCCGCTGAAAGAGTTAATCAGCATCTCCTCACTTCCCTCCTTCCTGCTTCTCTCCACCGTCTGGTGGCTACATTCAGACTGCCTCCATCTCCCACCCCCAGCCAATCAGATCCCTCTCCTCCACCCAGCCCCTGAAGCCAGACCAATCTGATTGGACAGAGAAGGGGGAACTGCGTGCAGGGCGGGGGAGGGGGGTTCCTCACAGCCTCTTGCTCTCCCTCTCTCCCTCTTTATGTTTCTCATTGACAGTGTGTGACAGTAGCTGGATGGCGACTGCAGTCACACCCTTTCTCCCCCCCGATGGTAGACAACATCCCCAGCCTCCCCTACCTCACCCTACCCCACCCCACCCCACCCCTCCAACCCCCCTCCCCCTCACCTCCAGGACAGCACATGGGACTATGGGAACTTTTATTTTCAAATGGACTATATTCAAACCATCCCTGCTGAGCGTGGGGCTGAACTGAGTGAGCAGATTGCAAACTTGTCTGCTCGTCGTTTTGGATTTTGGCGACCTCTAACATCAACATGCGTGGGTTGACATGCCTGCGTCGGCTCTCTGTGTTTGTCTGTGCTGGAGACTCAGACAGGTGAGCGCTGCTGGCTTGCCTTGTTTACACTGGGATCTATTGATCATCAGTGCAGGCTTCGCAGGGGGCTAAATGCCGAGTGAGCCTGCCAGATCTGGATCTACAAATGGGCTGAATGTTGACATTGTGTGTGTCTGTGCATGTATGTGTGTGAGAAACATGAAATAGAGGGGTAAAGGGCTAAAAACAAGTTAGAGGGAGCAGCTTTTATGATTTTGTGATGTAAAACTAATTTTTAAGAGCTTAACAGCAGGATTTTATGACATGCCATTTGTAAACATATATCATGTGTGCATATGTGTGTGTATGTTAGAAATGGTATGCAGAAAATCTGAGGAAAAGCCTGATAGAGGGAGCAGTTGTGTTGGGAAGCTACAGGAGAAGTAAACCAGATGATGAACAGACACATTTTGATTGAAGCCACAGGTTTATGTGTCATGTCAGGATGTATGTTTTTGTGTGTGTCACATAGTAACCGTGTACCCACTGCAGCATCAGTCTCTCACACACATATACTCCCTCCTTCCTCAGCCACCACATGCCAGAGCTGTTATGTAATCAGTGTGGAAGCTACTGCTGCGATAAAACCTGAGGGAACACTGAACAGTTTTGTTTTTGAAAAACTTTTTGGCATGAATATGTATATACAGTCCCACAGGTGTCTGCAAACAGACAGCATAGTGAGATATATTACAACTTGTCTTCTTTTAAAAACATAACAAGTGCATATATAACAACATTAATGCATTTCAAACATGGACTGAAGGCTCTAAAGACACAAGCTGTAATGCTGGAGTTCCCCTACATGCTGTAACTTTCAAACCACAACAAAGATAATGGAGCGTCTTGTGTTTTTATGAAATTGTGACAGCTTGTTTCTGTGGAAATTTAATCAACCAACTCCCTAACATGAATGTAAATACATCACTTACTGATAACAATTGTTATGCAGAGCATTTTTTACAATGCACAGCAAAATACATTCTTTACCGTGGTTTCAACCTACAGACTGGGGACAAATTAAAGGAAAAAACCTGAATGAACGAGTGGAGAAACATGACACACGCAGATGCTTTCATACAGGACAGGAGGGGTCATTGAATAGCTTGATGAAAATGAAAATCATTTGAACACGGGAGAATGGAGAAGGTTACAGAGACTAGGAGGTTTGTGTTGGTTTTTCCTTTAAATAGACCTTTTTCACAGCAGACATTTTGACATTAAATAGTAGGGTAAACACTGGTGTTACTAATGAATGATAACCCTGACCTTACTTAGTATCATTGATAACACTTGTGTTTAGCCTACCATTTCATGTCAAAATAGCTGCTGTAAAAAAGATCTGTTGTCACTCATCTGTATGTCTGTACTTCCATCCACTTCATTGATCGTATAAATCCGTTTTTAACTATCTGATATTGCATCTAACTCTTCACCTTTCTTCCATATTCTCAGAGTAATCGTTTATGTATATCACTTTTTGTGCTTTTCATTGGAATGAAAACATCTTCTAACAACAAAAGTAATAAAAGCAACACAGAAAATACTCAGTAAAAGCAAAGTAGACTAAGACTAATTGTGAATCATAAAATGCAGCGTACGTATATTGTCTGTAGAAGTGAGTTTTAATAGCGGATTTCCTGATCTGACGACAGATGGTGAAAAGAGTGAAATGGAAAAATCCCTTGCAACATAATTCCCCTCTTCAAGGATGGGAAAGGAGACAGGAAGAACGCAGGGATTTTAAGAAACGTTGTGTTAGTTTGTTGAAACAAACATCATGGTCTTATGTTTAGTTACTGTATACTTACATTTACTGCTGTTATGATGTTTAAACATACTACATATACACCTTCTCTGGCTATGTACTTTAACATGTTTATCTGCAGTTGATCTGGACTGACCACATTTTTTTGTTTATGGTGTTTTGTTGTCTCTACACAGTTTAAGAGGATGCTGAACCGCGAGCTGACGCAGCTATCAGAGACGAGCCGCTCAGGGAATCAGGTGTCAGAGTTCATTGCCAACACCTTCCTAGGTGAGTGTTAAAACCTGACGTAAATGAATGAAAGGACCCTCACTTTGTGGAAGGGAGAGCTGTTGCACGCTGAAAGCCTCAGTGTTAAAATAAACGTTTTTTATGGAAACATACACTCAGTTGCCAGTTTATTAGATCCACTTAGCTAAAACTGATGCAGGCTAATACGACAGTCCTGCAAAGAAGTCCTTATTTATCAAAGTTATAGTGTTCCGTTTTTGTTGGAACTGTTTTTTAGAGGTGTGGATTCAACTTTATGGTTATTTAAGAGGCTTCAGTTTCTGGTGCTGTTGAAGGATATTGCCTTATACCGTGAGGTGTTTCTAATGTTTAGTCTACTCCCATTAATATAAATGAGTTGGTGCTATCTATCTGTCTTAAACATGTCAGTGAGGTCTGTTTCTCTGGTGCTGCATAACTCATTTGCATAATTGCATCACCTGGCTTTATTGACTGTTACATGAGCATTACACCATATGTTGCTGTTGCAGCACATGTGAATTATAGGTGTCATCCAGCACGGTTTATATGAGATGGGGGAAGAAAAGGAGGTTGTTAAAGAGTGAGGAATAGTTTACTTGTGTTTTATTGGAGCAAAGTAGAGAGCAGTGGAGCAGTTTTTTGTTTTTTTTAGTAGAGACGTGTTTAAAAAGGGCAGGAAAGAGGAGAGCAGGAAAGGAAAAATGGGCTTTTAAAAGTAAACCAGGGAGAGATTTTTCATGTAAACGAAAATGTGGAGAGACAGATTTAAAAAAGGATGAGATGGAATAAGAAATTAAAAGGAAGTAAAGAAAAAATTGTGGATACTGAAGAAAGGAGAAGAAAAAGGGAGGGAAGAGGTTGTTTTTGAAGGAGAGGAAGTGAAACTGGAGGATTTATGAAGAAACAAGGAGTGGAGAATTCAGTATTTGAAAGGCAAGGAAAGAGAGAAGGAGGGAGGAATATTTAAGAGAAAGAAGATTGTACTCTTTTTTAAAAAAACTGAAAATACGAAGAGAGCGTGACTGTAAAGGAGAGGAAGGAAAAGAGGAGGATTGTTTGTTAATAGGGATGGATACGGTGAAGGTGAGGATTTTTCCCTTCCCTAAAAGAGAAGGAGGCGCGGCGACAGACAGCATTCCCGGACACATTGTGTGGCGTTGTCGTAGCAACAGGGTGCAATATTATTAGACGGCGTGTTGCATCAATAGGAGGCTCAGTCTTCAGCAGCCCTGCCGGCGGGATGGAGGTCCAGCCGAACGAGGATGGAGCTGTCAGTCGGATGCCGTTTTGATATGAGTGCCTCAGCGCTAAGCCCGGCTGCGTTTGGAAATGAACACCATGGTTTTGGGTGTGAGGAAGAGGAGGCACTGTGAGAGAGGTGAGAGAGGCCAGACAGCGCCTCGTGTGACGCTGCCACTCAGGTCGCTCTGCATCCTTATGGTGGTGTGTGCTTGTATCTGAGCTCAGATCTGGATATTGTTCAAGCATTCACTCCTGCCGTGCTAATAAAAAACATGGATGTAAAATACTGAGGATGATAAGTGGACGTGAAGTAAAACAGGCTGTCTGTTATGTCAAAATGGGATCATTATTTCCTTGGTTTGTACAAATACGGATGAGTCATTTTCAACACTATCGTGTCTGCTGGGACAGCACCTCTGTGTTAACAAATCATATGGAGATTATGTTGATACTGTCGGTGGAAACCTTGTTTTGATGATTTCCGTGTTTTTGCTTGAAGGATTACAAGCTCCACTGTGGGTTAAAAAAAATCTCCAACCTGTAGACGTGATGAAGCCTTTTTCAAACTCATATTTGGAAAAACACGAGAAGCTTCGTCATCAAGCTCAAGACAATGCTGAGCTTCTGAGAAGCTGACAGGTTTTACCCATCATCCTTAGCTTTCCACTACTGGTATCCTGCACCCACTTCCATATAGTCAGTTCATACACATTAATATACACCTTGTTGTGCTCTGACAATATAGCTATATACTGCAGGTGTACTTAATTATACCTGTATACATTCTTGTTTGTCAACCCAGCCTCCAACCATGGCCTATATATAGTATAAACTGTGTACATTAACAACATAAAGCTTAAATGTATTATTATCTATTTATAATTATAGTTTTACGTGGCAATTTGATTTATATACTACTTCAAACACTAGAGCTACAGGAGCAATGCAGTCTAATTGTTCACAAGGTCATGAACACTGACTGACTGTTATTCTGAAAAGAAGCTCACCCAACTTAGACACACTGTTGTGTTGATATAGTGAAAGTGACTCATTTATCTACATTTGCACTTGTTTAATATTTAAGTGAATTCATGTTTGGTAGGCAACGATCTGTGTGTGACACCATCTTTACTGTACTGAACATATCTCCTTTTACCTCAGCTGAAAGGATGTATGACTGGTTTCAGATCAGCTGTGATCAGCTGGTGTGAAATGAGTCCAGTTCCTCATTTACAGCTGATTTTATTCGTACTGACCTCCTGAATGTGTCAGGTATTTGGAGAAGACGGGTATCATGTGGTTGCACACTCCATGTGACATATGTGCTGTAATGCACACAGTACAGTAATAAAATGTTCTAGTACTAGTTAGAGGCGTTGTAAAGTATTAACTGTACCATGTAAGTAGCAGTTGTAGTGACAGCCGAGGTACAGTCGTAGTTCTAATAGTTGAGTAGTGGTAGGAGTAAGTAGAGCTGCACAGTTAATCAAAAAGGTAAAATGTGTGACAAAACAGCATTATAATGGAGTACTGTAGTGCTGCAGAGGTGAATCTTAAATAAATCTTGTTCTCCAGATAGAGTTTGTTACAGACCTCCAAAAATGTTACATTTCACGCAGGATTGTAATAGATTTCCACACTAATTGTAAGTCATATCACGATATCTGTCAAAATAATTCTACTACTACTAATAAAGTAGTAGTAGAATTTGTATTAGCTGGTTCAGTCACTAGTGACACTAGCACAATAACTGGATTATTGGATTATAAATTGTCTCAGAAATAATTGCGATATTATTGTCATTTTAAGACCATTTTATGCCACTGATATAATGATAAGAATACTAATTCAAGTACACCCTTTCAATTTGTAAAAGAAATGCTGTCTCAGCATAGTTTTTATCTGTTCATTCGGCTTAGAGACTACGCCTTATGATGGTTGGGAAAACCCAGCTGTTAGCACTAGCATAATGTGAGCTAAACACATACGTAAACACAACGGGCAATATCGAGGTCAACAATACGATCAAGTCAGTAATTATTGTGATATGGTTACAAGCAGTTACTATGATTTATAAATTGTTGACAATATAATAGTAGTAGTTGTAGCAGCAGTACAACAATGTAAGTAATTATGATAAGTTGTGGTACTGGTAGTAGTAATAGTTGAATAGTTGATGGTAGAAGAATTATAGTAGAAGCAGCAATAGTAACAGCAGTAAATGTACTGGTAATAGTACCATAGACACATTAGAAAGAAACAATAATTTACTACAACAGTACACGAATCAGACATAATGCATTTTGCTACTGAAATGAAATAGTTTAATCTACTTTGCACAATAAACCCTCCCACTGGTGCAGAAGACGTCCACTCATGGGCCGAGACAGGTCCCCTCAAAGATAGTTAAAGGACTTCACTGACAAGATAGGAAACTTAAATGTTTGTCAGCCGGAGCTGGAGGAAGCATCGTTTCAGTCAGTTAACTATAAATGTGACTAAAAGACATAATTGTGACAGTGCAGCAGACGTTGGAGTAATCCAGTAAAATATCACAGATTGCATTTATGTATGTATCTGTCTGTTTGTACTCGTTACAGAGAAACAACATGACGTGGAGATCCTGTCTCCGCCTCCTAAGGAGAAGGAGAAGAAGAAGAGGCCGATGTCACAGATCAGTGGTGTGAAAAAGGTCACACAGAGCCCCAGTTTAGCCCCCGCCTGCATCCCTCGCTTTGGAGTCAACACACCACAAGAGAGCCTGCTGGCCAAGGTGGGACCACACGCACACACAGTCGCACACAGACCGAAATGCGGGCACACAAACACACAGTGTCTTATAGATTCCTGTTTTACTTCTCCAGGAGATCGAGGACATTAATCGCTGGGGTCTGGATATATTCAAGATAGCAGAATTTTCCGGAAACCGCCCTCTGACAGTGATCATGTACACCGTCTTCCAGGTACTTCACAAAAAAAGTTTAAAAGTTATGAATTCCTATTTTCACATGAGGATCAATAAAGTTAATTTAAAATGTTTTAGTTGTATCCTTTCAACATCTGTAAACAATTAAGACAATTTTTTTTAATATAGGGAAAAATGTAATTGTGATTCTCTTCCTCCTCACCCTGCCAGGAACGAGACCTTCTGAAAACCTTTAAGATCCCAAATGACACCTTCGTCACCTTCATGATGACCTTGGAGGACCACTACCATGCAGACGTAGCTTATCACAACAACATTCATGCAGCTGATGTGGTGCAGTCCACCCACTTCCTCCTGTCCACCCCTGCCTTAGAGGTGAGCTGATGAGGCTGTTGTAGCTTCTGGTTACTTTGAACACTATAAGGTTCATAGATGTTGGGCTGCAGATAGTAATCCTTGTTCTGAATGAATCCCAGGCGGTGTTCACAGACCTGGAGATCATGGCTGCTCTGTTCGCTAGTGCCATCCATGATGTCGACCACCCAGGAGTTACCAACCAGTTCCTAATAAACACCAGTAGGTTGATGTCTCTCTCTGTACACAAGTACCATAAAAGGCTTCATCAGCAGCCTGTTGCACCAGCTGTGTGTAAGTTATACTGAGCCAAGTTAAAATGTAAATTATTAAGGTGGGATTTATGCGTTCCTGAATAAAAGCAGTAGCACCACAGAGATAAGTTCCAGCTTAACTCTTAAGTTACAACTAAACAGTTACACATGCCCTTAATGGGGGTATAAATCATAAAATGTCACAGAATTATACTCAGTAATGGTAAAACAGCAGGTTTTCTGCCACACAGCCTTCATATTTTATTAATTACAGCAATTTTGCAACACAGCTTGTTGAATGGCTACTTGCCTTAGTTATGACTTTACGTCAAAACTAGTAAAGTTATGCCCCAGGTGATCGTGGTGCCATGTGTGCATTTTGTCAGTATGGCACACAATCTTATTTAGACTGGACTACCATCAGCGTCCATTCAGAACGCTAAATTAGTCCTGTTATAGAATTTTAACTATTTAAACCTCCATGCGTGCAGGTTCAGAGCTGGCACTGATGTACAACGATGCCTCTGTGCTGGAGAATCATCACCTCGCTGTGGGCTTCAAACTGCTCCAAGAAGACAACTGTGACATCTTCCAAAACCTCAGCAAGAAACAGAAAGACTCCCTCCGCAAGATGGTGATCGACATGGTGAGACTGCTGCACTTTGTACACGACTTATCGATATCCTCTCCACACAGAGAAGTTTTTCATTACGTTTAGTTTTAAGTTTGTTTGCTTTATGTATCTGGACACAATGTACTTTGAAAGGCTGCTTATCATGCAGTTGATACGTGAGAATGTATCTTAATCTTAATGTAGCTCCTCTAGCTAGTGTGTAGTGTGATTTAAGATACTAAATAACCTCAGACCAATTAAAGACTGCAATGGTTGATACATTTACAGAAGTACAAGGATAAAAAAACACAAACTGCCTCTCACCTCACATGATTTCAGATAGATTCTCCAAGAAATACAGTATATCATATCATATACAGACTTCCTTTATCCTTTGAAATTGTACAGAACCAGTAGGTCACAGTTGTCTTTAGAAATATAGACAATAAAGCAGCTTGTACTCTACAGCTCACTTGGGAAGTATGACCTGAAAGAGTGACTGAAGATGTGTCGAATCTCTTGTTTGTGCCGTTGCTGTCGTCATTAGGTGCTTGCCACAGATATGTCCAAACACATGAACTTCTTGGCGGACATGAAGACAATGGTGGAGACTAAGAAGGTGACCAGTTTGGGAGTCCTGCTGCTAGACAACTACTCCGACCGCATCCAGGTGAGAACGCCCCCTGCTGATACTGAATGTCAGAATATACACACTAAATGAAAGTACGTGGGGGTTTTAAAAATACAGAAAGGGACTGCTTGTACTGTAGAGTAATTATACATGTGTAACACCTGTTAACTAGTGTACAGTCATAACTACATACAGCCCATTATGTACAGAATAATGAGACTTCATATCTGTTAACTTATTCAGTTCAGCTCATTTTATGTTGCAGCTTCAGTGAATGGAGGTTTAATATGTTCATCTGTCATCTTAGTCTTTAACTAACCTTTTCATTCGTGCACGTGGGAGTTAGTGTGAAAGTGCTGCTCCCTGCTGGACACATTGCGTCATTGCACCTGTACAAAGCTGAATAATCCACACTGTGTATTGTTTAGATATTGACAGAATCAGGATGGGGTTAAAATACCTTTTCTGGATAATTTTTGGTAAAGTTTTAAAAACCTAAAAAAGATCTGAAAAAGAAAAACCAGCATCAGGTTCGTCTGACTGAGCGTGTCTCCTCCAGGTTCTACAGAACATGGTCCACTGTGCCGACCTGAGCAACCCAACCAAACCGCTGGAGATTTACCGGCAGTGGACGGACCGCATCATGGTGGAGTTATTCACCCAGGGAGACCGAGAGCGAGACAAGGGCATGGAGATCAGTCCCATGTGTGACAAACACAACGCCTCCATAGAGAAGACCCAGGTAATGCATACAAATGTTTTAAAGCTATCCTTTGTATCACATAGCATTGACATCATATCCTGGGTAATGTGTCACTACAGACTGGATTTATGTTCCAGGTTACTTCATCTGTTTTTTAATTTTTTTAATTTAGTTTTACATATCCTGTCTTTTGTGACTTTATTATTCATATTATTTCTATGACTAGGTGGGGTTTATTGACTATATTGTCCACCCTCTGTGGGAGACGTGGGCGGACTTGGTGCACCCTGACGCCCAGGAGATCCTGGACACGCTGGAGGACAACAGGGAGTGGTACCAGAGCATGATCCCCCGTAGCCCGTCGCCCTCAAGCCCCGAGGAGCACCATGCCGAGGTTGGGCCAGGAGGAGAAGCTGTGGGAGCCGGAGGGGCCGTCCCTTCAGGAGGAGGAGGAGGAGGAGGGGACAAGTTCCAATTTGAACTTACTCTGGAGGAAGAAGAGGAGGATGAGGAGGAGGTGGAGTCTGACCTGGAGAGCCCCCTAGAGGAGGAGTCCCAGTCGGGAGGGGAGCGGCGCCAGGATTCGTCCTCCCCCTCCTTGTCCCCAGACCCCCGCAGCAGCAGGTACCGTCCCCCCTCGCCTCACCCGTCTCGGACCCTGAATCTGGCTGCCATGTCGGTGCGGAGCCCCCACAGGACGCTGTCCTCCCCAGGACGGGAGGGCGCCGACAGGGACAGAGAACTAAGCCAGGATGGCGACGGGGTGGCCTGCCTGCGTATGGGCACGTAACAACCAGCACAACCTGCCCCGCCTGAGAGACACGAGTGCTGGATGTAGTGAGACGGAGGCAGGGCAGGCCTTCACCAATAAAGTCTGTAACATCACTACAGTCCCTTTACACTGGAGACACCCTCTCTGGAGAACAGAGGGACGTTCCCCCTCTGTTTTATTTTATATTTTGACAAGAAGAATCGTTTTAGCCTCTCTTTGGGTGCCTGATTGGCCTTTGTGTCCCGTCCTGCTTTGTTGTAGCTTCAGTTCGGAGTGTCCCAGTCAAAGACTGCTGCATTTTAACTGGGAAGAAGAGTGGAGCCGAGGCGTGATGCTCTTAACAAGAACAAAAGGCAAAGGAAATGTCTTCCTCCAAAAAAAAAAAATGTTTGTGACATTCAGACATGAGCAGCGAACAAGGATCGCTGTGGTTTGACAGGGTCTTGGAAATTATTTTGCACCATAGTTTTAATTTAGGATATGAAATTACAGAGTCTGTTTGGAATAAGTGAGTATGAATTCTGTGCTTAAGAATGGTGTGAGAGATGAATCATTTTACCAAATACAGGATGTATACGAGCAGCGAGAAAATCGATGGACGTAAACCTCAGGGTATGAAGAGAAACATAAATCTAATGTAGCACGGAAGTAGTGGGTACCCCTGACCTGACCCCCGAACCTCAAACTGTTTTCCTGTTTGATTTACCTCCAAACCAGAGACAACTGAGACTTTGTTTAACCTGCGTGTCTCTACATTTAATTAAAACCCTTTAATAGAAAATTTGGCAACTGAAGCAATCAAATAATATATATTGAAACCAGCTTGTAGCAACGCAGAGATTGAACACTGAAGACTGTACCCCAGTCTCACCTGTTGAAAATACAAAAGACACCACCTGTATAATTAGTTTATTTTTTTACCTGAGATGATTTGAAATGGTGTCATCGTTTTAAGTTTAGATTTTTGAACAGTTCAGTTGTCGTACATTTGCTGGTCTTTGTCTGTGTTTATGTGCTTGAAAAGCATTTTTATTTTATTTTTTATCAGGGTGCCTCCGGTCCGCAGTAGCACTTTACCCACTCTGCCCTTCAGCTCGTCTATTCAGTCACACAAAGGGCTTCACCCACTGTAGGCCTACTGATCACACAAACACAGTAAAGGACATCTGTCTCGAGGTACCAGAAGGCCGGGCAGGAAACTAACTAACTGGTTGGTTGATTCAGAATTTCAGATCCTAACAGGATTTTTTAGATCCAGTTTGCAGAATTTGCACCTTTCTTGAGGCACAAGCTCATATTTTTTGTTAAGTAGTGAAAAAAACAATAGTTTGTGGCACAATAAGATGTGGAAAAGAGCTTTGTGCACACCCTTATTACCACATACAAGTGCAACCAACTCTGTCAACTTAAAGACAAATCCACCTTTCCTCTTTAAGACAAATGTATAACTTAAAGGTTCCCTGAATGTTTCCCACATTCAATGAGTTTATACTCATAAGCTGACAGTAGCACTGAAGCTTTAAGCGGCACTGTCATTCATTGTGAGTCTGATTGTTCCTTTTCTACTTCTACCGGACCTGTTTTAATTTGTATTTTAAATATACTTTTATTATATCCTGTTTTTCCCCATGAAACAGCGAGGATCTTATAATTCCAAATAAATCACCACGCTGTTACTTTCCTGCTGACAGGGTGTGATGTGGAGATCAGAAGGAGCACATTTTCAGAAGTTGCTGACAGCAATGAATCGCCTGTAGTTCATACTAAACAGATTGTGTTCCATCAGGTTATCTTGGTTGTCTTATTTGGTAGATAGTGCTCGACTGGGATAACTGTGTGCCATAAGTGTTGAAAACACACAAACACCTGCCAGCCTACGATGCTGTACATTTTTACACTAGAGATTTTAACCTGATGATTGTATCGAAGTCATTGACTTTATAGTGTTAGTTTTTACGAATGATACATGTTAACAGTATTTAAAGCAGACAATTTACTAGATTTTGTGCAACTTAAGAACAGTCTGATCAGCCCTTTCCTAATCAGATAGCTGAGACTTGAGAATGTGTGTAGTTTCAGGAGTTCAGGACTCTTTCTGTACCAAGTCCATGTTCAGTCTAGAGCAGTGTTTGTCGCCACCACTGAGGTAGAAAAGACCAGGAAGCAAAACAAGCACTACACAAGATATGATGCACTTCCTGGTCAGCCAGTAGTAGAAGACACTAGTCTAACAGTATTTCATTAACTCAGCTAGTAAGCTTTATTGATCAGCCTTACATGTGATAGGAGTGGTTGGAGCCTATTGTTAAAGGACCATTGTGCTGTTTTTAACATGCCGAGCCTCAGAGTATCGTTTGATCTACAGTTCTGGAAAACTGGAAAAGTACGAATTTTCAGGCTTCACATTCACATAGAGAACTTTTAGTCTTTTTTCATGACGGCAGCAATATTCTGGTTCTGTCCTTATACTCGTTCTTGGTCTATTTGTGGTCATTTTGACAGAAGAAATATTATTTGCTGTGAAAACAATCAAGTGATCATCTGAGAAATTAAGCTAAATGTAAAACAGTGCGTCAAGTTTTTTTTGTATTGCAGACAATATTTAGCTTCCAGTGTCGAAATCCATCAAAATCCCACTATGAAAATGCCATGTACACCTCAGCCGCTCCAGATATTTTGTGTCATTGGGATAAAATGTGTTGTTGACTTTACCTCTAGTGCCATTAACAGGCCAACATTTATACAGGACGTGCACACAAGCACAGTCAGACTCTGGTGGGCAATATTTTCTGACACAGCTTTTTCTTTTGCATCAGCCCAATGTTAAACCTTGAGCTCAGCAAACAGCAGAACAGTCAATTTTTTTTGTTCTTCATCAAACACTTTTATATTGCATTGTGTAACAAAGACTGTAGCCTGGTGGGGATTTAAACCTTTATTCTCTTTCTGAAAACGAAACGCTGTGATGCTATAATCGTCCATTAAGCTTCCTCTTATTTCCTAGCTTTGAGTACAAGTACGTGCGCTGTATTGACTTCTAGTCCCATAATCATTGGAGCTGAGAAACTGACCCAATAATTACATTAACAGTGGTTAAAAAGCACATCTCCCCAAGTTAGTTAAAATTTTAACTAGAATTGGGATAAAAAGGAGCTCAGACAGCCAGATATTAAACTTTTTTAATATCAAATGTATGGATACACTGAAGCCCACAAGCAGTGAACCACCATGAACAGAGTCAAGTAAAAATGTAATCACTTTAAAGATCAGTTTTGAAGCAAGAAAACGCAACTCTTTCCTTGTTTAACATGGCATTTTCATCATGTGTGATTTAAGACATTTAACAGTTGATTTCAGATGCACCAAAGGTCTTCAATGTACAGTTTGTAGCTCAGTGATCTGAGGCGTAATGTCGGCGTGTTAAACACAGAACTGCGGCTCTTTACAGGAAGACATCAGTGCCATACAGTGTTAAATGTGTTGACGAGCAGCAGAGTCCCTGCTCTCGTTCAGTTATTGTGTTGCGCTGATACTGCCACCATTAATGTTCATGCCGTCTCGTTTTCTCAGCCTCTGTGTCGTGCAAACTTCTATAAAAAGATATTTATTCTTCAAAAATGTGTCTGTCGAGACAAAGTACTGTAACATAGGACATTTGATTTTATGTTCTGGAGCCTAAACATCAAGTAAACTTTACACGTATGTATACATTTGCCACTCCAATTTTTTTGTCAAAGGAAATAACTATATTTTTGTTTCTCATTTTAAACCAAAAGAGTCTCGGGAGTTCAGGGTGTTTTAAGTGGAAAATGCCAATAAATTATATGGAAATTTATCAGACCGGCTGTGTTTGTTATTTATTTCTTCATTAAATTGTAAAAATGGAATAATGTCAAGAGCTTCATGTTTCAGACAGATTTATTCCATTTCGTCCCATCAAAGAAGCATGCAAGTATGTATGATTTCATATGAACACAGTTATCAGTTACAAAAACATATTAGTATAGTTTTTATGGTGTTATTTGGTACATTACGGTATGTATGTTATGGTTAGTGAGTTTCTGCAGATAGCACAGACACTTTATAGTTGCTCAGCAGAAGCCTCTGTTCAGTCTGACCAGAGCTCCAGTGCAGGCTGGAGGCTTCACTCCCTGAAGACACAACACACACAGTTACACTCGCATCAAATATACAGAGACACAGAATCACTTCATTCACTGATGATACCGCTGACTGAGACACACGTTAATAATGAAACATCAGGTTGAGCTGTAACAGACAAATATCCTGGTGAGAAGTTCTTCACAGTAACACCTCAAATTTCCCGAAGCAGAGTTACAGTAACAATAAAGTCTTCACCTTATAGAGTTGGCAAACCAAATGGAAAAGGGACGACATCGCCTTATCTTCGTTCTCTTCTGTGTATTCCTGAAACAACAGTTTTTTTTATAGTATAGAGATAGAGATAGAGAGAGAGACAGAGACAGAGACATATATGATGATTTTTAATCAGTTACATGTCAGTTGTACAGAGATTAATTAGCAGCTCTTCACAGGCAGAAATCCCAAACTACATTTCTTTGGTCAAAATATAAAACTAAATGTTCTTTATGTTTTGTAGAAGGTCAAACAATTATCTAAGTTCCTTCGGCTTTCCTGCTTTTAATCTGCACCCCCTCCAAGGTTATTAAATTTAACTAAAACTAAACTAAAAACTAAAACTAGGTGTGAAAAAAACATTTTAGTTAACAGATATAAATAATAAAAATGAGACTTTAATAAAAAAAAGTTAACTAATTGAAATAATATTGTCTACTTACAAAATTAACAAAAAAAAATATACAGGAAAAGCTTAGCTAGTCTTTGTCACATGGAAAATACCTATCGACAAAGGCCCAAATATCCCATATTAAAAAAAAAACTCAAACTAACACTGAAACTAATAACTAAAACTAAACATTTTTAAATAATAAAAACTGAAACGAGGAAACCCACTCTGGAAACTAAAGTTAAAACTAATGAACAAAAATCAACATAACTCTGGCACCTTCATCTCCGCTCACTGAATATAAAACAGAAGAATAACTGAGTCCAGAGAAATAACTGTATAGTTTACACTACAGTGTGCAAACACTTTCAATTGACACCTCCTAAGTCCCGCCCCTTTTTGCTCTGTGCTCCAATAACAGCTGAGCAAGACTCAGTCAGCTTTCTCTTTTCCTGTACTTTAATGTGTGTGTGTCACTCGTCTGTGTTTAAAAGACAACCACATTTTGAAGAGGGTTTAGAATAGAAAGTGACATTACCTAACCAGCCACATAAACTGCTAGCTATGTAGTTATTATCTCTATCTCATTAGTCCAGAGCGCCATCGGTGTTTTACCCCGTTGAAGGTGACCCAGGGGACGTGTGTGTGTTCTGGGTTCAGAGCTCTGGTCATGACAGCGTTGGCGTGCATCAGCTGGTTTCCCAGACCTCCCTTCAGACAGGAGTCAACACTGGACCAGGAGACAGAGGGAGCGTAGAGCTGGAGACACTGAGACAACAGGTAACAAAACACAGTCAGTAAATCACAGCAAGAGTCTTTAACACTGCAGCACTCATCCCTGTCCACTTTCTTTTGATGCACTCGTACAGCTCAGGTGTTTGTCTTGATACCTTAATATTTTTTTTATAATGTTTTGACTCCAGTCCTGATTGAACAACACTAATTGTTTTTTACAGAAAATAAACTTTAAAAACAGAATTGAAAACTTATTTTCTCCCCCAAATCAGCTTCTTACTATGAGTTTAGTATCATGAAAAACCACAGTCCAGATTCATTTTAAGTGTTAAACAGTCAATAAATAATACCTAAAATATGTTTGTGTGTTTTTAAACTGTGGTTGTTGCTTGTTCAGTCATTAATATTTAATGCTGTAGACTAGAGAAATCATAAGATAACTTGGGTTTAACTTGAAACCTGATTTCTGAGGTGGTGGGTTCACGCTAAAGCAAAAATCTATAAATGTGACTCAGATTTCCAGGTCATGAGAATCTGAGCAAGTAATTGGAGTCATTACCACAAAGTACATGCTGATGTCTGCATTTCCTCAAATCCCTAAAAAGATTTAACTGGAAATCCTGGATTATGAGTGAAGCAGAGAAACATGGAAACTTTTTTTCGTGATGCTTTCACTGAATTTAGCTTTTGTAGGATTTGTCCAGCCATGTACATATCGTGACCACCCATAGAGTAGGCTTGTTTTACAAAACTGTGGACATACATTTCTGCTATGTTTACTAAAAAAAAAAAAAAAAGCTTCACGAACGATCATTCAGTACAACAAAATTCATAAATCACTGAAAAACACACTATTTTGCCTTCTTTTCCAGGTCTTTAAAACAAAGCTAGCAAACTTAACCATCATATAAACAAATATATAAACATCAAACATTCATGAACTCTCACAAAATCATTATAATTTAAACAGTACAAAAGAAAATGGGACTCACACAGGAAGAGGAGGTCATAACTACACAGATAAGAGAAGAAGCTGAAGATACTCACAGGCTGCGCAGCATTGAGGACATTAGCAGACGACTCCATGCAGTTGATGATCTGAAACGCTGAATGTCCCGTTAAATGGATGATGCAGGCCTGAGGAACAGATCAATAAATCTAAAGTTCATCGTGTTTTCGTATTAATTAAAAGATGTGACAGTACAGGTGATGAAACATGCAAACCTCAATCATGTTTCCTCTGCACTCAGGCTCTCCGTGCTGACAGGTGAAGGGAGAGTTCGCTGATGGAAGCTCCTACAAGAGAATGATGTAATGATATTTATATATTTTGTTTATTTTTGTCACAACCAAAGATATGATGTACAATTTACAACATACATAACACATATATACACACACACACACACACTAACATACATTAGATGTCAATGTCTATAGAAAAACAAATCCCCTCTACATGAATGCAAATTATAATCTGCATGAAAATGAAATCTGGCATAATGAAAATCATTAATTCATAAAGATGTTTAAACTTGAGAAGAGAAACATGAATTTCTCTTCTTTTTTTTTTAAAACATGTGTACTGTATATATTTATTTATGACAGGAAAGAGGTTCACTCACCTTTTTTTCCAATCAGTTTTATCCACTAAAAAGTTAAAGATTTGTGAAAAATGTTTTTAAAAAGGCTATATATTACCCTGGCCATTCAAATGAATGAAATTATGAATTATCATGATTGAGTCATTAATGTTGTGCATTTAGCATTTATTATGACGTCATTATATAGACAGATTTTCTCTCAGCGTCCCTGAACACATCATCATACAGTGGGACATACACAAAAAGAAAGATCATATTTAATTATAATAAAATATAATAATCATAACTCGCGATTCGTTTTTGATATTGCACAAAATCTATAGACATTATTGTCAGTTATCCACAACTTAAGCATCTTTCTTGTACAATCTTATTGAACAGATAAGTAAAAGAAAACATCCAGTAAATAGACCTAAAACATTTTAACCAAGGAAGAATGTCATTAAAAAATAAAAGAGACTTCAAAAGGACAAAAAATTATACACAGTTAATTTTACAATCCACCAGCCATTTATAGTTTCTACAAACACCCAAATTATCCTGAGATCTCCATAATAAAGGGATTGCAGACAATTCGCTGTATATAGCCATTTCTTTTATGTATACATATATCCCCATATTTAACAGTCATAGGTAAGTCTCCCGTAACATCCAATATATACATTTACAAATATGATTATCTAAGAGTTGAGGCCAGCATACAGGTTGTTGTTTGTTTGTACAAGATCGTCACAAAGATTTCCTCCAATAACACGAACTCTCCACTCCTGTGAGGCTCAGTGTACCTTAGCGTTCCCGTAGGGGACCAGAGTGACGGTCATGATGTCCTGCAGCATCGTCCAGGTGGGGAAGAGCTGCTGGGTGATGAAGACTCTGCAGGCCGGACACAGACTCTCATAGTAGAGAACGACCGATACTGGAGGAACAGACTGGTTCGGCCTGGTAGCGTTCACCTCCATACACTGCTTCTGAACCTACACGAGACAAATAACAGTAACTTTAAATCAGAATATGTTCAAATATAAGTTCATAAAAGAGAAGACTACAATATATGAGGCCTGGATAATATGTAGCAGTAAAAGTTTCTTCTTGAGCTTCTTCACACACTTTTCTCATGAGACCAACTCTTTATTCAGTCAAATTTTGAACCTAAATAATCAATGAAAGCATGATTGTAGCTCAATATTCAAACTGTAGACAGTTTACTTTCCAGCATTCAGTCATTTTTAAACAAATTAAGTGTTTGTGTTATTTGACCCAGAGCTGCTCCACCGGTCACATGAAGAACCAGTGGTGTTCAATTTCTGAAGCATGACTCTCATTTAAGCCCAGACCAGGCAGACTTTGAACTCCACTGAACTCCAGTTTATCCCTTTTTGGGACAACGATGATCAATGATAATACTACTATTAATATCATTGTGCTCATTATTTATATTGCATGATTATCCGTTTCGTTTTGGTTAATTATTGTTTGGTATTTAAGATATTGACATAAGAGGACTCATTAAGAATAAAGGTCAGAAAAGCTGTAATCACTCCAAAAATAAAAAGGTGGGGCCACAATAGAGAAAATAGAAAGGAAATGGTACAACATTTAATAAAAAATTATTTTTAGTTCACTTTTTCCTCTTTTACCAGATAATAAGAGTACAAAACACTTCATATTTCAACATACTTTAACAATGAGTGAAGGCACCCACTGAGAGATAATGCAGAAATCATTTATTAAAGATAAAATCCCTCACTATTTGTTTTGCTTCCACATTATTATCCAATAACAAAAATACTGTTATTATTGTCTTGTGGAGCCATTCGGGTTTGTTAGCGTTCACTGTTGATTTTTAGGTAAGATTATTTAAGCATCTTCTGCTACATGATAACATGACTCCACAGACCCTGTAAATAGATTGTGGTGAGTTTATTGTACTCACCTTGCACTCTATTGCTATCTCCAGGGACCGACACCACTGGGACGGAGGGTAGCGGCAGGACGGTTTGGGATGAGACATCCCGGAACTTCTCAGGTCAACACACAAGAGTAAAAACACACCAAACAGTCCTGACAGCTTCATGTTTAATATGAGTCCACAAGGAGTCAGAGAGGACAGACGACTGAAGCTGCTCCGCCTCACAGCCGCCTATAACTAACCCCACCATCAGCTGATTAACGCCAGGTGTGATTGACTGCTGCCGCCTTCAGGGATCATCGGACACTCCCGCTTCTGGCCCCGTGAACAGGAGATAAACAGACATAAATAATATCAAGCTGTTCAAAATTGGATTAATTAGACCGGTTTAACCGTGGGGGATAGTAGTAGTAGAAGTACACAAGCAAAAACACGATTTATTAATGTTATGGGAACTGGTTATGGTGATAAAGCCTCCATAGTTGGTATTATGGGTAGCATATTATATTATGGTGAATGGCCTCCCTCTAGTGGGCCCACATTAGCAGTGTTTACAAGCATGTACACTCATTTTCTAATTAAAAGTAAATATATCCAACCAGGACAAAAAAAAAAAAAGTTTTGCCGTTTTTATTTTTAACCATAAACTGAACATGAACTTAAACTGAAGTTGAACTTGAAACGCAAAGCCTTGTGGGAACTGTAGTTATTGAATGTTAATGGGAAATTGTAACTGCAAACAGATAATTAGCTTAAAGCCACACAGGTCAAGGTAAAAGCAGGTATACATTTTACTTTTTTTTAAAAAATAGATGGGCAGTAAATCCCGGGAACATGTTTTCAGCTTTGAACTGACTAGAGGACCGTTTGACCGTTTGAGAGGAAAAAACCGTTAAGATGTGAGGACGAGACGATGCGCCATCTTGGATTGTTCAGGTGGCTTTAACGGATTTTCCTGCCTTCCGGTTCAACAAGTTGGGTTTTTGTTACTTTACAAACGTCTGAAATCGACGTGAAATATCTTGAACTGTTTTCTCAGAAGTTCCCCTGTCTCTTATTTTTTATTTTTAATCTTTTCCCGGCACACATTTTTCAAGCTTATGTCGCCAAAATGTTAATTTATTTTTAGGGACGACCTCTGAAGCCCCATAACATTTTATCGGTGGCCGTCAAATGAGCCCTGACCAACGGCTCCTGCCACCGGATGAAACGAGTGTCTAAAGGCCGAACTGACTGCCCTGACAGGGGAACATCATGACCCTGACCTGGCTTGGTTGTAGACTTCGACTTGCATGGATGGAAGAGGTCTGGAAGAAAGTCGTGTTAAGGTAAGACTGATTCTCTGAACAGATAGTCACTGCTGTTTACATGGTTATAGTTTCTGGTGTTGACAATAAGGGTATAAGAAAATATTTAAACCGTATCACAATATTTTGTTTTGTGATATTGTGTCATTTCTCAAAAACACTGTATTGATATTTTGTGTTTAAAATCCAGGTTGAAATGTAAAATGTAATTTTAACCCTTAAGATCACGTTCTAGGTTATATTGCGTTTAACAATGCCAAAAAAATTGTATTTCTTTGTCTTTTTATATCAAAATCCAATCATTTTGTCTCCATTGGGTGTAGCTGGTGTTAGGGCTCAGCAGCCTCCCAGTGAACACAACCTCTGAGACAAATGGAGGTCAGTTTGATGACAGTGGTACCCAGGTGAATTATATTGTTTCTAGATGGACTTGATGCTAAAAGAAGTGTCGCCAACAGTAATGTTAGAGGCTGTAGCCAGCTCAGCCCGTGGGGGCGGAAGCCAAATTATTTAGTGTTACCAAACACTATACATGTATCCTTGAAACCAGATAAATATGCAGAGCTCATGTCTCATGATGCTTCATTTAATCTGCCAATGCCAGGCTACTATAAATCTGTGGCATAGAGATATTTAAAACTATTCTTTTGTGCAGGAAAATGTTTAAATCTTTGGTGTATACACAGTAAATCTATAATATTTGCGATGTATACTGGTTTATTCTTTTGTTAGCCAGGCTAGGTTGTGTTTGATCAAATGCCATCTCTAAGGAAATGTGTTTAAATACTCAGTCATACTCAAAACAATTGATCAAATTATCATCTCAAATTTATTTGGGGATTTGAAAGTGCGTACATGAACAATGATGCTCTGAAGTGGGCAAAGTCAGATTTTACACAACGAAAATGTTTGAAACCATCAATTTTCCTCAGATATGACTCCTAAAGCAAAAACAAGCTATTTAAAAAAAGCTGAATGTTATTGCATAATCAATACAGTAAAAGAACATTTAAAATATCAGTATTTTTTCACAGCAATAGGCTACTAACAAAGGGCAACTAAATGCTTTAGATTAAAGCAGAGGAACAAGTCATATAGCCACAACAGAAAAATCAAAGTTACAGGAACATCATTTTAACAAGTACGACACTTAATGCGATGCAGAGACAAGTAGAGGTATTTGATCATATGCACATTTCAAAGTGAAACTAAACCTGTCTTATCAGGTCATCAGATTTCAAACATTTACAAAACATTTATCAATCTTCCCATCCGACTCAGACTGAGATGGGAAACAAACCCTGTTTGACAAATGTTACTGCTAGATCCCATCGTGTTTATGGCATGGAAGAAAGTTCAATGGAAATAGACAAACCAATGAATGGCAGCCAAGCACTCTGAATGCAAATATCAGCTACTAACCAACCTCCCTACTCTCTACTTTAATCATAACCACACCAAACCCTCCATTAACATAACCAATCCTATACTTACTAAACTGTATCTATCTCTAACATAATACCTAAATACTTACCACACCAACCCCCCTCCTATTCTGTACCTACATAACCAGTTCCTTCACATGACATGTATCCAACTTGCACCTAAACTTAACCATTTCTGTACAACAACCAATAACCTACAAAACAGTTTTTAATGAATTTTTCCTACAATATCCTTGCCAGGCAATTACAGTATGATTTAAAATTTGGCAAGTAAAACTGCCTAATTTAGTTTGGGGATGGATTGTCATCATGGTTAAATGTACAAAAAAGAAAGCAAATACAATTTTTTTTGGTCTGAGACAAGTTGCAAAACCCTGGTCTCCAGTATCAAAATCAAACATTTTACATGCCCATCCACAATCCCAGCTTTCACACCTTCTCCTTCTCTACCTAAATTGCACACTACTTCCAGCATTGTTACTGAACATCAATTGAAGTAAACCATCTACAGAAACGTCCAATATGAACCTAATTCTTAGGTAGGAGGAACCCCTTCTGGGAATTAAACCTAAAACCATCACAATTTTATTTCACCACAGAACTTCTTAGAACACCATCTTATTTTTTAACACATACCATTGCTGTCATTCAGTCACTCCTACATCTCACAATATTAAGCCCTTCAATCAATCTCACCAACCCAAATAAAGTGACTTAATTAACAAGTTAGAAAGTCACAAAGTCCTTCCTAAAGGCATCCAACTGGGTCTTTATTTGTTTGAAATAGCTGTCATTACTACACCATACACCAGTAAGGCTGACTCAGTCTTCCATGCCATAAATCCACTGTATCTAGCATAACATGTCAGGAAGAAGGAAAAATCTTGTTAATTTTAAAGCTCCTTGTGGGAGCTTTTATGCAACACGTGCAGCTTCACTGGCTAATTCAAATGAAGAAGACAGGGGTCTAAAAATCAAAATCTCTAAATATCAATCAGTTATTTTTTCTCTTGTAGTCATAAACATCGCATTTATGTTGTTAAAAGGTCAGCAAGCTTGTTCAATAGCTACTGAACACGATTGCCTCTGAAAGTCCATCACGACACAAATTTTATGGTATAAGACACCAATTATTCTCCTACAAAACAGGCATCATTTTTTTTATGTGTTTTCGGTATCTCTCTTTTTCATTTCTGTTTGCACAATGATAAAACAGTTAAGTTACAAACAGAGACAGTAACAACAGGAAAAGGACCAAATTGTGCACATACAGTTACAAATGTATCTGACTTAAATAACTAAATTCTACTAAGTGCTCAGCTCATTAACGAGACAGAAAAAAAAATACTTTTTAAAAATTGATGTTAGTGCTTTATCAGTGCTACGACATATCAATCTCTTTAGCAACTTGCCCACATTTAGCACCACCACACGTCCACCTGCTTCAGTAACAGGGTGGGTGTACATGACAGTCATTGTATCTCCACCTCACATGAGATACTTGTGCAAATGCTATGCTTTAAATCTAAACCCCACAGAGCAGTGGTGTAGTCTATGATTGTGCACATATAAGCTGTATACCTTTTTCTGTATTCCTGCTACAAAATAAAATGTAATGCACAATATTAAATAAATTTATATTTCAAGTTATGGACTTAATTTAACACTCAATTAATCCGTGTGCAAAAAGTAAAAGAAAAAAAAACCCTGACATCTTAAATTACAAGGGACAGATGCCTGTGTTTTGGATTCACATGCCAGACATGCACCATAAATGCCTTACATAAAAATAATTGTTTAGGAGAATCCATCCATGTTTACTGTACAACAAGTTACTATAACAAGAAAAAATTGCATTTTAATTGACATCCTGTAAGACAGGCTAATAAAGATGAAAGCTCAATAGTCAGCAGGTGTGACTCATGCGTCCCTTTTAACAGTATTTGCTTTTAGACTACACCACTGTTACAGAGTCCTAGTTTTTACACATACACACAGTGTTGTACTGCTTGTCCATAAGCACTGGGTATTACAACACAGCTGACCAAAGCTTGATTCTTTGCTTTAAAGAGTAACTACATACAGTTTAAAAGTCCAGCTTGCGACACCATCTAGTGGCTCTGGCATGCTGTCTCCACAACCTGTGCAATGCAGCAGACATTTTACTACTGTGCAACACATCTCAACAACAGACTGCAGACTAAGCTTTTCCATTTGCTTTGATAAAGACATTACAGTATCACTCGTACTGTACAACTGACTGGTGATCTCAGTGTGGTGCATTGAAGGACAACTACAGCAATGAGTGCTTAGCACCAATGATGGAGAGAAAGCAAAACAGAAAAAAAAATCTTTCTGAGAATTTCACAGAATACGGCTAACCGCTAAGGGTAACAAAACATCTTTTATAGCTGGTGGTGAACTTATAGTACCAGAACCGGTATCAAAACAGTACCCAGCCGTATTACCCATATTATTAGTAGTAATACATTTAATATAACGGTAATCCGTTGCACAACAGTGGCATGCACAGTTAAACATTTACACCTTTTCACTGCCACAAAGTAGGAATTTTTCCAATTCCTATGGCAACAAACTGATAACTTCAAGTGTACATACGCAATGAGCATCAAGCACGTGTTTGACTAACAACCGCTAAGAGAGAATGGGGATTTAAGGTGACCCATTTAACAGGAAAATACACAAACAGAAAAATTAACATTGTAATCAAACCAATGACAAATGTAAAATCAAATATTCATATATGCTTGAAATTAATGGGCAACCCAAACTCACTATGCTATGTTTAATAAGCACTGTATTTCCATCTATAAAAATAGTTGAATGATTCAATGTAACCAACAAGTGCCTCTTCATTCCCACCCACAAAAGCACTATCAAAGGAGTCCCTGTTACCTATGCAGGGCTAGGATAGGCCTGAAATGTAAACTATTTTTATTTCAAAATGAGATATTTATCATTATAGATGTAAATGTCCATCACCATTTTGAATATACCTCACACTTAAGGAGAGCTGTGTGTACAACATTGATCAAACAAGTGAATTCCAATATCATAATTGTATCACATTTTATGGTAATATACTCTAATACTACTAATATAATTATTTGGTCCACTATAGCTGGAATCATACCTTGTTAGCTAGTAGCTATTTAACCAGCAACACTAGCTATACAACTGCTTGGTCAATCATAAGTCTTAATGTGTTGAAGTAATTTTTTACAGTTCATTTTAAATAATATGTATCATTTTGATGTTCATTTTTCGCCTCTCTGTCTTTAGTTTTTACAGTTTCCAGCTGTACACTTCAGATCATGGCTAAAATGTAGCAATTATCAAAGTTCTTTGTTTTCCTAATTTTGTATTAAAAAGTTGACATAAATTTTAAACACTGGGTAAATGTTTAGGCCTATGTCATGTGTGCAGCTTCTCATACCAAGTGTGATGTAAGTTCAATGTGGCAACTGCCAGAAGAATAAGGTCTATTTGATGCTCAGTTTTACAAAATGTATTATAATAATTGAAATGTGATGCTTAAAAGCAGTCAGTTATAGGAAAATGACTACATTTAATAATAATACTCTCTTTGACTGAACTCTAGGGTATTTGTACTGTTGTAGCCTTGTATCCAGCTAGATACAACCTCAGTGTTCAGTTCATCACACCTAACATCATACTCATAAATGGGACAAGACACCTGTCCTGAGAGTAACACAAAGAAAATTATGATGGCTGGAACAAGAAAACTTAAGGGCACTTTTCAACCAGAACCCAAAATCTAAGACTTGTATTATCACTCCACATCAGGCTCCAGAGACTTATCAGAGCTCTTGTATCACTAACTCTAAAAATGAACTCTGTCTGACTCATCGAAGTTTGATCTGAACCAGATTGATATCTCGCATATATCTAAGTAACTGTGCTTTCTTTTTCAAAATGTGTACACAACACAGAAATGCTTTCATTTGCCTGTGCCTCGTGTCTGCTGCTTCACAGTAAATACACGCTCATATATTATTTCTAACACTTAAAACGTGAGTTTAAAGCAACACATTAGAGTACACAAACTTAACTGTGATTGTCCTATTTTTCTACACACAAAAATCTACATTTCCCCTCAGAATAATTTGAAAGACGCTACAAGGACAATGCTGTGAAGCATAAATACACCCCAGAGGTAGAATCAATGAATTTATAATGTATCTCATTTATAATGTCCTGAAGATATTGCACGAATGTGCAGAATGAAGACAGGACATGGACATGAGTTTAATTACCCTTGAGTGCTTATGCTCCTGAAAATCCCAATGTGAAAACTGAAAGATTCACAGATATCAGTATGAACTTTTATACTCTTAATAGGGCTTCCCCCAGAAAAGTCCATGATCTGAGTCATCAGCCGAGAAGACCCCGAGTCGACTCGCATTTTGTCAGTCAAATCTCTGCACTTTTGTTTTCTTTTTTTAGCTGCGTCACTGTACACAGAGCAACAGCATAGCAGGCTGTAAACCGAGTCTCAAAATGCCAGCAAACCACAATAACTGTGATAATTAATGGAGGGCAGCGTGACGGCGAACAGCGGAGCAGCAGCTGCTCCGATGCACTCTGCTCCAGTGATGACTGTCAATGAAGTTGGCTAAACCCCTTTTAAACCAAACGTTGATACAACCTCCTCTACCATTGTCCACTGTGAGTGACTCTCTGGCTAACAGCTGCAGCCCGGCAGCAGAGATGCTCCGTACTGTGCTTAAATTCTATAACTGAACTATGAGCAAGACACACACTTTTACTTTCCTTGACTTTGTGGAAATCTGATCTTTTCACATTACAGATGACAAAGAAAAGCATTAAACGTGAGGTAGGCTAAAACATGAGACTCATGTAACCATGCTTCCATTGCAGGAAATGCTGAGATAGGAGTGTAGTGTGGTGCTGAACTGAAAGTAACAAATAATTGAATTGAACAACCAAGTCCGATTCAACTGACAAAACTGGTGAGTCATCTCTGTGTCTGTGTGTGTTCTGGTTGTCTTGTTTTGGATAAAGTGCTCATGTGCCTCCTCAGTTTCTACACTACCCATAGTGCACATGTGATGGGTAGTCCCATCCTGAGCTTAGTTTCCCAGAAGCACGTAACACTGCAGCTGCACTGATATGGATTTAAGATGTATACTGGGGGGGGTGCATCACATTCACTTTTTTCAAAGCTTAAGAAATCAATTTGGCTTGGAGTACTATGTACAGTTTGATGCCAGACACAGCACGATACAGAGCATTAATTTGGATTGTTGGACAAAAATATTTTTGAAATGTTTGAGGCAAGATTGACCATGAATTCAATACTATATGACATTTAATATTTGCTTCTCAAAGGACCAGTGTGTAGGATTTAGTGTCATCTAGTGGTGAAGTTGTAGATTGGGACCAATTGAATACTCCTTATCTTCCAAATGTATTGAAGAAACTATGGTGGCTTTATTCAAGAAAAATACAAAAGGCCCTATCTTGAGTAAGTGTTTGGTTTGTCCGTTCTGGGTTACTGTGGAATCATGGCCAGGGCACAAAATTGGCACCATTTACCACCCTAGTGCTGGTAAAATATCCCAATGGCTGATAGATTTGCTTTGACCCATCTTTAGTCATTTGGCTGGTGGACAAAGTTAATTTTTCACCCTGAACGCCTTATTCTAAGGTAACACAAAGGTTCTTATTTTAAGGTGATTGTACACTAATGAAAACATACCTACAAATATTTTATTCCATTTTTGCCAATGCACACTCCTACAGTAAATGTTACACACTGGACCTTTTTAAAAATTTAGGATTTCTTGTGCTTGCCTTCAGGAAAATAAATAAATAAATAAATTGCTGACAACATTTTGTGTCTGGATTAATGGAAAACTTCCATTAATTTCTCTCCCCCTCTTCAGAGAAATGTATCATTCTTTTTATACTCCAAATTATATATAATTTTTATATATAGTAATCAGTTAAAGCAATCAGTATTCTGAGAGCTAGATACTGGTATCCTGTGTTACCCTGATAAATTCATTCTTCACTGTTTTTGCAACTGTGATACAGGTTTGGAAAAATTACTGATAACGGTTCTAGTGTTGTCATGATGAGGCAATATTTCAGTACTCCCTCAGTACTGCTGCAAAAGATTTAATTCAATGTTGAATGCTGTAAATACTAAGTACTTAATCCCAATTGTATTTTGCAAGCTGTATGTGCAGATGGTGAGTAAATGGGATTTTTACCATTTTTAAAAATAAAGTAGAAAATTAGGTTAGAACAGAAGTTAAGCCTGGCTGTTGCCAGGAGCTACATATGCTACTATTGTAACAGAAAAAGTTGACAATGAACTAACCCTTAAAACTACTGTGGAAAAGCTGTTGTGTTCCAAGTAACTTAGCAAAGCAATTTCGGTGTGTTTTGTTTGCTTTAGCATCTTACCAGTGTAGGATTTTTACACATCCAAATCTGAGCATTGTTTCGGTTAGAGCCTGGTAACAGTGTCCATATTGGTGCATCCTCAGTGCTAATACAGTGAAGCTTTGGGAAAGTGCCATCAGGGTGGCATGCTGGTGTGTCTCAGCTGGGCTGCTGGCTGAGAGCGGGCCAGGCCAGGGTTACATTCAGCTGCTGGTTGTGTTGGATCAGGGATGTGTGTCGATAGTGCAGGACCAGCTCTCTCAGCGACGAGTACAGGTTGTAGGGTTCAGCAAAGCCGTACCCTGTGGACGTCCTGTAGATCACACAGTGCTTCACATCCCCATCCACGCTGCATGAGAAGAAATCTGATTAACATGATTAAAATTAACATGATCAACAATATGATAATGAGAACAACAATGGCCCAACGCAGGCAAGGTTAGGAGTTAAATTTGCACTGCACCCATTTTTGGGAAAAATGTACGATCATTTAGGATTAGACGGGCTGGGCATTTAATCTTGAATTTTAAATACTTAAAAGATATAAATCTGATGGTACTCACACAACAGAGCAGGCAAAGGAGCCTCTCTGAGTCTGGCTATCTCTGATTAAGAAGGTCCCATCCCTTCTCCCCCTTAGCAACTCCTCTGCCTCCTTCCGTCGCATACCGCCAACATACCAGCTCCTCTCCTCCTGGTGGGTATCGTCTGCCAGGGTGTACGGGCTAAGGGATAAGGACAACAACAAACAACAGTTCTCACAAACGTTTTGCATATAAAGTCAAAAATGATTATTAATATCAACCGACAATTTAATGGAATTTAATTATCCTGATAATTTATAATAATATAATTTCCCATTATCGGCCAATAATTTATCTGTCCTGATAATTATCGTGCATCCCTAGTAAATATATTTTTAAAGCATACAATACACACTAAGTAATCCATGCCTTCACAACTATAATCAATAATATCTCTCTCAGGTCATAAACTGTCCTTCAAACAAATGTGAGCAACTGAACCTGGGTTCTTACGGACAGAAAATGTTTTAATAAATCTGCCACAGTGAGCTGAATGCACCATTGCCAAGGTTAGCTAGTTAGTTTTAAGACAATTAAAAGACATTTAAAATAGTAGATGCATGATTAAGGTTCTAGTGAGAGGCAGATTATTTGAAGTAACTAAAAACAAATGGCAAATTATTATTTTTTGAATCTTTAGATTCTGAACATTACTGTTTTAATTAAAAAAACAATAAACTTAGTTGACCTGGATAAAAAAGGATACTCACTCTTCTTCTTCATTCCTGATTCCCAGCCAGTCATTAATCTGACTCTGTCTAGTGCCTTGCTGGGTGAGCCAGCTGAAACATAGACAAGACACAGTAAAAAGGCTGCAGTATGTGAAAAACATGCTGTAATGTATAGCTATCAGTTCTCTTTCATTATATTAGACTACAAAAGGCTATACTATGATGCAGAAGACAACAACAAGACACAGAAGAGCTTCACAAAAAACAATTAATATCAGAGTGTCAATTGTAGTGTGTTAAATATGCAGCAGTCGCATTATACATTGCTGCAATGGACGTGAAATGATGGAACCTCCCGAAAACAGTTCAGTTTTCTACTTTTAAGAGTTGTTAAGACGCAGTAAAGTCATACCTTGAGTCGTTCTGTATTAACTGCACCCATTCACTCATAATACAAAAAAATAATGGTAATCTGTTGAGTAGTGGGGCAAGTTTAAACATTCACTTGCCGTTTGGCTGGTGGTTAATTTCGCACCATGTTCACAACATATCAAAACCTGAATAGGCCACTTCTGCTTATTTACTGAAGACAGAAAAGATGAGAGTTGGCTAGAAGACCCAGTTTTCCCATCGGGGTCATAATAAAGCCTCGTACTGAGCATACTGGAGATCCACAGCTGTGGCAACATGGATGACAACAGCTGATTGCCTGTTTACAACTCAGCTGTGTCGATGGTATGTGACCGACAGTTTGAGCTAAATATTTGATCAATGATATCTCAGATGGATTTCATCTCATGTTAGCTTATCAGCTAATTATCCAGAGTCATGTTAACACACATACTTTGCACTGGGGTTGGGGACGGCATATGGGGTCACCTGATATGCAGATAGATTTGACACAATTATAAGGCTCATACCCCTGCTTGATACAGTACATCCAGAAGAGTGTGGTCACTATAACTTGTGGTTAGTTGCTGCCACCTCTTCCTCAGCAGTACATGCTGTGAAAAACCTTTTTCCTCCTTCCAGAATATAAGTTGCTGAATGTTTAAACTTACAGCAGGTATTGATCTCTGATCTTCCTGAGCTGCACAAGGTCGGGCTTCAAGCTGTTCATCTTCTGGTCAACCTCCATGTGAGCCAGAGCCTTCCTCCTCAGCTCCTCTTCCAACTTCTTCTTGCTGCTGTGGATCTCCTCCACCCTCGACTGTAGCTCATCTGAATTGCTTTGAATCCTGGAATGAGGGAGGAGGTTGAGGAGGAAGAGAAGGAACAAAGTCAGTAAACAATTCAGAGTCTGATAGTTTGCTGTGCGCACGGTGAAGGATCATGGCCAGCAGTGAGTGTTTTTAGGGTTTGTATTTGGATGCGTACTTGTCAGTCTCTGTACTGCTGTCTAATGTGAGGAACATGTCGATGTATTCCTTGCTGTAGCGTTCTTGAGTTTCACACTCCTCTTCAAAGATCCGAATGATTTCACTGAAAGCCTCTATGGCTGTACGCTTACTCTGCAGTTCCTGGAGACGAGAGGAAACAAATCTTTTATTGTCAAGGCCTTACAATCAAGGCACTGTTGTGGTAAAACATTCAGAGGTAACAGATAGTACTTTTGAACCAACAAAACCACAGCTTTATTTAGTAAAATGAAGTCTGAATTATTAGGATGCTCTTGTACCTGGGAGGTTTCGTTAAACTTCTCATACAGATGGTCATACTCTTTGCTCTTCTCTTTGTATTGATCCTGAAATATCCTCAGCTGTTCTCCAACTGCATCAATGTCAACTTCCATCACATCCTGCTGCTATATAGACAAGAATGTGAAAGGTATTTAGGACCAGGTCCATTTTTTAATCTCCTATGATGCATTCAATCGAATCTAAACTAACATTAAAAAGGCTTGTGACACTGACATTTATCATGTCCACTGTTTCCACTGTTACTCCAATTTCACACAAAAGCATCCTTGAAATGAACTACCCCTGTTCTGATACAGCCTAAACCACATTAAGACAACATGAAGTAAAACTGTAACAATAACAAATAAATTAAAATTATTTATTTATTATATTTACTAGTGATACCTAAAAAAAATCCAAACAGTGCAAAATAATTGTAATAATATAACACGGCACACATTCACATCTTCAGGCTTCATAAACCCACCTGCTGGTATCTGGATATGGGGTAGAGTAGCCGTGTGTCCAGTTTAGAGTTGTACTGGGCCAGAGACTTGTTCTGGTAATACTGAATCAGGTCCACCATAGAGGGAAAGGACAGTGGCTCAGTAAAGCCGTACTTCCCCCCTTGATGGAAGATCTTTATCAGTCTGTTGGAGCCATCTTTTCTGCAAAAATCAAGCAAGTGGAAGTAAGAAATCATTTTTTCCCTCCAGAAAATGAGAAAGAATGGAGCTTAGCAAATATTCTGGTTTCTTTCCAGTTCAACACTTTGGCCAGTGGATATTTCAAGTGCCTGGTGTGTGATCCAAAAATTTCACGGGCCCAGCAGAACTCTAGCACAAGTGTTGCTGGTGTGAGATATATTTAATCTAATGTAGACAGGAGCAGCCGGTCAGCATCAGACTTGTGGGATCAGTTTGGGATGAATTTAAGATATGTATGAGAGGCTTCATAGGCTTAACCCACAGATGTAAATGCTTTGACTTCAACACCCAACCGTAGTCCTGAACAGATTTCTACCTGGATGCCAACAGTGTAATCTCACAATTAAAATTAACAGGTTTTCTACATTGACAGCAGAGTGAAACCAGCAAGCTGGCAGGTTTCTATTGCTCTCAGAAAGGCAGTGTTTTAACTTTCACAGCCCAATACACAGTGTATGGACATATCCCCACTAAGCCGAAAAAGAGCTTTGGGAGACAGTTTGCCTAAGGATATAAAGCAGATGCAGCAAGTTCAAGGAAGACAGTGTAGACAGCAATGACTGAAGATGCACCGTGTCTATTCTTCCTACAAGTGTGAGACAGATGACTGGAAAAACACGACTGAAACGCATCATGTCTAGACCGGGTGTTATGTTGCTGACCATTGGAGGCTGCGCCAAACTCTTATCAACAAAGCTTTATATCTGAAACCTAGTCTGTCCTGATTTAACTAAAATTAGACAGAACCCAGGAAATGTATAAAGTTACATTTTAAAAACAGTAAAACTATATTAAGACTTTGAAACCAGAAAGCCAAAGTTAGACTTTGAAACAAGGGAATATTAACTGACCTCTGACTACATGTATTCTATTTGGGGCAAACATATCCTTCCCACAAGATACTGAGTACTGATAATCATTATAACATTAGCAGCTTAAAGGCTAAAACACTTTATTAGACCTGCTGAGCTAATGCTACCCTTACCCAGTTTAACATGATAACATGTAATCATTGGCTTTTCATGTGATGAGCACATTAAAACAGTAATTTAAAAATGTGTTTTTTGTCAGCTTTTTCACACATAAGACTTTAAAAGTAGTTACCTTAGTGTGAGAGTGTATTCCCCCTTATTCTTACTGGAAGCATCTCGGACCAGGAATGTGCCATCAGGAGTGTTTCTCATCATCTCATTAACCTCCTCTCTGGACAACCACAAAGGACATTAAGGTTTCAAACTGTTCACGTAGGAGTTTTTAGAAAACAACTCAAAGACAAAATAAGAAGCCTCAGACTTTTTATGTATTGTAAGTACTGCCATTTCTGCCAATTTAAAGGAATTAGCATTAAAGAGAATTTGATTAATGTTTTATATCATATTAACAGGTGATACGTCAAATTATCAACACAGCATATTATTCAGTACCTCGAGATATTTCCCCAGTACCACTCTGCATGAGACAGATGGTTGTCATCCGAGCTGGAGTTACATGCTGCCATTGCTTTGGTTATGTTGTTCTTGGGTTGAAGTTCTGATCACAAAGGCAATATAACTTTTGGTTACAAACAGAATTGCAAACACAAAAATACAGAAGTTCAAGTGTGCAAAAGTTTAAATTTTTTTTATCAAAAAGTAAAATTAACATTATTATTATTTTTGAGTTTTTTTGTTTGTTTTGTATTATTATTGTCATTGCTGTTAATTTTTATGGGACAGTGCAGTTGTGCACAATCTGAAATGTTAAAGATATTTTTGTTTCAAAGTACTACTACTGCCATAAACGATTTCCCTCCTTTTATCCTGTTTTCACACATTATATAATATCTTCTTATTGGTTAAAAGAGGTTTTGGTAGGTTATTTCTAGGGTTAAAGTTATAATTTTTAAAATAGCAGTACTACAAAACAGGAGAGGCTCCTAAAAACTGTAGCAGTTTATGCTAACATTCATTATGTTAGAGCGCATTTCCCTTATTTTGGAACAAAATATGCGTCAAAATATCTGTTACTCTTCTAACAAGCAGAACAAAGAGATGCTCGAGAGTACCTCCTTCCTTGGCAGTGTTGGTTGTTAGGGAAGGAAACACATCATCATGATCAACAGGGGAGGAAAGATCCTGCAGGAACGCTGTCAGGGTGTGAGACTGAGCCTCGCTGTCGTTTTGGCCCATCTCAGACTCCAAGAACTCTGCAACATCAACCATACAACGACCCGGTGTTACTTCTGTCGCAGTCGAGGCCAGTCTGTATGTGGCTATCTGCACTTTGTGGCCGTGACACACGCTGCTGGCCCACTGACATGGACACCAGAGGGAGATATCGTTGTGTTGCTTAGTCTTGCACCATGTGGGAGGCTCTGTCCAGACTAGTCTGCTGACAGGTGACACTGTCTGACTGCCTAAAATACCAGAACGGGCACTCCTCAACACTCAGCCAGACTCGGTGCTGCTTAGTGCTCGACCTCGCCTTGCTTCGCCTCGCCTAACAAACAACAGCTGTCTGCAGTGAGATGCCATGTCGGCCTGAAGGACTCGAGTTGATGTGCCACTGTGTCTGTTTTATGTTTATTGTCCCTGTGTGTGTGTGTGTGTGTGTGTGTGTGTCTGTGTCTGTCTGTGTGTGTGTTAATGTGGCATTAGGGAAGCGGGGAAAGGTGACAACCTGTCAGTCAGGCATTTCCTGAAAGTTTTACATTTATGTGTGAATTTTTTGGGTTTGCCTGTATGTGGCTATGCACACATGCATTGATACGTGTGTTTTGAGAGGTGTGCTGTTGGCAGTTGATGTAAATTATCCCTCCAGCACTTGTGATGGCATGCCTGGAGATGCATTAAATTGCTGCTGCAGACAGAGCTGTTTGCTAGAGGAATCATACGTATGCTGTTGTAAAATTAGAAAGGGCGTAAACTCATTAACCCGGGTCCCACAAACAGTGAAGCTCTGTAAGAACTTGCCTGGTGTATAAACCTAATAAAAGCTCTACAGCTAATAAATCTTGAAAAGTTGAATCATTCAACTCACTAAGCCCAGGAAATCATTTGATCCCAGCTGCTACAATTTCTCTTGGATTTTTTGACATTATTATTACTTTTTATTTTTTTCTACCTTTTATTTATTCAGGGAAGGTTCTCTGAGAGGAAGCCTCTCTTTTGCAGGAACGCCATGATCACATTCACACTGATACACATTGACACCTGGAAGCTGCTTGTAAGACAACAGTCTGATCAGCTGGACACTGAGCAGCTCCACTGTAGCGGTTAGGGTTAAAGGCTTTGCCTTAGTGGTGGTAATGAGGGACCTTTAGCCCCCACCCACCAAACACTGCCCCTTCTCTAGAGCTAAAACAATTAGGCAATTAATCATTCAGCCAACACAAATATATTGACAACTGTTTTAACAATTGATTAATTGTTTAAGTAATAGTTTAACCTCTACCCTTTTTCTTGCAAGTTCCCGCTCGGTACAACTGCAACTCTCAATAGAGAAGAGAAGGAAGTGAGACAGCTTACACCTTAGCTACTTCCATTATCAGCTCCAGAAAGAGTGATGTGATTTATTCTTTTCTCTTTTTTTACTTCAAATATACAATGTCCCAGTATTGAGTTTGTAGTGTTGATTATTTGGCTAAATGAATAATGTTGAAAATGTATATATGTATGTATAATGTATATAAAAAAAAAAAAAAAAAAAAAAAAAAAAAAAATGTATGTATGTATATATATATATATATATATATATATATATATATATGTATGTATGTATGTATATAATATGTATATATATATATATATTATATATAATATTTATATTAGTAGTATGTCTATATGTATGTATGGCCATCACAGTATAGCATTTAGAAACAGGTTGGCATGTGCACGGCAGTTTGCAGTTTGGACGCATTTATTGATCAAACAATTAGAAACAGTAACTCAACCAATGAGAGTGATATGTTTAAGTATAGCACCTTTTTAATCTTACCTTGAGCTGCTGGTGAAGGCTCAGGCCTAGTAGCCATGGATATGTCTGTCTGTTGTTGTGATTGGTTAAGCAGTGATGACATCATCTCAGGGAATACAGAATGGGGCTCAGGATTATCCACCATATGGTTAATGTTCTCATTGATGACCACAGCCTCATCCCTGAGATGGAGGGATGCGAGCGATGACGTTGGGAAATCAGCTGGCTGGAGCTCGTTGTCTTCTGTGCTGTCTTTGTTGTCGAGAGCTATGAGCTGGAAACCCTCTTGTGCCATTTTTCACAACAAAGACTAAATAGTCCAGCTATTATTGAGGTGGTGAAGCAGCAGGATGGTAGGTGCCACAGTGCTGTTGATCACATACTATCAGCTTACAGTTACACTCATGGCTGAGGGTAGAGAGGGTGACGGTGCAGAGTTCAAGGCTGCCCTGTGTTGTGGAGGTAGAGCATGTTCCTCAGCCTGAACCCCCGCTTTAAACTCATCACAGAGCAGAGCGATGACATTCTATGTAGTGGGAGTTTTATAATACTGGTAGTCGAGCACTGTTCTGCTTCCCAGTCATTCGCTGCAAGGGATTCATACCTGGGAGCTACCCAGAACAACCACAGTTGTTCCTGAACAGCTGAGTGCCTGCTTCATAGATACCTTGACACTAGTTATTGAGCTGTAAACCCACTGGAGAGTAACAGACTGAAGCACGACTGTATGATTTCTTCCTCAAGGACTCGCATCATTTCATATCAGAAAACCTAAAACAAAAAAGGCACAAACAAAGTTTTAAAACTCCGTACTGTAGAAAGAGGAAAATAAATATTTTTGCTTTTTTTTTTTTTTTTTGCATGCAAATATCCGGCCTAATAATCTGCACTGTGTCAGAGGGCTGCACAGTTAATCAAATATTAATTATGATCACATTTTTAGCTTCTGACAATTAAATTAACATGATCCACGTTTTAAACGTTTATATTTAAAATGGGTACTCGTGTTCCTGACTTTCTGCCTTTCAGTGTGTTGATGCTCAGAAATCTTTTAATTTAACCTCTGGCTTTGTCAGTATCAGTATTTGTGGAGGCTTCTCACAAAACAGGTTTATCCTCAATCACTGCTGTAACTGCTAGAGCTACAAGAGCTGGTAAAAAAAAAAAAAAAATCAAATTTTTGCCTCACCACACACACTTATTAAAAACCGCAGCTTCTGCAATTTGGATATTGCACTCATCGCCATATTTTGATCAGTTGGGCAGTCCTAGTTACTGCCATGTTTATGCACTAAAATGTTCAACACCATTGGTTACACAACCAGGGCGCCCAGGTGGTCACAATGTTATGGGTGATCGGTGACTTAATTATTAAGTAACATGACATTCAGATTATTAGTCAGATTATATGTTACATAAATGGTTTCTCAATCGATTTACTATATTATGCATCTAAAATTACACATATTGTACCATGTTTGAATACTTTATCAATCTTAACCACTCTTAATGTTCACTGTTATCAGGAGGAGCAGGTTAATTGCAGACCAAGCTGTATGCAGAGGCTGGTTTTATCAAGCACAATCCAGACTCGGTGTGTCACAGATGGTGTTTTTTTTTCTGCGACTGAGAAATTCCAAATGCTGAATTAAAAACAAAAACCTAGCTGTCATCTATCAGGGAAAAGGCTGTGTTACTATATAAGAGGTTAATTTGGTAATTAAATATCTGCTATCTGTGTGACAGACAAGATTTATTTTCTAACATAATAACTGGAAACATAAGAAGATTATATGTAACAATGAAAATCATGTTGCTTCAGCTCCGGACCTTATTTGTCCCAGCGTCAACATTTAACATCCTGATAATGATGATCGGCACTAAAATAAATACGCTCACAAGGATTCCTTCTTTTACCAAGAGACACCTCAAGCATGTATTTCCCCACACATATTAATTTGTACTCCACGAGTGTCGCCCTTAAAAGTAAAATGAAAAAAGACTATATAATACCCAAGAGAGTATAAGATATTGCCTTTTTGGGATTTTCTGGATTTCCTGGGATTTTTCTTTTTGGGAAGTCTGTGTCAACCATTTTTTAAATGACTGTACTGTGTTATATCATGAAACCCATTACATAGTAAAGAATTCAGGGGGACTGTGGCTAAATCCTCTTCCTCTCCTAAGCATCTGGGATTAGTCAGCGGTTTATTATCCTATCCTATTCTATCCTATAAGGGATGTGAAGTGGGGGTATCATCTAGCTGCTCCACAAGAGGAAACTTTATTTTAATCCAGATTTGTTGTAATTGTTTGGGTTTTTTTCTTCTCATGATTGATCAGATCCCCTCACAATTAATGAGGTTTTAACAGAAAAACAAGGTCATAGTTGCTTTAACTCTAAACTGCGACTGAAAAAAAAACTGTAACCTCATTTAACTTGACTGATGTAATTTTTTACTTCTAAATCTGGACAACTTTAGGGTGTCAGAGGCATCAAGCTACATGCTGATTATATGACAAATATAGTATAGTAGATAGTAGACTCAGAATGTTTCTATAAAAGAAGCATATGGTAGTTTAAAAAATGTACTGCGTAATGCAACATTGCAGATCAAAAGTCAAAGCTTCGGAAATGGCGTCAGCATCAAAATACTTTGAATGGTACGCAGCCACCAAGTCTTCACGGCTCAATGTTCACGGGACATTGCGTCCAGTTCTTGTAGAGATGATGCAAAATAATAAATATAATTTCGTACAAACCCGTGATCTTTATCACATAAGCCATTTTCTCATGTTTTCATACTTGTCCCTAAAAAAAACTTCTCATGCCCATACATCTGCGACGACACACAGCTCGGTTGTTTCTCCAAACAAATAATTTATAACCTTTTTTTGGTATCAATATATGTTGCTTTGTTAGCTATAATTTATGTTTGTAAGTCAGTAAAACGTTCTGTCCCAAACTACGTTGTGTTTTAATGGTGACCTAATCAAAATAAAGTAAATGGTGTTTGCTCAACTCATGCACTAATATTGTATCGGTGGATCCATAACGAACAGTATTGGTGAGAAGCAAAGTTGGATTCATAAAAATCTTATTACGTATGTTGAAATTTACAGAAGTGCTCAGTGTCAGGCATTCGAAATCGCCAATTCACCGTCCAACAGATAATGCTGGTCATAATTATTTTGCAGATGATGGCTGTTCTCTGAACGTGTTTTTCTTAAATATTTGGTCGTAGTCTATTATTGATCAGCGTTTCATCCCAAAAACGGGACGGCTGATGTACGCCATATTTCCCCAACGCCTTTAAGCTTTCCATCGTCCCGTACCTAAGCTTGAAATGACGAAGAATATGAAGGTTGAACATGCACAGAACTTTCAAAATGGCAACTTCTGATGTAGATAACAGCCTGACAAAAATGAAACACCATCAGGAAACTCAGCAGGACGGGACAGTGCGCACCTACCTGGGCCAAGACAGAAGGGACCGGGCGGCAGGGGAAGCCAACGTTTCATCGACATCCATGAAGCGGCAAAGAGACGTGGCTGGACGCACACGTGGCTCAGATCAAACCAACCACAGGCCTCGGTCCTCACGCCATCCTATGTCCCTCCACCCCCCCCCACTCCTCCTATCCCGTACTGCCTCTCCCCCTGTGTCCTCCATCTTTTTAAGATCCTCTCCATTTGGTTGTTGTCCGTCCCCTCTGAGTGCCACATTTTCCCACGATGCCATTCCTCTGGGTATTTCCTCTCCTCTTCTTCGGTACACCTTGTGTCTTCATGAAAATCAAGCTTTTTCCAGGACATTTCCCACTTTGTTTTTACTTTTACATGCACTGTACAGTAAAAAAAAAAACTCCAGTCATCTGCGGCGTGCAGTGTAAAACAAACCTATAAAAATAAGTATGAAAAAAAAAAATCTGTAAAAATGATGTAGGTTTTAGAGCTTATTCAGGTAAAAGGAAAGGCAAAAGTAAAAGAGCAGCACTACTCTCTGCACCGTAACTCTTTTTCACAGTTTGAGAGCACAGTGTAGCTGCACAGTGGGGGGACAGAAGCATGAGAATGAGTCGGTGGGAAAAAAAACTCCTATATAAATAAATAAGGGAAGGATGCCACTGTTGCTATACAGAGCAGGGGGCTTAGTGGTCTCCTGAAATCCTATTGGCCGGTCTGTTGCCATGTGCTCGAGAGTCAGCAGAGATGCTGCTAACAAATCAAGGAAATGTTCTAATATTAGACTGTATGTATCTAGGCAGCGGGAGCCCCTGACCTCTCAACTCCGCCAGCGTTACGTTCCACTTCACAGATCAGCATAATGAAAGAAGTGGTGTGGAAGTAACTGGTAAAAAAAAAAATAATAATGTTACGGCACTGTAGACAAAACAGCAGACACAGCCACCCCCCCCACACACACACACACACACACACACACCAACTACCTCCATGATATCCCAGCCAATACAGTTACAAACGGACAGAGAAGGAGAAAACACATCTTCTGTTTGGATTTCTGATGTTATGTCATAAAAAACAGATGCGTGTAGTGATTTGGCTGCATTGTAGAACATACAGTTTATGGTTTTTTGATTTTGTTATTTAGGTGAAATTTAGCTCATTAAAACAGCCTATTAGTAGCGGTCTTGTACTTAGAGGTTGTTCTGTAATAATCTAGGTCTCTGCATTAAAAATTAAACAAATTGCGATGAGTGAGTAAAGAAAAAAGAATGCATGCTGTCTATTCCTCTGCTCATGCATGCTATTTTACATGTTCCTCATGTTTTTATCTTTTAATTCTCTGTTTGTACATTTTTTAAACACATTGACAAATTTTGATTTTCAATGTTTACCATTTTAATCCATTATATATATGTTCATGCATGGAATCAGGCATGATAAAATGCATGTATTTCCTAAATATCTACTGATCTTGTATTTTGATAGGTATAGGTTGTGTTGTGTTGTCTCTGACTTTTGTCAGTAATAGTTAGAATGGTTTGGATTGTACTGTATTTCCATGTAGATGAACTTGTATGGAAGGCTTATTGACACTGTTGAATTTACTTATCCATTATGTAATTATTCAGACATTAATAAGCAACAACTGAAAGGTCCAGTATGTATACCCCTCAACGGCTTACAGACCTCTTTTTTCTCTCCTGTATTAAGAATCACAAAAACATTATTAAAGGGATAATGTTAGATAATGTTTAAATCTGTTACCTTGCGTATCATAATTCTATAGTGCTAGTGATATTGTGAATTTGTTGGCATAAATGTCAGCGCAGGGATAAGAAACCAAATGTAAAGATTGAATACGGTAGAAAATAACACAATTATGCACCAGTGAATCCTACCAAAATCTGCACGTTATATGTCTGAGATGAGGCGACAGATGCGTTTTTTACATTTTCAAAATGGGGGTTGTTGTGATTTTATATGTTGATCCATAATTAAATATGATTATGTGTGATTCTTGTGATGGTAAATTAATTAATTATACTGTGGGATCACAGTGCAATGCACAGGATCATGTTTATTTCTACCACTTCTATCATTGTATGACTGCAGGACAGCATGAAGGGCATCCAATAGTATCTAGAATAACAATGATTGTCCTTTTAAAACAGAGAGTAAGGATGAGCATGGACAAAAATTGCCAATATTTTCAATGTAAATTTGCATTAGAAATTGTACTGAAAGCACCATGTAGCCATTACATTAATATTTCATTAATTAAATATTAGGAGCAGCTGTTAATTTACCTCTGTGTGAGTTCACAATCCAAATGTATGTTTGGTGAGACATTTCTCATATGTGACATTTAAACAAGATAAATACATAAATAGATACAAAAATATCAGCTCGAGAAGGGTCGGCACCAAACACCGTGATAGACGGTTATTCACTAGAAATTGTGGCAAAACTGGCAGAGATACACAAATGATTTACTGTTTACTTCCTCATTGTGAGGGCAAGAAACTCCTTCCTGCTCTTGGGATCATCATGAAATCTTCCCACCATGACACTTGTAACAGTACTGGCGTTCATCTTCTGCACACCTCTCATCACCTGTCTGCATCTGCAGAGTCCTTGGAGTCCTTCTCCTTTTTGCATAAATCATTATGTTTAGACTCAATGCACATGTTCAGATACTCAGCAACTACTCCGTTCATCTCTGAAGCATGGTGGTTCTCCATTCTGGCTATTAAGTCTACTTTCAGTGCAAGATACAGCAGAATACAATGAAACAGGCCCAGTGGTACGCTGTTGGCTCAGTGGTATAAGAAAGGACCTCCCCTGGTTATTATACCCTGATGTGGGGCCCTCAGGCTACAGCATCACAGGAGCCTCAAGACACTCATGCAGGAGATAATTGCATGTGAATAATTGTTCAGTTTCTGCTCTTTAGTAGACTTTTCATGCTGAGAAGTTCACCACACAAATCAATTTCAAATTCCCTTGTATCAAATGCCATGCAGCAGCATTTGACTGATCCTGTTATTTGAGTTTAAATACCTAGAAGTCCCATGCTCAGATGAGAGGTCACTGAAGACTAGTCTTGAGTGATTGGAACAATCACCACTCACATGCAAGCTTTTACACGCTTTTGAAGCCTTTGTCTACATGGGGCAGTGAAATAAAGTTTAATAAGATTCAGCAGGTGGCTGAAATATATTGAGAGACTATTCCACAGTTAGCCTTTAATTTACATTTAATGACAACATTTAGTTCTGATACAGGGAGTAGTTTGATATCTAGGTGTGGAGTAGGGCTGGGCGATATGGACCAAAAGTCATATCCCGATATATTTAAGCTGAATATCTATATCTATACGATATATATCCCAATATTTTTTCCACAAAGTGAGAGCAAATGTTCAGTGTCTCTGTCTCTCTCTGTCTCTGTCTCTCTCTGTCTCGCTCTGTCTCTCTCGTCTCACTCTCTCAATTCAAATTCAAATTCAAAATGAGCTTTATTGGCATGAAAGTTTTTTTTTAAAACAATATATATAGCAAAGCATCAAAATACAATAGGTCGAAATATTCAGACAATACACAATATGGAAGATATATACATTATTAACATTATATTAGTTATATACTGTGAGTGTGTGTGTGTGTGTGTGTGTGTGTGTCTCTCTCTCTCTCTCTCTCTCTCTTACACACACTCACACACACACACACACATACACAGACACACCTACAAACACACACGTTGTGACCAGAAGTTTGGCTGCATTATAACTTTTAAATTAATATTTTCAGAAGGCAGTAAGGCTGTTACCACTCACCAAAACTGCTACTGTTATTACACAAGCAAGAACAATTACGTTAAAACAACGTAACGTAAGTTAACGCTGTTACTGAGCTGTACATTAGGTTGACTCAGCAACAAGTGTCTGTAACATTATTAATGTAACGTTAATGGTATGATAAAGATGTGCTGCCTGTAAACAGAACAAGCAAACCATCCCCACTAAAACCACACTCAATATTAACGTTGTGTTTTGCTGACATGAATCATGCCAAGCTTAACAAGCTAAAGCTAGCTAACGTTAGCACGTTAAGTTACCTGTAACATCAGTTAATTACTCAGCAGTTAGCTAACCTAACAGTCTGACAACGTTACCGTCTAAATTATGGATATGAAGACAAACATTACGTTAGGTTATTGAAAGAGGAGGGATGGTGGCAGGGGCGCGGGGAGCAGTGCAGAGAGCTCCGGGTCAGCAGCTTGCTTGGAGCAAGGACCACAGCACAAATTTGAATTATATCGATATATGTGATATTGTCTAATTCCATATCACATTTTAAAATATATCGATAGATTTTTTTATATCGATATATCGCCCAGCCCTAGTGTGGAGGTCAGACTGGCAGATGAACGTACAGAGCACTTTGACTTTGACTCCAGAGCCCCGGGTTCACGTTCTAAGTCTAAATATGATCCAGTTTCAGTCAAATCGATGATAATCTTGTGTTTTTGTACAGTAATCAGTGAGGCCCGGCCCCCAGAAATACTCTGCTCCTATTGCTCTTCGATCCGATATTTCGATATTGTCCAACTCTCAATTTCCAATACCGATATCACCTGATACCGATATATGCAGGCTTTTTACACCAAAACTGTTCGGTAACAACATAACATATGTCCTATTGTGGAATTAACACATTATGCCTAATTCTATTGTGATGCCCCACTGGGTGCATACATAAATGCAACATGGCTTTCCAAATTTAAACACTGTCTGTGCAAAATAAGAGAACAACTTCAACTTTTATTGTATTAATACTGAAAAGAGTGCTAACACTAATCGCTAGCTATGCGCTAATTGCTAGCTAAGCGCTAGCTTTGGTTAATGTGTTTAATTGTATTATGCACCTGAAGGAGTGCTAATGTAAATTCTAAGCCAATTGTTAGTTTGGTTAAGGAACAGCTCATAGCAGGGTAAAATATTTAAGGTGCATTGCACTTTTTACATCAGTCTGCGCGTCTGTGCCTCTTGACACAGGTTAAGACAAGTGAAGATGCTCGTCCCAGATAAGCCCTCAAGCTAGCAAAAATTAGTAAAAAACAAGAGCTTTGGAAAGCTTCTTTGGAAAGGGGAAAAGGCCCAATGAGGAGACAAAAGAAGAAGACCCTATGACTTCCGGAAAAAAAAGAAAGCTGCATTTAAAAGACAATATCAGGAGTCCTACTTAAAATACGGATTTATCGCCACAGGTGATTCTCACGCTCCAAGCCCGCTCTGCATAATATGTGGCGACAGGCTGGCAAACAAGGCAAAGAAGCCTTTAAAACTGCTTCGGCACATGGAGACTAAGCACCCTGCATTAAAAGACAAGCCTTTGGATGAGGAATTGATCCCGCCCACTGCTAAGGACATTCACCGTGAACTTCTAGGAGAGGCCGCAGTTAAGAAGATAGCACAGGTTCCTCTTTCGGCTACAACCGTCACTAGGCGAATTGAGGAAATAGCAGAGGACATTGAGACACAATTGTTGGAGAGGATTAATAAATCACCGTGGTACGCAATCCAGGTTGTTGAGTCTACTGATATTGACAACATTGAGAAAAAAAGTCACCACTGGCAGCACATTTAAGTGACAAGGAATGGGTCGCAAAATTCGCTTTCTTGTGCGTTTGGAAGAGACTGAGCCTGAACAGCCATTTTCCCAGCTGGTGCACGATCACCTGTCTTTGCTTTTAAAAGAGTTCGAGCGGTGCTTCCCAACCACAAAAAAATGAAATGCGAAAGAATGGATCCGCGATCCATTTGTGAACAAACCAGGTGAATCGAGCCTGTCCGTGCCAGAAGAAGATCAACTGCTGGAGATTGAAAATGATGGTGGCCTTAAAACTTTGTTTGAGACAACAACTCTGCCGGTGTTCTGGATTAAAATCAAGGCAGAATATCCTGAGGTCGCCACAAGAGCACTGAAAACCCTGCTTCCCTTTCCAACATCCTATCTTTGTGAAGCGCAGTTTTCTGCAATGACAGCGACCAAAACAAAATTGCGGAATAGACTGGACATAAGGAACACACTTCGGGGGACATTGTCTCCCATTACCCCTAGATGGGACCGGCTCGTTGCAGAGAAACGAGCACAGGGCTCCCACTAATTCAGCGTAATGGTGAGTTGTATTTTTATGCACTTTATATTTGTTTTTATGCCAGTCGTATCATTTTCTTTCGTCGTATTTATCCCCCACACCCTGAAGGCCGGTCAGTGAAAACATGTCTTACATGAAACCGGTCCGTGGCGCAAAAAAGGTTGGGGACCACTGTATTAAATCATACGATTATTAAAACAGAACCACCTTTGTTGAGTAAAATATATGTGAATATTATTTTCATACATAATGTTATTTCTCACAATATAGCATACATCAACATACATCAGGTCTGAATATGTCCCTCCTACCTGGGAAAATAACTGATAAAGTAGCAGTCTCCTTATAAAACACCAGCGATTGTCCAACCAATGAGAATTTGGTCGGATGAGAACTTAACGACCAAACAATTGACCAGCCAACCAGAAGGTGTCAGCCCTAGCAGTCAGAAACACCTTTTCCAGCATAACAGATTCCATTCTTCTCAGATATGAGTATTGCATTGAGGTGAGGTGCAAAATGAACAAACATAAGCCTGAATGAGACAAATAACCATTCATGCACACTGAGTAGGGGAGCAGTGAACACGTCGTTGTTGAAAGTTGAATCCTTAGAACACCTTAAAACCTTTTAAGAGACTTGACAAACTGATTTCTGCTTACAGTTAGATACAAACTCCAAAACAAACTTCTTGAGTTATTTGTCTTTTATTTTAATTGTAAAATGAAAAGCTAATGTTAAAGGACATGCAGAAATCAACAAAGAGCCCAAACCAATGTTTGGACTGGCTTCAAGATACTGAGGTATAGAATAAAGAAGCAGGGAAACAGTATCCTCCAGTTGTGCTCTGTTCAACACAAAATGCAGATTACATATCGTACGTAGTCATTACATTAATTAAATATTACCATATTACATCAGTTGATAATTTTACATTCCAGTGGGCTTTTGGTGGAACATTGTTTGTGTCTGATATATTAACTGTCACATGATTAAACAAAGATATCAGCGAAAGTAAGGACACCATCAACCACAGCAGTTGGCTTAAAATACAACTGATAGATACACATGGAGAAAAAGCATGCAAGTGGTTAAAACACTGTACAACTCCCTCTGTTGATCTGTTTGTTGAGGTAAAAACTTCCTGTTCACTTCCTCATTGTGAGGGCAAGAAACTCCTTCCTGGTCTTGGGATCATCATGAAAGCTTCCCAGCATGACACTTGTAACAGTACTGGCGTTCATCTTCTGCACACCTCTCATTACCATGCACATGTGGCTGAAATACACAAAGGAGGTTGTTTAAATTTCTATAAAGTGCATTTATGGTTTACACAGTGGCCATATAATAGTCTCCTACACCAGCTTGTGTGTTAATAGTAGTTCTGTAGTTGCATTTCCACATTTCTCAGACACATGTTACAAATAAATCCACAGTGTTCAAATTAAACTACAATATAGACATGCTACATAGATATGTGTGAAACCTTTAAATTAAATGTAGTTCATTAGTTAATGATGTGTGGCATGTTTGGTGCAAATAACATAATAAACATGTTTGACATTGTATGTAGCACTTTCAGAGCAGCTATGATACATTAAAAGCAAGTACATTAAAAAGACAAGTTCCAGTAAATTATTATCCAACACATTTAATGTCTTCTATTGACAAACAAAAGCTGAATACTCACACAGCCTCAATCACCACTGCTACTCCAGCAGGCTCCAACGCCTCAGAGATGGCTGAAGCAATCTGTTTGGTTAGACGTTCCTGAACTGTGGAGAAAGTAACATATTGATGCAGGAATATAAAGACATTAAAAAGTAACAAAATAACACAACTGAAGAAATTATAGTTGGATATAACAGTTGTTTTTACCTTGAAGTCTCCTGCTGTAGATCTCAACAATTCTGCAAGAAAATGATAAGAATGATACAGACGCCTACGGGTGTTTGAATGTGTGCATGTCTGTGTGTTTGTGTGTGTGTGTTTAATCACCTACCTTGCAAGCTTGCTGAGGCCAACTACTTTCTTGTTTGGGAGGTATGCTATATGAGCCTGAAACATATAAGAAAGTACTTCATTATCTTCATCGTCCTGTATGTTAAAATACAGTGTATGTTAATAAATATTGCTTATTACTCATATGAAATGTATTAAGATTAGCTGTTGTGTGATGTAGAACACAAAAATGAAATATTAGGAATAGATAAATACGACTTTTTCAGGACTCTGAATAACTTTGTAATTAAATTACCTTGCCAAAGAAGGGCACCAGGTGATGTTCACAGAGAGAGAACAAATCAATGTCCTTCACAATCACCATCTCATCATGGTTTTCATCAAAGATTGCATCGTTCAAGATATCTGTGAGAAGATTAAATGTTAGTTCTGTATTTGTACTGGAGCAAAGGTTGAAATGACAGTCGATGCTGCATCAGTTAGGATCTAGAATTTATCATATGATCATTTAAGGGACCAGACCAACGCGCCTTCAACTATGATATGAGACAGTCAGTACTCTTATTGAAATGTGTTTCTTTAAATATGCAGATGTAGAATATACTGTAATGTCAATGGATCTAATAATAAAATCAAGTTAAGCACTACTGAAAGCTCAATATCTTTCAACAAGATTAAGGAGAAAGTCCATCCTCACCTTGGGTTGTTTCTTTGTAGCCTTTGGTTAGGAACTGCATGGCTTTGGCTGCACGTAGTGGTGTGCGTAGAAGTCCCTCCCGGTCGACGTCCTCTCCAAGCTCACTCAGTACGGTGCTATAAGCTTTCTCAATGTTACACAGCCTGTCTGCATCTGCAGAGTCCTTGGAGTCCTTCTCCTTTTTGCATAAATCATTATGTTTAGACTCAATGCACATGTTCAGATACTCAGCAACTACTCCGTCCATCTCTGAAGCATGGTGGTTCTCCATTCTGGTTATTAACTCTACTTTCAGTGCAAGATACAGCAGAATACAATGAAACAGGCCCAGTGGTACGCTGTTGGCTCAGTGGTATAAGAAAGGACCTCCCCTGGTTGTTATACCCTGATGTGGGGCCCTTAGGCTACAGCATCAAAGGAGCCTCAAGACACTCATGCAGGAAAAATCAATTTGAAATCCTCTTGAGATCAACACCATGGAGTAGCATTTGACTGATCCTGTGACATAAGTTTAAATACGTTTATAATAAGTTTGATCGATTAAAAGACTCTACAGTACCTTCTCTTGGTTTGTATTCACTTAACTTCAAACCAAAAACCCAATTAGTCCCCTTTTTTGCAGTCAAAATAAGTGATTTTTACATGTATTACATTTAACTTACACTTTTCAATTCACATAACTTATTAGTCGTGGCAACATGGTGAAGGTGAGTGTGCTTTCCCAGTCATGTTTAATGCTATATAATGTTATACAACACTGCTATTTTAACTCAACTCAGTGCTACATGGACATTTTAGGAGCAATGTTTGCCAAATTTCTGTAATAACATGAATCTAGATGATTATTTCTCGCCACTATCCTCGGGCCGGGCCGGGCCGGGCCGGGCCGGGCCGGGCCCTTGATCAAGCATTTGTGTTTTTTTTAATTTTATCATTACTTTATTAGCCTAATTGGGTGGGGAGAAAGCTATGGCATAATCAGAAATATTATATATTTTTTTTAGCAAAGTAGGCCTTGATGCATTTTAAGTTTTTTATGACGAAATGTAGAGCTTAGAGAGATGGACATAATTCAAGTTTATGTGACAATTTCTCTTTATTATTTCACTTATTTAGGCTTGAATTACTGGGTAAAGTACAACTAAACACAGCAAAAAACAATTCTAGGAAGCATAAGAGTTAATGCGTTAAACTTCCTAGAAACTCGAAAGGAACATAACCATGAATAACACAAACCATGTAAATCTTTGGAAAATTAGTATGGAGATTGAACTCTTGTCTTATGCTCAAAACCGATATTATAAGGACAATGGAGTGAGAAATTATGTATGTTGACAGACACCCTTTGTTCCATTTGCTACTCAGCAAAGAGATTTTAAAATGTTTCCCCTCAAAAATTGTTCAACCGTTAAAAACCACATACCATATGTTGAGCTAGCATTAGGGCCGGGCAATATCACCTGAATTCTCTATTACAATAGTCACATTTACCTTGGTAACAATTAACAAAATTATATTTATTTAAACGCACCAGTGCATAAGATTCTCATCCACATAACAAACCTCATTAATTCTTTTAATGAACACTTGAACAATGAAATCACAGATTATGTCACTAAAATGTGCTGCTGTTTGAAAGATTATAGTGTAAAAATAAAGTATCCACACTATGTGACTAAAAAACTATTTATTGTATTTTCTGTAACGTTTATGTAATTCCATATTTTTCTTCCTTTCCTATTTCCCTGTTATTCTTATTGTTTCTGACAACTTTAAACATTTTACCAAGCAGCCTTCCTGTTGCACAGTGCTGGGATGTATGATTTCCCACTGCTGGACTGCTGACATTAATTTTTACTAACTGCCATTCAACTTTATTTCATTGCTTCATGTTGCTACCCTTGGAATTATGTCCCTCCTAATGGAGACTTGCATTTTACTTGCATTGTAGGCACAGGCCACAGAAAATCTGATATCACTTTTATTTGAATAGTGATTGTTCCTCACATTCAATACTAGTCCTCTGTGACCTCAAATTAGAGCCTGTAATGTTAAATCACAAGATCTGTCAAATACAAACTACTGTAACTACTCCATGGCATTTAATGCAAGGGGGATTTGAAATTGAATTCTCCTGCCTGGGTGTCTTGAGGCTCCTTTGATGCTGTAGCCTGAGGGGCCCACATCAGGGTATAAAAACCAGGGGAGGTCCTTTCTGAGACCTCTGAGCCAACAGCGTACCACTGGGCCTGTTTCATTGTATTCTGCTATATCTTGCACTGAAAGTAGAGTTAATAACCAGAATGGAGAACCACCATGCTTCAGAGATGAACGGAGTAGTTGCTGAGTATCTGAACATGTGCATTGAGTCTAAACATAATGATTTATGCAAAAAGGAGAAGGACTCCAAGGACTCTGCAGATGCAGACAGGCTGTGTAACATTGAGAAAGCTTATAGCACCGTACTGAGTGAGCTTGGAGAGGACGTCGACCGGGAGGGACTTCTACGCACACCACTACGTGCAGCCAAAGCCATGCAGTTCCTAACCAAAGGCTACAAAGAAACAACCCAAGGTGAGGATGGACTTTCTCCTTAATCTTGTTGAAAGATATTGAGCTTTCAGTAGTGCTTAACTTGATTTTATTAATATATCCATTGACATTACAGTATATTCTACATCTGCATATTTAAAGAAACACATTTCAATAAGAGTACTGACTGTCTCATATCATAGTTGAAGGCGCGTTGGTCTGGTCCCTTAAATGATCATATGATAAATTCTAGATCCTAACTGATGCAGCATCGACTGTCATTTCAACCTTTGCCCCAGTACAAATACAGAACTAACATTTAATCTTCTCACAGATATCTTGAACGATGCAATCTTTGATGAAAACCATGAAGAGATGGTGATTGTGAAGGACATTGATTTGTTCTCTCTCTGTGAACATCACCTGGTGCCCTTCTTTGGCAAGGTAATTTAATTACAAAGTTATTCAGAGTCCTGAAAAAGTCGTATTTATCTATTCCCAATATTTCTTTTTGTGTTCTACATCACACAACAGCTAATCTTAATACATTTCATATGAGTAATAAGCAATATTCATTAACATACACTGTATTTTAACATACAGGACGATGAAGATAATGAAGTACTTTCTTATATGTTTCAGGCTCATATAGCATACCTCCCAAACAAGAAAGTGGTTGGCCTTAGCAAGCTTGCAAGGTAGGTGATTAAACACACACACACAAACACACAGACATGCACACATTCAAACACCTGTAGGCGTCTGTATCATTCTTATCATTTTCTTGCAGAATTGTTGAGATCTACAGCAGGAGACTTCAAGGTAAAAACAACTGTTATATCCAACTATAATTTCTTCAGTTGTGGTATTTTGTTACTTTTTAATGTCTTTATATTCCTGCATCAATATGTTACTTTCTCCACAGTTCAGGAACGTCTAACCAAACAGATTGCTTCAGCCATCTCTGAGGCGTTGGAGCCTGCTGGAGTAGCAGTGGTGATTGAGGCTGTGTGAGTATTCAGCTTTTGTTTGTCAATAGTAGACATTAAATGTGTTGTATAATAATTTTCTGGAACTTGTCTTTTTAATGTACTTGCTTTTAATGTATCATAGCTGCTCTGAAAGTGCTACATACAATGTCAAACATGTTTATTATGTTATTTGCACCAAACATGCCACACATCATTAACTAATGAACTACATTTAATTTAAAGGTTTCATACATATCTATGTAGCATGTCTATATTGTAGTTCAATTTGAACACTGTGGATTTATTTGTAACATGTGTCTGAGAAATGTGGAAATGCAACTACAGAACTACTATTAACACACAAGCTGGTGTAGGAGACTATTATATGGCCACTGTGTAAACCATAAATGCACTTTATAGAAATTTAAACAACCTCCTTTGTGTATTTCAGCCACATGTGCATGGTAATGAGAGGTGTGCAGAAGATGAACGCCAGTACTGTTACAAGTGTCATGCTGGGAAGCTTTCATGATGATCCCAAGACCAGGAAGGAGTTTCTTGCCCTCACAATGAGGAAGTGAACTGGAAGTTTTTACCTCAACAAACAGATCAATAGAGGGAGTTGTACAGTGTTTTAACCACTTGCATGTTTTTTCTCCATGTGTATCTATCTGTTGTATTTTAAGCCAACTGCTGTGGTTGATGGTGTCCTTACTTGAGCTGATATCTTTGTTTAATCATGTGACAGTTAATATATCAGACACAAACAATGTTCCACCAAAAGCCCACTGGAATGTAAAATTATCAACTGATGTAATATGGTAATATTTAATTAATGTAATGACTACGTACGATATGTAATCTGCATTTTGTGTTGAACAGAGCACAACTGGAGGATACTGTTTCCCTGCTTCTTTATTCTATACCTCAGTATCTTGAAGCCAGTCCAAACATTGGTTTGGGCTCTTTGTTGATTTCTGCATGTCCTTTAACACTAGCTTTTCATTTTACAATTAAAATAAAAGACAAATAACTCAAGAAGTTTGTTTTGGAGTTTGTATCTCACTGAAAGCAGAAAGCAGTTTGTCCAGTCTATTAAAAGATTTTAAGGTGTTCTAAGGCTTCAACTTTCAACGACGACGTGTTCACCGCTCTGAAACTGGATCATATTTTAAGGAGAGAATATTGTCAAATTTTCCCTCTAATGACCTCTGTCATCCTCAACTCCTCTAACTGCTAATGCTGTTGTAATTACCGAACCGAACAGGGCTCAGCAGCCTCCCAGTGAACACAACCTCAGAGACAGACAGAGGACACAGAGACAGCGGTACAGAGATGATTTACAGAGTTTCCGGATGGACTTGTTGCTAAAAGAAGTTAACTGGGGGGATGTAACACACAGAGCTATAAGCTACCATGACAAGTCCCTTTCTAGCTGCCTGCTTTTACAGGAAATACGTAAACATGCGGAAGCAAATAGCTCTCTGATTTCCGTTTCACCTGGACTATAATGTAATCCGCACAAAAGATGTAGAGACAAGGAAAATAAACACTTAGCAGAACACAGTTCAACTCAGGTTGACCAAGTGCACTGGTGCATAAAATATACAAATATGCAAATCACACAAAAATCACAGAAAAATAAAGTACTTTCAAAATATAAATAAATAAAGATAAGAAAGATAAGAAAAGAAAACTGTGCAGAAGATGGGAGTGCATTAATGCAATACTGTATATACAGGGTGGGTATAAGAGTCAATGTCAGCGGGGGGTCCGGGCCTTGTTAATGAGGCCAGCTGCAGACGGAAAGAAACTGTTTTTGTAGCGTGAGGTTTTGGTCCTAATGGACCACAGCCTCCTGCCAGAGGGAAGTATTTCAAAGAGTTTGTGGCCAGGGTGCGAGGGGTCAGCCACAATCTTGCCTGCACGCCTCAGGGTCCTAGAGGCATACAGGTCCTGGAGGGATGGCAGATTGTAGCCGATCACCTTCTCAGCAGATCGAATGATACGCTGCAGTCTGCACTTGTTCTTGGCAGTGGCAGCAGCGTACCAGATGGTGACGGAAGAGGTGAGGATGGACTCAATGATGGCGGTGTAGAAGTGCACCATCATCGTCTTTGGCAGGTTGAACTTCCCCAGCTGCCGCAGGCAGTACATCCTCTGCTGGGCGTTTCCTTTTTTTGTTTGTCTTTCTTCTCAATAATACTTGGACAGAGAAAACTGGATCACTAATATATGTCAATATGTCATCTGCGTAGAGAGAAATGTTGTGTTCTATTTGACCATAGTCTTTTATGCCTTTTAATACCATCATTCTGTCTGATTAATGCAGCTAGAGGTTCTATATTTATAGCAAAAAGCAAAGGGCTGAGGCAGTCACCCTGTCGAACCCCCCTCTCAAGATAGAAAAAATCTGAACAGCATCCATTCACTCTAACACGTGATTTTGGGTTTGTATATATAATTAGTATCCAGTGTACAAATGTGGGGTGGAACCCCATAACAGTCAGTGTTTTATATAAAATTTGCTAATTCACTGTGTCAAAAGCTTTCTGAGCATCAAAACTAATAAGCATAGAGTTTTGCATATTTTTCTTGGCACATGTTGTGATGTTTAATGTTCTTCTTATGTTATTAGCTCCTTGTCGGCCAGGGATGAAGCCTGTCTGGTTTGGATAAGAGTTTCGATTCTCTGCCCGAGCCCAAGCCCGAACTTGACCTGACATTTCTCACCACTATCCTCGGGCCGGGCTGGGTGGGGTCCTTGATCAAGCATTTGTGTTTTTTTTTTTTTTTTTTATCATTACTTTATTAGCCTAATTCGGTGGGGAGAAAGCTATGGCATAATCAGAAATATTATATTTATTTTTTAGCAAAGTAGGCCTAAGTAACAAATGTGTACAAAGTTGCACAAGTTAGGCTACAAAGTTACAAAATGCAACACGTGTCATGCGCAGCGTCTCCTCCACTCGCACGCATCACACCGGGCCGGGCCTGCCTGCTGATCGATTCCATTATGAATAAACAAACAACGCAGTTTACATGCTTCGTCCTTGTTGCATTATTCATTAAAATGATTCTAAACAGATTTCTGTAGTTCAAACAACTCGGAATTGTAGTTGAGAACGTCAGTTATTACGGCCCACGCACTGAAAAATTGTCGGGTTTAAATCGGGCTCGGCTCATAATTACAGTTAATGTGTCGGGCCGGGCCAGGCTCGGACACAACGTGCACGGGCTCGGGTAGGGTTGGGCTTGATTTTCGAGGGCCCGATCGAAGCTCTAGTCTGGATTAATCAATTTTGTTATAATTTTTTTGCATTCTTTTCGCCAGGATATAGGTAAGCAGCTTTTGGTCGTCACATAGCAAACTAATGGGTCAGTACCCTTCACAAAATGTCGGGTCCTTACCCTCTTTATGGATCACTGATATAATAGCTTCCAACCATGTATATAATTTAGCTTTAAATATATATTATATATATATATATGTTATGCCCTCATCATCATGGGAAATTCTTTGTTACTGCAACAATATAAAAAAAATATTAGAAACAAAATGAAATGAACACTTTTAAATATATTTTTTACATGTTAGTTTATTAAAAACTTTGTCAATATAAGTTCCATGGTGTCTTTAGCCATGTCCAATGTCTATTTCTTGTCCTTTAACCATGGTCTGGGAGGATGGAAGTGATGTCTTAAGGAAGTCAATAACCGTATCTTAGGTTTTGGAGACGTTTAGTCTCAGAAAGTGATCATCACACCACTGTGCAAAACCACTGAACACAGGCACGTGTAATGACACAAATCCATGAAGCAGACTGACAACAACTGTGTCAACTGTAAATTTAAGAAGTCATTAGTGTAGAGGATGAGCAGTAGACAGGACTTTCTCTCACTGGTGAGAGTCTCTGCTTGGTTAACACCATGCAAGTAATAAATTAGACATAATTAAGGTAGCATCAATGTAACATTGGGTACAGTATGTGATAATAGTATCTCCTCCTGGTTTATGACTGTGTGCAGATTTTGTGCTTTTAATTGTTTCCTTTTTTATTCCCTACCACCAGGTGTGGCATTGCCATTGATAATTTATTCATGCATCATTAGTCAAGGCAGCATTGTGACAATCAGCAAGCCTGACTTATGCCTTCATAGCTATACCTTTAAAGATTATTCTGTACTTATTTAATTAGGAATGTTCATGGCGACTAATTTCCCTGTTGGAAATTTAAATTCAGAATAGTCAACTAATCTAAAAGGTAAAACAAATGTGAAAATTGAGCACAATATTTTTAATATTCTATTACATACAACATTTGATAAGGTTAATCATCAACAGAGAAAATAGCTGCTCCCTGTAGTGGCGTGTGTCTGTATAACATTTTATTTGCACCAGATAACCGGAGCTGTACAATTAACATAAATGAAATGAATAACAATTTAACTGACTAGTATTTCTCTAACCGACTATTGAGGGTTTAAACAACTAGTTGACTAATTTCACACATCCCTATTTACAATGTGAATAAAACTACTCATTACCTCATCATTAAACTAGTGATGTCACCAAGGCTATGTAGAGGCACTCACAAAGAGTCATGTGGTACCAGGACAAATTCTTCATAATACTGGAATGATTTTAGATTTAAAAAGGTCCAGTGTGTGCGATTTAGTGAGGGTGAAGCAGAAACTACGGTGGCTGCAAAATGCCCAACGACAGTAAAAAACACATTTCTTAAAATGTTTTTCAATAATTAAAACATGGAAGTATGAAGTATAGAATAAATAGGAACTATACAACCAAAGTAACCCTTAAGTTCATTCACTATAAATTTGGTTATGGCCCTGGGTTCATCTTGATGTATAACAACAAGTCTGCAGCATTCTCCTGAAGCACAAGACAGTCAGCAGGCTGAGTATCGGTGTTGTGTTGGATTAAACGTTCAAGTGTAACTTAGAATGTGAACCCGGGGCTCTGGAGTCGAAGTGCTCTGTACATTCATCCGCCAGTCTGACCTCCACACCTAGATATCAAACTACTCCCTGTATCAGAACTAAATGTTGTCATTAAATGTAAATTAAAGGCTAACTGTGGAATAGTCTCTCAATATATTTCAGCCATCTGCTGAATCTTATTAAACTTTATTTCACTGCCCCATGTAGACAAAGGCTTCAAAAGCGTGTAAAAGCTTGCATGTGAGTGGTGATTGTTCCAGTCACTCAACACTAGTCTTCAGTGACCTCTCATCTGAGCATGGGACTTCTAGGTATTTAAACTCAAATCACAGGATCAGTCAAATGCTGCTGCATGGCATTTGATACAAGGGAATTTGAAATTGATTTGTGTGGTGAACTTCTCAGAATGAAAAGTCTACTAAAGAGCGGAAACTGAACAATTATTCACATGCAATTATCTCCTGCATGAGTGTCTTGAGGCTCCTGTGATGCTGTAGCCTGAGGGCCCCACATCAGGGTATAATAACCAGGGGAGGTCCTTTCTTATACCACTGAGCCAACAGCGTACCACTGGGCCTGTTTCATTGTATTCTGCTGTATCTTGCACTGAAAGTAGAGTTAATAGCCAGAATGGAGAACCACCATGCTTCAGAGATGAACGGAGTAGTTGCTGAGTATCTGAACATGTGCATTGAGTCTAAACATAATGATTTATGCAAAAAGGAGAAGGACTCCAAGGACTCTGCAGATGCAGACAGGCTGTGTAACATTGAGAAAGCTTATAGCACCGTACTGAGTGAGCTTGGAGAGGACGTCGACCGGGAGGGACTTCTACGCACACCACTACGTGCAGCCAAAGCCATGCAGTTCCTAACCAAAGGCTACAAAGAAACAACCCAAGGTGAGGATGGACTTTCTCCTTAATCTTGTTGAAAGATATTGAGCTTTCAGTAGTGCTTAACTTGATTTTATTATTATATCCATTGACATTACAGTATATTCTACATCTGCATATTTAAAGAAACACATTTCAATAAGAGTACTGACTGTCTCATATCATAGTTGAAGGCGCGTTGGTCTGGTCCCTTAAATGATCATATGATAAATTCTAGATCCTAACTGATGCAGCATCGACTGTCATTTCAACCTTTGCTCCAGTACAAATACAGAACTAACATTTAATCTTCTCACAGATATCTTGAACGATGCAATCTTTGATGAAAACCATGATGAGATGGTGATTGTGAAGGACATTGATTTGTTCTCTCTCTGTGAACATCACCTGGTGCCCTTCTTTGGCAAGGTAATTTAATTACAAAGTTATTCAGAGTCCTGAAAAAGTCGTATTTATCTATTCCTAATATTTCATTTTTGTGTTCTACATCACACAACAGCTAATCTTAATACATTTCATATGAGTAATAAGCAATATTCATTAACATACACTGTATTTTAACATACAGGACGATGAAGATAATGAAGTACTTTCTTATATGTTTCAGGCTCATATAGCATACCTCCCAAACAAGAAAGTGGTTGGCCTTAGCAAGCTTGCAAGGTAGGTGATTAAACACACACACACAAACACACAGACATGCACACATTCAAACACCCGTAGGCGTCTGTATCATTCTTATCATTTTCTTGCAGAATTGTTGAGATCTACAGCAGGAGACTTCAAGGTAAAAACAACTGTTATATCCAACTATAATTTCTTCAGTTGTGTTATTTTGTTACTTTTTAATGTCTTTATATTCCTGCATCAATATGTTACTTTCTCCACAGTTCAGGAACGTCTAACCAAACAGATTGCTTCAGCCATCTCTGAGGCGTTGGAGCCTGCTGGAGTAGCAGTGGTGATTGAGGCTGTGTGAGTATTCAGCTTTTGTTTGTCAATAGAAGACATTAAATGTGTTGGATAATAATTTACTGGAACTTGTCTTTTTAATGTACTTGCTTTTAATGTATCATAGCTGCTCTGAAAGTGCTACATACAATGTCAAACATGTTTATTATGTTATTTGCACCAAACATGCCACACATCATTAACTAATGAACTACATTTAATTTAAAGGTTTCATACATATCTATGTAGCATGTCTATATTGTAGTTTAATTTGAACACTGTGGATTTATTTGTAACATGTGTCTGAGAAATGTGGAAATGCAACTACAGAACTACTATTAACACACAAGCTGGTGTAGGAGACTATTATATGGCCACTGTGTAAACCATAAATGCACTTTATAGAAATTTAAACAACCTCCTTTGTGTATTTCAGCCACATGTGCATGGTAATGAGAGGTGTGCAGAAGATGAACGCCAGTACTGTTACAAGTGTCATGCTGGGAAGCTTTCATGATGATCCCAAGACCAGGAAGGAGTTTCTTGCCCTCACAATGAGGAAGTGAACAGGAAGTTTTTACCTCAACAAACAGATCAATAGAGGGAGTTGTACAGTGTTTTAACCACTTGCATGTTTTTTCTCCATGTGTATCTATCAGTTGTATTTTTAGTAAACCGCTGTTGTTGATGGTGTCCTGCTCTGTGAGGCAGCTGAAATATACAAAAATCACTTGAATGTGAAATTAATACTTGAAGGTAATATTTAATTAATGTAGTGGCTACGAGGGGATGTTATGAGAATAAAGATGAAGCTGACTTTTATTTTTTTGTCTATTCTTGTTTTTTTTAATATTAACAAAACTGTTGTTATTGTATGAGCCTTTTGTTGTATCATACAATAACAGCATATGATCCTATACTAACCTCAGCGTTATTATTTTAAGCGCGTTTCATAAAGGCAAGTAGAAGTGTTGAAGTAGTGTTTAACATCTTACAGCTATATTTAATTTTTTTAATCCTGAGAGGCGTGAATGTGTATCGGCACACGTCAGGTCCCTCTTACTGCCTGTCACAATGCTGCCATGACTAATGATGCACAACACAATACAACCAAACCTGCTCACAACCATAAACTAGGTGTAGCTAATCCTAATTCAAAATAACCAAATAATTGATTTATAAGCCACTTTGTGGCTTATTACTTGTGACTGTCACCAGACACACTAGTGGGGGCTGTAGGGAGACGAGGCCCAGGATACTTAAATAAAGCTTTTACACCCAGTTTCATTCTTTTAGGACTGTAGCTTTAAAGAATGGTCAATAACACAAACAGAAATAAAATACATGCATATATACCTTATGTGGAGCTTGTTAGAAAATACTTTTAATATACTTGTAGTACATATAATATTGGTAAAATGTAAAAGTACTGTAGATTGTGAATATCTTCTGATTAATTTGTTGCAAAGTTGTTCAAATCTAAATATACAGTTTGATTAGTTATTAGTTACAGTCCAGTGATTACAGCAGTTTAATATGTATAAAACAGTTCTCCAGCCTTGCACGCTCTCTAAGTCTGTGGAGAAACCTGTTTTCTCTCAAACCTTTAAACTTGCATAAGATATAATCATTAACTGTATTACTGTAAATTGATTTGTTTGCAGTGCATTGAAATTATAACAGCCAGTGGTTGACAGTAAGTACATTTGAATATTTCTATTTTCTGCTTCTATACAACTACAATTCAGAGGGAAATACTGTACTTTTTACTCCACTACATTTATCCAACAACTTATTTTGAAATGGGCCATTCTGCATAATGAGTACTTCTACTTTTGGTACTTGTAAGTATATTTTGCTCCTAATTTGTTTGTACCCTTTCTAAACAAAAAAACCCACTGCGTGTGTGCGTGTGCATGGAGACATCAAGACTTTTTTAGAAACTAAATTGTCCAGGGCATAAGAACATCTTGATTGGAAGAGATGGTCTTTCTGAACTCCACAACCTCCAACTGCTGTTCATCATTTAAAAAAAAAAAAAAAAAAATGTTTGTGCATAAACAATTACTCTTCATACACTAATGTAAATATGTTTATTTCAGACATGAATATACAGTATATATACTTATGTATATATTTATATGGACATACAATGCACAGACAGTTAGTGCAGACTATGAAGGTAAAGAGGTTCACAGATCAGTTAACCAAGGCAGGACAGAAAGGGGAAAACTTAAGGGCAACACACATGCACTGTGTCATGTCATTTGATGTCCGTAGTACACGGCGCACATGCAGACAGAAGTAGTCAAGGTAGAGTAGCCAGGATGTGCCAGTATGATACATTTTCTTCAGCGCCAACACTGGGATTTGCTATACGTTTTTTTTTAACATGCATCATATACCATCAGTGTGTGGTGCCCTTAACAGTAAATTATTAGTGGAGTGCAAATAATAAATGTAAGGTCTCATCTCCTGAAAAAACGTGCTGCAGACCAAATGTAGACATGCTAGGAGCTCATATTAGTCAGGTATATAATAGAACTATTCACGACTTTTATGGAAAAATAATATTCTCATATCAACAATACTTATAAATGCAGGACATATGGCAATATATAAATACATATATATTTAAGTAAATTCCAGTGGAGCTTTTCACAGCTCAGATCCAGTTATGTTTGCTGGTCTGTCCTCATACGTGAGGTCGAACTGATGTTTGTCAGTCTGAAGGCCAGGGTTTGTGGGGGCTGGTGGGGCTCATCGGCTGGGCCTTCGGACTCCCCTGAATGACACAATGTGAAGAACAAGGTGGACTTAATTATATTTAAAGAACAAATAATTGTATCTTTTTAATAGTTTGATGAGTTTAGAGCCATTAAAATCAAGCAAAACACCACTCGGACATCACTGAATGGAACAACATATTAAGCACAGTTGTTTCTTTATAACTATTATTGGTATGTTAATTGAATTATATTTACTTTATAATTTTGGATTCATTTAATGGCAATGTTTTTGCTATTATGTCCTCCATCAGAATACACAGGAACTTGTTAACACCTATAGGGGGCAGCATTGCACCTTCAGTCAGTTCTGCCCACACCCAAACCGAAGCTTGGTGCTGCTGTGGAACTGATCCTGCCCACTTTAAATACAAGAGACATTGCTCACTGTACAGTTATGTTGTTGAATGTGACCTGCACAGACTTCAGCCTGCTTCCATGCCATTTCTCAGCAGATTTTAAAGCTGGTGGCTTTCAGACCTCTCAGCTTGTGACACCAAAATTACTTTGTAGTGTTTTTGTAAACTCCAAATGTTTTTGTTTATTCTTTCTTTGCAGGCTGTTAAACATGATGAAAACAGAGCCAAGTCTGCATTAAAGGTGACTTTGCTATAAGGGAGGTCTACTTGAGACTGGTTTTTGTCTTTGTTTTAAGCCAAATTGTATTCATAACTGTCATAATTCACATGTGACTACCCACAAAAGAGGAGGTGGGTGGGAGGGTAGACTCACCACAGCAGGCTGGGTCTTGGCATAGTTCATATGGGCGTAGAGCAGCACAGCTGTGTCGTTGTGAGACGCCTCCAGTGCGATTGACAGAGCATTGCTGCCATCCTACAGACAGAAAGAGTAAAAGTGAGTTCATTGACCCTTTTTAACTAGAACAGAGGGCTTTACAATTTGACATGGACCAGGTAATCGTCATTATACACAGTTGCTCCTTTTTCCAACTGTTTCAATATGCTCTGTACTACAAGACTATACCCCTGTGTGGATGCTTTACATCACTCTTGTGATGGATGTTGGGGCAACTCGTCCAGTCAAGTCACTGTCATGCATCCTTGATTGGCTAGTAAGCGACCTGAACATTCATCCGCCCGGCATCTGAAGTATTTCTTTGTTTTCGTAATTGTACTGTCCCTGCTATTACATCAAATATGTCACTAAGGTTCTTCACAAAAGTATAACAAAAACACCATTTGGTAACTCGGTTTAGAGTCACATTTTCATTACTGTGAATACATTGTTTTTATTTTTCCACTGTACAATGTCCCACTCAGTCCATATCTTAGTCACAAGTTTAAAAAAATAAACTACTCCTTTATCTACTAGAACTTTATCGAAAAGGGTTGTTCGGACTAAGGCGCAGATATAATTAGACAGTATTAAGCTAATTCCCAGAGCATACTACACCCTTAAACCTCTAGTTAAAGTGAAAATCTGACCAGCAGCCCTGTACATATAACTGTCTTACAATCATGGTTTGTCATGCTGTTCTGTGTGTTCACAGGACAGGAGAGGTGGGGGCTTTTCCAAATGTTTTTCCATCCCCCCCACCCGGTCCATCCCTTGGTCCAGCTGTGCTGCACTGAAACACAATCCAGGAGCTGCCTGCACTGAATGGCCAACTCATTCTGGCACAGATGTGAATGCTCAAATATCTGTCTGCCTGGCCTCTCTTCAAGCATCCAGACCAATCCTCTGTAAAATCACTTTAAAACACACGGCTGTGCGGATTAACCCCAAAAAAAAGCGGAGTGAGAAATGTCACAAGCAGCGATGAGAAAAGTTCAGAAAAGTTTTGTTTCAGGTTCAGATTGTTGAGAAAAGTAAATGTTCCTGCTGAAATTTGGTAGGGGATATAAATAAATGTGTTGGCAAAATGGTCAGTCTTGTATAGTCTAGAAGTAATCACTGATTGACTTTTCCCACCTATGAACAGTTACTGCTGACTTGTGTATGGGTCATGTTGTGAGGTATGCAGAGGACTCATGCAAGAGCCTGCAGGGCATTGTGTCTGAAATCTGCAAGTCTGCGGTTTTGAACAGAGAAGTTGTGGCTTTTTAATTCATCCCCCGGGGGCTTGTGAGTAGCCCAGTGATTGTGTTTCCTGTAAAAAGCACTGATTTCAGTACAAGGCAGATGAAACTAATCTGATCGTGACTCTTAAGCTCTCAGCCTGTCTTGCTAATGAAGAAAACCCACGAATGAAGAGAAGGATTAAAAAAAAAAAAAAAAGGTGACAAGGAGAGGAAACTGCATGGACCGATTTCCCATGAGGAGCCGTTTCCTGAGCAGAGATTAAGCTGAATCCCAGACGAGAAAGCGTTCAGATGTTTTCAGCATTCAGAGATCCGACAGCTGGCTTGATCTGTAAGCTCAGGGGTAAGTTACTGAAAGTTTCCCTCAGCTGAATAAATGCCTTACATTATCAACAATGGATATGTCGCAACCAGGCTGCTCCAGGAGCAGTTTGACGATCTCAGCACGGCCATGTTCACTAGCACACATCAGAGCCGTGGATCCCTCGTCGTCCTGCACGTTGACGTCGGCGCCACACTCCAGTAGTGCCCGCACCATCTCCTGCCGACCGTGGCTAACAGCTAGCATCAACGCTGTCTGGCCCGCCTGCAAAGGTAAAGAATCAGAAATGTAATTTCTTCCGAAGAGAATAAGAGAACACATTGATGAGAACATTTATAGATTTACATAAATACCTCCTCACAACACTGACTTACTGATACAAATCCTATTGTTATGCTATCTGAAGTAATGTGAATGAGGAAATTGTTGACTTTAACTAAAGATTAACTATAAAAAAGGTAAAGTTTGTGCAAGTTAGCTAAGCACACACTGAAACTGTTGTAACTTAAGCGCACTTTCACTTATCAAGCAACAATATTTTTTTACTTAACCTACATTTTACTTGTCTGATAGGATGCTATTCATTGTGAAGGGACCTAGCATAGCAGCCAGGCACCACCCACTGAGCTACAGAGCTTTTAAAAATGTGCCCAGCAGCACTACAGAAAACAGCCTCAGCTTTACACAGATGTATTCTGATGGCATGCAAGTGAGAGGCAATCAAATTTGTTTTTGATTCACATGGAAACAGAAGCTTGGAGCTGTTTACTACTCAACCTCACAAGAGGAGTGGAGATCGCTTCCAGCGCTTGTGGCCAAACACTGTCTACTCTTTGTCTGTCGGTGTGAACGCAGGCCTCATTTACACCTGGGCTGTAATCAAAATCATACATCGCTTGTTTATACAGTCACAACTCCCTGAATAAGAGACAGACTCAGTGGTTGGGTGGTGAATTGAGTATTAGACACTAAGCAGTATCATTGTATATCATCACTGTCAGGTCCCACAGTGGTCATTTTTGCATGTACAAAATTGGATGGTTTGCAACGGGACACTACTACTAAAAAGAAAAAAAAACAATTGTGGATAAATTTAGGCATTTAGAATTTGAACCCTCCAATGAAATGTGGCTGGCGGACCAGTTCAAGGAAAGCAATGCCACAGACACACAGACATTCATTTTTATTTCACAGAGGGAAAAAAAAACTTTCTTCAGTACTTGTAGGTTTTACTGGGCAGCTCGAGTTAGCTGACCTTTCAACTCGATGGGCAGATTTTTTTTCTTAAGAATGTGATCACATTGTACAGATTACATTTACACCTGGCTGAGATCCGATCACACTTCTGGAGGTGGTCTGATTGCATCCAAACAATGCATTCAGGTGCATTTACACCTTGTATTAACATGTGTTTTTCCCTATCTAGACAGGATATCCAGATAAAAAGTATGAATTCTCTAGAGTAGTGTCATGATACCAGAGTTTGCTTTAAATTTCAAAATGTCATTCAGCACATAACTCCACAGTCCAAAAGCTTAAATTAAAACACAGCAGAGAATAGTATGACTTAAATTCCTGACTCTAAATTTGCATTGCGTGCCTCTTGTTGTTACCCACAGCAACAATAACAAGCGCCAGTAATTGGATTTATAGCCAGTGATGCTATAAATTCAGAGTCCTATGACTTGGCAGTGTGAGTCTGTCAGGCGCTGTGTCCAAACACGCACGCACACACACACACTACACAACCTGATTAGATCAAGCAAAGAGATAAAACCACTCAAAAGTCAATAGATTCTCACGAATGACCTGGAAGGCTACACATTTTGTTAACCCAATCTAACCTATAACCAATTATTCATCTAGCTGTGAATGTAATGCTTCATTACAACACAGGAAATGCCCTTAACACCCCCCCCCATTCATTCATTCATTCATTCATTCATTCATTCATTCATTCATTCATTCATTCATTCATTCATAACTAGTTTTTGTTTTAACTACTCTAACAAGTAAAGTCATATATTGAACTTCTTTGACTTAAACTGTTAACATTCAAACACAAAAACATTTGACACACACACAAAACCAGCAGGGAAAACCCCAAGTTTAGATTAAACGGTTTCCAGTGTAACGCTATTATCAGATCAAATTAGTGACTCGTTCACCTCACTGTAATATGGCTGTAACGTGTAGTGGTTTTATATCCACGTTAACAGTTTAATGCGTCCAATCAGATTTAATTCCTTGAACAAAGTCAGCTGAGCCAGGATTGACTCTCTAATTATAAAATGCTTCTGGCTGATGGAGCTGACTACAGATTCACAGTAGCTCTTTGTGTTCGTTTTATTGACAGATGTTGGTCAATCACATTTCTCAGGTGATCATTTTTTTCTTTGTGTATTAACTTAAGTTATTGTGAGAATTTTTTTTTTTTTAAAGAAAGACCTACATACCAGAAATGATACACGTGACAAGAATGAGTGCAGGACTGTAGGAAATATGGATAGACTTACAGAAAGTGCCTACAAGCAGTACTTCAGGAGTAAATAACACGAGTGCTGTTTCTGGCACAAGATCTCTGTGAACTGTGATGAACCGATTCAGACTTGCCTGGCTGGCCTTGGCGTTAACGTTGCCCTGACCGAAGAGCTTCTTGACCACAGCCATGTCATCCTCCTCCTTCACAGTAGAGAGAGCAGCCAGCATGATGGCCGTGTAGCCCGCCTTGTTCTGCTTATCAACACTGCACACACCTGTAGGAAGCACACGTTTTCATTACTGTGTATTTAAGCATATACACAAGTGCACAGATAATGTTTTCCACCCCAGCCTTTCTGTCTGCATAGGTGTCCGTTTGGGGGTCTATTCAGGCCTTAATGCAACAGTCCTGCAATAAATCCCTTCATGGAGGTTATAATGTTTCATTTTTGTTGAAACTGTTTTAGATTTTAGATTTCGAGATAGTTTCGATTTACTTTATGTAATGTTAGACTCACAAGCCAATCTTTAAATGCTTTGCTCGATTGATTGACTTTCTCCTAACTTTTGTTAAAACCTCTCCGTGTTACAAAGTTATTCGCTATATCTCCAGTTTGAATGAGGGGAAGAACGTTGTTTAAGGTAAGGCATGTCTTTGAAGTTGATGTTGCCCCCCAAGCAACTACTTTAGATTTAGAAATCTCCAGACGAGTGGTCGACACTGTGATCTCAAATCGTCTGGTATCGCTAACGTCAACCATGTTGTATTATTTTTTAGGTAATTTAACATAGTATTTCTATCACACCTTACACTTGACAAAAAATATATATTTAGCTATTTTTAGGTTAACACCACTTGAGCTGCAGTTGGACCCTTCGAAAATAATTGTTTGGATTACTAAGTGGATTATCGTTTTAGCCTGTACAGCAACATTCAATAGTGTAGTGTTGGTTATTCTCAGACGGTCACTGACCTGTATCCAGCAACAGCCCCACCACACCGAAGTTAGAGTGGGAGACACTGTAGTGGAGAGCCGTGTTGCCGTTGCCGTCGGTCATGTTGACTACGTGTTCCAGTAACACTGATGACACCTCAGAGAATGCCATCAGGTAGTCCGAGACCCGTGAAGGCTGAGCCATCTTGGCACTAGAGATGCGGAACCACTCGAGCTGGACAGTGTGGGTGCTGGAGAGCTAAAGGTGAGGGTGGGAAGCCATATATTATCTACAAGTATACTTTGTAAATGAGTGAGCAAAACAGCACCTGAAGCATATCTATCTCTGCATTAGATCATAATAAAGTTGTATTTTACTAGTGGTAGTTTCTCAGGAAGTTAAAAACACTTGTCTGGACAGTGTATTTTGGCAAAGTCAAACAGTATTAGTTTATAGCAGTCTGACATTCCATGTGAATGTCAAGGGAAGTCCGTAATAGCATCTGTTGTTAAACCCAACAATGATGCAGTTCCTGAGCCTTTTCTCAGTCTAGACTGCACTGTTATTGTTACATGACAAGCCTATTGTTTGTGATTAATTGCCAAAACTATCCCTAAACAATAAAATACAGTCCCACAGCTTTAAACATCTATAAGTAATTACAATTTTGCATTACTTCAATAATGAAGTTACAAAGTTAAATGTTAAACTCAGTAAAATAAAAGTGTTTTAAAGAAGCATGCAGGGACGCACCACTTCCTTACTCTTCAGTGTTTTGATGTCATCGTTCAGGTGGTTCTTCAAGATAAGGCAGGCTTCACGCATTTTTGAGCTCAGCTCAAATCTGTAACAACAATGTGTGAAGTTGACACAAAAACAAAAATACTATTTTCTGTACTGTATTTCAATTGTATGTGGATTTTACAACGTGTTTATGCAATGTATGTATATTTACACTTTTTCTTTGTCATGCAACATGATTCATTCACAGCACTACATTTTAATCAGGAAACTACATTAACACATCGTCTGTGAAGTCCAGAAACTGCATTAATCAATAAATCAACTTATGTTTAACTCATACAAAGTAATGACTTACTTCTCTTTCACAGCATCAGATGAATAATTTGTGGCTCTCAGGGTTTCCTCATCTGTGTCACTCTCGTCCAGGTTGACATTTCTTTCCTCTTCAGATGTTTCTTCCTCAAGAGCCGCCTCATCCTCCTCTGTGCTGTCCAAGCACTCGCCTTCTCCACTTTCTGCAGAAGAACTCCCATCTTCTTCCTCTTCTTCATCCTCCTCCTCTTCTTCTTCACTGGATGTAGATTCATACCTGGGAGACAAATATTTGCAACTTATGGAGTTCACATTTTAGGCACTAGGAAAAAGGCTTTTGTTTCTTACTTGTCAAATCTGTGACCTGCTCAAAGTGTTATTTTCAACCTGTCGACCATCTGCCGACATTACTTTATTTTTACTGTGGTAAAAAATAAAATTAAGTTTCATGTTACCCACCCTCCATTTAGGATGCCAACGAACTGCAGGCTCTTCTTGCCAGTGGTGCGATTCTCGCCTGAGTTACTCCCATCCTTCCTCTTCATGATTGATTTCAGCATACCTTTTACCATGAAGGAAGCAGATGGGTGAAACAACAGTTCAAACAAAGTACAGTATTATTATGTCCTTTTTCAGGGAAAATATTTCATATCAATTAGGTACTAGTGCCAACAAGCAAGCATATAATTCAGTATATTAGGTGTCCACCAAAAAATGTTAGTGTTAAGTTAATTAATATTTATTTAGTTTTAAATGATGCAGTTCTTTCAAACACATTCCTCGTTTCTCTTTAAATTACTACCAGATTACATATTAGGTAGACTTTCACTTCTTTGAAATGATTCATAAATTATGAACTTGTGTATAGTTTCTCCATTCTTTCCCAAACATAAACCCCCAGAATGCACTTGTTAATGATGAATGATTGTTATGTTTTTGCTCACAGGTTATTAAGAAAGACTTCTACACTTTGATACATTTTATGAAGAAAAAGATTCAAAAAGGAACCACCACATTTGTTAAACCTACAATGAAGTTAAAACTCAGTTCTCACCCGTCTTGGTGTTGCTGGGTGCAGTCTTTACTCCTTGTTCTTCCTCTTTCTTCTCTGCCATACTGACCACTTCGTCTGGTGAGACCTTGTAGTCAGCAATGGTCATTTGTCTTTTCTTTGGCACTTTCGGCTCCTCTACCTTTTCCTCAAACAAGTTCTCCCATTGGCACCCAGTGCTGACCACTGCAACAGGAGCTGGTTCTACTGTTTCCACTAAAGCATCAGTCTGGGTGCCTTGTTCAATCTGACCTGTTGTTAAACTCTCACCTACACATGCATCGCTCAACTCAGGACAGCACAAAACTGCAGCATGCTTTAAAGCAGGAGTCAATGTCTCTACCTGGACCTCCATTGTGTCTGGTTTTGCAAGAACCCCCTTCTCAAATGTAACTTTGGAGGTTTTCTCCTCCACTTGGGTTTTAAGGCTCACCAGGTCTTTGTCAGCCACACTGAGTCGGTCCTCTAGAGCCACAATGGACTCCTGTTGGAATTTAATGGTGTCCTGTAAGGTGTCGATCTCCCGCTGTGCCTCGCTCGTCAGCCCAAGTAGCGACTCCATAACCCAAACCTCAGCCTCTTCTGTCTCCACTTTGGCCTGTATTCCCTGCTCATGAACCAGAGTCGCCTCTGTTCCAGTGCCTTTCTCACAAACATTTACCCTGGTGTCCTCAGAAGCATCTTTCATACCCTGGCTGTAGTAGAAAACAACAGAATCCATTGGCATGCTGTCCCCAACAGCCACTGATTTCTTTTCAACAACCACTTTTTCTGGAGCTTTTACTAAAACCTTTGATAAAGGTTCTGTAGCTTTCTCTTCCCTCCCTTCAAATTTCTCAGTCAGCCTTTTCAGCTCACCAGATTTTCCAAGGCCTTTATGTCCAGGCGAGGTTGGTGCAACCAATCGACTGTGGATCGTTTGAAGGGTCTCTGTGGTTTGGGTAGAAGACTCTGTGGATGGTTGCCTCTGCTCGGCCATCTCCATGGCTACTTTCTTCTCCTGAAGGGCTAACAGGAGCATGTCTTTCTCTGCACGAAGCTTGGCCACTTCTTTCTCAAGTGCAGGGACACCCTTTACCCTCTCTTCCATCTCCTTCAGCTGTTTCAAGGCTGTAGCCATCTGCTCTCTAACTGTCTGCAGCTGGCTGGGTGGGATTGGAGTCATTGTGGTGCTAGCAGCTGGAGTGCTGAGCCCAGAGGTCTGAGGACTGGGTTTAGTCCAGCTCGTCTGCAGAGGCTGAGTAGAGGGAGAGGGTAAGAGCTGTTTGGGAGGATCTGCGAGCTGGAAGCGCCCACCATTCTGGTGCTGGTGGGTTTGCTCCTGTTGGAGCCGCCGGCTGGTTTCTAGAAGAGTCCGCTCAACTCTGGGGTTTCGTTGTGGTGGAGGGGGCGGCACTTTGGCTCCGGCAGACAGCGGAGAAGCAGTTAGTAGGGTCACAGGGGAAAGACAGAGCCCTTCACAGGGTGCTGACCCAAGGCGGTTGCGTGGTGGCGGTGGTGGAGGAGCTCTGCCATCCTCACTGGCCGGTGATGCCAGAGACTCTGTGGATGTCCAGCCACTGGTACGTCCCCCCACACTTGGACTCCTCTGGGAGAGTTTGACCCCTCGACCAGAGCGCCGGGAGCTGACCGGGGCTCGGCGGAGATTGTGCCCACTTTCTATCTCTTCTACATATTTGAGGAAGTCCAGATCCAGCTGGAAACCATACGGAGTCTGGACAGAGTATGAGCCAGGCTGGTCAGCCTCCTCCTGACTGGAGTAGATGAATGGAGAGCCCAGATCTGAAGAGAAAAAGACATGTAACTGGACAACTACATACTTAAAGATGGGAGAGTTTTTCACCAAAACAAAGTGTGCCCATATGTGGTGTCTAACAAACATGTTGATGTATTTATGATCTCAAAATAGTTGAAGTGCCTTTTTTATTTTTTTTTTTTTTTTATTGTTTACTTTATGTTGCCTTTGTTGGCACATTGCTGCGCTCCTTTTCTCTTTGCCACCAACTGTCAATCAGTGTAGTAGCGCTTCTATGTGCATCCTTGAGTATGCACAATGGACAATACAAAAAAAATGGCGACCAAATTCTAAAAAGACCTTAACACGACTAATGGCAACAAACTCCACAGGGTACCTTTAATTAATTCTGCATAAACAGACACATCTTAAACCTACTACAAGGAGTTTTTAACTGGTTATGAAACGGTCTAAATATAATACTGATGCCTTTTATATATCCTACATATCAAACATAAACAGAACATCAGCAAGAAGATATAATCTATATTGTTATTCTTAATGCCTGCCACCAGGTCAGATTTAGTCGGATTCCCCTTAAAAACAATTAAACAAGGCAGTGGAAACACTAACACTTTTGTCCACAGGGGCCAGAATGAACAAAAAATAAAGTTCTTTGTTGCTGCTTTTAAACAAAATATCACTTCTACACAAAAAAAAAATAGAGCAACCTTTGTGTTGGCACAATATACCTATTACAGTCAATACACCAAGAAGTTGCAATGTGTCATCATATTGGAGCTGGTTTAGGTGTCTGATCTGTAGCGTTTACAGTACAAGCAACATGAAGACAAACGATTTCTAATATATTTTGTTTCTTGTGGTTAACAGCATTGCGATACTATCTGAACCAGCTTAGTGTGGTGAACTCCACAAACCCACTACTGGCAGGTTGAAACTAATTATTTGATTTATTACAACAATAACTAGAGTACACTGAGAGAAGAGCGAGAGTAGCCTAAATAAGCAAATTGTCAAGAGTGAGTGAGATATGAGTCTTACCAGGAAGCTTTGGGTTTACTTGCACCGACTGAGTCATTTTTAAGGACTGGGACCTTTCAGCACACACGCAGCTTCAAATCAACACCTGGCTAAAGAAAACACACAGTGACATGAATGCATACATTATGACTGTGCTTGGACCAAAAGGAAAGAACAGGATGTAATTTCTAAAACACTGCACAGTAGTTTGGTAGAAACATTGACACAAGTCTTTCATTTGTTACCTACTGACTGACAAGTGTGTTGATTTTCTATTAACCTTTCTGTAAGCATTAAAATCACATGCTCAAAATGTTAGCCATCCTATGAACGTGTTTTTTGAGACAGCTTTACAAAAAGAACAAAAAGAATACAACTTCTTGACAACCCACTTAGCTCCTTGCTCTCACTTTAATGCCGGACATGCTTCTTTATAGGGGTTGTAAACTTGCTACAAGGTGTGGAAATACCTGAAGAAGTTTATGTTTTCTTACGGCTCGTTAGCACATGTGACAGCCTGTGACTGAATTCAAAAAGGTGAATTCCTTTCTTTCAGCGATAAAGAGGTTTTTGTTAAATAAGCCTCTTGTTTGCTTTCCTCTGAAGAGGTTTGAAGGATGTTGAGCCTGACATCATCTGTCAAAGAGTGTGTGTGTGTACGCGTGTGGGTGCCTGTCTGTTTTCTACTTTCAAGCTAAAGCTGTGAGATCTATACGGTAGAACTTTTACATTTAATTATAAGTCACTAAGAGTGAAAGATTCATGCCTAAAATTCAACGGTACATTTGTGTTTGAGCGTGCTCCTATAGAAACTTCTGACACAGAGATGATTGCCGTCAGGGGAAACACCTCAGAACAAAGTCAACAACAAAGAGCTGAACAGTGTCCAAAAACCACAAGACAGCTGCTCCATTAACAACAGTATCACACCATCCAACTCTACTGAAAAACCACAGGATTCCTCTCACCACAAGACCACTAAAGCCTGCCATACAAACCACTTCACTGGGAAATCTATTATTTCCTTTGGACATCATGTCTATTTATTCAGACACGGACAGAGACACTGTAAGGGGAGTGAATGGTCAGCCAAATGAGGAGCACCTTGGTAGCTGAATGGTTACAGTGCCTGCCAAATGGCTGCTTGGTCGCAGCGGTCGCTGGATTGATTCCAGCCGGCTACGAGTACATGACATACCCCTCTGTCTCTCCAATTTCCTGTCTGCCTTTTCACCTTAGGAATCGAGTCATAAAAGTCTGACAGGGACTGAAGCTTTTTCTGTCATTCATCATCTTTAATAGTCGAACATGATCTGTTCAAAATGTCTCAACAGAATAAACGAAACTTGAGGGTTTTTCTTTGTTCAGCCATTGTAGCTTTAGCTGCTCATATTAACAACCTGGTTCTTCTGTTTGTTCCAAAAAAGACAGGAAATATAAAACACTTCATGCATTTTAGGAAGACTGCATAAACTGGATACTTGATGCTCTGGATAATTGTATAACAGTTACAATAACAAGAAGGAAGCACTAACTTGAAAATGACTAACTTCAGAACAGTACAATGAACGCTGTTTGTGTTGAAGAGGTTACCTCTCTCAGCCGCTCAGTTAGTGATTCATGCAGCTGGACGTCAGGCTGGTTCCCTCCTCCCTGCTCCACACAGCCCTGAGAAAGAGAGACATACAGTAGACCATCAGAACCGTATTAACACTTAAAAACACATCACAGTGCAGTGACATATGGTTTACTATAGCACAAAAGATACTGCAGCACGGCACATCAACAGTACTGTACAACATATTAACTTACAGACAAGCTACAAACACAATGGATGCAGATACTTCCATACAGAGGACACCAGTGCACTGAATGGTTTGAAAATGAGAGTCCTACGCTTTGGCGTTCAGTTACCAAACCTCAAACCAGTTGAACATGTGGGACTGATATGCAAACACACAACCCCAATCATCAAAACACTGAATACACACTGAATATTTTGTGTAAGAGTCCCTCCAGTGGAGTTTCACACTCCTTACAAAAGGTGCACTGAAGCTCATCTGGAGGCTTGTTGTGGCTCTACACCTTCTGGTGATCTGTATACATTTGTCACAATTTGTCATCTACCTGCAGACACCAACAGAGTGAATCTGGGAGGCTTTTGTTACTTCACCATCAATCTTTCCAGAAAATTGCAAAACTATTTCATCATCATTAACCATCAAAGGCAACTTGTTGCATTCAGAATTGAGTTTGGTGACGTAGGGCTCAGCGCTTTGCACGGGGGACTGTTATGATTGGTCAAATCTGTAGAAAAGTTACGGTTATTGGACAACGTTGCAAGGTTGCGCCAAACGGGGGTTTCACAGGGATTGATTGAAGTGATTGAATTTCCATTCATTTTTTCGATCGCAATCTTGCAACGTCCTGGAGGAACTAATTAGATGAAGAGAAACATTTGGAAGACCATAGAAGATGTGGGATCACATGACCTGAGAAGCCAGGATGTTCCCATTTGAGGGTGGTAAATGCTGGATAACACTGTGACAAGGTGTCTATCCATCTGCACCACCACAAACCTCACCAACGCAGGTGTGTGTTTACAAAGAAAATTATAGGCTGTCTTATTGCTCTCTACATTCGTGGGTTTGTGTTAGTTTTGATGAAAATACTTTGAGTGCAAATCTCAGTTTATTCTTAGAAACAAAAAGAAAGATTTGTACAACACAAAACTACACAAACTGGTTTATATGAAATATGAAAATACAGTAACTTGTACCCCCCACACACACAAGCACAGTCATTCAATTTGTTTCAAACATACACACTCTTGTACCAGCACACACACAGATCTGTTTTCCAGCAGCCTCGGGCACATTCCTAACACATGCTGTTGCAACACGCAGGTCGTCCTTCTAGCTGACTGACTACTGATAACCTATAAACACACACATCATCTGTCAGCTCAGACAGACAGTTTATTGTCAAAGTAAAGACCACAACATTCAGACAGACAGAATTAAATTATATCATGGGTCATTATGGACAGTGGAGTCATTACAATACAAACAAAAAGAAAGAATCTTCTCTAACTGATAACGACTTCTGCTCAGTGTCTTCTTATCAGCCACAGCTCTGTTTCTCCTCAGTGTTACTGTCAGGTTCCACTATCAGGTCGAACCGCCGTAAACATGATGCTGCAGTGTCTAAACCAACCACACACACACACACACACACACACACAAACTAAATAAGGTTTTCAGAGATGTGACCTCACCTCGTTGGTTTACTTTGGTCCAAACCAGAGAGAGGTAATTTATTGTACTTTGAGCTTTCGTATTGGGTTTGTTTAGGATCCAATACAAGCTAACCAGAGCTTATAAACAAGTCACGTGACTCAAAAGGTTTGTTTATTGGGCAATTTTAGCAACATGTAATCCTGCCTGGTTGGAATTAGAGAAAGATTTTGAAGTTGAAACATATCTGACTTCAGTTTATGCAACTTGAGTTCACTGTCTGCACTCTCCTGCAATAGGTAGGTTGGATTACGCTGCCATTTCTGTAAAGTACAGGTAATTTTGATGGTACCTTATCCAAATTAACTTGTATTAAGTAGGCTTTGTACAGTTCCAGTGGAGCTGTGATATGTTTTGTATCAATGACAACAAAGTATGCGTCTTTAAGCTCAAAACAAAGAGCAGAGTTTTGATGTGACATCATCGTAACTGGCGCTCAGAAACACAGGGCGCCATGTTTTCCACACATCAACAATTCTGACTGTGTGCAGGCACTTGCTAGGCACTACGTCATTCATATTTTGATAGCGACACTAAATTTAACATTATAAAGAATGCCAAACAGACGTGATGATGACATGCTGCGGATCATCAGAGCTAATAACTCGTACGCAGTCAGATGAGAAATGCCGGAGGTTTGGGAACGATCATACTTGGACACAACTGACTTCTCCGCTTCAGGTGGAATCTTTTAAACCTGCATAAACATGTTGTTATAAGATCAACAAACATATATAGTTCCTCCTCTACCAAGCAGACTAGTGTAAAAACATTAGATTAACCAATGATAGAATCTGAATAAAAAGTCCAGTTGAAGTTTTAGGACTTTTCTACTGCAGGAAATTAACAATCGTCACAGGTTCTACTTCAGTTTCCAGTTTCTTTTTTGGAACTACATTTTGTTATTGATCATGAGCTAATTCGAAACCCATAATCTGACAGAACAACACAGTGGAAACGAGGAAGAACATAGGACGAAAAACTTATAGGTTCTTAAAGGTTCAGGTGTTGGGAAGCTCCATGCTGACTAAGGGACAGATCAGATGTTGCATAAATACATTATTTTGAACGGAGATGTGCAATGGACATGCTCAGAAGCGAAACCATTCGTTACAATGTGCCTGTTTTGTTTTTTTATTGATGGTTTAACAGAAATAGACTGATGACATTAGTCTCATGAGGTAGTATCATAAGCTTTTCTTGTTTGAAGACAATTATCCACTTCAGTTTGTCTCCCTCAGGAGCAAAGAAATCAGAAACCACACCATAAACTGCAGCGTTTTACTACCAATAACTTATCAAATGCTCCAATATTAATTTCTGTAGAACATTATTCATTAAACTGGATTGTTAAGTTTTATTCGTCTCCTCTCTCTACTCTACTTCTTTATTTCTCTTCTTTCATTCTTCAATTTCCACTCCATATCTTACTGCTTTTCTGCTTTCTTTCTTTGTTTCTTACTCCCCTCCTCCTTTCCACCCTTCATCTCTACCCTCCTCACATGACTAATTTATCCTCTCACCCACCCCACACACACACACACACACACACACACACACAACACACACACTCTTCCCCCAGCTCCTCTCAAGTATTGCTGTTTTTCTCTCTGATTTGATGACAGACAGCAAATTACAGAGAAGTTGCATTCCTTCCCTCTACACCCCGAGTCCTGACCAGCTGAGAGCCACGTTGTCGAGCCTCTCTCAAACACACACACACACACACACACACTACCGAGTGCCAGTACTCATAATGACACTTGCACAAGCCACAAACAAAATTACAAAAATGCCCATAAACGCATATACATGAGTGCACGCACACACACACACACACACACACCCGTAACAGAAACACACTGCAGACTTGCGAAACCTGAATAAACACAAACATATGAGCACACACACACACACACAGTCACATGATCCTGCAGTCAGACAAAGACAATGTTCACAGAAACAAATTTCAGTGAACACAATGTGGACATACCAACTTAATTTAGTAAACGCTTAAAGAGGTTCTATTGTGAACAGATAAACATCATCGTTGCTCAGACTCGAACACCCTGAGACGTCTCTGTTTCCAAGGCTACACATTCTTCATTCAGTTTTAATGCAACGCTGCAATTATAACTGCAGCAGCTCACACCCAAAAGTGTTAAATAAAGTCAGAGCTCTGGGAAACGAGGTGGAATAAATACTCCTAGAGAACGTAACTAAGAAGAAAACATATTATAGAAAAGCCCACGTACTGTAGTTTGTTCATTGTGATCCAAGAAGGCTCTACATCTATTTTCATTGGTTAAAGGACAAGTGCAGTGTAGTGACTATGTTCTATACTTTAGCTGCTAAACCCAAACTTTGCAGATTAGGACGTTTATTGAGATGTGTTCTCCTCAGTCCGTTGATTGACTTCCAATAAGTAACACAAAACCAATAAAACTAAAATACAGCAACATAATCTGAGCCCCCGGTGGCTTGGAGGAACACAACACGGATCAATACATCGCTCCTACATGAAGTATTTTTGGCATTTCCTCGAAAGAATGACTTAATTTGGTCCAATCAAAGAGAAAATAGAGACAGTGTTCAATTGGTAAACTTATAATGAATTAATTTCGTATTAATTGCACAGGCAACAATGTGAAATCTGTCAACAAATAATAATAAAGTTTTCAATAATAAAAGGAACAATTAATTAATATTATGTTTGACAGTCCTTCAGTTGTCTTTTAAAAAGGACATTTTTATTTTCCTTTTAACTATTTGCAAAAGAAAACTCACCAAAATAAGTCTTGATGAACATTGTTGATTGTGATCTGGAGGTTTAACACAAAGTGAGCACACCTGAAGTGTTGGTTAGAGACAGCACAACTGGGCGTGCATGATGACGGATGTTCAGTAACTTAATACATTTTTAAATCTGTAAACCGGATGGATGTTTACCACGAACGAACAGTTTGGGTAATAATTTCATTGTTTTTGGTCCAGTTCTGAGTGAGACCGCTGCAGCCTCAAAACGGGTCACAATCCTTGCAAACAATTTTGCACCGTCAAAATATGTCCAATAAAAAGTGCTTGTTTTTGCCACTGACTGCCTCACACTGTTATTAAAAGCATCTGACTACATTATGGGAAGGACCCTACAGAAAAATCATCCTCCACTGCCTGGTACCCCCCTCTCTCCATATACATATACCTCTTACGGGCAGCCATCAAATTCAAAGGCCTCATCCAAATGAGTAAAATATTCAGCAAAGACATTGAAAATCTTAACACTAAGCTGTTCTTTCTGTACTCCAACACAACAAAAAGCTGTGAAAAAGTCACCTCACCTCCCCCCCGAGATTTCAGAACAAGACTTCTCCTTGAGCGAGACCTGAGTAGGCACACAGCAGATCCAGTGAAAGGAACAGAAAACGTTTCATTTCTCTGTTGAGTTGTGTTGTCGGACACTCATAATAACAATCTGAGCTGGTCAGAAGCAAAAACAAGAACTTTTAATGGACGTCTTGACGGTGCACAACTGCCTGTAAGGATTGCATTGTAGCCTGTTTTGTGCCTGCAGACTTCAGCGCTCTCATTTAAAACTGGACCAAATTTAAAACTTGTTGTCCCCATTTGTCACTTTGACACACAAAAAACAACAACATTGAAAAATAATGAAGTTACCCTTCGAGTAGTCAGAGCTAGAAACCAGAACAGCCCTGCATGTGGTCTCTGTCTGCTTGTCTCATCTAAGATTTAATGAACTCGACCGAGAACTGTTGGAGCAGATTTAAGAGTACCACACACATTTATTTCTATAAAAAAATAACTGAGATGGATTAATACCTCAGTGGCAAATACAGAACATTTTATCATTGGTACAGTTTTTTCCCCTCTCTGGTTCAGTAGGAACATGTGACGATAGGGAGAGGCACCACGCCGTCTCAGAGCAGACTCACGGACGTGTTATTAATGAAGCAGGGTGAACACCGGGGTTGTCCTGCGTTCGGTCCGCTTCATGGAAGAGGAAATGTTGTGCTGGTTGTCGAGGCTCGGGGCCATGTTTTGAAACGGTGACCTCATCCCCACGCCACCCTTTTCCCAAGAAGAGGAGCCAGAGAAAGAAAGAGACTGGGTCTGACAGATGAGGAGGGGAGGGAGTGAAAGGGAACATCCTCGCTACTTTTACTCTCCGACTGTTTAACATAAAAAAAAACCCCATTCAGAAATCTGCACACACACAGACACACAAACGACACACATACGAACCACAAACACAGGCCTCCACCCCTGTATGATACCACACATACACACTACCATTACTATACTTGTAAGGACATCCACTAATTTAATTTTCTATCTACTCTTATTCCTCCGCTAAACGTTTTATAGTTGAAACAATATAATTAATAATATATGATAATTAGATGATCAAAAGCTCCCAAACAGCTACTTAATGAACCCTGAGGTGAAATTGTTTTGTTTTCAGTGTCAAGAATGAACTTTGAACCTTATTGTTTGTTGCTTTCTGAAACAGGAAACAGTTTAGCACCGCAAATGTAACTTTTTTTTTTACAAACTTTAACTCTCATCCCAGTAAATATTAACCCTAAAACCACTGGCTAATCCTGAACTTAATCTCTTGTAGAAGCGGGGAGAAGACGTCTTTCATGTCTTTATCCTTGCGAGGACATTTGGGCCTAACAGACACATAAATACAAGTACACACACACACACACACACACACACACACACACACACACACACAACAAAAGAGGGCCTCTGCTGCTGGGATAAATCTGCAGTTTCCTGAAGGGAAGCCCACTACTCCCCCAATAAATCCCTCTCATTGCTACTAACACACACACACGCACACACACACACACAACCCCTTCATGCCCCTGTGGGAGACCTCCCATTGTCTCCCAGTAGGAACTGGGGAGGGAGGAGGGTCCTGCCAGGAAACCCATCGGGCCGTCCTGAAAGCTGCTTCCTGAAGGCAGCAGGAAAACACCGGAGAGAGGACAAGCAGAAACTGAGAGCTGAACAAATAGAGCCAGTGTGACACAAACACCCCCCCCCACACACACACACACACACACACACACACACACACAGTGCAGCATCCTGCAGCCAATAACAGCACCGAGGCCGAAATCACATGATGCATCACACTGAGGTTAGATAACGTCTTATCAGAAGACTCAAGTGTTTAAGTGTTTGTATGTGCTAAAAGCTCGCACACACACACACACACACACACACACACACACACAGTAACACTCTGTCACCTCTACATACAGGATTCTGCCAACAGGCACCATTTCCTGTCTCCCATCTCCTCAACATAACTCACACACTGACGTCACACCACGAACATCTTGTGTGTCCTGCTGTATCCAGAATAAAAATCAATCTTTTTTTTTTTTTTATCACAATCAGGTTGACTTCAAACATCACATGCGTCCTGCCTCCCCTCCCGCTTCCTTCCAGATTCTCCAGCAAACACAATCAGCCACATTCAGCCTCCACAATGAGGCATTATGCCTCTTTGGTGGCGACGCTGTTTTTGAAAAGTTTTGTGAGGCCTCGTTGTTTTCTCCACACCAGCCCCCCCTTTGCGCTCCCTGCCTTTTCCAGACTGTGTCCAGGTTCAAAATGTCACAAAGTGAATTTAATAAAGTCGTTGGGGAAGTCCGACACTGCGAGTTTTAAAGATGAAGAGACAGAGTCTGGCAGCGGAGCCCTGAAGGCTCTCACGGTGGATCTGAAGATGCTGAGAACCAGCTGCTCGGATTTACAGTCTGACATAAAGCTTGTGGAGGATCAAGGGAGGCCCCTGTGAATGGACGCCAGCATCCAGTGACAACTTACAGGAGGAAAATCCCACTTTGTACATCCTTCTCTGTCAGATCTCTACAGTAGCTAATTTGAAGCATTTCATAATGAAATACTTTGAGTTGTCTGTCCAACCCTTTTCTAGTTTCTTTTTTTCCCCTCAGCTTGATAATAAGACTGAATTAACATTTAATTTCACTTTAATTCATTCAGTCTGACATTGTGCACATATTACAGTCCCTCCAGGATTTCATAGGCTTTGTTTGGGGTTTGTTGCAGCCTAAAACTGCCATGTTTTAGGCATTTTCTACAATGACAATTGTCGGACAAAGTGAAAACTGCGAACTAATTGTGATTTTCTTTGTATGATTAATCAAAAATCAAAGCTAACTTATTCTAATGAGAATAAAATTGTTAGTAGTTTGGTGATGCTTTGCGCGGGAGACTGCTACAATTGGTTAAACTCACAGTGATTGGACAAAACTGCAAGGCCGTGCAGAATTCACAGGAATTTGGTTGTTGCGATCGCAACTTCCTGGTAGGACTGATCTTTGGCAGTTTCCTGTTAGGAGGGAGGTTATTTTGTTTTTACCTTAACCAGCCAGTAGTGACCTGTTAGTCTAGCCATTCTTAGCTCCATCATATCTGACTATCACAAATTAGCTGATTTCATTGTGATTGTTTGTGTGTGAGGGCAATGATTCAGAGGTCTGGAACCAGGCTTTGGTCGCTTGTTTCCCAAAAAGTTGGAATTTCACACAAAAAGGTTAACTTAAAAATGACTTATAATTGTAAGAAACACAGTATTTTGATTCTCTCTTCAGTGATGAAGGTGCCAGTAAACCTTTCTGCATCTGTTGGGGAAAACTGCACTGTGGGTTTTTTATCCAGTAAAGATTCAAACACGGACAACCACAGAACCACAGATCTGACTGGATGTGAAGGAATTCCTGGAATAGCAACTTTATAAGTTTTTCTTTCTGGAAACAACGATATTTGAAGCCCAGAAAGCTTCTCAAACTGCACACAGTCCATATCCCAGCAGCAGCAGCAGCAGCAGAATCCAGTCAGCTGAGAGCGAGGCAGTCCCATGTCTGACGGCTGGCCGCCCCTCCCTGAAACAAAGCAGGGCTCAGAAAATCGAGTTTTCCCCAATTAGCCAGTTTCCAGCTCTGATGTCACGTTGCATTTTGGACCAAACACACCTTGTTTCCCTCTGTGGTGAGACACAAACTCTCCAGGCCTGTTTCCCCAAATACACTAAACCTTTGTAGAAGCTGCTTTTTTTTTTTTATTTGGCTCAAACATCAGCAGCCTTTTCTCTCCCAGCTGAATTTTCCATCTCAACTGTATAAATTTGTCTCTTTCCTCTCATTTCCTTTTTCTCTAATCACTTCAGCTCTTAAGTGCCTCCTAGGCAAGCAAATAACTCAAATAAACCAGCGTAAGTCTAAGTTGACCTACATATCCACAGATTTGTGTTTAAGATGAGACTGCGACCCATTTCTCTCTTTCACAACAGTAGCAACTGGAGTCTCCAGATGTTTAATTCTCTTAACTACAGAACAAGACCAGATGTCAGGCGCTGCCGCTTTCTGCCCAGAAACAACTGAAATGTGTGTCTATTATCATGTTATTTACCTCACTGGTGGAAATTATACCAGTTCAGCATCTCTTTAAAAAGAGAGGCTTGGGGTAATGACAAGGCACTGGATGTACGTACGGTCTTTGAAAATGTCTCCCAAAGCCTCCCAAGAACACACCTTCACGGAGCTGCTCCTGTGGAAAATACATGTTTGTGGGCTCTAATTCAGTTTTCCATCATGCACTGATTCAGTTAGTGTCTCTGATCATTACTCCTGTAGTTGCACCGAGAGGAAATTTGATGTCTGACAGGCATTACGAAACTAAATTGAACATATCGATGCCGAGACAATCTGCCGAGTGATTTCCCCCAAATTGCAAAGGAGACTCCTTTCATAAAGTTTGGCTTTTGCTCAGTCTTCTTCTGTTGCCTTATCTGTTACGTCACTTATTCAATTTATTTTGTCCTTACGGTTTATTATATAACTTTTACCTCCTTGTTTCCTTGTTTCATTGATCTTATTTTCAATATTTTGGTGCCTCTTTCCAGTAAGAAACTCAGTTGAAGGCTTATAAAAGTTGAAACTAATGCTTTTATTATTCCATCCGAATTTAACGCAAATCTTAACTGAATTTTCCGGCAAAAAAAGGCAAATTCGATCCACGACTGATGTGGAAATATAATTATATATGTGATTGGTTCATTGAGATAAACAGTACGTGGCGCTTATGCTCCAGTCAGGTTTGCTTATGCAACAGAGTTTCTCCTCAGACAGTGGACATAAATGTTTAAAAACAGGATGGAAATATGGCATTTATGTTTGTTTTTTCAGTTATTAATTAGAGGAACGTGTACGTTTCCTCATCGCTGCACAGAGCTGATATTGTCGTCTAAAAAACTGTCATACAAAGCTTCACAAAACGACTCATACATAAAAGCTATAGATGAAAGATAAAGGAACATGAACAGAGCAAAAAACAGACAGGAATATAAAAAGGAATAAATAGGATGTTGAAGGTTGTTTTCATCTTGTGTGCTCGACTGTGTTGAAGCTGTTTTATAAGACTTTATAGGGCAGCGGTGATTTTCCACTGGCACCTTAATGCTAAACAACATTTGTTCCATTATGAGCCATTAAACAGAGGTGATCTCTGTGCTGCGATGGGTTTGGGAAACCAGTTAGAAACTGGAGAGTTCAAGGCCTCGCTCGCACTTTGCCCTCAGAGAGGTTTCTCAGGCATCAGATTCAGAAAAAAAACAGTGAAGACAAAATCTCGAGACGGCGTCAGAGAAAGTTTGAATACAGCCAACTCCAAAGATCTCTCTCTCTTTTGTGTGTTGCACAGAACTTTCATTGTTGGATCCAAAAATGAAAATTGGGTTCAAAAGGTTTGTGGCATCACAGTGACATGCAGCATTTCCAAAAGCAGTTGCGGTGTGGTTCTTCCAGAGAGAAGCGGTCAGTTTAGGCAGCGCCAGAATCTGACCTTTCTGATGCTCAAGCCCACAAGAGTGTGGTCTGTCCTAAAAGCAGTCTGCCACTTTCACCATTTTACAGCCAAACAGCCTTTTAGGGTCAATTATTATGACCTCTGAATCCTGGTCAGTGTCTGGCACACAGATCCACCAGATGCTGTTTAAATGCAGTAGTGTTTGGTTATTTTGGTGTTTTCCCACCCTGGTGTTCGTGCACAGAGGTTGATTAGTGCCTCGTTCCCATGCTCGGCCAGTACTTGAGTTGACGTGGGGTATTTTTAGCCCTCTGTTCATTCAGACTTTCTCAGGCAGTGGAGACAGCAGAGGGAGGAGGGTTTGATTGGACCACAGTGGTAGACCTCACCAACAATCCAATAAATTCATACTATGGTGCTGTTTTGTTTTCCAGTTAGTTTTACATTCATCATAAAAGGTGTAATAACAGGTTGTTTGTCAACAAATGGGATGTGGGTGAGTGTAAACCCTTAACAACCAGCACGCCATAAATAACGAGTCAAGAGACGGTCACTGGTGCAACATTATATATAGTCAATTAGAGTCAAAGCATAAATGTGCTGATTCTGTATTTATCTTAATGCAAACCCAAATAAAAGATAAAACCCAACAATGAATTGATCAATAGAGCTCCACTGTGGTACAAAAACACATTAATGATTCAGTACGATGAACACAGGCGCTATAGTTTTCTTCAAGTCCCACGTACACCATCCTACTGCTGCTGTAAATACTCTCTAGAGGACCAAATGTGTATTAATCCGCCGCAGAAAATAGTCCCCCAAAAAATGCACCATTAAGCCTGTTTGAAAAATATTTTCAAAAATGAAACTACCTTTTTTTTAGAGCCACAGACAGGGTGGGTAAATCGAACATTAGTGAAAGACAGACATATTGCTGGTTTTGACACTGTACAATACAGTGTCAAAAAATATCACGGTTTTATGGTATTACACAATTATTATCATCAACATCACTTATGATGACCATAAAACACTTTATAATTTCACAAAATATTATGTCCCATATTCTTTTAACTAACACTAATACTGAAGAATTCGATACCGTATCGAAGCAAATGCACGCGATATGATAACTATCATTTATCATGCGCCATGGTGTCGGTATACCGCTCCAACCCTAACTGCCAGACTTATCCTTCAATAGCCTTTTAATTCCTTACTAAACTGTTCATGGTGTTGCCCCACCTCACTTAAGAGACTGTGTGTTAACACTCAGAGCTCGAGATAAGAAGTTCAGAGCTTCAGACGAGAGCTGACTGCAGATCAGATTCAGAGAAACGACCTTTGGCTCATTTTCCTTTTCTGTTACAGCAATCAGTAAATAAAACTACACAAGGGTAATCTGTTAAATATTTCAATATCTACAGACCAACATCTGTTTTCCTCTTATCACCACTTATCTCATCATCTTACCATAAAATTAATATGATTCTGATCGTTCATTTTTAAAGGTCATAGTCACATCTCGGATAATCAAACACGTTCATGTTCAAGATAATTGAGTTGTGCTGAGATGTCTGTCCAAGTCTGAGAACTAGACAGTGAAATGTTAAAAAAGGAGCAATCACAGTTGATTGAATTTATCCAGAGGCCAAGATGAAGGACTGCATGATGAAAATAATCAGACATGGACAGACAACATTATTAAATTAAATTAGCCGAGTTAGAGATTTCTGCAAAACCATGAATCTGTCATCTTGAGATTATCCGAAACATGTCTGATATCTCGAGACGACAATTAAATTCAAACTCAATCTGCAAAAAACTGAAACTGCAAAAAACACCTACATTGTTTTCTTCAGTTGTGTAAGACAACAAGGGAAATACGATTATGAGCAACGGAGCCGCTCTTCATTCCTGTAAATATCAAAGCGTCTACCAACTTTGCCAAGAAAAGATAGAAACCTTTGCCTGAGAAACTGTCTTTGTGTTAAATATTTGTTTTAATTCCTATTTATTACATTCTGCTGTGTACAGTGTACTTCCTGTCCAACTACCCAGCTTGAAGCCAACTCTGGAGCCGTTGTTTTAACATAACAAATAAAGAGTTTCTTTTTCCTACCTTATAAAAACTAGAACTACATGTGGAAAACTCAAACGCACTGAACTTCTGAAGAGCTTCTCCTCCTTTCGGGGGGGCTTTTGGAGAAGCTCTACAATCAGAGAATCTGGCATGAAGCTAAAAGTGGCAATTTCCATTTTCAAAGCCTGGATGCCTGCTAATTATGATGAAAGCCTCCAGCTATCAGGTTCAATGCAGCCCTGACACTTAAAACTAATTGTTCACCTCAGAAACCACAGAGAATTTCATGAAATATGTTTGTTGGGACTACAATTAGTGGATATCAATTTAGTGCTTTAATAACAAACAAACAGGCTCAAGATTCCTCCTTTGGACTAATAAACAAATGGGTCTGACCTTTGACCTGAAGTGTTAGGCTGCTTGCAAACCAATTTACGCAGCCCTCTCAGTCACATGAATGAGGCCAGTTCAACAAGCAGCAGTGGAGAAAGTATTCAGAACTGCAGTGGAGAAATTAAAAGTGAAAGTTCTTCATTCAAGCAGCATTTTACTGATTGATTTCTTTACTGTTGTGTGTCGGGTTCAATCTGTAACAAAGGCTTAAAAACTGATCATATCAGGGCTGTCGCTGTCCCCAAAGAGTTTGTATGAATTATAAATAGCACACAGTTCATTTGAATGAATTCAAATGCAGCACTAATAATTCCAATGCCCAGTGGCCACTCGGGGTATTGCAGTGTACTTTCCCGCTATAAAAGAGACGTCTGTAACACGGTTGACAGGACACCTCGGACTGCACACCAGGTCTGTTATCACTCTTTCTATCGTGACTTTTTATATTTGTAAAACTTTCCTGGAGCGGAGAAAAGTGATTTAGGAATCCGTTACACCATCACAACGTTAAATGTATGGGACTCACAGCAGGAGAAACACTTGCACATATTCAGTGGGCCATATACCCCGTACGCAAACCCAGAAGTCATCCATGGGTCGTCCAAAATTACACTACGTTGACCAATCACGTTCAAACCCACTGGTAATCCTGGTAGATTATTTTATAACAAGAACACGTATCTCTACTGTTTACCCTACAGTTGTTGTGAGAAAAGATAAAAATGTTGCTGCTGTGATAAGTTCCCAGAGCTGTAAAGTATTACAGTCCTCTCTGCAGTGTTTTGGTGCCTGATGAGCCTCCATAAGCATTAATCTGTTACTCCAACCAGACTTCCTGGATCACGTTTTATTTTCTCACTGCTACCTGAAACAACAAGCCCCCACCGGCGAAGCCTCACAGGGTGGTTTACAGTCTGAATGCCTGTTTAAAAGGTCCAGTGTGTAACATTTAGGAGGCTCTATTGGTGGAAATGGATTCTAATATTCATACAGGTATGTTTTCATTAGTGTAAAATCACCTGAATGGAGGAATTGTTGTGTTTTCGTTACCTTAGAATGATATATTTGATGTTATATCGCGGGTCGCCTTCCATGGAGTCTATGTTGAACCGCCATGTTGCTACAGTAGCCCAGAAAGGACAAACCAAACACAGGCTCTAGATAGGGCGTTCACGTTTTTCAAACGTTTCACGACCACTTTAGTTTCTCTTTCAGGCTTGGAAGGGGAAGATGAAGCGAGGGAGTTGCAATCTGCAACTAGATGCCACTAAAACCCAACACACTGGACCCTTTAAAGCTGCACGTGGACGAAGAAGCTTCTAGAAATTCAATACGAGGTGACGTCAGTGGACTCGTGTTTAACGACCTCACTTGTCTGCTAAGATCAAAGAAAGATCTGAGGTTGTGAGTACGCTAATTTAAAACAATCTAATTCAGAGTATCCTCAAAGACCGGGTACAAATGCAACCAGAGATCTACAGCAAAGGAGACAACGTCAGAAATAATCCAGACGAACTCAAACACAAAGTCAACACGGGACGAACTATAAATGTGGAAGAGGAAGACGGTGAATGAGTTCAGAGTGGAGGCTCGTGCACACGGCAGCGATTAAATCCTAATACATTTGTTTTATTGGACTTCGAACCCACAGCAGTACATACCGATTTTGTTTTTCACTGTGCTAAAAAGGTCAGTCGAACGCCGGCGAGTCCAGCTTTCTCTTTGCTCGCTGAGTCAGGTCGCACCGAGTAACTCACAGTCAGGAAGCGCTAAAATTAAAACCGCTCGTAATAGAGCTAAAAATACGACGGCATGTATTTTATCAAGCAGCAGCACTCATGAGGACGAGCACAGGCCCAAATTTAATTCAGTTTTAATTTCATAAACTGTCCTTCCTTCTGCTCTAAAGTGTAAACAGGGCGAGAGAGGCTCGAGTTGAGAACAAAGTGTGTATGAAAAGAAAGAAAATAAGAGTGTAACACTGACCCCCAGACACCTCTAACTAAATTTACAGAGAATCTATTTTTGAGGCGACAGCAGTAAGTCAAACCTCAGGCTCCTGTTTCCCCTGAGAGAGCTTCAGAAAGCCGTTAAGAGATTAACACTAATTTAAAACGACGACTCCGGCACATCCTCGTACAGCAGGAGTGTCCTGTGGTTATCAGTTTGGGATTCTTTGCCTTATAGTTCAGAACAAACTCTTTCTAAAAATACTTACAGTTGAAGAAAGAGAAGAAATTTAAAACTACATATTTAAAATCGAGCTTTAATTTCTGTTTCATTTCATGATAACAGGGTCAACAAAAAGGCCACCGCATCCTGACGTTCTTCTTAAATATTTACTGTTTCTCTTCCCATGATTATTCCTAAACCTTAACCTTAGCTTCCCCCCTTTTCTCTATGTTACTATTAAATAATTTAACCCCTCTCTCTTTTCTCAAAAACCCAGATGTGTTTGACCATACTGAACAAACATACTGAACAAACTCTTAGCTCCTCATTCTGTATAAAGATCATTTTTGCCACCATGTGTAATTTGTTTCAGTCACTCCCAGTTCATGACCTCGGGTGAAGGCTGGATAAAGAGTAAATGGGTAAAATGTCTTCATAATGACAACATCTGCATCAACTGCTGGAGCCACACCAATCTTATTCCAGTCCCTTCAGGAAGCGGCGATCGCAAAGATTATAACAAATTCAACCAAATCCCAGTGAATTCTGTGGTTTCCAGCACAAAACGACGTATCCTCTGTTCACATTGACCTCATCCAAACATTTCATTCTCACTTGAACCATCGAATGTTCGCAAATTTCTCTTTATTCCACAATTTCACTGCAAAGAAATACCTAAAAACATCACAACAAGTATCTAAATTCACTGCTGCCACAAACTGAAACATTTTAAGCCCAAACAATCCCCTAAAAGGATATATATATATACATTTAAACTTCATTACTAAATTCATGGACAAGATAATGTATAAGTGCTATTATCCGACGTATCCTCTGTTCACCTGGACAATTTACCAACTAGAGGCCAGCAAAGAAATGCACCGTGAACCAGGAAGGAAATTTCTCAGGGTTTGAACATTGCTGGAAACCTTTTGGATAGCATTCATTTCAACAACAATATATATATATATAACATAACGTAGGTCTAGTGTTCAAAACGTTGAAAATAAATGGTTTTTAATAACTCTTTGATCCAGATTATCATAGCCAACATCTGCCCGATAGGACGTCATTATAGACTCTCAGCTCCTGAACATCATCATGTAAGTTACCAGTGTTTATCTCCAGCTTACGCCATAACTTGCTAATATGGATATATATATGAGAAGACAGTACGGAGAGTGTTAGCGACCTTTCCGACATAAAGGTTGCTACACAGAGCACATCACACTGGTAGGAAGTCAGACACAGAAACAACATTTTCAAAATAAAATAGTCAGATTTCACTACACCAACAGACATCAAACAGTCTGAGGCAGGTTAGAGGAGAGTTTTGTTTCCTTTTTAAGGACAAAAATACACGAGTAAACAACGTATGGTAGCAACACGCTCTGAAGACGCTCTGAGAGGGATGTGAAGACGCTCAGATCTGATTTTTATTGTTTGGATGTTCAACATGATCTTTAAAAGTGGCCGATATCAGATTCCAGTGTGAACAGGTCGCGGTCCTGAAGTGACGAATGTCGGTGTAGAGTGACGTAGAAAATAACGTCACATGAATCCTGATATGACAGGTGTGATATTCACACCGAGGTCACGTTGCAAAAGGAAACACAGACCCGTATCTGGTTCGGACCAGATCAGAATCGATTCGGGGGTCACATATGAGCACGGCTGTCTTTTCCTCATGAAGTCTCCTTCACATCCTCGACCTCAAACATAGGACGTCATTTATTGGACTAGTTGGGAGTTGCTGAGTATCCAGAATCCCATTCCACAACCCCCGGGGACGGGGAGTGACCACATTTTACAGAGATGTTTCTGCCTCTTTCTTCCTGCATTATTGCTTTTGGATGTTTTAGCTGTTTATCTTTTAAAAGAAAAAAAAAAAATCACTGAATCATTATTTTTCTGCTCTCAGTGCAGCTTCTAGAAATATCTGTCCATGACCTTTCTGTGCAGGTCGACGTCCATCAGAGGAAACATGACCAGCAGCAGCAGCGGTGGTGGTGGAGGAGGAGGAGGAGGAGGAGGAGGAAGAGGCGTCGGGCCTCACTGTGACTGACTCGACATCTGAACATTTCACGCCACAGATAAACAACTGAGGTGATGCACAGAGTAATAACAGACCAGAGAGCCGCCAGGGGAGGGGTTCAACACTGTTGTCAATAGAGGAGGTGGGGAGGGGGGGGATTTCCATCCCCTGTAACAGCCTCACCCACAACAGCATCTGAGAAACAAAGATGTTTCTTCTACATCTGCTAATCTACTGACAAACTTTATTTACTTTAAAAAAACAGAAGTGTTTGAGGGGGGAGAAGAAAGAGAAAAACAATGAGCTGACTTTAAGGGTTCAACCTACAAAATAAAATAACATAATTATAAAATAAAGAGAGAAAGCCAAGAAAACAAAAAGGAGTTTAAGATGCTTTTTAAAGACGGACACTTATTTGGGTTGTTTGAGTCCCAAAAGATCTGACATAGATCACAGAAATCACACCCCAAAGGACATTTAAGTTACATTTTAAGTAGAGAAAAGCACCTTTTAATTAGGTCATTCTAGAAAAGGATTTAAAGACATAATATTTAATATATTTGAGAGACTTGTAGGGTAAAAAATAAAATATTTAATAGTGCAAATATGACTTAAAATAACAATATTATATACTATATTATATTAGCAATTATAGAAGTGAAAAAGTCACTTTTTAAGCCTATAAAATATAATCTATAAGTCTCAACTGAAGATATTTTATTAAAGTTAAAAACACTTTAAAGCACAATTAGATTACAAACTAGTGTCGGCCACAAAGTGCTGTAAATATAAAAGCTTTTTAATAAACACAATAACTATAAGAAGTGTTTCTTGTTGCAGATAATAATGATCAATAATTTAACTCCTAATTTAAACAGACGAGGTAAATCGGGGTTTTTTTGTCGCTTGTTCACGGAGTCGATCAGTCAGGCAATCAATCAGCTAATCAATATGTATCAGTATCAGGCGGGTTAATCGATGCCTCGGGCTGTTTCTTACCTTCTGGCTTCTCTCCGTCCAGTCTCACTGAGACTTGTCATGACTTTCAGGGAAGGTAAGAAAAGTTTGGGAGGAGAAGATAAAAAAAAAGAAAACCTCCTGTGAGTTGATCTCAAGTTACCGAGAATGGAAAACACCGCTTCCGCTTTTGGATTTCAAAATAAAACGACAGTGTCGAAGCGGTTACATTGTTTCTCGTTTGTTTCATTTTGTGTTTGTTTGTTTCATTTTGTATTTGTTTGTTTGTTTGTTTCATTTTGTATTTGTGTTTGTTTGTTTGTTTGTTTGTTTCATTTTGTATTTGTTTGTTTGTTTGTTTTATTTTGTGTTTGTTTGTTTCATTTTGTTTGTTTGTTTGTTTGTTTGTTTGTTATTTGGAGGAGGGGTGTAACTTTCTATCAATATCTGTGTAATACATTCATATATAAAACCTGTTAAAGTATTTATTTGGATTACATGTTTGTGTAGTTTCTAGGAACGTAACAATATACTTTTATACTTTATTGTAAGCTTGTACAGTATTTTTGTTTTTGTTTACATCATAACTGGATATTATTTAAATCTCTTGGACTGATTTATAAAATTAGTTATATATTATATTACATTTATTATGTATAAACTATAGTCTAAGTTTAATATGTTATATATTGCTGTACTATAGTAAATATTACTTTATACTTTCTTACTACATTTTGCTTTGTATCATAATCTATATACCATACTACATTATACATTATGCATTATGTTATATTGTTTTACTACATTACATAGCTTACTATATTATATTTCTACTACATGTCTGTGTTAACACACACAAGTATCTCTACTTTACGCTGTTTACGTAAACCTGCCTTGTGCTGTACTTACTGACTGATGTAAATACAAGCAACAAAGAAATATGATGTGTTATCAAAGTTTAAGATTAGACTCTATTGATCAGCGGGAATAAATTCACAGGCTACCCAGTAACACATAAAGTAGTTAACATTAGCTGCTCCACCTTTACCAGCTGCAACATTAAAGTAACATATATTATTTTAAAATGACTGGATACAGCATAATGAGTACTTTAAGTAGCTGTCAATGTCAGTGGTCTACATTTGTACTTTTACTTAATTAAAAATATGAATGCATGCCCTTTACTTTTAATTAAGTAAAACAATACTTCTTCCAGGCTTATCCTTTAATTTAGTGGTTCCCAACCTGGGGGTCAGGGTCCACCGTCGGCATCGCCAAAGCTTCATGGGGGGTCGCGAGGCCTTCTTTATTTTAAGGCATGCTAAAAAACATAAAAAATATACAGTAAAGGTCTATTAGTTCAGCATTTGTTTCACTTTTGTGAAGAAAAGTAAATGTAAAGTGAAGTAAACTGTTAACTAAATTGTCTTATAGAACAATGGCAAAGCATTAGAGACAAGAAAACACTGAATGTGAAAAAAAGCCTATTAAGTATGAATGATTATTAATAAATGATAAAAAACATATAGTACAGACGGAGAATCGGATAAAAGTTCTTGCAGTTCCTGAGTTCTCTATTATTTGTTAATAGTATGCTTTTTAATTTAATGTGAAATATTCATAAAATATGTCACAGGGAGTTGTCAGTTTATTAAATGTTAAAAGGAGTCCCTTGAGTGCCACCACGTTATGTGCTTTTATTTTGAAGGCAGTAATGTGTCTGTTCCAGTCATTTCCGGTCTAACGGTTGTTTTTGACGCAGCTTTCCGGATTTCGCCGTTGATTACGGCGTGACGGAATCAGTGACAGACAGCGGAATCCTCCAATGAGGAGTGAGATCCTGAGTCATCTGGGCAGTGACGACAGAGGGGCGGGGCTTGTTGGTCAGTTTGGTCAAATGGCGCCAAAGTGACCAGATTCTTGGTGACGTCGACCCACCGTCATATGACAGCGTTGCTCCTGTAATGTTGTTAGCTGTATTTGGTTTTTAATATTATAATGTAAAGTTTGGTATTTTTATGCAACACAAAGATGTTGAATTTTATGTAATAATATTTTTTTTATTATAGGAAAATTTTATTATATTTTTTTTAAGTTTTGTGGCCGAAGATTTTCTTTAAAATCCTTAAAACTGGAAAAGAAAAGCACTTTAAGAGTCTCTGAACTACTTGTGTTATATCTTAATTAAACCCCATTTAAGTTAATTTAATTTAATTTATATTTTAAATGTTTTTTATTTGTTTGTTTAATTTCTTTTGGTTATTTGTTTTTATTTTTTCCCTTTATCTCTATTTTCTGTTAATATATGCAGCTTGAATGGATTTATTGTTAGGTGTGATTAGCATCTATATCCATTGATGATGCCTGTTTGTTACTTAATAAAGTAAATAAATAAATAAGCCTTTTAGCTTATTTATCTGCTTTCAGGAGTCATGTTTTCTTCTGTTTTTCAGCTTCAGTTTAGAGTCTCAATATCAACGTATGCTACAAAGACAAAGCTGCACTTGTTAATATGGAAACAAACTATAAAGTCTCAAAAACTGCACTATCTGCCACCAAACAGCGGAGGACGCTGTTGTCTTTCAGGCAGTCAGAGGACTTGTTGTACAACTCAGTCAGTCTGCAACCAATTACTGTTTAAAGAAACACCTCCGCCCTACAAAGCAATAAAATATTTACAACCAAAATAAAGAAAATGACAATTAAGCCACGAAATTAAACCAAAAAAATGAATGAATAAATCAGAAAAACACAACCACAAGATAAATGGATCTTCTCACGGGTGTGGACGGATGTTAATTAATCCAACTGAACAAAGTGTCATCGATCAGTTTGTAGTTGATCGCAGCAACAAGAAAAATCTAATTATGAAACCAGTGAACGTATTGTCTAAATGAAAATCACATGTCTCTCGTTCTTCATCGCCCTTTCAGTTCTATAAAAGTAAAAGTCTTCCTGCTCTGCCCAAAATCTGATCTATAAACAATAACTAAACAATAAACTGTGTCGCTGCAGCTGTGAAGTCTAAATGTCCAACATCTGGGTTGTTTTTGTTGCTCTGGGAAATAATATAAGCTGAGACATTGCTGTTTGGTTTCCTCTTCGTCCGACTGAAGCTGTTTCTTTTTACCATCAGTTCACATCTTCTTGCTTATTGAACATAAACTATATTTATTCAGATTAAAATCATCTTTTTGATCAATATCTGTCTTTTTCTATGTGATCGGGTTCAGATATTATGATTTTAGAAAGGAAAAATGTCTTTTTGTTTTGTTTTGGGAGAATATTATAATTATTAATAGTGGTTGAAAGCTTAGGAAAAGGTAGTAAGTGGACTTTAAGTTAAGTTTTTTAGTTTGTTATGTATTACTATGGGGAAAAAAGACGTCACATCATCACATCACCAAATCAAACTCTTTCTGGGGGAAGTTCATGAGATGTGGCTGAAAGCTCAGGAAAAAAGCTAGTAAGTAGACCTTGATTTAAGCGGCTTTTTGTTATCAGGTAAAAAGAGGTATTATATTATTATATATATGACCAAAGTAATCTCCATCCACTGAACAAGTTCATGAGATGTGCTTGAAAGTTCTACAAAAAGGTAGTAACGAGACCTTAAGGGTTTTGTTTTTTTTTGTCAAACTAAGCTATAAACAGGTTATATTACCAGCAGGGATCACATGAGTGACACAAACAACTCCATCCACTAAGGAAGCCCATGAGATGTGGTTGAAAGCAAGTGAAAAAGATAGTAAGTGGACCTTGAGTTAAGTTTTTTCCCTCCTAAGTAAAAGAAAAAATTATGTTTTATTATCAACCTTACTCAGAAAAACTCCACAGTGAGACTGAAAGCTTCAGACAATAAAGGTTTTACATTCAGCAGACTCTTTATTTCTTCTCCTGGTTTCATTTTTACTTTTTTACCACAAAAGTAAAAATGATGGATTCCTGTAAAATCTGTAAAATAAGTGAGTAAATAAAATAAGTGAATCTGTAAAATAGTGAGAAACAGCAGCAATGATGATTTGTATTCACATCAGACAACAACATCTTTTTTATCTTGCTGCTACAAAAGAGGAAAACTGCTTTAAACACACTGGCTCTTAAATGTGGAGGTTTTTTATTCTGCAGAGGTTGTCGGGAAGGAAATGTCTCGGCTCTCCGGTGACCAGAGAGAAACAATGTAGGAGGGCGGTGGGTGGTGGCGGTGGGTTTGGCAGGTCGCCGTGACCCGGCAGAAACAACACGACTCCTTAGAAATGAATTAAAATGATCAACATGACACTTTCAAAACACCACAGAGCCAGGACAGGAAGAGTGGAGGAGAGTTCAAACCTGTGTGGGGTCAAAGCCTGGAGAATCTTTAATATTAAATATGTAGCTGCTCCAGTTTATGATACTAAAAGTACTGAGATCTTTTACTTGGGTGCAGAAAACACAAGTAATTTAACTTTTATTTAACTTTTAAGTGCTTATATGAAACAGTTTGAATTTAATATTGATAGTTTCTAGTAGTTTTTATTATTAATATTTGCCACCAGGTTGGATTCCCGTTGAAATCTATGAAAACGAGGCACTATCACGTTTGTCCACAGGGGGCGCCAGAATCAACAACAAAGAGATTCCTTGAAGCTGCTTTAAGTACAAAAAGCATCAATATGTTACTTAAAGTAGCTTTCAGTGATATTTTTATCGAATAAGTGTTACATACAGTTTTACAGCAGATATATCCACCATTTTAAGCCAGTTGAGATATAATAATAATAATAAAATAGGAAAAACACCATAAGTTACCCAGAAAATCATCCTGTAGAGTCGACGTCATATTTTAACTGAACTAAATGTTGAGGATTGATAACTTTCACTCCTGATATGTAAACAGATGCAAAAATTCTGTCTGATGTCATTATTTAATTTTATTTAAGTTCCATAACAGAGGTGGGGGTAGGAATTTGGCCTAAAACAGCATTAATTGTTAAACTAGGAGTTCACAGGATGAACGTTAAGCCAGTTAGACAACAACCCCCCTGTGACCGTGTTAGAGCGGACCTATAGATGGAGACATTTCCACACTAATACAACTTTTGTTCCATTGATTTCCAGTCAAAGTGGAAGTTATTTAAGAGATTTGGGGCTTCAACATTCACTTTCACTTACAGAACTCATTTAGTAGAATAACGTTTATCATTGGTTTATAATTACTGAAGGCTTTAACGTCTTTAATGTCCAGCTGTTTGCCTCCCACTGAACTTGCACTGACGAACGTGCAGCCGCTTGCATGAGGAGAGTTTTCTGATGGACCGTGCAGATGGAGGAAGTCGCAGTCACTTGGAAGCACTGAGATTTTTTATAGCTTCTCTTTCCTCCATGTTAGCCTGACCTCTGTTCACACGCACAGTGAATAAGATCAGACCCAGGAGACACAAACACACCCTTTAAACCTTGTTTCACTGCTGTAAGCTAAACCTGCACCGACACTGAAACCCGGGGAAACTTTAGAAATTGACATTATTGTTGAAGAAAGTGAAGTTTTCCTCTAATAACACATATTGTTCATATTGTTTGTGTGTGTGTGAACATATATATGCAACTGTACATCTCTAATGTAAATATAATTTAGTTTTTCTTTTCATTATGTCCTTCTAGTGCTAACTTTATATACTTTATTCTATTTTATTGTCTATTTTAATGTGTTATTCTATTCTAATTTCAATATTTGAATATGCTAAGCGACTTTTTTAGCTTTTATACTTATCGCCTCTTTTATAAAGTAACTTTTACAGACTCTTTGCATATGTTGAGGCTGTAAAGTTACACCACAGATCAGACACCACGCCCTGTACTCACTAATTCAAGTGTTCTTCTCTTATCACACTATAAACTTTGTTGGCAAGAAACATAATTTCTCCTTTAAATGCACCAGAAGGAGCTGAACATCCAGCTCATCTCGCCAGAGAGGAATAAAAAGTGGGCGTCTGCCCTGGTGGAGATCTGGCACTGTAGCTCTCAGAGTGAGTCATTTCTTCCATGAATGAGACGGTTTTTGTTCAAGACTGAAACTGACAAAGCCAGGAAGCACTCGTTCTGGCCCCTCCGTGCTTACTCCACACGTATGAGTGTATAAGTGGAATATAACTACATTTACTTAAGTAGAAGTTCATGACTTGAGTCTCTCCAACTCTTGCAGTTTTATTCTTACTTACACATACTTTCAGAAAATTCTTGTACTTCTTAAACTTTTTAAATTATATTAAAACCCCCTTTGTGGAGGCGGTGGTCTCCAAGTGGTCGGGATGTGAGAAAATATTGATAAATATCGTATCCCAATGTTTTGTTTTGTGATATTGTATCTACTCTCAAAAACAGTGTATCGATATTTGTGTTTAAAACCTCCAATAACAGTGTGGTAGTGATTGTGATCAATACAAATGCAGATCCAACTGCTCTGGTTGCTTGAAAAAGTTTTTTAGGCTTTGTTTGACTGCCACAGCTTGATAGAAAGGGAGGGATAAGATAGAGATAGTGAGAGAGAGAGAGAGAGAGGGGGGGGGCAACATGCAGATAAGAGCCACAGGTTGCAATCAAATGGGGTAAAGACTTCCGCATTAGTATGTGGTGTGCAGGCTCTAACAGGTGAGATAGCAGAGCGGCCCCATTACTCAGATGTTATGCATATGGTGGTTAGATTTTCAATATATATTTGCAATATATCACAATGTATTGAACTGTAACCCTGTAACTGTAGCTGTGTCTGTGACCCTGTGTCTGAGTCCGATCCAGTGCTCTTTGCACTGATAAGTTATTAAGGAATTTTTCCCAATGATACAAAAAAGCCAAAACAAAACAAAAACAGGCCCATATTTAAATACTGAAGTGACCATTATACAACACATCCAACATCCATATTTGCAGTAAGACTCAACAACAAATATTCTCAGACAGTAAAAAAGATATAAAGAATAAAGAATACGGCTCAATGTGATGAAAGAAAAGACATGTTTATCTTTGTTAAATGTTGTGAAACGTGGTGACCTGAGGAGTGTCCTGATACAACGAGACCTCTGAGATGATTTATGACATGTTTGTTTGAGCTCGTCAGAAATACCTTTGGATCTGTTGTATTTATCTTGTTTTTTGTTAAATTCTGTTTCATTTTGCTCAACATATTCTATAAAATATGTCTTATTGTTAATGTACATCCTTCCATACTTAGATATGCAATCTTTTATTTTATTTATTTGATGATGTTACAAGTGAAGAGGTTGAGGAGGGAAGAGCATGCATTTAATGTGAAAACGATTCACTTTTGGGGTTTTTTATCTCAAAAACACACAAAAAAGCACAAATAGCTCCAATCAATATTATCACCTCTCAGAGAGTTGAAGTAATCAATAAATCACCTCCTATCATCACAATGGCAGGATGGATAAGAGCAGTTCTGTGTTTGTTTATTCAATTCAGTTCAATTCAAAGGGGCTTTATTGACTTTAAACAGACGTTTTCATTGTCAAAGCAAGTGTAAAACATATGTATATACAGATTAGTAAAGTAATAATTTAAAGCAGAAACATCTCTTATGTAATTAAAGACCATTGCTCAATAATTTAAAGTTCTATATTTCTTACAGACACAGTAGGAAGCAACTTGATCTTTAGACCAAAACAAACAGTTGTTGTTTATCTTTGTGAAGTCGGTGCAAAAGACAAAGTGCGTTACTTTCTACTACTAACAGATCTGCTCACACATTTCACTCTGTTTATGTCTCTTTGACCTTTCACCTCCATCATCAATCATCTTCCACTCTGCTGTGATTTCTGGATATTAAGTTTCTTCTGTCGCTCTCACAACGAAGAAGAGCATCGGCCTCGACTTTAAAACCTTTGTACACAGTGACCGACCGGATCACAAACACCAGCAGCTGTTTATCACAACAAAAAAAACCCTGTAAAGTAATTTCCCTGACGAGCGGCGAGTGGTACTGACAGGATGGAGATAGGAGGATACCTGTTTGACGACTCTGAGCACGAATCAAAGTCCAGAGACGCTGCCAGAAAAACATGTTTTCTTTCTTTACTGCGGGGCCTCGAGGAGAGTCCAGGAGGGGCCAAACAGGAAGAAGTCATAAACACTTTTGAATCAGTTTCAAGGCCTCTGAGGAGGGAAACAAGCTCCTGGTTCGGCTCCAGAAAAACAAGTTTCAGCAACCATTAAATGCAACCAAAGATTATTTCCATTATCAATTGATCTTTCCATTAATCTATTAATCATTTACTGTAGTGTAGATACGAGAGCGTAAGGTGACGACCAAAAGGTTTTAATTTACAATCAGCTGCAAGTTCTTTCATTTTATAAATGGAAGGATTTAATGTTAAAATAAAAAATATAAAATGACATGAAACTGATTAATAAATCTAAATATTGGGTTAAATAAATGACTTCTCGCTAATTGACTTATCGATTAATGAAATAATTGTTTCAGCACTACGTGAAATAAAGAGGATAATGTGCACTTTTAAATCTATTATGTTATTTTATTGCTTTACTGTAAAATAATTGCATGTTGTTATTATTAATTAATGTATTAATAGTAGGTTTTTCACACATTGTATCAGCATATATCTGTTTTTTAATTACATTATAGAGATCCAGGTTTGAAATTAGATTTTTATTGTACATTGCATTAAAACTAAAGTTATCAATTGATCTGGTTTATAATCAATATTCATTATATTCATACAGTTTAAAGAGCTCCATCATACCAGCTGTTCTGTGACTAAATATCAGTGGAAAGCAGCAACAAATCAGCAACTTCCGTATAAAAACACCATTAAAAGTTAATTTGTGTGATTAAAGAACGAAGAGAATGAACAAAATGTTTAAAAAGGAAGAACGAACATTTTATAATCTCCTGATGAATTCTTGGACTACTGACGGAAAAACAAACAACAGAAGAAACAACAAGAATATGGATTATTTTCTCTAAACTCAAAGACAATAAAAACCAAGACGATTAACGACACAATCGTCCATCAGAAATCTCTCATGTGGTTAACAGATCCAGTCATTTGAGGTGAAGCACATGTAAACATTCCTCATCTCTTCATCCTCACACGTTCCTCTGGTTTCTGGGTAAAAGGTGAACTGAGAACTGTGCATGAAAGCGAGGTTTGACCTGCCTCACGGCGAAGGTCACGGCCAAGCAGAGCGTTAAGTAACGTGATGGTGGGTCTCCCATGTGAGTTAATACCTGGACTGAGACAGAGGTTAATACCTGGACTGAGACAGAGGTTAATACCTGGTTAATACCGGGACAAAAAGGGTCAACTGGGGTTTTACTTTCAGGAGGTTATTTATATTTTATGTAATAAGACTGAGGAGTGAGTTTAAAGATGAACTCTTATTTGATTTACTGACATTGTGGACAAAGGTCAGAGTCCCGTAAAGTTTAGGTGAACCTGAATCTCTTCACATGGATCTATAAGCTGGATCAATGATGTACTTCCTGTTAGGAGACACTGATTGATTTTCCTCTGGTCTAAAAACAGATTCAGTTCATTTGATTGTGTTCAGTGTAAAGAAGCTTGAAGTTATTATAGTTCTGTACTTCTATTTCATTTTTAAAGTTTTGTTTTCAATTCAGTTTCAGGTAGTTTCCAGAGTTGGTTTGTGGGTTTCCTGTTTAAAATGTTAAGTTTTACTTTAGTTTTCATCAGTTTTAGTCTTTTTTATTATTATTATTATTATTATTATTATTATTATTATTATTATTATATTATAGGGGTTTGTCAGGTACGATGGAGTATTAGGGCCATACTAAGAGAAAAAAAATATATTTTTGGGGGGAAATTACGAGAATATAGTAGTAATTTTATGAGAACTGTCAGCCTGTTGGCTCAGCCAGCAAAACTGTTTAACAACAAAATTATCAATGTGTTAGTTTACCTGTTGACTGTATGGTACGACTGAGACAAACAGCGGCTGCTGGGCTCAGACTGAGGCTCCTGTTTGGTTGAGCTGCTCACATCAGATCTTGATAACTCTATCGAAGCTTTTTTCTCATTAAAACAACTTTTTTTCTTGTATTATTACGACTTTATTCTTGTATTATTACGACTTTATTTACGTAATCCCCCCCCAAAAAAAGGGCAAGATTTAAGAGATTCAGAACACTTCACAGTATCAATAAATACATCTAGTTTTTTAGTTGTTAATTGTGTTTTAGTTACGTTGACATTGACTGTCCAGATGTGCAGAGCTGAGAAAGTTATCAGGGTTTGAATTTCTTTCTCTCGCTAAACTTTTTACATTCACATCTGTTTTCCAGGAGAAGAGCTCCATCTTTTAGTATAAAGTGTCAGTGTTTAATTTTGAAGAGATCCAAAAGTATTCAGATTAGATAATGAATGAACGTAATCCAGTAGTTACTGAAATATTTCACTCTCAATCAATCGATTTCAAATAGATCCAAAAGTTTTCAGATTAGATTACTTTTTTCTTTTTTAAAGAATGATCTTCTGAATGTTTGAATGAGATTTCACTGAAGTTAATTTAATAGTTGTTGAGATATTTCAGTGTATTTTCAGATGAAAGTACTGGACCGACTTCACATCACCGTCTCTACAGAGAAAACAAATATAAATACATTAATTAATAAATAAATAAACAACAGTAAAAGTTTCATTGGGGAAAAAAAGCAAAATTTGCTACAAAAATAACAACAAGTTCAATATTATATTATTATATTGTAGATAATTCAGCTGCTACAAATGAACACAATCATGCTTTAAGATAAAAGTCTGATGAACCTGAAGTATTGGGTCTGTGCTTCAGGTGTTGATTCAATCACCTGAAACTATACATACAGTGTTTTAAAGTGTTTCTGTGTGTGTAAAGCACACAGCCCGTCTCTGACTGCATGCCTACACCTCTGCCACACTCTTTGATCAGGGAGGAGTGGATGCCTCGGGGAAACAAAACACTGCTTTCTAGGTTAAAGTGCAAGCAGGAGGAGCGGATTGTAAAACAAAAAAAAAAGTCAACAGGTCCTAAAGCGAGCTGTAACACACGGCTTCAGATGCAGTGTGGAATCTGGGTAAAAGGTCAGTGTGATGCAAGTGAATGAACAGAGAATCAACCTTTGAATTGTAAATAACAGCTGCTTTTGATGAGTCCCCCATGACATCAACATGTGAAGCCCAAGAAGGAACGTCACCTTTCACACACTTTTCTTTTGAGCTTTCCAAAACTTACAGTTTGAAATAAATTCATGGAAACAAATAAATAAAGAAAAGTACAAGACAGTAAAGTAAATTTATGGTTTGTGTTACAGAATCGCTGGTGATTCGTTTGTTTGAAATTGAATGAATAGAAAATCTCACAGACTTAGAATTACACTTAAATGTGATCACATTTAAATAAATAAAAATGTAAAATGTTGTTTTTATAGTTTCGAAACTGAATCAAAAGAGGGGAAATGTCTAAATTGTGAGAAACAGTACAAAGCTAAATCTGATAAAAGAAATAGTTCAACGTTAGCTACTGTAGAAACAGAAGCCGAAAAACAAACGCGACAACACAAATGCCCCAATCTTCAGCCAGTGTTTGGTTTGTCCTTTCTGGGCTACTATAGAAACATAGCAATTCAACAATAAACTCCATGGAAGCCAAAAATGGAGAAAATGTGTCATTCGAAGGTAACGAAAACACAACGATTCCTTTATTCAGGTGATTATAAACTAATAAATGAGGACACTGATACACTCGTGTGTGTGTGTAAGGAAGCTACCACTAGCAGTTAGCTTAGCTTAGCATCAGCTGTAACTCCCTGTGAAACCACAACTTGTTGTTTTTTTAAGGCGGAATAAACAAATAAGATATACAGTGTTAATTAATGAGCTTTAGAGGTGCTGGTACCCTCGGACAGAGCCAGGATTTTCCGCTTCCAGTCCTTATGCTAAGTTATATCATATTGACAGCAGAAAACAAGGTTGTTATCAATCATTGTATTTAACTCGCGGTAAGACGGTGAATGAGCTGCCCAAAGCTGGTCCGTCCTAATGTTCAATTTACCCAGAAAAACTTAAAAATGAATTTTAAATATTATATAAATAAATCAATAATCATGTTGTATTTGTATCGACTCCCAAAGAATTTAAAGTTAATCGCAAATCCAGTTTCGCATTAGACTGAACTCACATTTTATTTAAAGTTTAGTTTTTTTTGTTGATTGATTTTATTTTCCTCGTTCTGTGTTTCATTGAACTGACTTTGTTGTTATTTCAGATCACTACTTTCAGATAACGACTACACAGACACTCAAGGGGTTGAAGGTCACGACAAAAAAAGCTAAAAATAAAGTTCGGACCCAGCTGCAGCACTTCTGGATGTTTTTGCCGCTCTGGGTTTAGTTGCTGTCGCCCTCCAGCTGTGCTCGTCTGATCTTAAACAGAGTCGGGGGTATTTTCTGAGCCTGAGAGGCTGATGCAACATACCAGACACGTGACAACGCCCTCACCTTTCACACACTAACCCACTGGAGCCCAGAAAGCACTGTCTACCCCCACCACCACCAACACCACAACCCTCCGCCCCTCTGTGGAAGCTCATGTACTGTACATGTGCAGATCCGACGGGACAAGTTGTTTTGTCGTAATCTGCAGAGTTTCAGAGCCTTCGGGCTTCTTGAACAACACAGGAATGTTTCTGGAAGTAAGAACTGTCTCAACCTACTACTTATGTGAAGGAGTGTGATGTGTTGAGATGTGTAATCTACAGATAAAGACACTTAATCTGGTGTTTAAGGACAATTTTATCTGCCGGTCAGCGTCATCAACCTCCCTCAGATCACAGATACATCAATGCAAGTCTTTATGTTACTATTATCATTTTAAATCCAAAAATAGAAAATCTCTGAAATAAGCTTCTGCATTTGAACTTTGCCATAAATGTAAAACTAATTTGACCTGGAATAAAGTTTTAGTATGTAAAGGGACGTTTTTAAACCAAGTGTAACAAATCTTAACAGCATAAATTTCTTGTCACTAAAAAGGAGTTCACTTATTAAGTCTGGCTTTAAAACTGTTTTCATTGATAGATTCATTTAATAAAGCGAATTTGATAGTATTTTTCTAGCATTAACTTTAGTCAATGTTCACTGAATAAAGTTATCTACGCTAACGGAAAGCCAACCAGATCAGCCCCGGGAGTCTGAATGAAGCTAATGTTAGCCAGCGAAAAATCACAATATATTTAAAAGGCTTTGCAGTAAAGTTGACACAGGTGTCTTAAAACCTGTATTCTATATAAAGGCCAGCAGGGGGAGCGCCACTGGCTGCAATAACACAGCGATCCCATTCACTTTAATGGATAAATGAGCCGACTTCTCACTTAATTTATGAGCTCAGTAAACAGTTTTCTAATGAGTTTATGGTCTCAATTGTTAGTTTCAGGTCTTCTTCCATATATTATGATGTTCATTTAGTAAATTATGGTCCAATTTAAGTAAAATAGACCATAAATCAGGGTATACTTTAGGGCGTTTAGGTCATTCTCAGTAAGTCCGTCCAGCTCAAAGCACCAAAGATCAAACTGTCAAACTAGGCAGTGCTGATCCAGTATGATCAATATTCTGTTACTGTGTTGACTACACCTAAAATCTTTCCATAAACAAGTAGTAAAGTAATATGAGATTGTGTGTGACCAGGTGAGCTGCCATTGTTTCATCGAAACTGTGCAGCTCGACTGGTAGTACGTCACCTCCACTGGCTCCGTCTAATCTCTCTCATCTTTTAAGTTACGACTTGTTCACTCATTGGCAATAAATAGTGATTAATAAATAAAAAATAATACGTAAAACGCTTCAGAATCTTACATATGAACATAAATCTCAGTTGGTGAAGTTTCAGCTATAAGAAATAGTTGGAACATGAAGCTTTGTTGCTACAAATGTAATCTCGAATATATATATTTCATGTTAGTAAAAGCAGTGGCAGCCATGAAGGTGAAACCTCTAGATGATCTGAGCCAATATCACTAAAATAGAGGAAAACAAGAGTTTTTGCACCAAAATTAGAGTGAAACCAGGAAGAAGGGCTGATAACAAACAATGCAAAGTTAGTTCTTTTGGGGTGACATGTATTGGTTAAAAACCTCAACCTCAACTGATTATCACTTAAATGGAGCCACATAAATCAACAGAAATCATAATGTTTTCACTGGTTTAACATCTTGATTCTGAAGATTTAGTTACAGGATCTAGTGATGAACCACAGATTTAAAATGAGCGTTAACACAAACCCTCAGATCCTCCAGTGTCCCCTGAACATTTACTGAACTTTACAGGAAAACATGTTATTGTAACTCGGTCGTGAGCATGGACATGAAAGCTGCCACGTCCGAGCGCAACCTCATCTACAAGTCGAACATTGTGTTCTGATGCAGCCGAGTAAGGATGGGAAAACCGCCTCGTCCCAAGCCAAGCCCGCACAGAGCTGCAGTCTGACACAATGCTCTGCCTCACGTCGACTAGTTCGAGGATACGTGCAGAGCAGCAGCCTGCAGCACTGATACGTGCACTGGCTCACCAGCAAACAGGAACTGGCAGGTTCCCAGTACAGGCTCATGTCTGAGGGGCAGCACAGACTTGTACAGTAATGACGTGAAAGCAGGTACACGTCCTGAAGCTGAATTAGCAAATACAAACCGATGAAACCACGTTTCTAAGTTCATATTTCAGACAAGTGTCAATGTTTGTTTAAGTTTTATCCTACTGCACTTTGTAACTGTGCCAAATGCTACGCAAACACACAGTTCCTCTTCGTCTGTCTGCTTTCATTTTGAGCTATAACACTTTTTACTACAAATTCAAAGAAATGTAGAAATGTAGCCTCCTGCCGGCTTCAGTGGGTTATTTTTGGTCTGTGTGCTGAGTCAGAGGTTGATAATAAATGACTGTGAAGAGGGATTCAACTTTTCTTTCAGTTTTAGTTTTAAAACAAAATGGAGCCATTATAATTTTGTTTATAATCATAACAACAGTGCATTACTCAGTGACCATGGTCAAACATTAACCATTTTGTGGTTCTTAGTTTCGCTAGTCGTCAGTGTTTCTCCAATACTTTGGTTTATTCAGCTTCAATTCAGTTCAGTTTTATTTGTATAGTGCCAAATAATAAAACAAAAGTTATCTTAGGACACTTTTTTTAAATAGAGCAGAGTCTAGACGAAATTGAAACTGATAACAGCTTCCAACAATGACTTCCCAAATGGTTCTGTGTAACAAATCAAATTGCCTGTTTTGTCTGACCAGTTCAGAACACAAAGATATTCAGTTCACTGTCACACCAAACAAAGAAAAGCAGCAAATCGTCACAATTTCAGAGCTGGAAATGAGAAACGTTTGGCATTTTTGCCTTAACAAATATTGATTAATCGGTTATTTTTTAAACTTCACAAGTTTTAATCTTACTGCCACAATGTGTAAAATCTTTCTTTAACATGCTGCTCTAATGTCACACAGCTGTGGTTTGTCAAAATGTACAGCATGTGTGTTTCAGCGTTTGGCATCTGTACCTCATCAGTACATCACGTGCCTGCTGTCTGGGTGTGTGTGTGTGTGTGTGTGTGTGTGTGCATGAGTAATTGTTATATTTTGTTGTCGGGAATGAGTGTGTGTGTGTGTGTGTGTGTGTGTGTGTGTGTGTGTGTGTGGTGAGTATGTAACGGCCCGAGGGGTGAACTTTCCCCTACTTCTCACACTGACTCCTCCATCTTTGAATGTTCTCCAGCATTCCTGATTCCGGCTGAAGACAGACGGTAACTGGAGGCTTCACACACACCGAGAGAGACAATATTCAACTCTGAGGGTTTTATTTGAGGACAAACATAAACTCAGAAGGGTCATTATCACTCTCCAATCTTCTTGGATCAACTGCCAGAATAAAATAAAGAATATGGGAAACACTGACTATAATAAAACATCTGTCTATTTACAGTGTTGTGATGCAAAATTGGGATTCTTTAGGGATAAGGTTGATGTATATTTAATTATAGTTTGTATTGATTCAAAGAACTAGAATTTTCTTAATCATTTGAACATTTAATGGTTCCAAGTTCTCAAAATGGAAAAGTTCACTTTAGTAAATTCAGTATTTTGGGGTTTTGAAAAGTTGGTCAGACTAAAAAAAATGTATTTAATAAAGTCAGGTTGGGCTCTTGATATTGTTATGGGTTATTTTCATTGTTTGATGAAAATATTAATCTTTTAATGGAGAAAAGAATCAGCAGATTAATTAATAATGAAAATAATTGTTATTTGCGGTCCTAAACTGAATATTTGAGTACTTGAATGGATACTACAAGGAGCAGAGCTGGAAAAAAAATACTTTATTTCTATTAAAGATTTTATATTTTCACCAACAAAAACCCCTCCAAACTGTGTTTCACTGAATAAAATCAGATGCAGACTTGTAAAGTTCCTCAAAGTGCTTCCTAGAAAAGCTCAGTTTCAGCTTTTAAAAGGAAACAGAATCCATTTCATGTCAGTATTTAATCAGTAATTCAGACCATTGATTGCATCATGGTCCAAGTTCTCAAAAGGATGACCACTATGAAAGACTTTCCACACCCCCCAACTCCTCTTCCTCCCCGCCTCCAAGCTCCAGCAGCCAATCACAGGAAACTTCTGCTGCAGCACTGAGCTATAAAAAAGCCCCACAATGCCATTCAGCAGCGAACAACAGAGACAGAGACATCAGAACCAGATTTCAGATTCAGATTACAGACCACAGACTCTCAACAAGACACGAAGATGAAGATGCCACAGCTTCTCATCCTCCTGGTGACCATTTTGATGCACGCTGCAGCCGGTTTCCCCACCGACAGAAGAGCTCTGCCAAGCAGGGACAAACATGCCTCCTGGGATGACGTGAACGTGGTGGCTCACGGCCTCCTGCAGCTGGGCCAGGGTCTGAAGGAGCACGTGGACAAGACCAAAGCCCAGATGAGAGACGTCAATGCCAAACTGAAAGCCTTCAATGGCACAGTGGCCGACCTGGAGAAGAAGCAGCAGGAGCAAGACGAGGCTCTGAAGGCGAGAAGCAAAGAGGTGGAGGAGTGGGAGAGGCTCGCGGCAAAGCTGGCCGAGGAGGTGAAGGTAAATGTGGAGGAGGCAAAGAAGCAGAGCGAGGACCTCCACTCCAGGATGGACAGACTAGAGGAAAAGGTGGATGAGGTGCAAGTGGTGGACAGCAACAACAGTGATCACACAGGAGTCCCTTTTATCCAGGTGAGAGAAAGACACTATTCATCCATCATTTAAACCTTTAAATCGACTTCAACAGCTGATCTTACAGTATATTATTGAAACACCTTAATACCTCCATCCTAGAGGGAGAAGTTTGTACCTGTGGAAAACAACGATGCTGTGAAACTGACGTGTTATGTTTTCTTTCTGTTTCCAGAGGCTGGTGCTGGCTCAGAACAGACGCATCGACCAGCTGGTGGAGAAAATCAAGCAGCAACAAGACAAACTGGAGAAGCAGAGTCTGCACCTGCAAGCACTGCAGAGCAAGGTGAGCTATACGCAGTATTTCTGAGACAGGATGGTCTCTTGTTAAGGTTAAGTAAGTGTAAGTGATAGATTTTAGTTTCCTAACGCTGCTTTTCCCACCAGGTTGGACATAAGAGAGTAAAATCACACAGACGGAGGGACGAGGAGACGGCACTGAGGGGAGAGGCCGAGCACAGCAAAATCACATCAGGTAAGAAAACAAACTGTCCCCAAGAAAGTTTATAAGTGATGAAGAAGGGCAAAGATTAAGTGAACGATGGTTTTGAAAAGACTTTGACCAGCAGCTGCTGTGAGAGGTTCGACCTCTCGAGGGGCTGAAAAAGAAAAAAATTAACTGTTGAGTTAAAGGCTCACCTTCCACTTGCTGCAGATTTTCAACCATCACTCAGCAGCAAGTTACCTAATTTCTCACTCTTATTCTGGGCGTTGCTGCTTAAGTACTCAGGTATAGAAAGAAACCAGCACAGATCGCACATACAGAAGTATTTTGAGGTGAATGACATAAGAGCACACACTTCACCTTTGCACCTGAGTTTATAATAGTCGACTCACTGGCAGAGCAGCTCACATACGGTCCAAAGTTTAGGGGTAAAGCAGGTTTTAAAACACACCTACTGTACTGTATGTTCAGAGGACACACTAAGCTTTGCTCTTTGCACAATCTGAACTGAAGCAAAGGTAGTAAATCAAACCTGACCCCCGACTGTCCGAACAAAGACCTCAATCGTCTGATGAGTTTTTTTTATGTGTGTTTTCCAGGTTTGGCCAGAGACTGTCACGATCTGTTTGTGCAAGGGCAGCGAGACAGCGGGATCTACACGATCCAACCAGAGAGCTCCCAGCCCTTCAACGTCCTCTGTGAAATGACTTCAGGTGAGTCAGGTTTGAATTATAAAACAACTGTTACACTGCTGCAAAGCTGAGCAAGGAAAGAGTCTCAGCACTGGTGTTGGGTGTCAATAAACACCAGTAGGAAACAAACACTAAGAGCAGAAATGTGCAAATCTAAACAGCTCTTCCAATACAGCATCAATACAGTGAAACCTCAAAGTGTTTTAGCCTCTTAGCTCAACTGTTTCTCTCTCTCTGCTCTCTCTGCAGAAGGTGGATGGACCGTCATCCAGAAACGTCTCGACGGATCCCAGAACTTCAATCAGTTGTGGGAAAGCTATAAGAGAGGCTTCGGCAGCCTGAACGGTGAGTACAGCAAAAAACAGAAAGCTGGAAAACGTAATAAACATTAAATATCTTCATCACCTCAAACCACAGCAGCGAAAACTAATCTAAACATTTCTCATCCTTCAGGAGAGTTCTGGTTGGGCTTGGAGAACATCCACTCTCTCTCCAAACAAGGCCAGTACGTCCTGCAGGTGGAGCTCTCTGATTGGGCAGAAGAGCAGCAGCAGCAGCAGCCGGCTGCGGCTCGTTATCGATTCCAACTTGAGGGAGAGGAGCAGAAGTTTACTCTCCACCTGGAGGAGGAGTCTTCATCTGAGGTTCAGGAGAAAATAATGACGACCGGAGCCTCTGGTCTTCCTTTTTCCACGGCTGACAGAGACAACGACCTCGCTGCAGACGTCAACTGTGCTGAGCTGCTCTCAGGTATGTGAACAGAGAACTCTCTGCGTGGCTTCATACCAGGAAAGATGAGAATTAAACTTTAAATTTGTGGCTTTTATTTAAAGAAAAATGCTCTTTTGTTGCAGGTGGTTGGTGGTTCAGTGGTTGTGGTGAGTCTAACCTCAACGGCAGATATCCCAGAAGGCCGAGCGCGCTCAGACGACAGCAGAACAGAAGACAAGGGATGTTCTGGACATCCACAAAGGGACCAAACAGCTCGGTGAAGACGACTCTGCTGAAGATCGCACCCGCCACAATAAAGCAATAAGCAGCCTCAACAAGGACAAACAGCAGAGGAGCAAAGAAAACATTATTAACTTAAAATGTTAAAAGAAGATTATTGATCTCTCCTGATCAATCACTGCATCCTCAGATGTCTCTATGCTACGCCATACGAATACTCATTGTCTCAGTGGACTATTTCAGTCATATTGACAGTTTATTAACTTTATTCCCTTTATAAGGGTTTTAATTCTTAATCTTATTTTGTAAAAATTGTGTTTTGAACACGTCTACTTTAATAATGTATTATTTTCAACATTTATACACTTTTTTAAAAATATTTCATTTGTATGAAAATAAAGTTTTTAAAAAATGTTTGATAAATTCTGGCTCTTTGTTGATGCTTGAGAACGAACAGTGTAACTACACCCATACGGTCAATTAGCTACACACATAAATAAAACCATAAAAAGAAACATTTTACACGTTAAGATCATAAAATAACTGTTTCCTGGATGGCAGCTTATAATGAGGGCTCCTGTAAAGGGCTTAAAGCGCAGTAGATTTACACGGAGCTGGTTTAATTCAGTGGTTCCCAACGTTTCTACACCTTTTCTATCATTGAGTAATCTGACGACTCCTGAATAAGTGACATATTTTATGGATATTTCATATTATATTCAGTGCATAACAATAACAACACAGAACAACTGATAAACTGTACAATGAACACAAATACCGAACACAATAACTAACATAAGTTTGTGTAAAACACAGATTATTAGTTTTCCTGATATATTTAGGAACTTTTTTATACAATTCTGCTTTTAATTTAACAATCATACATACTTACCTAACAAATTAAGTGTTTTCTTCTCCCTGACTCCTTAAAATCAATAAGGCCTCGCAGCCCCCTGTGAGGAATTTATTTACTTTCAAGTCCAGTCTTTGCCTCAAACATGCGGCAGTCAAATTGCTATTCCTAAAATGTTATTAACCCCATTAGCATGTGAAATAATGTCGCAGTCTTCATCGCTGCTGTTAAGTAAATGAACATAAACCAGAACTGTTGGATGGCGTGTTCATATGGATGCAATGGGACAGATTTTAAGTTATTGGCTCTCTGTGGACACTTTTTCGTCTCACATACTTTGATTCTGTTTTAAGGTCTCCAGAGTTTGTTTGTTTGGCACTACTGCCCCCTGCTGGGGAAATGAAACACACTGCAGCTGTGAAACAACTCAGTCTCTCTCACAAACAAATGGTTCTTTTATTTATTTACTTATGTGGCAGGTTGGATTATAACATTACAGAAGAGGGTATTTAGTCTCACTTACAAATTATTTCTTCTTCTTTCTGCTGCTTTTGACCAGTGGTTCCCAAACAGTGTGCTGTGAAGTTATGAATTCATTTTTAATTTACTATATTAACACTTTATACACACATTGTTTCCATTAACTAATTTTTAATGAATTCTTAAAATATTTTGTGATATTTATTATCAGTTAGTAAATAAATAACAAAAAAAAAGTTTCACTTACAGCTTTATTGAGGTCATTCAATGGTGATTGTTAGGTGACTGAGGAGATATATTTGCATTTTACTTCTGAATCTGTTGTGATATGATTGATTAGTGTAACATTCAGGAGACCATATTGTCAGAAAGAGAAATATAATACGCATGGTTTTGTTTCCATTCGTCAATAATCACCTGAATATAGGTATTATTGTGTTTTTGTTACCTTAGAATGAGACGTTTATATCTAAAGACGTCGTGGTTCGCCTTCTGTGGAGGACGCCATGTCGAGCTGCAATGTTTCTACAGCAGCCGAGAAGGGACAGACTTCCCCGCTAGATGCAACTGAATCAAGGTTTAAATCTGTTTCATCTCCTCCTTTCCCCTAAACTCAAACATAAAAAGGCCCAAAACTGTTTATCTACCAAATGCCTGAACTTTTATTTCACAAAAAAAAAAAAAAAAAACAAAAAAATAATACATTTAATTTTTAAGACTTTGAAAAAGATTGTTCACTTCTGTTTATTTCTTCAATATCTGAGAGTACATTTAACCACGTACAGGTCATGAGAGCTCATCTTACAGATGGTCATCAGACACACATGTAACAAGGCATTTAACTGTTGTAGGTCCTCAGACGGATTCCCTGATATTTACTATACGAGCAGGCGCTCTTAAACTCTTGCAAGGCACCTCAGACTGCCAACAGTTGTCATACATCATCTTATAGATCAGTTTGTTGGCACCAAGGCAAATATGTAATATGTGCAAAAGTCCTCAGCAGCAGAAGAAAAAGAAGCACCCCAGAAAATTAAAGCAAGCGAGTGAAACAGCAACAGGTCGCTACATATTTCCACCATTTATGAATGCATAAGAATCCATAAAAATATTTTTTTTTAATACACGATAAAAATGTGGCATGTAATTTTTTTTTGTTTCCTGTAGATAGAAGTGTGGCACACCACATAAAAAGTAATCTATGACAGCACATGACAAAACAAAAAAACTACAGAGTACACAACGAAGGGGGGTTAAGTGCTTGCTTGAATGCTCTTAAAGAGCTTTACGTTCACTAATTTCACTCCAGTGTTTATTCACAGACACATAAACGATAACTTTTATCCGTTGGGTCCCAAAAAACCAAGTGTTCAATAAAAAAAAAAACAGGAAATGGCAAAAAAAGAGGGAGAGAAGAGAGAGAAATCTCCTGGGCAGCAGGTCCACTTATGTTCTTTTTTGCATTGTGCCAGCGATGGTGCAGCGAGCAGCATTTTAAAACATCATTGTCACACTGTGATTTGTTTTCAGCCCTGTTTGTGCTGGACGAACAGCGAAATCTGCTTGTTTCGGGGCTTAAAGCAATCCAGCAGATTTCCCTCTAATGTAAAATACAATGTAAAGACTACTAGACTTCGCTCAGTCTCGTTTATGGTGTTTATACTAAAATCTGAGTATCAACCTTGTAGTTGTTCACTGATGCTAAAACGCTTCCGCACCTTTAAGACTCTTGAGGTGGTTTCAGGTTTGGCATAGCTTGAATTTAACATATCGTGAAATCAAGCGAGAGAGAAAGGGATGGAGGTTTAAATAAATGGAGGAAGGAGGAAAGAGGAGGAGGAGGAGACGAGGAAAAGAGGGGAAGGAAGCGAGGAAGGGAAGATAAGTGTGTAGAAAAGGCTTATCAGAGGTTCTGCTGGAGGAAATGCAGCAGCGTAATCTCATAATGTTCTCCAGACTCTGGACATCGAATGCTGTGTCGCTCGTTGGGATAAACCTGGGGAAAAAAAGCCCCCAAAAAACATGTTTATTCATCATTTCACATTTTACATCCCCTTAAACCTTTAAGTCAAATGTTACTATTTGCATTTGTGGTTGGTAAAGACAATTATTCTCTCAATTAAGTTTGTAGATTTACTTTTCTTGATCAAAATATTGGACAAACTGTCTTGGTATAGTTCATTAACTAACAAAATAGACAGTTTTCTTTTATTTTATACTTATTTTATTAAAAATGTGCTCTATAATAAACACTGATGGATGCACGGTGATGTCCTTCTTTATACTACTGTTACTGGAGGTTTGACCTCTTCTAACTTCACCCATCCATCCTCTGTTTCACGTCTTTATCACACATTAAACTCTGTGTATGTGAGGAAATCCTCCTACCTGCAGGCTGTACGGCTTCCCTGCCCGGATGAGTTGAGACACCAGGAAGTTAGTGTGGAAAAAGTGCACATTTTCATCTAGAAACCCGTGAAGGATCAGCAACCTGTTGGGCCTGAATTTAACAGAAAGACAGAATCTCTTAGCAGTAGTAAATTAATGGGTATCATTCGTTCTTCTCATATTTAATATAGAATCTAAGATGTGTAAATTAAAACACAATTTGTTATTTAATTATTAATTCATGAATCAAACACACACTTCTGTTTTTCTGACTTTTCGATGAAATAAAAAAAACAGCCAGTGACTGAAGCTTATTTTGATATTTAAATGTGTCTGATTTGTGAGATCAGAAGATTGCTGTATTAAAAAGTATCAATATGTTTAGAAAATAAAAGCTCACAGTCTAACTTCAGAGAGTCCAGTTTTTAAGATTTCTTCAGTATTAAAGTCATTCAGTGATAGTTGTCAGTACACAACAAAAAAATAACTTAATTGTTAATACAGAAAACTTCATTTTCTAAATTTTCATGTTTAATTCACTGTATCCATGGCAACATTATACCTCCCTGTTTGTTGTTTATCTGTTCACACAAGTGAGGACTTTTAACGAGAATTTTTTCAAAATACAAACAAAAAACAACCTTATACTGATGTTTTAGTTTATATTCATTACATTAAAATTAGGTTGAACAATCACCCAAGCTTATATTTGCTTTCATTTCCTATTTTTATTCCTTATTTAAGCATAAAATCGATTCGATAAGATCGAAAATTGTGTTGGATTCATAAATGAATAACAAAATAACTCAGATTTTGGATTCCATATTCAATATGAAACGAATGAATGATACACGTATTTAAATGTAACCGATACTAACAGGAAAAAACTGACCAGAATCAAAATTGTACACTAGAGAGGTAGATAACACAAGGTAAAGTACAGTATAATGAGGTAAATATGAAGTAATTAGCGGCCTTTTGTCTCACAGTTGTCTGATGCACATAGCAACAGAATGGTAACACATTGTGAGCATAAATACTACACAAACAAAAACAAGCGCTCTCACTCATTGGGGAGTTTGTCGACATGCAGGGCGACAGAACAAGCCTCGTATCCTTTCTGGTTTTTGTCAGGTGTGTCCAAATATCGCTCTGTGTATCCGGTGTCATAGGCCATCCACAACGTCACTGGAGCTCCTGCTATGCCAACCTGCCAGCCAATAAAACAGAAGCATTTTGAATTTTCTATTCTATTCGGAAATATCACGAGATCAATGAAGCCGTTTTAGAATAACAGTAAAACAGCAGAGATCACTTAAGTTGAAATGAGGTAGAAACGGTAACTAAAGTAACTATTCCAGCTCCAGTTCAGCACAATAAGAGAGTAAACGTTAGTGGTTTTGACCTTGAAGATGTCGGGTTTGTGGATGAGTCCCATGAGAGACAGGAAGCCTCCGTATGACCAGCCGTGGATGGCGACGCGACTCAGGTCCACAAACTTGTACTTGTCAGCTATGTAGTGCAAACCCTCCACCTGGTCTTCAATCTCCACCTGACCCTGATCGGAGGAGAACAGAGAGGTAAACTCAGCTGGCATCAACACTCGTTCACTACCAATTTACATACAGTTAATTATCCACTATAACAAAAGGCTGCCGAAGTGAAATACATACAGTAACAAAACCATAAAACACCACATTTCAGTGTCAACAAACACTCTACAGGAGTCTGTTTGTATATTTCATCATCAGTTCCTGAAGCTGACAGATTATCTACGTTATAATTTACCATTTTGTCCTTCACAGCTCCTTCAAACTTGAGTCCCCGCTGACAGGAGCCCCGCCCATCGATCACCAATACAACGTAGCCCAGAGACGCCAGCGTGCTCAGCCGCAGGTACTTCACTCCTTTATAAGAGTTATTCACTAACTGGACCTGGAAGGAAGAAAAATGTGTTTACAAGAAATGTAATTTGGCCAAAAGATACTTTAACTAGTAAGTTTGAACTATTTCACTTTGACATCAACTCAGTCACAAGTTTGAATCCTTTCGAACTGTCCACAAGCAAAATCCATGTCCTAGTTTTTCTTACGCTACAACATTCAAAAGTTCAGATCACCAAAATGTCCTCGTCTCAATACCAAATCCATATTTTCTACTCATCATTCAGTTGATAACCTTTGCTCAACAGCTTGACTCATGACATCACAGCGATCAAGCGAGAATCTTGCCGGGCTTCAAGCTATGAGCTGGTGTCCAACCACAGTGGTTTGGACCAATCAGCGTTCTTTGAGGAACTACTGGCAGCTATAGCGTGAGCTACGGGCGTGGTAACACTAGGTGTGCATGAGAAGTGACCATGCCGGCTGCTAAGGAGGTTAGCGTAGATGATGTGGCATCAGTTATATCAGACCTGGACAGTAAAGAACAGAACTCAAGGCTTTTCTCTTCTCCCGACTTCTGCGACTACGTTATATGGCTCATTGATCTGACTGGTTGAAATTCACCTGTGGTTCTTTGTACCCATCCGACGTTTTCAGGTTATTCAGCTGACAAGACAAATTCGTTGTTGTTTTGGCTTTTACAGTTTACATGACATGAATCTAATGTAACAGTTGAAGAGATCCAACCTGCGGACCGCCGTAGACAAAGATAACGGTGGGATGCTTCCTGCCGGGGACCAGGTTGTGTGGTTTGTACAACATGCCGTACAGCTCGAAGCCCGACTTCCCTGTGAAACTAAAGATCTCTGGAGGAGTGCAGTCAGATGGGAAACCTGGGAAATAAACAACAGATATAAAATGATGATATGTAATTTATGCCCCTTTTTAAGATACGAGTTTCATCTTAAAACAGGTGATAAAACAATACAATCTGTTATAAACAGTTAAAAGTTTGTTTTACCAGAAGACTCCATCATGCTCGCCCAGAACTGAGGCTCTTTGTGCAGCGGGTCGCTGTCTGAGCCAATCAGCTTGTAGATGTGTACACACGGTGCCGCAGTCAAGCTGCTGTAGTGGCTGATAAACATGTCAAAGGTCTATATAGAAAACATAAAAGGCAGAGTTAAACAGTGTCCCCGACTATTCACATTTCTGCTGAAATCTGTGGAGACAAAACAAAGACATCTTAACCTCCTAATGCTGGAACACAAACCGCCTCGTTCTGTTTTTTAATTAAAGTTACATTCATGGGGTTTTGAAAGCTGATGCAGGCGGTGGTAATGAATATCATATAATTGTGTCAGAAGCTGAAGAAACACCATAGGAAGACTCACAACACACTTTATTTTATGTGTGTTTCAGGTTTTTCAGACTGTTTTATAGCTCAAACAGAAGCGTCCATCGTACCAGAGGAGAGTGACACTGACCCAAATAAAAGACAAATGTTGTCCTGATAATCTGTTCAATCTTTAAAAACGTACGTCAATTACAAGTTTAAGCTGCATAATTAGTTTATCTAAATCCTCTAGTTCAAATCAAGTACAATTAACTTTATTTTAAAGAAAATTCATCTTCTAGAAAGTGACGTACAATTAACATCACTGTACATTGTATTTATCAACCACAACCACAAATTACATCAAGTTGATGAAAAGTTGAGGAAAACTTCCCAATAAACTACAATAGCTTTGGTGTGTGTGAGAGAGAGCGGTAGAATACCTGGCTCACAGAGCAGCTGTGGGAGAAACCGGGTTTTGTGAGTCGAACGATTTCACCCGGTGACTCGTAGCTCACGACGTAGAGGTGATGCTCCAGAGGAGAGTCTTTGGTTCCCTGGAAGTAAACCAGCTTTGCTGCCTCGTCCACCCAAATCTGAGGACTGGACGAACGCTGTGCAAACACCACAGAGCAAGAAAAATGTAGGTTTTGTTAAAAATACAAATTATAAAAAGAATCTGCTTCAGTTAAAATACATAACCGTCTTATTCCTTTAATTTATTCTTACTGTTTGTTTTCTGGTGCTTTTATTTTTTAAGCTTTTTAAAAATGTTTAATTTTAATAAAAATATTAAATTATTATTATTATTATTATTATTATTATTATTATTATTATTATAAAGCCTGGATTATACATATCATACATAACATTTAAAATTCAAATGTTATTTAAATTTATTGTTGAGTATATTTTACACTTATTTTTCTTATATGGTATAACACGTTTTTACAACTCAGTGTTCTGGACACAGAAAGCTTTACCTTTGCTCCGTGATTGGCCAGCACCTCCCACTCCCCACTGGTTATTGTCACCTCCTCTTTGACTGGACACTTAAAATCGTCTGGTGAGAGAGGAGAGGAGTGAATTAACTCAAAGATCTACTGACTTGTTGACAATGCAGGGAACCAACATTTTCCCCTTTCCTCCCCCCAAAAGAGTCTTATATCTGTATACGTATGTATAGTAACACCTTCTCTGAGGATATTTTTGGGTACATGATGCCTGTGCTTGCTGATCGTGTTACCTTCAGAGTGCGTGTAGCCTTTGGCCCAGTTGTAGCTGCCCCGCTGTAACTCTGAGGTAATCTTATACAGGTGGCAGAAACCTGTTTTTGATTCATTTACAGTTATGAAGGTGATCTCATCATCACTGGTTTGGATGAATGGATGGAAGATGTCATGGACCTGAGAGGGAAATAAATGATCAAGATTTTAAACATCAACTCATCTCATCAGCGTAAATCATAAAGCTGAAAACAGAAAGATGTGGTGTTTGTTCCTCACATTGATCCAGATGTCGCAGGTCTCCTGGTAGATGATGAAGGGCTGGACGGCCTCTCCGAGGGCCTCCAGGCTCTCCTGCCTGCCTGCCTCGTCCTGGTTTGCAGGGATGAAGAGCGCCGGAGGCAGTAGGACCAACTGGAGGTGCTGCTGCCGTCGGTCCATCATGACCGCCCACGCACTGACACACACAGAGAGTGACGGGCGTGAGCATGTGCAGTATACCGACTCCATGTTACTTAATTCTGGAGCTCGCCAATGTTTTAAAAAGGTGCTTTTAAAATCTACCTTCTAGAGGGGAAACTTACTATCTGCCGTCTTTTGTCCATCCGGCTCTGGTGATATATTCGGCACCAGGAAACAGACTGGTGAAGGGAACCGGCAACACCTTTTCCTGTGTGCTGACGATCTGAGGGAGAAACACCAAGTCAACGTTTGAACAACTCTCTGAAGGACTTTCTGGTATCAAGTTTTACGGCACTGAACAAGCACTCACTTTGCCGAGATTGTCCGTCCTGATTTCTGCTATTTTGAGAGTGATATCAGGATTCTTGCTGCCTGGATACAAAAAAAACTGAGTTACGTACCAAAATATAAACAAACATGAACTCTTTCTGTCTGGATAAGCACTGTGAGCCATTATAAGAGTTATGGTCTACTGACTAAGCTACCCAACAAACATTTAACTATTCAAAAAGGATCCCTGTGGAGTTTTTGACCTCTTGTAGAACTTTGGAGCAGTTTTATTTTATCTTGTTTGTTTGCAACAATGCAGATGTAAAAGGAAAGGAAATGCATTCAACACCTTTTGTTAGGCCTTAAAATATACACACAGAGGGGTGTGAGGAACACTGAATGTAAATAAACTTTTGTTTGGTTACAGGAAACTCCACAGGGCAGCTTTAAATAAACGTGCCTGTTAAAAAATAATTTTTATCACATAAACAAAATAAAAGATAGAAAACAAAAAAGGCATCACTTCAATAGTGTAAATCAAAAGCTTTTTTAGTGTGTGTGTGTGTGTGTGTGTGTGTGTGTGTGTGTGTGTGTTTGTACCTGCGCGTGGGTATCTGTAGACATCGGTCTTACGCTCCTCTAAAGCCGGAGATGGAACGTGGATGATCTCGACCTCGGACTCGTCTACCTCCTCGTACAGAATCTGAAGAGTTTTACCGCCATCTGATTCTAAAGAGAGAGCGAGAGCAGATAAAACTATTAAAGCTGGTTTTGTTTACAGGAGAAAAACTTCTCTCAGGAACAAACTACACGTATTGTCTTTAAGTAATGTCTAAATACATTTTTGCTATTTATGCATCTAAAAATAATGAATCTTCATTTTAAAACTATTAATATTATGATTATGATGACAACTATAAGCTAAATATCTCTCTTACTCACCTTCACGAGCAGCAGGTGACCACCAGTATCCGGTGAAGCGGTCAAACTCTTCCTGTGTGACAAAAGTGGCGATACCGGCAGATTTGGTGTCCTCCTTTGGGTTATTAATACCTAAAATTATTGAGGAGAAAAATAAAAAACACTGTGGAAAAACATTCTCCAGGCACCAGGTAAGAACATCTGACCATCTCCATCCTGACCTTTATGGCAGAATGTCAGCCTCCTCTCTTCACCCGTCTCAATGCTGGTCACCCAAATGTCATTGTTGTTGATGAAACCGATGAAGTTGGGGTCCCCGGAGCAGATCTTGGGGTCCATGCGTGTGCCTGAACTCTGGCTCTTAATCTCAACAGGCTGCATAGGAGAAGTCTGCACAAACACACAGAAGAGAGGACGGAGGACATCCGAGGTCACAGCTGCTGCATACGGTCATAAACAATAAGTGAAGACTGGTATTTGGTGTTTAATACACTGCAGCTGTCCATCTCTGAATGTGAGGATTTAGAATTTTTCAAATAAACTAAAAAGGATCAAGTTTAGCTCTGTGAGTTGAGGAAATTCTTCTACTTCTTACACTAAATAAAAATTTTAAAATATATGAAAAATGCTTTAAAACAAAGCTGGAAACAGGACAATCTTTCTTGGGAAAAAAAAGTTGGATATACATTTTCACAGGATAGCAACAATCTCTTACAATGTCAATGAAGATCTTTTATTTTTGGTTATTAAAGAATTGTGACTGGAGCTGAAAACACCGAGTCAATTAGAAAACAGAAAATTTTGCAGCAACAATTTTAATCTATTTATCAAATGTATAAGTACATTTTAAAGCAAACAAATCTTAAAATGTACTGGTTCCAGCTTAAATAATGTCTTCTATGACGGTTGGTTGGACAGAAAAAGAAACATCTGAAGATGTTTCTCTGGATCTGGAAAATGATGTTAATGTATTTTGACTTTTTCTGACATTTCATGGAAAGAAACAATTAATCAATCAATCAATCAATCAAGAAAATAATCATCATATTTTTAATAAATTAAAATAATTGTGAACATTAAACAAGATATGTTCTGATTTTACAGTTAAAAAGTAAAAATTTCTGATGGACAAACTGTGCAATTATTTTTAAAATAGTATCTTTGGTATTTCTTTCTTATCGTCTACGACAATACTACCTGTGATAAGTTAATATTGTCCGATAATTCAATCAGCATTGCTCTCTTCTGTAGCTGCTATCCTCTGCAGAGTCGAGGCGGTCTGGACATAAGTTCATGATACACTGGCCAAGAAACAGAGAGCAGCCAAGTTCAAATGTATCTAATCATATTTTTACTGGAGAACTCAATAGAGGCTGAAAAGTGGGTTTAAAAAGCCAGAAATCTTCCCCTCTGACCACGTACTTAAGGCACTGGCAACCATATCACTGACAGTCTTACTTAACTGAACTTTAACTCACAATGAAGCTGTTGTTTCCACCATCACGGCAGTAGTACAGAGTGCTGTTGGCCTGGAACAGAATGAGACCACTGGGACGGTGGTAATCATAGGAGGTTATGCCAGACACCCCCAAACGTTTCCTCTCTCGCAGCAGTTCCTCCTCCCGCGAGAAGCCCCCGTGGCGAGGGCTGGCCTGAGGTCAGGGGTGACAGGAGGACACACAACGTGATAATGCTGGCCGAGTGAAGTCATAGTCAAAGAGAGTTTGTTCAGGGCATGGAGGGAAAAAAAACAAACGGTAAGAAGACATGACCATACTTAATTAAAGTGAGAGAATCGCCATGAACCGATAAACCCAGTTTGAAAACCACTGAAATAAACAGAAGATCTTCAAATTCTTTTGTTTATGAAATCAATACAACCACACTGAACATCTACCCCATGGGCTGTTTTATTTTATTGTAGCCCAAGTGGTCCAGATTATTTTGCCTTGAGGAGGTTTACAACAGTAGTTTGATGAAAAGAATGCGTCACAATCATCCTATAAAAAATTAACAGGGTTCCACTATTTAAGAAATTATTTTCCAGGGTTTTTTCTTGACATTACTGGACAGCACTGGCTCCTAAACAGTCTTATAATTCACCAGCAGGCCTTTTACTGACTCCTTTCTTAATGATGCAGGGTTCATGATGAAGTGTCTCAGGTTCATTGCAGGTAGGTGATCAGTGTTTATGGGCGTATTTGGCTGTTCTCACCATCGCAAGAGTGTTTGCTAAATATACAATTAACATAGCTGTGGATGTATTTAACAACCACAACAACATTCGATCATTAAGTTGGATGCATGTAGGTGTTTCATATACAACATCTCCAATGGGCTTCTCTGTGAATTCTGCTCGAGACAAAAATAAACCAGGCACTTAAAAGATCGCTGTACGTCAGTTTAACTTCTCATCTTGTGTGAACAGTTAAAAAAAAAAAAAAAACGATGGACATGTGAGCCAAAATGGAAAGGGAACTGTGCAGTTTATCCTACCAACAGTTGAGTTTCAAACTAATTATGCACCCAGGTTTATATAGGTGATCTAGGCGAGGAGCTAAAATACCGTACTATGAATATTTTCCATGACAACATAAAATATTTCCAGGATTTTTGGTCATTTTAGTCAAATTCTAGGTGTTTTCATGACTGGAAAAGTAGTCTCTGAATTTCCAGGTGATTCCCTGATTAAATTAAAAAGGATCAATGACATTAAAATTCCAGAGAGTGAAGGAAGAGGACTAAAGATCCTCCTCACCTTAAAGTGATCCAGCAGCTGTTTCCATGACAAAACCAACAGAGCATCTTTGCGGACCTTCTTGGGAATGTCTGAGTAGAGTAATGCATTGTCCCTGCTGGCGTAAGGCATTCCTGTAACAACAGAGAGCACAGATCAAGTCAAGCAACCCGGTCCTGAGATTTCCTGAGAAACCTGATTACTGCTACAGTGCATTTAAAACTGGTTCTGCTTCTCTTCTTCCTGTATGATGGTTGAACGCTGGTGCAAAACGGCAGCTTTAGAACAAAAACTACCTTTTGATCCTGACAACAAATCTTAACACAGATGTTTTAGTATGCAGGAAACATTTATCAAATACCACAGTACTCTAACTGTGCAGTCCACAGGAAGAAAACTACGACTATGAAACATTTCTCAGCAGCCAAAGTGAGAAATGGCAACAAAGAACGGCAGAAATTCTCTGCACTGCAGCTGCTACTGAACAAAAAAAAACGAAAGCGGGGCAAAAAAAAAAACCTGTTCCTAGTTGAGTTTCATGTTTCCTGCAGCAGACTTTGGAGATCTAGTGAGCCTGAAAACAGTTGCAGGCTGGTACCTCACCAGTCTTATACACAGATTACTCACAGAAGCATGTTACCTTTCAAAGTGACCGAAAGGAATCTGCAGGCCAACAGTGACTGTTAAAAGCCCCCTACTGAAGCTGGACTGCCTGAAAATGAACAAACTACTGAACAACCCTGTCGAGACCCAGCTCTCAGCTCACCAAGGTAGTAGATGCGGTGGGAGTGCGGACTGGCCTCGTCCTTCTGGATGAACTGGAAGTCGTGTGGCGCCTTGCTGATAACCATGCCTGTGTTCTTGCGGCTGTTGTGGATGATCTTCCGCAGGCCGTCCCATGTGTGCTTCTCCACGTGGAACTGGGTGGGATTCACATCCTCCATCTCCACCACCTCAGTGCTGTCCGAGAGCTCGTCCACCCCCATCATGCCTGCCAGTGCCTCTGTGACGCTGAGGACAGACACTGAAAGATCAGCTCAGACACACGATGGGAACTACTGTAGCTATTGTGTCAAACAGGGTCTGTGTCGGTCTGTCGGTCGATCGGTCAACCATTGTGGTCCAGACTAAAATATCTCAACAACTACTGGATGGACTTTGGTAATTGCTTAACTCATTTCCATCAGCCTCAGCTGTATGTTGTGCTAATTAGCAGGGTTGTGAACATTGTAATAATTCCCTTCTGGGCTGCTACTCATCAGTATGTACGCGTTAACTTTAGCATTTAGCTCAAAGCAACACTGTGCTTACATTACAATAATAAAAGCTAAATGGTAAATGGACTGTTTTGTAAAGTGCCTTTCTAGTCTTCTGACCACTCAAAGCGCTTTTACATTACATACTACGTTCGCCCTTTCACACACATTCACACAGTGACGGCAGAGCCCATCAAACAGAAAGTAACTCGTTCATTCACATTCACACACCGATGACGCAGCATCGGGAGCAATTTGGGGTTCAGTATCTTGCTCAAGGACACTTCGACATGCAGCAGGGAGGAGCCGGGGATCGAACCACACAACCTTCCGATTAGTGGACGACTCGCTCTACCACTGAGCCGCCCACAAATAAAAACAATTTAATATTCATTAAGCACTTTTCAAACCTGTCACAAAGTGCTTTACATGGAAAAAGATAAAACTATTCGACACAATACAGTTTAAAGAAAATCAGGCCACTGAAAGCAAATAACGTAAAAGTACAGATTTTCAGAAGTGACACTGATTCTTCAAGCCTCAGATTTTAGGTTATTTATTTACATTATTTAATACATTTCCTAATTTTTATGTATTTTCTAACATAAACAATATATTTTGGCAGCAAAAACTACAAAAAAAAACTTTGCTTTGACCCAAATTCTTAAAAAAAAACCAAACAAATATGGTTCAGACAGCTGTGAGGGTGAAGACACCATCCCATACCTTTTCTGGCCGTCTCCTGTTTTATCTTCAATTTTCAGCCTCTTTACTTTGTGCATTAACCGTTCAACGACCCTGGACCAGACCTGACACCCTGCGGGGGAAAACCAGGCAAACACATGAGACCTGAAGACGTTTGTGTCAAGATCCAAATCGTTTTACATGGCAGCACCTGATCTAACTGACAATCAAATCATTTAAACCAGATCTGTGTAGATCAGGCCCTAAGCTAAGCTCACATGGTATCAAAAGTGAAACGGTTACTAAGGTGACGGCCCCATTCAGGGCAGACATCTCTGTGCTGCTTCATCGAGGAGCTCTTCGGCCGACAAACCGCCACACTTCCAGCTGTGTGTTCCTGATATGGAGTCTCACTGAGAGTGACTCAGCCGCACGGCGCTGACGCTTCAACGTCTGTCTCATAACTGTGGCAAATGTTACACAGTCACTCCACATTTTATTGGAGGCTGTTCTGTCTCTTGGGGCCTAAATGAAGTGCAAATTCTACAGAAGTTAATTCCCAGAAAACACTGCGGCAGCTTCCTTCGTGTAAAATTTCCAAGTAGAGTGAATCATGACGCAGGAAAACAGAAAAGAGTCCAAGTCTGGAAGTTAACTTCCCCGTTTACAACCACCTTTGACCTCGATCTTCGGTCATGTGACCTCCGTCCACTGATGAAGGCTGTGAGATGATTTTAAAAGCTCCAGAAAAATCTATAAAAAGGAGAACTTGAGTTTTGAGTTTTAAATGGCTAAAACATCTGTTTGCCCCAGATTTTTACTGAATATAAAATCTATATATTTCTAAACTGTAACTGCAGTGAAATAACACGATTCCTCGGTCTGTCCATCCTGATGTCCTTTATTTTATTCTACTGTTTTGTCTCTTTTACTTTCTTTACGATATAAACAGTCTTATAAATTATGATTTAATGTGTTTAAAAGCTGTATTATAATCACTTTGGACTGACATTATGTTCACATACATAAACCCACACACGCCTGTCTTGATTTAAAATGAACATTTACTCTGGCTCTACGTAGTTACGACCATCTAGATGCTCACAGTTATTTTTTACATTTAATAGACTAAATGATGGCATTATATATCGACCATCGACAGCCCTGCTCTCTAAATATCAGGCACCGATAAACTAATATCGGTCGACCACCAAGTGAGATGCAGCAATAATTATTCTCAAATATTATATTATATTATATACATTGTGTGTAAAAATATATATATAAATAACTCAACTGGAAACAGTCTGTGCCCCACAGCTGCAGTTCTGTTCACTTTACATAAACTTTGCTGGTTTTAATTGGTTATTTTTTAACAGATTTTTGGATATTAAATCATGAACGCCTCAAATATGAAACCTCATATAAATAAGAGAAAACCTCATTTTCTACACTACCAAAAAAAATTTTAATAAATACAATATATACAAACAAAAAGGGGGGGGGCCCTTTTTGTTTGTATATATTGTATTTATTAAATTTTTTTTTTGCCAATGTTACAGAAAACAAATAGTTTGTTTCCTTTTTTACACATCAGCTCATAAAGCTAAAAATAAAAACAAAAAGGTCCACAAACAACAATAATGAAATATTAGTTTAAAGCCCCACAATAATTAATTATAATGAATAATAATGAATTATTATTAGTTTAAAGCCCCAATAATAATAAACAATAATGAATTATAACTCATAATAATGAATTATTAGTAGTTTAAAGCCCCAATAATAATAAACAATAATGAATTATAACTCATAATAATGAATTATTATTAGTTTAAAGCCCCAATAATAATAAACAATAATAAACAATAATGAATTATAACTCATTATAATGAGTTATTAGTTTAAAGCCTCAATAATAATGAACAATAATGAACAATATTGAACAATAACTCATTATAATGAGTTATTAGTTTAAAGCCTCAATAATATTGAACAATAACTCATTATAATGAGTTATTAGTTTAAAGCCTCAATAATAATAAACAATAATAAACTAATAACTCATTATAATGAGTTATTAGTTTAAAGCCTCTCTCTGTGTTCACTGCAGGTTTCTTGGAGCTAGCTCGTTAGCCGCCCATCAGACAGGAACTAGCGACTTGTTTCTGCCCACAAAAACACATTAAAACTAAATAAATAAAAACAACACTCGTCGATTGTTAGCTCACACCTTTCTGTCCAAAGACCCTGAACGCGTTTCTTCCTTGTGCCGCAGTAACGTGGCGGTGCGGGGTCGGAATTAAATGACAGAAGTCAGGTAGTTTCCAGAGAGCAGGTAGCTTAATGCTAATATGCTAACAACGCGGAAGTAGCCGGGAGGGATCGAAGATTACAACCTGTAACCCGGATGTGAACCGAACTTATTTTATTTATTTTATTTTATTTTTGTCGCTTTTTAACAGCAGGAATAATGACCCTGCTGTTCTATGGAATAATAATAATATTAATAATAATAATAATAATAAATTCATAAATCTGTTTTTTAATTTATTGATCTGCGTACTGGTGGGATTTCACTTTATTTAAACCTTTAGTTTAATCTCAGATTTAAAAAAAAAAAAAGCACCAGTGACTCCTCTCTTTGCTTTAAGGCTGCAGCAGGTGATTACTTTCATTATCGATCATTTTCTCTATGGATCAATCAATCAATCGTTTGGTCTTGAGATATGAAACAAACAGTGGAAACGTGTCCACCGCTGTCTTTGTGAGCCCACTGTGATGTTTACAAAGGTCTCGTTTTGTCGGATCAACAGTCCAGAACTCAAAGATATTTAATTTACAATATTAAAACAGAGAAAGGCAAATCTTCACATTGTAGATGCTGGAACCATCGATTTTTTTTTTTGGCATTTTTGCTCAGAAAATTACCGAAACAATTCATCAAAAAGAATATGCCAATTAACTTTCTATCAATCTAATCATGGATTAATCAACTAATTGCTCTATTAATCCATAAGCAGCTCTACTATGCGGCTTTTTCCGCCAAAACACCAAAAGCAAATACCAAATACAAACATCTGGGACAAGCACTGTATCCTTAAAACATTTATTTTTGTAATAATTTGTCCTTTTTTTTTCTTTTTGCGTAAGTGCAAAAAATGCACCCAAAAGAGCCACCTGAGGGAAGTCTACATCTTTAAATAAAAAAACAAGCAAAGTGTACATTTATAGTACAAAATTCTCTTTTTAAAAAATTGCACAGTTTGTGTATAATATATATTCATAATCTCCATTTTAAACAAACTTTAAAGGCTCAGAAAGTAAACAAAATTCACCAAATGAAAAATAAAAACATTTTTTTCCCTAGAATTTAAAGCTGAGGAAACTTGAGACCCTGTTTTCATTTGTGTCCACCATAAATATACATATTTATATCCAAGTCTCTTTACATATAGTCTCTGTGCTAGTGTTTGACCAGACAATCAAAATTATTGCAAAGTAGTTTAGTTCTACTATAAAACATGGGGTGGAGGGGTGGGGGATAAAAGCTTCTTTCGGCTGAATGTTCCTTAAGTTATGCAAAATAAAAAACAACAACAAAAAAAAAAAAACCCTGGGTTTCTTTACACCCCATTTGAATTTACTGGAATCCCTGCTTTCACAAAGGTTTCTGTTTCACAAACTGTGTGCATTCAACATTCCCATAGAACAATCCAGAACTCCAGTTTTGCTTTTTAGCGAGAACACACATTTTCCCTGACTTCTTTTTTTTGTTTGTTTTTGTTTTTTTGTTTTTTGAACTTTACACAGCAGCCCTGCCCAGAGGTGGCGGTCAGCGTCGATACGGGTGGAAGCCCTGTACGTTGTGGTTCTGCCCTCTGCCGAATGCACTGGCGGCAGGCTGGGGGGCGGCGGTGGGCTGTGCTGTCGGGGCCCCGTACGAGGCCGTCGGCTGGCTGGGGTCTGCGAAGCTGTGGCCGAAGGCTGTCAGGTCCTGCCCGTACCCTGAGGAGGACGACAGACAGCACAGAGACAGGAGGATTTTAATGCCTTTAATGGGTCCCCAGGCGGTGTTCAGGGAGAAACCTTACTGCTTTAAAAGTAAAAGTGTTTCCACAATTTTAATGTTGAGGAAAAATCCACCCTTTACCCTTCACACAGACTTTATACTCGTCTTGTTATTTTCCTTTTTGGTGAACAACTGTTCTGTTAAACTACTGCAGGAAGTATTGGTACGTCACATCAAAATTATTATTGTATTATTATTATCCAATTTTACCATTTTGTCCACTGCATCTACTTTATAAACAGCCCATGATTTTCTTCCTGATAACCAGTTGATACGTTTAACAGACTTATAGGTTTTTACTTTCTGTAATTAAACAGATAGTTTTATATATAATCTTTTTATTGTTTGTTTGTCTGGAAAGAAAAGTAAAGTAAAAGTAAAGTAAATCAACCAAGAAATGAAATGTGCATTTCCTAATAGCGTGTTTTAAAAGTTTAAAGGTTCATGGTGGATTTTTCCTCTAGATTCAAACACTGTGTTCCTTCAATGAGCCATTTAGTGTTGAAAATTATTGCGTAACAATGTTAAAATGTATCGAGACCAAAAACGACAATTTCAGGTGAATTTAATAATAATTTAAAATGGGCTTCATTGAGGAAAACAATCTCTAGATTCTCTTGATCAGTGCAACACGCACAATGTTCCTCTATTCAGCCACTGGGTGGCACCATCTCCCTGCAAACAGACACAGGAACCAAAGTGACACCCAGGGATGGAAACATATCTGCCCGAAAAAATGGCTGCTGCTGCCCAAAATCCAGCAGCCACTGACCATGAACTGAGTGGTTTGGTACCAAATAGCTGGTAGAATAAGAAAACCAGTTGCAGCCAAATCTTCCCAGCATCTTGCTGGTAAACATCCAGTTAGCACTGATTTTTTGAAAATGTCACGAATAAATAACTGGAGTGGGGAACGTTATATAAATAAAATGGAAAGACGAGAGATAGAAAGACAGAAAGAAAGAAAAAAAAAGGGTGAAAAGTTAGAAAATACAACACATTTCTTTTGGGGTTCTCAAAGTGCTCCATGAACGGAACAAAAATAAGTCTGAAGAACAGGGAGCGGCCCCAACAGGACCGCCCAGCAGAAGAATCTGAGAGAAATTGAGAATTTACTGGCATCGTGTCCTTCTTTAAATCTTCTTTCCTTTCTCACCCCTTTAGCTATAATGTGGAGACAATACATGGGGAAAAAAACAACGGGTGAATGGACTGCTGATGCATAGAGACAACTGAACCATGAACACATTTTCTGACAATTAGATCATCCTTTTTATAATCAGCAAAGCAATGCGGACAGAGAGTGGACGGGAAAAAAAAAAGGAGGACATGGTTAGCCTTGGTATAGTAAAGCTACAGCCGCTGAGGGAGATGACATGCTTAGAAGCTCCAGATGTCAAATTTAAATGTAAATTTCATTCAAATCCACGCGGCTGTGTGAAAGTCAACGGCTGTCTTTTACCATATAAGGATACACACAGTAATTTGTATGTACATGCAAAATGTACATGCAAAATACGAAACACAAAGCAAAAAGAAAAGAGGAAAAGAACCAGGTTGCAGCTCTATAAACACTACAGTACTGAACAAATGCTACTTTTTGTGGTTGGAGAAGACAATGCTGGCACCTACCTGCACTATATCCTCCCTGCTCATCCTGACCATAACTGTGAGAAGGACGCGTTGGTCCGTAGGCAGAGGGGTCCTGAGGGTAGTTACCCAAGCCTATCAGGGAGATGAGGAGACCAGGTTGACTGAACCCAGATACTGCTGGCCGACTACTTTACATAGTTTCCCCCCTTACTGAGCTAATATAGCTGCACATATACACTCATTTACTGCGTCTGCACTATGCTCGGAGAGGCATCACTGCTCAGCTTCATCTGGAAGTCAAAACAAAATGGAGTGAGAGTGTGTGAGCTATCCGCTAGCACACCTGACTTTTTTTTAAAAATCATGCCAGCCTGGTCTCGTGATATTTTGTGAAATGTGCATGATATGCTACGATGCAAGTCACGTGAGGAAGAGGTTTTCCTACCAAGAACATATTATGAGAAGGAAGCAACCGAAAAACAGGAACTAGAACAACCACACCAGTGGTTTTGCATGTTTCATTCATAAATTTGGCTCGTACATACGTCCAAACATTTTCCAAAAGGCCATTCAGTTTCTACTCATCTCTTCTCAATGTAGTTTCTACATTGATTTCCTGTCTTCCAAGTCGCTATTTGGTCTCCATTAATTTCAGCATGATGTGACATTGAACTTGAAAACCACTTGATATTATCTTCACGTCACATCAGGTTATTGTTTCGTGTACTCCAGATGTAAGTGCTGATTATTTGAAACTTTAGGTTCACAGCCCCAGTTCTTGTGCTGAGAGAACTCTCTTTGCTCGGTCATTCAAGGACATTTTTAACATCCTACATTTTGCCGTATATTAACGTCTATTGTTAAAAAAAAACTGAATCCATAAATCCAACATGGACATAACATTACATGGACCTCTGCCAAGGCCAACAGTCCAGTCCTCTATGATACACAAATCTTTAAGAGCAACACTTTATCTGTCTGGATTAATATCGACCTATCACGCAATGTTAATGAAAGTGAAATATATAGTATGTGTATCCAGCCGTGATCCGGATGTCACACCCTTCCACCAAGTTTCATTCAAAATGTCTGTAATCCTGCTGACAAACAAACGGCACCGAAAACATCCTTGGCGGAGGTAATGAGTTTAACTTCAGCAGTCAGTTCTCACATTTCAGACGTCAAAGTGTTCTTGAATGCACCAAGAAAGAGTTTTGACAGAAAAAAAGTAAACAAAACGTTTACTGTGATGAATAAAGCTTCACAGTGTACTGTAATAAAAGTAAAGCCAGTGGCTGCCTGGAGGGGTCAAATCAATAAAAATATATGGGATGCATTAGAAAAATGACTGGCATTTAATTAAACATGCAAAACTACTAGTTTGACCTTCGCTCTCACCACATTATTTTAACTCCCTAACTCCACATAAGCCTTAACTTAACCTTAACTGAAACCAAACTTGCTTTATTTGTCTAACCTCAACCATTTACTAACCTTACACGGGTCAAACAGTCCAGTTCCTGCTACTGTCACATACACTTTCATAGGGGAGGTGTGTGATTTGTGTCATCAATACCACCACCACCACCACCACCATCATCATCATCAGCGTCTCCGATTTATCTGCTCATTTCACAAAGACCTCGATTACTGGACTGAGTGCCTGGAGAGGCAGCGGACACTAAATGCAAAAAAGCTGGATGGAAGATAAGCATAAGCAGGAAACACTGAACAAGATGAACACCTGCCATGACTGACAGCAATCACATGACTGAATTTAAAGGTCCAGTGTGTAACATTTAGGAGGATCTACTGGCAGAAACTGAATATATCTATATATATCTATGAATATAGGAACTGTTGTTTCCTTAGAATGATTAGTTTATATCTACAGACCAAGTGGGTCCTCTTTCTCTTAGGCCGCCATGTTTCTACGGTAAACCCAGACAGGACAAACCAAACACGGGCTCCAGATAAGGCCTTTTGAGTATTTCAAAAGTTTCACAGCCACGGTTTTTTCTCCTACACGCCAGGAAGGCAGAGCTGTATTCAAATGGTTGCAATCTGTAACTTCACTGCTAGATGCCACTAAATCCTACACACTGGTCCTTTAAATGTAGATCCAGCAGTGTGAAGCAGCTGTAAGCCAAGTCAGAGGAAAAATACCAGCCAGCCAAAAAAAAACAAAAACTGAATGTAGCTTCTGAATGAACATCTGACTCTTATCCGACTGTGTGCTTATGTGACTGAATGGGCGAGTGTTCAATGAAGACTGAGCTGGTTCCTTTTCCGTGGATGCTGGTTAGTTTTCACAGTATCTCGGTCTTCATTTTGGTTCAGAGCTGAAAAACCTCCTGCCTCCATTTGTGCTCTAAGCATGATCTCAAACCCGTAATCCTGCATGAGTATACAGTACGTCACTGGAGAAGCTACACCCTAACATGGCAGGCTTGATGAAATGTCTTACTGTTCCTACACACTGGCTGAAACCTGGCCAAACACAGTTCAAAAGGTAATGTTAGACTAGACTAACAGTCCAGCTCAAAGACCACAAAGACACCCACCAGGAGGTAAAACCTACACACACATTAGTCAAAACAACTCTTAACTACTATCTGCATGTATTTACAAGCCAGAGGGGCAAAGTTCACATTTTGTGGACAAGCATGCAAAGCTCCGGAGTGAGATTGATTGGACACTGATGGACATGTTGAGAATTTCTGATAGGTGGCTTGGCAGGTTGGACATGCCTAATTCCAGAAATAGGGTTTTCATGGGCATAATATTGTCATGCTGGTGCTCTTCTATGGCGATCTTGCCAAGACCAGGAAAAGAAGCCAGCACAGTCATCAACAGGGAGTAAGAGGAGGAGGTGTAGGAGGGAGTAATTAGAAGGGAGGAATATTTGAAGTCAAATGTCTAGTACAGTCTGTCAGGAGAAGGTTGCACTCCCTCGAAAATCAAAACAAATAAAATGCAAAACAAACAAAGAAAAAAAAAAAACATTGCATGGCAGGATGATCTAATTCAAACCCACCAAGACCTACCAATCTTTTTACCAATCCACAGCTCAGCTGGAAAAACTTGACAGAAATTACTGCTGAAGACTCCTGGATATGGTGAAACTTCAGCAGCATCTTCATAGTGGAGCCAGAGGGGGTTCATGTATGCAAGAAGCATGTATGCATGTGTAGCTGTTCAAGCTAAATGGTAGCAAGAGCAAGCTCCTGCTTGTCTACGGGTTGTAGATATGCACTTAAATGAGCTGTAGTTTGCATCCAGTAAAATATCCAAGGAGATGGGCAGGGCCGAGGGGTGAGTAAAAAAGTAAATGGGAGAGACAAGGGCAGCAAATTGCTAAATGCACAATGTTTTTCTTACCATACTGGCTATAAGGGAAGTCAGGCTGCCCAGTAGGAGCTTTGCTCAAGTCCTGAGTTGGTGTGGTGGCGGGGGCAAAGCCCAGAGGTGCAGTTCCTGGAGTTGTGGGCGGAGGAGGAACCTGTGGAGCATACTGGTCTGCTTGGGGTGTGCCGAAACTGTAACCTGTTGGAGAGTAATACGATAATTTCTATGACTTTCCCCTAAAGATCATTTCCTAGTGGTGATTTATCACAGATGGTTTACTGTGTATGAGTACAAAGGCCTGAGCCAGTGTTAGTGTTCCTGAGTAAAACACAAAATATCTTCCACAAGTTTGACTTCAGTCTTCAGTTGCATTTTGAATGTAAATAAACACCACTATTAAAAGGTATTAATCAATTTCTTCACCAAGTCTTTCCTCGGTTTAGGCTGTAAAAACACAGGTTGTATGAGCCATGTCTTTTAAATATCAGCTGCCAGATCACACTGTGACCATTCTGCCAACACACAACCAATGTTTCAGGCTTCTTTCCCACTCCCCATATTTTGCTATCTACTAAGAGGTTTAATAAGTGGAAGGTAATAATAATTTCCCCTACAGGCTTTTTAGCAACATATCATGAAATGCTGGGTATCTATAAGTCATGCTGTCCATGTCTGATAAGGTGGAGGTTCCTCCCTGACCACAGTAACAGCAAAGCTGCCTGGAAAACCTGACATAGTTAATACATTTTACACAAGTTTAAATAATGTTTCTTATAAATTGTTTACAGTGTTGATGAGTTTGTGAGGATTTGGCGCTCTGAAGAAGGGAACTTCTAGAGATAAAAATGTGAACTACAAATACAATTAGACATTCAGTGCTTCTTTTACATATGCTTCATTACCTGTAAGCACTTTGTAGTGATGTAAACAAAACACCAAAGTGTAATGAGTGAGTGTTTAAGTATTACTGACCAAACTGAGGTGCTGTGCTGTAGCCCTGCTGAGGGTAGCCCTGAGGTGCAGCAAAGCCGCCCGCCGGGGTCGTGACCAGGAATGCGTTGAAAGGTGACGGAGGTTGTGTGGGGGTTCCACGACCTGCCGATAACGGAGGTCCATACCCGCCTGCTCCAACACAGAATAGATCTATTTTATAGAAATGTTGTGACATAAATATATGCATGTTTTTATATAAACAAACAAAACTTGAATTAAGTTCACAGGCCAGTGTAAAAACTAACAACATATCTTAATAAAAGTAGAAGTAAGTTAACGTAAATGAATTCCTTGAATTAAACCCAACTCAAACTTTAGTAAAAGACAACTGAGTAAATCCATAAGTGCTAAAATTTGTACAAAGAAGTAGTCTTACTGTATTACAATAAATTGAAACATGTTTGGAAAAATGCTGTATATGAGTGTAATATACTTACTAGTTTAATTAACTGAATGTAATTGGTAAAACCTAATTTACCCAAGTCACCTTGAAAATAAATACTTGAGTAACTTGTACTAGAATCAAACAATTAAACAAGTTGAACTAACTCATCAGGTTTTACATTTCGAATTATAAAAAGACGACAATGATGTACTGTATCTGAATTGCATCAGTTTGAATCTGTTATGCTCTTATTGAATAGCAGAATAACACATATAAAGTTGATAAAAACATGGTTTTGCAGAACACAGTCTGAGGCTGAATGAAACTGAGTGAGCCGGGCCGACGCTGCAGTTAGCATTGCAGGTTGACCCGGAGGTGGTGATATGAAACCGAGCCTGACCAATACCAGGGGGAGGCTGGAATCTATTCAAGGCTGCCATCTGTCTCAAGCAGCAAATTATCAGCAGCCTCAGCCATTATGAATCAGTGATAACACGTGCTGTTAACTGTCATCAGGCTATTGGCCACACAGAGTGCAAACCCATTTCTGTGACACAAACGCTTTAAGATAAGCACACGATCACATGGCAAAGACACAAAATCTATCCGCAGTTTTATCAATTCACAGTTATGCAACAAGCAGAAATAAAAACCCAACTAATTCACTAAAATGGAAAGAAAAGATATTTTCTGTGTGTTGTCAAGTGGAGGTCAAACACCTACCTATGGGTTGGCCGGTAGTCGACACCCACACTCCTTCAGGAAGAGGGAAAAAATAAAAAAAACTTTAGACTGGAGACAAAACTGTTGCCAGAAATGTAAAATGTTCACAGAATCTAGTTTAACGTTCAACTGAGAGTGCGAGCGCTGACCTACATGCACAAGGTTATTGCTAAAGCAGTGGGTTTAACACATTTAAACAGTTACTACTATGCCGTCCTCCAAGCAGCAAGCCTCACTCGCTTCAGCTCCGGGACCTTTTCCCACTCACCCTGTGGCCCATAAGGCTGTTGCCAGCCCTGGGCAGGCTGTGTTGTCCAACCATTAGCTGCACTCAAGATGCCCCTGGGTGCCCACTGGCCAGGGCCAAGCTGGCCAGGAGCTTTGCTGTCGCGTGGTTCAGCCTTCTTCACTTCCACCTGGACAAAGGGACAAGGAGGGCACATTTGGCAACACCAGTATAAGGTCCATGAAGTCCCTCACCTAGGCAGAGCTGTCCTACCGCTGATAATTTAATCTCAACATTTTGGGCCAGTTTGAAAATCTTTCACTTTATGTTTATTAGAATAATGAGGGGCAACTATGTTAATTAATATTACTGTGTAGACAGGAGAGCCGTACAGCTATGTGTCTCAGGTACTAAATATAAGCAGAAAGAAAATCATAATGAAAAGAATATAGATACAGTGTTTTTGGAAACGCATCATCTCCAGATCACAGCCTCTTAAAAATGTACCTGAGAAACATAGATTTTTTTTTTTTTTTTTGCCCTATATATGATAAAGACATCTAATGGAAGGTCATGACTTACCTTTCTCCATCTAACGCTTATAAAGAATCTCATTTTAATTTATTTGGAATAAGTTTTAGGGGGATAAATGGATGTAGAGAGAAATCTCGGTTCTAACAGAATATATAACGGTAAACATGCAGATAGTACAAATAAACAGTCTTTTCAGTCAATCTAAAATTGAATCTTCATACTGTGTCAGACGTGAGAAAAGATTTTTTTCAATTGAGCACAAGTGACTGATACACAAAGTAACCTCAAGTTTATTTTTGCTGATTCAATTAAAATATAATAATTTAACTTTATCCAACCATTACATTACTTAAATTTGACTTTTACATATAGTTATCATCCAGTTTAATGCCTTGGGTCAAATACATTTATTGCCCCAAAAACAAAAACTTCCCTTCCTGTAACTAGGCAAAGCTACCAGCAGTTAACCAGAGCAAGGAAACAGGCTGAGACTAAGGGGGAGCCAACCAGAAATAGACTGAGGGGTTGAGTTATTGGGGTCACCTTGCAGGAGGAAAACGAATCACAAATTCCTCCCAGCTTTAAGGTGTTGCCACCTTCCCCAGCCTCCCCTCTTCCTTCTCTGTCGACCTAATTACATGCACATGTTTCCGGCAGTGGCCTCGCCGCCGCCGGCAGCTACCTGAGCACTTTCTCCCGTGGGCATCACAGCTACGAGTGATGGATACCATGACTTCTGTACAGTCCCCAACAGCAGAACTGGGATTTGTTCCACAGTTTGATGTGCTCCAATTTCTAATTTTGTAACTCATATCTCCCAGCCTCCCTCAAGTCCCAGCGTAAGGTAATGTCAAGTCAAGAACAATGGATTAAGTTGAGCCTTGATTCCTGCTGGAAACCAGGGCAAAGTCAAGGGGGGCGGGTACCTCTGGAGAGCACACAGGTTGGGCTGAATCATTTACCAAGGAAATGGGATTCGGATAATCTTTTTAATGCAATAATCGGTGACATTTCAATAAAAATGTCTCCTGTTGTTACTCAATATTATTGATTAGCGTGATAAAAATCGGTCTGGTTCAGGAAAGCTTTTTACAAAACAACAGTCTGGTAGCTTTCCTCTGGGAAAAATATTAATTGGTACACATGTAAGTAATGCTTTTCGTTTATAGTATAGCTTACAACAAACCCTCTGGGGGTCAGGTGGTTTGAGCTGGTGATGAACTGCAACGTGTCAGGTTCAACTCCAACCAGGGACCTTTGTCATTCCCCATCTCTCTCTGTCATCTCTCTACAGATCACTCCCAAATAAAAAGGAACAAAGGACCCCGAAAAAATTACTTTTTTCAGGCTTCATCAAGACGGAAATCCCCAAAAGACACTCAAGTTCTGCTCTCACTATTCTTGCAAGTGCAGAAACGCCACAATTATTAGCACTTTTCAGTAAAAATGGATGCTGCTTTGATGTCAATAAGAGATTAAATAATGCCATGTAAAGATCAGGACTAGAAAGAAGACACATGTAATGATATGATAAGACTGAGTGTTTGACTTTGATCATTTTCTTATGCCCACAAATCATTACTGTCAGCACGGAGGGCAGAAAGGAGACTGTCTGTCCTCTGGTTTAAAAGCTGCTAATTACAAAATGTCTTTTGGGGGAAAACGGGGGGAGGTAGTTAATGAATTAGAGCTTTAAAAAATGCATTTTAACCCAAGTGTCAGGCCCAATCCTAACCAGAAGTACCAAGTAGCACTTTATTTTACTACAGGACTACCAAATTTTCTAATGGTTTGTTTCACTCAGCTGAGGTGCCAGGTGGGTGGTGTTTGCCACATGCAACAGAATAAAAGAAGGAATGCCAGAAGGTTAGGAGGTGTGCTTGAATATACAAAACACCAGTGAATTTATTGTTTCTTCCCGGATGGACAGCTTACCTGACACTATCTGAATTGTCTTTGTGCAGTAAACCCCATCCATCTGGTGCACACACTGAGATAAAACAAACACTAAAAAGTGACATGCAAATATTATTGTTAAGACTCGTGTCTCATCCTAAGCAGCATTTTAGAGAGAGCTGCCATTTGTTATTTAGAGAACTGACAGACACAGTATGGAGATTCTTCAACTGAGGTCACTGAGTTGAGCTTTTTCTTTAACTTTTCAAAAAGAAAAAAGAAAACATGTTGACGTGTAAGTGACCTGCCAACAAAATATCAGAAAACAAAAGAAACAGAACTGATTGGACCAATCCTTTAGGTGATTTAAAGTCACTGAAATTCTTTGAGCTTTGAAGTCTTAACTTTAGAGTTTCTTTTGGTTCTGCAAGAAAAACAGAAAATAATGTATTTTTTTAATATTTTAAGTACAATCTAATTTGTTAAGACATCCTAAAGGAGTGGTCAATTTAAACAAAGCCTTGGGCGACAATAGAAACTGTAATATAACAGCGTTTGTGAAGGCTCATTGTGCCTTTGGAAACTATAAGACATAGCTTTAAGTGCAAGGGTAGTCTCTGTTTGGATCAATATTAATAAATAATAACAGGATGAGTTAATTAATTTAGTGGCCTAATCATTTTAAGATGTTAAGGGCTAACTTTGTGCTATATGATGCTACAGGCACTAATGGGAAGCCACTGGAAAATGAGCTCTGAGAAATAACACAGCATCATAGTTTAACTGTCTGTCGCCCAAGCCTCTGTTTGATCTTAAGGGTAAAATAAAACTACAACTACACACTTTTTTGCCCATGATGTCGTGAAAATGCATGTTGACAGCCTGGTCCACTGATTGTTCGGCCTCGAAAGTAATAAATCCAAAACCTAGCCAACGACCAAGAGTGAATCAAGGTAGCAGGGGGGTTGTGACAACACAAGATGAAGAACAGTATTGGGCTTCAGCAGAGTGAGGATCCGTCAAGACTGAGCAAGAGGCTCCTGGGGTTCGGATGATGTCGCAGACTCGTAGAACAACACAAATCCAAGACTAAAAGCCTGGGGGATTGAAGGAAACTTTTCTCTTTACTGTGCAGTGAAATATTTTGTGAATGTAACAACACATGACTTCTTAACTGCTAAACATGAAGACTGATGAGTGCAGCATTTGATTTTAATGTGAAATGTCACAGAAGAAAAGTCAATTAAGTCCATCTTTCAACCCCACTAATGTTGATAAATGCCAATTGGACAAATACTACATTTTGTTACTTCATGCCGTTTCATCCAAACCCCACCTTGATCTGTCCCTTGGTATATTGCTGTGGAGCACACACTCGCAGCAGCCATTGTTAATGCATCACAAAAATATGGAGAAACACAAACTGTAGAATGCCTAAAGCTTTCTCCAAGCTTTCCCAAATTCAGTATTTTACTTTTGAGTCAGCCAGGATAAGCCTAAAATGGACAATTAAAATATTGCTCACAACGGTAACACAAAGATATAGGCCAGAACTGGTTTCCCAAAGCGGCGAGTTGCTGATTTTGATCGAGTTTTCATGGGGGATACACAAAGTTGATCAACAAGAGTGCAAAAACTCTCTATAGAACTTTTTGGTCCGACGTTTTGGCCACGCCGACCGCTCAGTAAACCTTTTCATCTATAGACTATCTGGAACAGAACTTTTGAGAGCGTCAGCAGCCCGTACCGCGTTGCAGTGATCTACTTTCAATTTGATTAACTTTCCGCTGTGGCAGAATTGGGTTGTGTGCACAACTCTACTTGGGGACCTAACCTGAATCCAATTAAACGTCCTACGAGACAACTGAGATTTTAGAGACCTCTAGTACCCATGCCAACCGTTCCCCAAGCCTCATGATCTATTGCTAATAATAACATCTGTCAATGACCCGTCCTTAATCTAAATTTACAACCAAAATTGACACATTAAATAGTTTGACATATCCTGGTTACGGTGACGTGGTTACACTCAAGTTGAAATCTGAAAGACTTTTTATTTAAATCAACTGATGATGAAACAAATTATTAAAAAATGTTGGACATAAAACTGGGATCATTCACAGATCTGCAACAACTATTTGATAACCCATCAGTCAATTAACAGGAAAATTAATCTACAACAATTTTGATAATAAAATAAATGTCACTGAATCGATAATGAAAATGTTTGTTGCACCTCTAATCATTTATTCTCTCTATAAGGATGTTCTTGGAAATTATCTGATTACAGTATTTAACTCTTGTAAGACACTAAACAAGCACTGACTGATGTCTATTTTTGAGATAAAGGTCTGATATATTCTGATATTGTCTGTCAACATCATCCTCCAACTAAACTTCCTACTTTAAAAAAAATAACAATCATCTCATCAGGTGTCTATTTTCCATCAAACACAAGAACTAAAATTAAAATTGCTGCGTAACCTGGAGATAAAATCCTCAAACAAACTCTCTCTCTTCAGTAACCGAGAACAGGTAAACCTTCAGCCTATTTCACAATTTAATGTAACTTTGTCTACACCCCATTCTGACCAAGTAATAAATTTGGGTGCTTTTACATTTGGCCTGTACCTCTGTGCTACCAGTCAATGCACAGTAACCTAAAGGAGAAAAGACAAATCTTAAGAGACACCGTTAATCACATTCAAACCATTCACAAGGAGAAGGGGGACAGAAGAAAGAAAAATAGAAAAGGGCTTACTTACAAAAATACTTAACTTTCTACATATGGGAAAACACATACTATGCCATTTAAGATACATGTATCAGTTACGTCTAAATCAAGGTAAAGAAAACTTATTCCAACGTTGAAAGTCTAACGGTTTTAGTAAAAGAAACTGATTATACTATTAAAGATTATGTAATGGTTGTTACTGGTACAATACATCATGTTAAATTCCAATGACAAACTATTCTGGGTTTCTCCCAATAGAGAATGAATGGGGGTTTTGAAGGAGGAGCAGTTATAATACATGTTGTGGGTCAGTGGCCGCTGCATCGTTGCTATGTAGGACGAATGCAGATGAAACAGCTGTGACTGTAACTCAGCAGGCAGAGTCTGACACCAACACTGCCGGTGGCGTGGGGTCTGATTCCCAGTGAGGCCATCCATGCTAAAAGTGTCAGGGCATGTCATAAACTCGTGACACATTCATGATTAAACTGACTTTCTTATATTTTTAAAAAGGTCCACCAATTTCTTCTGTGAGGAAATAGGTTAGAGAGACTTTTTGAAATCGCAAAAGGAAATATAAAAACCTTGTTAAATGATCCCATTGTTCTAGTGATAACAATGTAATGTTCACCTTCAGTGTTTGGGCAGAAAGCAGCTTCTTTGAAGGACAAATCCTCCCTTAGACACTCAAACTGTGCTCAATATGCCAGTTGCATGTTGTGATAAAGCACTGTACTTTTTGGAGCACCTACTTTCCTACAATCCGTCTTCTCTCCTTCAGTTCCTTTGTCTCCCACGACACGTTTTTCACAAACTTTCTAATCAGATGCATGAACCTCTTGTATCTAATACGTTTTTATGGAGATACCTTCTAGTAGAGAAAAGGTTTAAGCGTTACACTCAAAAATAAAATAATAAACATGATACATCTTGTAGTTGTATTGCATTCTGCTTTACTTTACAACTGTGGGGACAAACGGGCATCCCTACTTCTTTTCTTTTTTATCTCTGATGTTGTAAATCAGTGGTTCCCAACCTTTTTCCTTAAAGCACACCTAAAGTAGTAAACTGACAATCCCTGAATAAGTGACATTTTATGGCTATTTCATATTATATTCAATACATATAATAGTGAACAACAACTTAAGTGAGTTTGGGTTAAATAAGCCTTTTGGATTCATTGTGAGCAGACAATTTCCTGATATTCAGAGGGCCTTTTTATACAATTCTTTTGTTTTTTCATACATAATTAATATGCTTCTTTTTTGACAAATTCAGTGTTTTCTTCTCCCTGACACTTGGCCATTGTTCTAGTAGCACTTTGGTTATTTTAACCGCTTACTTTTCTAATGCAGAACGAGGCTGTTTAGCAGAGTGTGAAAGCTTGATGAATTATAGCTTGTCTCAGGTCTTCAAAGTCCTTGATCTTGAATAACAATCTTAAATTTAAAAATCATTTCATTTTAGTGTCACAGAAAAGAATGAACTGCTGAGATAAAAACCTTCTGTATATATTTTCTTTAAGTTTTCTTACACCCCTTAAAATCAAGAAAGCCTCACAACCCCCCCTGTGAAGCTTTGGTGACCCCTAATGCGGGTAGGGAACCACCGATTTAAATAACTTACACTGGACACATGTTAGGAAGGGAAGTCTTATGAACAGGAGGGATGATTTACGCCAATGTTCATATGGGCACTACTACTGACTATTGTTTTAAAGACATCAGATATCAGTGGACTTTAATCTACAAATTCATACATCCTCAAAAAAACCTGAATGTTTCACTGAGCTGTTTGAATCTTCCTCTGAGGCTTTATAACATTTATGAGGACCCTCTGTGCACCGCTAGTTGGGACACCACCCCAACAATAACATAACCCATGTATAAAGTCCAGGGTTCTCTTAAAGATGACCATTTCTACTATTTCCACCCCGATGAAGACCTTGTAAGGTCGAAACTAATCCGTGTTTTAACCAATATTCTTGACTAAAGGCTTTTAACGTAGCTTCTCTCTTTGCTCTTTTCTGAAAACAATGTATTTAACAGACTCATGTTGTCGCACAAGGTCATTAAGGACACTGCATCAGTCCAAATCAGAGCCTGCGATTTAACAATTTTCAGGTTTCTAGCCTGTGACAAAGGCTGAGACGTGGTTTTAAAAAGGTGCCATCTACTGTTGTATTATGTGACAGAATTATTTGCAACATTGCACAAATTCATAACCATCACAAACTGAAGGTGTTTAAAGTATTTCATGGATTTCACAGGAGACCAGTGTATTTCACATCACACTAAGCTTTTCATTCCACCCCTAGAAATGTCAAGTTACATTTTCCATGTTATACACGCTGTGGTGAGTCGGTATCTAAGCTTTTATTTAACGTGCTTTTGTGTGTTTTATTGTGCGTTTTTAATCATACACGAAATTCCGGTTCTGGGTGACAAGTGTTTAAATTGAATTGAATATGTGGGGCTGAATGGGCTTTTTTTTTTTTTCTCTTTGGGCCAGAATAGTTTGTCATGAGATTTAAGATGGTAAGGTATGGAGAGGGGAGAGAAAAAACGGGATCAGCTTTTACCTCGGGGCCTCTGCTTCTCCGCATCATAGATCATTACCACCTCTGTGACCTTGAATGGGACAAAGGGAAACAGTGGCTCCATTTAGAAAACCAGACAGGGTCCGTTCTTAGTCCAATTAAATATTCTGCCTCAATTTGGACAAATAATTAATTGTCCTATCCCATCCCTGTAAATTTAAATTCTTATTGTAGTATTGACCCTGTTCAATGTCACATCCATTCAAGCAGTCTTAATGACGATATGAACTGACTTGCATTATGCACATGGTAATACTCACCACTCCGAATCTATTGAAATAGTCCCTGAGTTCAGGCTCGCCGCAGTTATGGGGGATTCCACCTACAAATATCTTCTTTGATTTATTGCTATCGGCTTTGCTGCCCTTCTGAAAGAAAACAGGGAGTGTATGGATTTCAATGTCTGTTAAAGGATCACTCTGGGATGGGGCCAGCTAGCCATCATCTATTCAGACAGTGCAGAAGAAATTAGGTTCTCCTCTTGCCCTGGGGTATAATTCTTAACATGTCATGTCAATGCAAACACTAGTCTCCACAGATCAGAGAGCACGGCTTCCTCCACTCACTCTCAACCACTAAGCATTTCACCATTGCTGTGCACTGCACTCATGCTGTAAAAGGCTGGAGGCTGCTTACGACAATAATGATTTTACACAATTACATCTTCTGCTTTGTTAGTAAAACATTCAGTTGCAGCTACAAGACTTAAATTCAGTGAAAGGAGTTCCAGTGCCAGGGAAAGAGCCTCATTTATAAAAGCTTCTGACTTACAACCTAAGCTTGTAGCCAAATATGTGACTTATGAAATTGTTTTACTGACAGCAAAGGTGCAATAACTAAAATCTTTGCTGCCCAAAGGGACAACATGTCTATAATAGATCTGCAGTGGCTAGATAGCATTGTTGATCAGCCCACAAATTACCCAAGTTGGTGCAGAGTTTCCTGCCTTTCAAAAAAAGAAAGAAAAGAAGCAATTTTCTGCACCACACCAGTCTACTAGTCTCTAAACCTACTTGTGTTTTCTCATCCTTATTCAGTGAGCAAGAGCATTTTAAAAACAACAAATTTCTAAATATCAAAAAAAGAAAGAAAACTGTTCATAAACGGATCATAAAAGTGTTATCATAATTACAATATTTAGCATGGTGATACAGGCTTATGACCTCTTTGTGAGTCATTTCTGTTACATTTGGGAAAATGTGACCTTATTATGAGTCAATTCCAGTAAACTGCACCAGATATCTGCTGATATTGCTGCAGCCCCTTGATCACAAATAAAGGTCAACACAAGCCTAAGATTCTTTAATGCTTCTGTGATTTATCAAAACCCCAAAGTAATTTCTAGCCTTCTCAAATGTATGAAGGCTGCACACTGTGGTCATTTCTTTGATGAAAAGAAAGAGATTTAGGTCAAAGTCAGAGTGTTTTTATAAATGAAGCTCAAGGTCTCGTCATAACCCGTGAAAAAGAAACTAGAGTCCAACCTCAGGAGGAGGGTATGGAGAGACTGACGGCCTAAAAACACCTAGCCTAGCCTCCCCAGCAGAAATCAGAGTCCTCTTACCCAGCCCTCCTTGGTTCGAGACTTTTCAGGTTGCATTCCTCGGGGGGTGCATGGCTTCGGGTCAATCTGACAGCAGACAGAGAGAACACGTTTGACATTAGCACCAATTAAAAAAGGCACCTTCAAATGTTCTTCTTCACTGAATCCATTACGGTGTATTGGCTCGCGTCACACAACAGTGCAACATATGTACTGACACATAATTTACATATGTAGCCAATGAAATGTTATTCCCTTCTCCGCCTCCATTAACAGAACAAAGGAGGCAATATGTCATTCATAGGGAGCTGACTGTAGCCATCTTAGAGAACCCCGGGTTAAACCGCCAGTTTAGCTAATTTGACTTTAAACAGGTAAGTCTTGTTAAGCAAACAAATGTCAGGTCTTTGCAAAAAAAAGCATCCTATGTACTAATGTCTGCGAGCAGGAACAACCTAAAGCGAAACTGCACTTCTCCTTGAACAACTTCTGACTACTCTGGATGATGAAATACGGGCTGAGGTTTTGCACATTGCTCACACAAAGCGCGGGCAGATTACTCAAGTTGATTTGACTATCTGCTCCTTTGATTCAAATATACTCACATTTCTTCCATCAAGATTATGTGGCTTTGTCTCCAGCACTGTCCGTACACAATTGGGGTCTTTGAATTTGACAAAGCCGAAGCCTCGCGACTGATTTGTAGTTTTGTCCTTCATGATGACACAATCTACTACTTCCCCATACTGTGAGAAGTAGTTTCTCAGTGTCTCTGAGAAAAGAAAGAAATTAAAATTAAACAGGGCTGCTTCATAAAAAACAAAAACATACTGCAAATGTGAAAATATAATCAGCCCAGCTCTCCTCCTGAACACAAAGAAGTGCAGTCATGATTTATAGAACTCATGCTTTCATTATGATAAATGACGCTAAGAAAATATCTTCAGCACTTCAACCTGCACTAAAAGTGTAACTGGGACCAAAACAGGTGTGGGAGAAAAAAACCTCACAAGCAGCTCTCTATAAAACTGCACAGGGAACACTATAAGTCATTCGGTGACCTTGGTTTATCTTATCAGAATATTGGGAATTGTACCAATGTTCTTTTTTATTTTTATTTAAAAACCTAACACAGTCGACATTTAAGTCACATACTGACACGCAGAGCAAACACAGCACTGACCCACTGACGTGTTACGTAGCACTAAATGTACACCCAACGACTGTAACGCCCGCACACGCCCACAGAAGCAAGGCGTGCAAGTTTGAACAAATGAGGACTCACTTTGGAAGAGAGTTATCGTAATTGCTTTTCTCATTGCTGGGAAGCCCTGGGGCATCGCCAGGGAAACAAGCTGAGAGTTACACAGCGCTGTGGTTCAGATATTAATGTTAACAGTGCTGTTAACACAGCCAAGCCCTTGTGCAAAGTTACACAATTACCAACCGAGCATGAGCCAGTAAAGTGCTTTAGACAAACTAGACCATCTCTGGGCAAGTCTGAATGAGAGGACAGTGTGGACGGTATATCATGAACTCTACCACCAGTGTTACCGGTTTGTAACTCGTCATCAGTAATGTGAACAGGGAGAAGGTAACAAAGTGTATTAATAAAGAGAAACAGCAGCCACAAGTAGACTCTACCAACACTGTGTGGACGACACTATTTGCGTGAACATACAGTATCAGTATCGTGATTTGATATTTAATAAACATCAGTATCTACCAGTGGTGTGATATTGTTCACTACACGACATATCAGTACTAGAGCTTCACGATACGGTACAAACATCACACTGTGGTTATTCTGACATATACTCACGATAAGTGTGTGAATGATCACCGCACATTTAATTTTCACTGTTTAAATCATGATGATGGGACACGTTTTGGGGTGTGTACCAAACAAACGTGTTTTCTTACATTGGGGAGAACAGGATTTGTAGGCGAGGGATTCTCTGCATCAATATAAAGCTGTTTCATTACGTTCTACCTTTATCAAAGAACTGCAGCTTCTGTGATTTGCATAATGCATTTGACCATATTACAATTTAAATAATATTTCAATTACTGGACTGATATAGTTATTATAACAGTGTGACATTAGAGCTACATACTGATCTACTTTTGGTGCCTATATGATGCCTACTTGTTTTATATGATACCAAAACGATGCTCTCGACTGACCTTAGTGTATATAGACATGTTATTCCACTAAGCTTGTTTCTATGTTTTACTAAATTAACCAATCTGACACGCATCAGTGTCTAATGGTGTCTTAACACAGCCACATGAGCCCTTTATCTTAATGAAACATTGCATAATGTGAACAAGAATAATTTAAATCAGGCAACATTTCATCAAATAATAAATAAGCAAGACAATCTCTGTTAGACCATCGTAGCTATATTAGTAGTTTGTATGCACTTATATGCAAAATATACTGATATCAATATGAAGGCAGATGTAAAAACACTAAGATTTATATTTTAATAATATTGCCCAGCTGTTTCACATTCTTTGATTCAAACTCCAAACAAGAGTCCCAACAAGCTACCACAGCAAATCCATGCAGCCACATCAGTGTCACCTATACAAAATCCCTCTTAATCACAACAACAACAACAAAAAAGTTTATTAAACAGTATAACTTACCTTGTGTCGTACTCCAGTCCAATCCACCCACAAAAAGTTTCCTGAAAAGAGTAGACACGTTACCACAAAGTGAATGATACACTGTTATACAAGCCATCATCACAAAAGATAATAACCAACCATGGAGAGATTTAGTCTGTACAGAGGCCTTAAAATACTAAAATAAAAACAACAACAACAACAACACAGACTGGAGGAGACTGAAAGCAGTTTCAGAGCCACAACAACGCTACAGCTGACTAAACAGCCAAGTACACAGATATTACACAACATGAGGCAACGCTGCTACCAAAGCAGCTGCAGCTTAGACACACACACACACACACACACACACACACACACACACACACACACACACACACACAGAGCTAAAATAACACTGCTTTATATGACTCAGTCCTTGCAGTGGATGTCACTTTTAGGTTGTATCTAACGCTTTCTAACGCCATGGCCTCCACAATAATAGTCTTCTACTTCTTTTTTTTTTTTTTTTTTAATGAACCTCCTGCCACGTAAGTTACCCCGGGAAACACAACCGCAGCGTTCAGCGAGCTAACACACCAACAAAAATAAATAAAAACACCACCCAGCTGACACACTGACAACCACCGGCTCCAGCCTGGCACTGCCGAGGACCCGGAGGATGTTACAGCCCAGAGGAGAGCTGCTCCTCGGGCTGCCTGCATGCGGTTGTGAGGGAGGAGGAGGAGGAGGAGGAGGAGGGAGAGCACCGGTGAACTCTGTGTGCCGGCTGCAATAAAAAACTGGAAGTTTACCCCTCACTTTAAACAGCACTACTATCAAACCAGCCTGTTAATTAATGTCCGACAAAGTGTGCATGGTAGCAGCCAGTGAGAGGAGGGGGATGCTCCATCTCTTTCCCCCCCGGCAGTGCCCGCTAAATGTCCTCACACAGGCGAAGTCGAGAAGAGGAGACTTTCGCTTCGCTGGCAAACGTTAGCTTGAGCTAGCTGCGAGCTAACCGCACAGAGCAGCAGTGTGAATAAAGTGAGAGCACTTTGAGTCTTTGAGTCGGTCTCTTTACGGAGCCGAGGGGCAGCAGCACCGACACACACCGTCTGTTGCACCGTAACCACCAACACGAACAGTCCAGATACTTTAATCACTACTTTCACTTCTTTTTTTCTTGTGTTTTTCTCTTTCTCCGGGGGGGCTAGCGAGCTCGCTAAGTTACTGAGAAAAAAAAAAAAAAAAAGCTAGCTTAGCTCGCTAGCTAACGTTAGCTGTCAAATGACAGACTCCAGCAAGACGAGCGACATCTAACAACACGTCCGACGGCGGAAGAGGTTCGTTAAATGGATCTTACCCGACTTCATCTCCGACTAAGTTGTTGTTCATTTTCTGAGGCTAAAGCAGGGGGGGACCGTAGGAGCTGTGACCGGCTTATTGCTTCAGTGCTGCCCCTCTCTCCTCAGACTGAGAGCGGAGGAAGGTCACTCCGCTTTTTGGTTCAAACTGCTCTGCGCAGTGACGACGCTGCAGGGGGCAGCGGCCTTTAAAGGAACATTACACTCTTTTACTATTTATATCTTCTCCCACAGGAGGAGGAGGAGGAGGAGGAGGTGGGGAGGAGGTGGGGGATCACACTTCATTCATTAATTGGTCCCTGTTAGGAAAAAAAAAAAAAAAAAGTAGAATCAATAGTTGTGTTTTACAGGGGCGGATATAGAGGGGTGGTATAGGGAGGCCCCTAATAAAGGAGATCCCAGTGTTGGTGTTATTTACAGTATATATAAGAGCTTCCAGGTGTGTTGTATTCTGTGTAAAGGCCAGCAGGGGGCGCTCCGCTGGCTGCAATAACACAGCGATCCCTTTCACTTTAATGGATAAATGAGCCGACTTCTCACGTAATTTATGAGCTCAGTAAATGGTTTTCTGATGAGTTTATGGTCTCAGTTGCTTGTTTCACATCTTCTTCAATATATTGTGATGTTCACTTCGTAAATTATGGTCTAATTTAATTTAAAATGGACAATAAAGCCGCGTATGCTTTTGGGGCGGGGCTTCCTTTTGATTGACAGGTCACTCTCGAAACTAAATGTATTATTGCCTTTAATTGATAGTGACAGCTGAGGATTGGGGGGGCAGAGAGAAAGAGAGGGGGGGCTGCAGGTTGATTTGAACACAAGGACTCAGCCTTGGTACATCGGGCTGTACCAGGTGAGCTATCCAGGCATCTCTTGTACACATTGTTAGATCAGTTGGTCGCCACAATTCAATCCCACGGAAACCATGAGCACCAGAGTATCAGTAGATCAAATTAATGATTTATATTTAATATGTTAATTTGATAGCCTTATTTTTAATATTCATACTGGTCTGAATAAACAATTTAATAGTATTTCTCATCTTTATTGGGTAAGAATGTTTTGTGCGAAAGGAATTAAAGCTCTGTCCCAAACGAAGGCCGGTTGAGTTCAGGGATTGAAGCAAATAAAAGCCTGGCACATTTAATGTAATCATCTTTTATGGCCACAATTTATTGATTTTTTTTTTTGCCTACTTATTTATTAAAGGCTTTTTCTGCCTTTATTCAACAGGACAGGTGAAGATTGACAGCAAAGGGCTGCCAGTTGGAATTGAACCCGGACCGCTGCAGTAAGAACTCTACATGAGGCACTTGTTCTACCAGTTGAGCTAACGAGTGCTTCTTGGCCACATCTCAGACTGATTGGCTTAAGTTCAATGAAGAATTGATTGATGATGAATGATTTCTAATGCCACATTTATAGATATATCTATTCAATGTTTTAGTAATGTGCCACAATGATGTTTCTGAGTTCAAATATCTTCATTTAGGAGCTTTTCCAAGCAAATATTGATACATATTATTGATTAAATCAGCATATATTCTGGCCACCCCATGAATATTTCTTTAGATCCGCCCCCGATTGTGTTACAATCGTTTATTTAAACATTTAGACTAATTGAAAACATGATCTCTTTTGAAACCTGTGTATAACAAGGATCATATATAGTATAAAATCATAAACAAATACAATTTAATTAACAAAATTACAACAATAATAATCGATTATTATTGTTGTAATTTTGTTATTATTAGTCGACAATAACAAGTGGCATTACTACTTGAGTCAAATGTAATAAGAGAGATTTTAACTTCATTGTCTTGTGCAGCTCATTCTGCATATTGGGAGTATTTAAAAAGCTCAGTTTGAACATGAGGTAAAGTTAAAAAATTATACACCAATTACCAAATTTCCCAAGAGAATTAGTGAATTGCTTTCTTATTATACATCAAAATTAAAAGTCTGGCCAGTAGCGTAGAACAAATGTTCTTATGATCATCCCAGAACTATAAATATAAAAAGGATGTGATCCTATTTGCATGAATGTGCACAACAGGGACTGCAGCTGAAAATTAGCCTGTATGGCTAAATCTGGCACATTTACATAGTGGAATTAAATCCTTGTGGTAATTAATGTGCATTGTCCCTTTTAAATAAATAAACTTCAATAAATTTCATGCAAATCCTCAAAATACTTTTCTGCTGCTGGAAACAGAACCGAGACGATCACACAAGGTAATAAATCACCACAGGAGGGACGTAACAAACATTAAACAGTGACATTTAAATCATGAAATGCAAATGTAAGTGACAGAGGTGACACATAGTGTAGTGTGATTAAATAACACCTTTCAGGCACAATAACTCCCTTTTAAAAATATCCCACAACAACAACAACATAAGCGACTGAAGTCTAAACGTTCTGCACAACACAAAGTGTCTAAAACTGTCTTCACGTTAACAAGCCACAGATGTACAGTTAGTGTCCATGAGTGAACTGATATTAGTTCCCAGGTGGATTAAAACAGAGCTGAAGACTTATAATACAAACAGTAAAAGTGAATAAATATGTAAATTGAACACAGTCACATTTCTATATTATCTGCGGTTGTAAAATAAATGAGACAAAGTACAATAATTATTACCCAACAGTAAAATAATACTAACAGGAACCGTTCTGAAAGATACTTTAGGTACATTTTACTAGTATTTTACTTAAAGTTTTTAATGCAGGTCTTTAATGTAGTATATTTTTTATAGTGTGGTATCACTATTTTTACTTTTGCTGCTGATTTTGGTCCACATGAGGACCCTTACTTCTTACTGCGTACCTCTACCTCTGGCCGTACCCGTCACTGAGGCCACTGAGATTAAGACCACTGTGTATTTTCTGAGGGGTTTACAATGAAAGCTGTTAAAGTAATAGTCTAGAAATAACTTTGCTTTGATGCAACCAGCAAGTTCAGCTCTTTGGACCTATCTGTATGTTCTAATACCTGCGTACAGGAAGGCTGTTGACCTACTCCTAAATACCTGTATAACTGCGTCTCTGTATAAACACAGAGATAGCTTAATGCTAAGACAACAGCACTGAAAATGTCCTGTTAACAAAGATTTAAAAAAACAGAGTTAAAAACTGTGTTTAGGGTTAGGGTTGTACTGAATTAGGCACCTTTTTTGGTCCAGTTTAAATACTTCCACCACTGGAAATGTGGTTGTGAATAATCCTATTTACAGTAGTTGTTCCATTGAGGTTATTAAAGTTTTATCACCAATAAACAAAATGGCCTACTCTTACAAAAATGTAGCCTATAAATACAGGAATTATTATTTTAGTATAAAAATGTACACGTAAACAGGAAGGCTTTCATTTTCAGCAGAAAACAGAGAGCTGCACATTTCAGCAACATCCTATCATAGTTGTTTTATTTAATGAACGCCTCAACACTTCCTGAAGGTTCAACAATACCTGCATTCAAGTGTCAGATTCAGTGAAAAAATGTTCTGCCAGATGGAGGAAAAAAAACATATCAGCTTCTATTAGTACCAAGAAGTAGGACATTTCTTATAGACGTAGATATCAGCTACAACTACGGCATAGTTGACTTCCTTTACTTGTAATGTCTTTGAGAAGATTTCTGCAAAAATTAGACGTAATTGTGAAATCTTCTTCTGTTTATACCTCCTTCTCTGCACTGCTCCTTCACTAACTAGTGGTGAATTTGAAGTATTTTATCCTGTTTATCTATCTATCTATCTATCTATCTATCTATCTATCTATCTATCTGTCTGTCTAACTCTATCTGTCTGTCTATCTATCTATCTATCTATCTGTCTATCTATCTATCTATCTATCTATCTAAAACTAAGCCAACATATTTGCATACATGTTGTCTATCTATCCATCTAGTGTGTCATTTAAAGCATATGCAAAGTCAAACATGTCGCTTACTTCGTGCAATAATTGTCCAACTAATTAACAATAAAAATAGAAGTACACATTTTGGAGAATTCCCCAAACAAACGCAGAGCTCCCAGTGGGGGCTATAAATGTCAGAATGAGATTCACCTTCTCACTCGGAGTAATGTTTGTGTCTGAAGGATGTTCTTGTTTCTCTTTAGCTCTTTAATGTAATTTCTGAAGGACAAAATGAGGTCACGCGTCAGTATGTCAAGATTTATAACAGACTCTCCACTGGGGACCGGAGTCCATCAAAACAGGGGGTTTTCAAATTACAATCGGGGAAACAGCTTGATCATGTTTCTCAGAGGAGATTGGCTCGCCTGGAAAGGGTCCTATATTGTTAATAAAGAGTCAAAGTAGAGCAGGAGGAGGAGATGGTGATGATGGTGTGATTATCTCATGTCCTCTGGGTTGTCAGTAACTGGTTATGTTAGAATAACTGTTGGTTTATAATCATCAATCTGCAGATACATGTATTATTTATTTATTTGTTTTATTTTTAAACATAAAATGTGACCATTTCATATATTGTATCCATTTATAGATGCAGCACTGCAGAATTATTTCCTCTGTGTGTATATATATGTCATTAAACTATATGATGATCTTTTTCTATGTCTGTAACATGAAAGGACAGCATAAAAAAAACATAAAACACAGGACACGTAATACAAAAGTTACACACAACAGCACATTACACACCTTGTCAATAGTGTTAAATTAAAACAAAGATATCTGTAAAGCAGAAACCAATAAAATGCAGTCGGTGGTGACACTGTTAGCAGACTCTTCAGTTAGGTTTTAAACCCACTGATAGTTCAGATATTTCCTGACATGTGACACAAATACAATGCGCTCTAATCAGTGGGTTTATAATTACAATCTGATAAGTGCTACAGTTCAACTCAAGTCACAAGACATTCACAACCTCCAGGCAGCACTACAGTCGTTGTGGACTGCACTATCAGTCTGAGATAGTTGAAACCATCAAGCCACAGACTGCCACACTGCCAACAGCACCCTCTTCCTGTTCAGCGCTGCACGGCAGGTTTCCATCGAGACAGCAGTTTGCCTCACATCTGCTGGTGAAAACAGGGTGAACATGGGTATTACTGCATTGAGTCACCATGGGGTTACTATGGTAACTTTGATTTGAAACCACCATAAAACACACACACACACACAAACAAAGCAGTTTCTCACTGGTGGTATCTCGCCATGCGGACAGGTTTTTATGTTAACAGGTTTTTTAAGATATCCATCTCTGAGATTTATGCCACCACCATAACTCACTGGAGGTAAATAGCATTTTGTTTGTGGTTTTTACAGCCTTGAAAGAAAAATCAACAACGAACAATATTTGTGTTATTCTTGGAGATAATTCACATTCACATTCATTCACTGATGTAAAAATATACCTACTGGGACAAAATGATCTATAGACTGAAACTAAATGTAAACCTAGTGTATCTAGAATAGGTTGACAAGACTTAATGTGTTATATTGTGAAATAAATAACACATATTGATGAGCTGTTAAATCGGAGGTGAAAGACTGTTTGTTGTTTTGCTGTGTGAATACTATAAAATGCTGATTTAACTTTAACATGCTAGAGCAAACACTCCCCATATCTTACTACATATATTTTACAGAACAATATAAACTATAATCTCTTTAATATTACATGTGGTTAAAATCTTTACTTCTCTGGGCTCCGTGATAGCTCACCATGTACCAAGGCTGAGTCCTTGCTGCAGTGGCCACAGGTATGAATCCAACCTGGGGCCCTTCATCCTCTCTCTCTGCCTCCTTTCCTGTCTATCTTCAGCTGTCCTATCCAATAAAAGGAAAAAAGCCCCCAAAATATACTAAAAATAATCTGTACATGAGCTACAGAGTAAATAAGCACGGCCTATATCTCGCTCCCAGTCTATCTTGAACTACGTATTGATATAAAGTGATATCTGATCAACTACTGATGCATCGACTTATTACTTCTGCACTACGGCAGCACGTTGTGTAACATCCTCAAACTGTTCATTAGCTAGAACAGAGAGCCCCTCTCTATTTCCCCTCTGCAGAGGAGCAGTGATAAACCTCATACTTACAAAAATAGAGTGTTTGTTTTAGAAAGGAAGGGTTTTACCTCGGTGTAAAAAGGAATAAAAACCAAAGGGTTCAAACAGCTGACTGTGTATACTTACTCAGGTTTGTTTGTTTGCATTGTTCTTTACAGTAAACCACTGAGATACTACAGCTGGCAGTACAGGGGTCTCAAATACTACAATGAAATATTATATTATATTTCGATCACTACATCGTGCAAACAGCTTTTTCTCTACATTTTTATATCATCTTTAAGGGCCACAATCTGCTCTCTTATCAGCTGTTTGCACACATTTGTAGACACCTTTGACCATTACAGTTATTTTGCACCAAACAAAATACACTTTTTAAAAGAGAATTGTGTTTGTATTATAATTGTATGTGAAGAGATATTTTAAATTGATACAAAGCAACAATTATTGTATTTAACAATTATATTATATTTTATATATGACACCATGCTGAGGGCTGGAACTGGACCCTGTTTGAGATCTCTACTTTAGTATCTCTAATTAAACAGAGGATTTGTGTATCAAGAGTCCAGACTCGATGTGGTCCAAGTCCTGTTATACTACAGAAAGAAAACACTGTTACGACATCTCATTGCTACAACTTTAAATTGCAATGTTTAACTTCAAACATGTAGATTCAAAATAATTTGTGTTTTGAAATTGAATGGATTGAAAGACATCCATAAACACATCAATGCAGATACTGCTTTATGGAAGATATCAGTGTCACACGTCTTATAGTAACCACGAGTAGGGGGCTGTGGTCCATGGTGTAAAATACCTAACAGGTAAACATAAATACTATTATGAATATATTCCCACATTTAATTCTGTAAGTAAGTGTGTATCAGACTTCATTTAGTAGGTAAATAAATACAGAAATACACAAAACAGCATAAATCAATACAAGACTTACCCTTCAGTTTTCTGTAACTTTATACTTTAAGGCTATTCCCTTTAAGCATTTAATTTCAAACAATCTAATTTTAGGACCCAAAGTCATATTACGTTCTAGAAGATGTGATTCACATTCATGTTTCTTTAGCCTCAGCTTCTGCAGGGTGAAATCTGTTGGACTGTGAATTGAACAACACAAGGGAACTCTGAACTGACTGATAATGAAAACAGGGATTATCTGGCTGACCTGTAAAAAGCTTATTCTGCCCTTTGACTCTGATTATTGGACGTTACCTTTCGTATGAGGCGGATAGAGGAATGCTGGAAGACAGCAGCGTGTTATATGGGAGGAGGGAAACAGTTAAACCTGATGAAACAGGTCAGGTAACTAATCTGTGATAAAGTGCACTCCTGAAGAATGATAATGTAACAAAACTCTGTGTGATATGACATAAATGTATCAGTAGAGAACAGAAAGGTTCAAGTAGAGTGAAATTTAGATAGAGTTCCCTTTATGGTAAAAAAAAAAAAAGAAGAAAAAAAAATGTATAAATTGTTGAGGAAGAATTTAACAGCCTGAGGGAGGAAGCTGTCTGTACGTCTGGTCGTACAGCAGCAGAAGCTTCTGCAGCCTCTTCACACAACAGGCTGTTTAAATTAGCTTGCTGGTAGGTCAACTGCATCCACATTTGCATCATGAGTCATTTAGGCCATAAAAGCGACCGTATTATTATTATTATTATTATTTTTTTTTTTTTTTTATTATTGCTTCTCTACTGTGATTGAGTCCTGTTTCTTCCACCCTGACTGCTGTGAGCCTGACACACGTGACCTTTGTGTAGTGTAAAATGTTTTGAATCTTGAATATATAAAGCGTCAGTCAGTCATAAGTATTGATAATTGATATTTATTAACAGATATTCAGAGAAGCTGTTGCGTGCTATTTCAGAAGTTATGTTGCAAACCGAGTAATCCTGTTTTCTGGAGGGCAGGTATCTGACTGATGAACTCCTTGCACCTTCCTGTGAATGGTGGGGTATTTAATCTTTTTTTTGGTTTATATATGACCTGAGAACAACTGGGCACTTTCATGGACTCAGTTAATGGCATTTTTTATGTATTTTGTTATAATTTGGTTTCACATGTACATTGTCGATTTCATAATTTTTTACAAAGTAGTTTGAACTACTGTTTCTAAGCAGCTTTAGGTAACCAAGCTATATTTCTCTGTATGGTAGTTTCGTGTAAATTTGCTTCCCCAACACTGTGTAAATCATTAAATAAATATTAGCTAGCAATGTTTGAAACAGAAAGAGCATTTTATTTGTTATTTAATCCTTGTTTTATATGAAATGTAGCTTTGTGTTGTTTTCATCTGTGGTTTTATTTATTTTCGGTGTTTTGATTATCAGCATTGGTTGATTGGGATGTGAACACTGCAATTTCCATGTTTTTGTGAATGAATAAAGACAATATCTACAGATGCATGCACAACAATGGAAAATATGGGTCTTATGATGCTTTTAAAAATATTTTGCAGTCACTTAGTCGTCATGTGGCTTTGAGAAATGCTAATCCAAAGTAGAGAAGGAAACAACAGCGAAGGCAAATTCACCTTTAGGTTTTAGTTTAGACCTTGGACCAGTAAATAACCCCTGTGAGTGTCTAGGGTCATCAACTGTGCAATGTTTTGTAAGTCCTATTATACGTTGATATCCTGATAACCTTGAAAGTACTGTAATTGAAATCACTGGAAGTGATCCCAGTTAGGTTTCGCTCTCGTCTGCCCAAGTAGCTCTGCAATTCAATACCAACATTTCCCAAAGTGGGACATTTCCTGCAGTTAAATCTCATCAAAAGGTTTCTGATGGGCTTTTTGGGGTCTGTGACATGACAGCGTTTGAGAACTGTAGAAAGAAAGAAAAAAAAAGAGCATTGGTTTATTGTTTCCAGTGTCAGAGAGCTGTGGTTGCTGCAGCTGCATGAATGTGAGCTTCTGTGGAAGTAAGTATTTTTCAAAGGCAGTGCAGAGAGAAGAGCCTCGTGTAAGAGTGGTAGATGGATAAAAACCTGCGATCTGATGAGGACCCTCACTGAGGAGCAGGTCCCACTCAGCCTCACCTAATGGGACTGAAGAGGATGATGGGTAACCAGGGCAGAGGGGCTGTGAAGATGATCAGATGATCCATTTTGTGCAGTGAGTCATACAACACATGTGGCTAAATGACAGAGAAAAGAATAGTAGATAAATTGTGGTTTATTAGGGGGTCTGAGGGCAGAGGGGACCTTGTTCTCAGGTCTCTGATCATTTTTAAGTTAAATATTTTGAAATATATTAATATTCCTTAATGAAAAATTAATTTAAATGTGGTTCTAACACTGTTCCTAATTATAGTGGCTCAGAGAATTCATGAGCAACTCTGTATTACCAATTAATCCATCAGTTGTTTTCTAGAGTAACTGATTCATTGTTTAGTTTATGAAACGTCAGCAAATAGCAAAAAATGTCCATCGCAGTGAGGTGACGTCTTAAAATGTCTTTTTTTCTTTGTTTGACCAGTCTAACAGTCTAAAACCCCCAAAATCATTAAAGATCCTCTCCAGACACGTTTTACAACATATTCAAATAATCTGCATGGAACAATAATGTGTGTGTGATGTGTGTTTTCAGCAACAAATAACCCCAACTGGTCGTGGCAGACGACCACCCACTTAGAGCCGGGGTCTGTCCGAGGTTTCTGTCTCTTAAAAGGACGTTTTTCCTTGCCGCTGTCGCCAAGTGCTTGCTCATGGTGGGAACTGTTGGGAAAATAATTTATAAGGAGTACAGTCTAGACCTGCTCTATCTGAAAAGTGTCCTGAGATAACTTTTGGCCTGAATTGGCGCTATACAAATAAAGCTGAATTGAAAATAAAAAAGTATAATTTCCACATTAAAATCCTTAAAAAGACAAATTCTCCTTCTACCTCATTAAAATGACCAGACTGTGAATATGCTAATTTAGTCCATTCTTAGTGTTTGTGCACTGGTGGCTTCGAGTTTCTACATCACACTTGTATAAGTTGCACACTGGACCAGAACTACACCTAATGAACGCCACTGGGACTTTAATCTCTGCAGGAACTTATAATAAATGCACATCCATCATCCAATAACAAATATAGGAAGAATACTTTTTTCCTTTTCAGGAAGAAGCACATGCATCAGTTGTGTTTGTAAACAGTTGTTTCTTAAATATTTCTGCACAGACATTGAAGCAGTGGCATGTAACAGACTTTGAACAGGAGCATTTACAAGACAGAAACTGAAGATAAAGAACCTTTAGGGCAGTGATACAAAAACATACTGTTGTTTATAATCAAAGCGGCTTTTAATACGTCTAATAAAGGTTCCTACATTTTCAGTTCATCAAGCTGCTTAAATAATGTTATGCAATAGGAGCAAATGTTCATGTGTGAACCAGATCTAGTGCAATGGTTGACTTCAGCTGTCTGTGCCAAGACTCACAGAGCAGAAAAAAACACAAAGAGCTCTCACTCTGCTGCTACTTCTGGGCACCAAACAAACAACCCGCAGTCTGCTCCAAACAAAACAAACAATAAAGGGGGAAACAGCTAGACTGGTTTACCAGATCACTGATTCTTATCATTAGTAGTGTTTTATACTGATTAACTACTCTGGAAAATTGTGATGGATTTATGGTGAAACAGCTTCGTAAGTGTTAGGATTGATTTTACCCCCTGGAGGGCAATGTATTATTCCAATGGAAGGGCACCTTAAAGGGCACTTAATTAAATTTTCTCCACTGGAAGAGCTACCTGGAAGGCCTTTTATTGTGTTTTCTCTATTAGACGGGTACTTTTTCATGTTTTGTCCACTTTAAAGGCACCCTCGAGAGCACTTTGTTTGCAAGGGGACCCTAGAGGGCACTTCATAACGTTTACTCCACTAGAAGAGCTGCCTGGAAGGTGTTTTTTAGTGTTTTCTCCACTAGACGGGCACCCTAGAGGTCACTTTGGGCCTGTCCTCACGAATACGGTTTTCTCGATTCAGGATAAATACTTTATCGTATCGGCCCAGACGGATACGGCGTTTTCGGGGTGTGAAAATGGTATTTTTTGGAAACGGGTCCCAGAGTGGATTTGAGATTTTTTCCGAAACGACATCGTATTGGGTGAGGCCGCGTATTCGTGAGGACAGGCTCTTTATCGTCCCCTTTCTAGACAAGAGGGACTAAATCATCCCAATCCAAAGGAGTGGAACTTGTTTCCACAGGGGGCAACAGTCCTAAAAAAGTGATCCAGTTATTTACCCCAGAGTGAATCATCTTCCCTCCAGAAGATCTTGGGCGCCACAGCTCCTTCTCTGGGAATGTCTGATGACCTGTAGTGAAACTCCAGCCGAGTCAGCACTTCTGGGCCCGATATAAGCCGCTGCCTCCCGCCTTTCACCCTCTTCTGTGCGGAGACACAGTCTGCCAGAAACCGTTTCACCAGAACCAAACAACAACCACCTCCTCCACCACCTTCTCCTCCACATCAACACAAAATGACCTCCGCCGCTCAGCCCATATTCTCCAAGGGAGAGGACTGCAAGGCCTCCTGGCACGACGCTAGTGCCGGCTACAATGAAACCGACACACACCTGGAGATCATGGGCAAGCCCGTGATGGAGCGCTGGGAGACCCCGTACATGCACTCTCTTTCGACCGTTGCAGCGTCCAAAGGTAAAGGTGGCGGTTTGAATGCCGTGCATCCATTCTCGGACACGGCGTTCATCTGAAAGGCTGCGTCCGATAATGGAATCCGCCGCATAACAGTTGTTGGAGTTTAACATGAAGTTAATGTCACTGAGTGTTATACATTATCGTAAATATGCCATTTATATGTTACTATATCATTTTTTAATTTTTGGTTGCTGTTAAGTAGGTTAGTAAGGCCTGTATTCAATCAGCATACTGCACCCAACTCTCTAAAATATAAAGTGAGGTGTTAAAAGTGTTTAATAAAAGGTGCATTATACAAATATACTTTAACAATAAAAAAAATTAAAAACAGTTGGAAGTTGGAAAAAATTCCCACAATCATTTTGTTTAAGATATGAATGCTGAAGGTTTTTATTTGTGAGGCTTTTTCCAGTACTGTTTTAAAATGTGTTATTTAACACAAATTTTTGCCTTTTCCTTCATCTTTGGTAAAATGATCCTAGAGGACACGTGTGACAGTGTGAGCAGCATGGTGCTCTGTGCTCTGTGAATACTACAGCAGCTGTTACTCTACTCATGGGGACCGGCCAAGACGTGTGCAGGGGGGAAACAGCTCATCTGCTCTGAGCTTTATGTGAAAATAGACTGATCCACACACCCTCGCAGACGTGTGGGAAGAGACAAGCATGTGCACTGAAACTGTCTACACAACACTGTGCAAATGCACATTTCTCTCTTGCACTTTAAACATGTAGTTTTCATTGGGAAATTCTGGACACTGAAGATGCATTTTCTTATCACAAGGTTACATTTTGTTCACTAATCTGCTTCATTTCTGCAAGTTTATCCAAGGATACATTCTGGCCAAGTCACAATATGTTTGGAGTAATTCCTAAATTCCAAGTTTGTATTGATTGTGTCAATATTTACTGATACCTCTACCACAAACTGAACACCAACTTACTGAAAGACGTGAATTCGAAGCACAAGTTTTGGGATTTTGGGGTCATTTTTTTACATTTTAAGTGACAATTTAAATCAGATATAAAATTTGATTTATTTATTTTTTCATGCAACAATTCTGAATGTGAACATTTTATTTTGCATGCACAGGATGTAAAAATGTGAATGTTGCCTTTATGTGAACTAATTTCAGCTTCATGCAGTTTGCAGATTGAATGCAAAAAATAATTAAATTCAATTTTGGACTGAGCTGCTGATTAAAAGCCCAGTAAATCATCACGAAGGGGTCAAGCAAAAACGAGTAGCCTTTACCCCCTCATCTATTTATATGCTTCTCTGTAAGGAAATGAAACCCTTTGGCCTTTCTGTTCAACCACATGTTACAACCAACTGGCTTTCCCTCCCTCCACGCCCAACACCAGAAGAGTGTAGTCTTTGCTGTACAGCCCCGTTCACACAGAGATACACAGAGAGAGATGTTGCTTTTGTTGTTTTATTAGTTATTAAACATTGCAGATATGCCCAGCTGGAACTGAACTGTTGTATTGAATGAATGAATTAGACCGCTGACTAACACAATGTCTGTTTCTGTTGTTGTTTTTTTTGTCTGGTAGGTGGTCGGGTTCTGGAGATCGGTTTCGGCATGGCCATCGCCGCCACTAAAATCGAGTCTTACCCCATCGAGGAGCACTGGATCATCGAGTGCAACGACGGCGTCTTCGCCAGACTGGAGAACTGGGCCAAGTCTCAGCCCCATAAGGTCAGTAGACCTCAGCAGGCCGATATCATCTGCTCGTTTTTTTTGGTTTATCGCAGATAAGTTTGCCTGGAACATGTTAACCTGTGTGTAAAACTGTTATAGCTGCAGATGATTTAAGTGTTTGTTTACACGTATGTTGCTGCAGGTCGTCCCCCTGAAGGGCCTTTGGGAGAATGTTGTTCCCACCCTGCCAGACAACCACTTTGATGGTAAGAAGTGAAACCAGACATGGCAGGGGAGAAACTTTGATGCACAATCCTGAGTTTACAGTTTTACATTCAAGGGACTTCCTCACACTGAAGCCTGAGATCTCATGTTTGATGTTTGAACTCAGATCTGAGCCTGTTTCACTTCTTGATGGATGAAAACATATTAAAGGTCCAGTGTGTAACATTTAGGAGGATGTATTGGCAGAAATGGACTATAATATTAATAGTTATGTTTTCATTAGTGTATAATCACCTGAATATAAGAGTCGTTGTGTCTTTGTTACTTCAGAATGAGACGTCGCGTTCCCTGGCGACCGCCATTTTCAGCCACCATGTTTCTACAGTAGCCCAGAACAAACAAACCAAACACTGGCTGCAGATAAGGCTGTTAATGTTCTTGGAGTTTCATGGCCACTGTAGTTTCTCCTACATGGCTGTTCACATTCCCAGGTTGTCAAATACAGACGCGAGCGATGTTCAGTTAGTTGCAAACTGCAACTTCACAGCTAGATGCGACTAAATCCTTTAACACACTGGTCCCTAAGGAAGCGTTAAAAACACGTGGAACAACTGAATGATCTACTTGTTGTTGTTCCCTCTTCTCTCAGGTATCCTGTATGACACGTACCCTCTGTCAGAGGAAACATGGCACACTCACCAGTTTGACTTCATTAAGGTGAGAAGCTAAACTCTGCAGTAAATAATAGATTAAAATTAAAAGGAGGATAATTATTGGATACTTGGAATCGTTTGAATGAAAAGTGGATTAAAGATACTGAATAATAGTTCAAAACATGTATTAATAAACAGTATTTATGACTTTAGTGTTAAGATGTTGAAATCAGTCATCATAGATATATTTGGTGTTTGTGTTTGTCCGCAGGGTCACGCTCACAGGATGCTGAAGACCGGCGGCGTCCTCACCTACTGCAACCTGACCTCCTGGGGCGAGCTGCTCAAGACCAAATTCGACAACATTGAGAAGATGTTTGAGGTACGTTTAGTTACCGTCCATACCTCGTTTTATTCTGTGGAATCCCTGAATGGTTGGTGTTTTCAGGGAGACGAGAGATGGTGTAGAGTATTTACTGTAATGTATTTTGTTCAATGCATTATGGGTTATTTTGTGTTATTTAGTACACATACTGACTTTTTTGAGTAATGTCACTTAACGCTACAAAACCTGCTTAAAATGATATGTTGTGTAGAATCAGGAGAGTAAATCACTAATAAATCACTATTATTATAACATATAACCACAATGTTTCTTCATCAGCTGAAGAAAGTAAGTTTAAGCATATGCTGAGCCAGAGGTGGCCCTGGAAGTCTGGAGGCAAATTTCAGTCTGCGTCATGAACAGTGATGTAAAATGTTGTTGATGAAACTAAGAACAGAAACAGAGGAACCAAACTCCAAACAGCAGAAATTCAGATATAAGCTACAAAAGCTGTAAAAGCTGCTGCTGCACCAGGGGTACTGGAGAGGGCAGCTCTTTAGCCCCTCCAGTGGCTCCATGTGACTTTAATGAAAAATTATATAGATTTCATCAAAATGTCGGAAAAAAACTAAAATACTTCTCATATGTTATGTCCTGACCTGGCGGCTTTCCCTCAGTATTTTCTTTATATTGGTGACAACCAGTCTTGAGTCTCCCTAGAAGAGCTATGGACTCCAAATCCCCCCAAAAAAGGAAAGTCTTGGAGGAAAGTGGAGAATTTAATAGTGCATTTAATGTGTGGAGAGATTTGTTTGATTTCACCACCAGTACCGCCACCAGTATGTTTGATCTTCTGCAAGAAATAAGCATTGTTAAGCTTGAATATGTGATGTGGCTGCACATCTATTATATATTTATTTTAATAGTAAAGGTTGCTAACCCCAGCACAAGACCATCTGGAGCTTTATTTTAGATGCACACATTTTGGACAAAAGCAAACATCATAATCTAACCTATATACAGCGACAAGCCATGCAGAAAAAAAACCCTGAACAAGATACTAATTTTTGTGCAACTCAGCGTTGACCACCAACATGAAAACTGACTGAATTTAAGGTGTCTGATCTCCTAACAGAAAAATGTCCTAAGTTTTAATGATGTGTTGCAGTAAATACAGTTTATTTAACATAAGAAGGGTGAAGTTACTGAATACTGACTGTATGATCACTCAGTTACTAAATACTGTTGCTACTCTTTAACATGGAACGTGTATTTCCACAGTTTAGACCTCAAGGTTTGATTGATATGTATCCATGTAGCACTGAGTGCACACCTCCATCAGAGTTGAGCTGAGTGCAACCTGAAATACGTGTCATTGCTTGTATAATTTCAAGGTTAATGATAAACGAGCTGAAGGGTGGGGGCAGATAAAGCCGCGAGCCGCCTCACACTGACCAGCTCTGTCTGTTAATGATTCCCAGGAGACCCAGGTGCCTCATCTGCTCCAAGCCGGCTTCAAGAAGGAGAAAATTAGCACCACCACCATGGACATTGCACCACCCAGCGACTGCAAATACTATTCCTTCAATAAGATGATCACTCCCACCATCATCAAGGAGTAAAGTCCGAAGACGCTGCTGCAATCTTTTGTTTTTTTTTTCTACTGTGTAATGTGCCTTCTCATCTGAACCTCCTCATTTTACCTTCTGACATATTACAATAAATTCATGTCCATCCCAACTCTGTTTACAAGGTGCTCACATTTATTATACACTTATTTAAAATTATTTACAGATTAACATTTTGATGTGAGTTGAAGTTGCTGGTGTTCAGTACGGCTGTGGAGCTCCTCTCTCCCAGCAGACCATTGAAACATTTTACTCTTCACAGCAGCAAATACGTGAGACAACAGCAGACTGAAACCACATTAAACCACCACAAATGCATTTGCTCCCCGCTGAGCCTCATCTGTTTCAGGTCTTAAATCACCCAGTGTCTTTCTCGCCACACGTACCCTAATTTTAGACCGAGCAGAAGACGTACCGCTGCATGTTTAAATGCATAGTTTGTCATGAACTTTAGATAGTCTTCTCTACTCTCTCTACCTGTTAAACATTGCAGTCTCATGTTATTCCTGTGGGAATTTGTCTATAAAATGGAAGAACAAAGCAAAATTGCTCAGCAGCATGTGTGTCAGTGTGCTCTTCTAACAAGCATAAAAATTTAAGGGAAAATACGTAGAACAGCTTTAAAAAATGGATGAAAATCTTTAACATATTTTATGATACATCGCTTAAGTGAAGAATTAGTCTACTGACAGTATGCATAATAACATAATACACTGGTGTCACACACCTTTAATAAGTCCAGTGAGAGGGACACAGTGCAGTTTACAGTATGTTTTCATTTACGGTCGTAGATAACAGCGTGTGTTATCTGAACACGTGGGAATAAGTTACCACCTGGCGAGGACGCATTAATCATTAGACGGTTGGATGATGCAACACCTGGCTGCAGTCAGGTGGGAAACTACAGCAGCTGGCGGATCTCAGATCTGATTCAGGAGCACATGACTCATATTTTAAGAATCGTACAGAGAAACATGAAGAGGCACGAAACAGATCAAAGGGTGAGAACGTTTAAAACAATTAGTTGATTGGTCATTTTTCATAGTATAGTACCGTATCGGTGGGAAAGCAAAGGTATAATGCGATACATGAACCCAGATGTTCATTAAAGGTGCAGTGTGAAGGATTTAGTTGCATCTAGCAGTGAATTTGCAGATTGCAACCCACTCGCTTCACCTTCAACTTCCAAGTGTGCAGGAGAAACTATAGTGAAGTGAAACTCGTAAAACAAACGTGAAACGGCGTCAAGAGCCAGTGTTTTGTTTGTCCGTTCTGGGCTACTGTAGAAACATGGCGGTTCAACATGGTCGACTCCATGGAAGGCGACCCTGCAGCGTCTGCAGATAACAAAAATACAACAATTCTTATATTGAGATGATTATACAATAAAAAATATACTTTACATACATATTATATCTATAGATCCTCCTAAATGTTACACACTGGACCTTTAAAGTATTTATTTTTCAGCCAAATACCTTAAGTAAAAACAAGAAAACGATATAAAGAGGTACAATACAGCGCTGGGCAATCAGTGTTTGATATATTAAGAAAAAACATTTCTCAAACTTACACTTACATTTTTTATTGAACTTTACTACAGTTATTTTAGGAATTATGCATGCTTGCATATTTCTTAAATTAACATTTTTAAAAAACATGTCACATACCCCCTGTAGTACTCCAAAGTACCCCTCAAGGTACACGGCATTAGCCTTAATTATCACGTAAATGCTGAAGTAAACTTTGAGGGCCAACAGATGAGCTGCATGTGTCACGAGAACTTGAGCTGGAACATGAGTGAAACCTGTCAGCAGCTGTGTGGAGTTATCTTCATCTCAAGGAAGACAAAACAGTCCCGCCAAGTTCAATTTATTCAATTTATTCAAATGTAATTTTAAACGTTAAAAATAAAATGCTGCTAGAAGTTCTGTGTGAAGACGTTTAAACAAAAAGAAGCAGTACTGACTTCCTGACTCGTGTTGTGAGCTGTGTAGAATATTTGTATCAAGGTTTGAGCGTGATGTTTTTTTAGATGGCTAGGTTAAGCAAAGTGCATCCATACAAATATATTATTGCAGGTTTAGTTATTTATGAGTAAATGGATGGTATCAGTATCAGCAGATACTCAAGGTCGCTGTATTGGACTTGTTAAAGTGGAATTGAGCCATCTCTATAAAACAATACATGTTAAGATATAACAATTTTATATAGAAAGACAATTTATGAATAAATCTCTTTTTCTGCATCTTTGGAGTTACACTTAGTTTTTATTTTCTCTCATATCAGCAAATATGTTATATATATATATATATATATGTATACAGTAAATTATAGTAAAGAAATGCCAAAGTTATGTTTGAGGTCATTTAGAAAGCGACATCATCAGATAGTTTGTCACCAGAGAGCATTGACAAGTTTATTTTTCACCTTTAAAAGATCCTCCTTTAAGGTTGTTTTTAATAGTAAAACCTGAAACCTCTTCATAACACAGTAAATCTGACTGATTCTCTTCGTCCTGCTGCCTCTTCAATGTGTGAAAGAATCCCAGTAAACATTATGTAGATGCAGTTTTAAAACGTAACACGTCAATCAATCTTTAACTGTCAACATGACAATGTTTCACTTTAATCTTTGTGGTTGTGCAAAGCCGTCGCAGCACTAAAGCACACGCTGTTATTCAAAGCAACTTATTAGGCAAGAAGGAATTAAGTGTCTCGCTCAAGAACCCTTCAACAGCACAGAGGACGGCACCAATTATTCTGTTGATTCACACTGAAGATGCATAAAAGCAACTCTTGCGTCTCTCTCTGCATACGTAATTATAGTACCTGGTCTCAATATACAGAACAGTGGTTTTGTTCAAAGGATTAAAAAACTATTTTCACACAGTTTTTGTTAACAGAAATTCACCTTTGACTTGATACTCTGGTATTTCGCTCTGTGGGTTTGCATAGAATCAGACTAGACTTCTGAGGTAAATTACAGTTAACACACAATAAAAATGCATTTTGCTTCCAACCACTACTGACACAGAGCAGTGAAGGTCAGTCTGTGATCACAGGAGCCACCTGGTGGCTTAAACTTGGCTTCAGTGCAGAGATCTCAAACTGACGGCCTGCGGGCCATTTCCAGCCCCCCAGCCCCCCGGCAGCCCACAACATTACGTCAAAACTATATTACAATACGGCCCTGTAAGGTTATTGTTAGTATATTTTCTAGTTGGTTGATATCAATAAACAAACTGTTCGGTTTTAAAAAGACCAAAAGGTGGAAAAAGACAAAGAAGGTTTCATCCAACTTTTTGTTTGGCTGCAAACAAAGATGATATAATTATTATATAATATAGAAATTAGTTTGTTTGCATTTTTTTATGCTTTTATTTTACTTATTTACTTTTTTATTTAGTTTTGTTGTTAGATGTTTAAAGGTCCAGTGTGTAATATTAAGGAGGATCTATTGGCAGAAATAGAATATAATACTGATATCTACAGACGCTGCGAGTCGCCTTCCATACTGAACCACCGTGTTTCTACAGGAGAACAGACAAACCAAACACAAAACTGACCTTTTGCGACACACTTTACATCCTAAAATGTGTTTAGTTTGGTACAAAATGATGGCAAAGGTCAAACGTGTCTGCAAGGGCATGTAACGGGTTGATAAAAAGTCAGCAAGTCTTGGGCCTTCATTTAATTTATTGTGTGGACGCATCTTTAAACAACAAAGATGATATAAAATTATGATATAAAAATGTATAGAAACAGCTGTATGGTGTTAGTAATGGAATAACGCACTTTCTCTTGGTACTTGAACACTGAAGTGGCCCTCCGATGAGATGACAACCAGCAAGAGCCTCAAGCCAATTCCAGTTTGAGGCTCCTGCTTTAAAGAACGACACACCAGATGTTATAATTGTGTATTTTCATGTGAACTCAGTTTATTCAAAATAATATTTAAGATAATGTAGAATGACACTCTTATCTTACGGTCACGACTAAGAGTTTGATATTGTTAATGAGAAAAATGATGCATATGGCTATTTATTTATAATGAAGACTTGTAATATTACAGAAACAGTCTTCATATTTAAATACTGAACTACAGAAGCAGAAAAACTGGCTGCTGCTCTGTTCGGTTTAAAATAAGCAGCAGTGCACTATGTGTAAATTACGATGATTTTATTGAGTTCCTGCAGCTCTACATGGAGGAGGAGCGGCGCTCCAAAATGAAACCAGAAATACATTTACATACCAGATACACACATATAACACATTCACTTCCGATACCAGATCTTCATCTTCTTCTCACGTTTGATTTTCTTCTGCAGCTGTAAAGTCCCGTAGAGGAGAGCCTCTGCAGTGGGGGGACAACCTGAGGACAGGAGGGTGAGGAGAGGGGAGAAACTGAGCAACTTGTGAATGTTTAGAGAAGATTTCAATTCACAAACTCTGACTGATGAACAGCATCTGTTAATTATTCTCTGATAGTTTATTTATATAGTTGGATGCAAATGTCAGCATACACTGATCCTATAAGTCTACAAGACACTGCTAAATAAAGACTGGAATTAACTATGTGCTATATGCAGAGTGAAAGCTGCTGCAGTCGTACTGAGAGCACAAAGATGCAGGACAATTCTGGGACAGTAGAGAAATGAATTAGTATACATTCAGTTATTACGTTTGTGTGTCATTGAATATAAGTCAACTTTCTCTCTAGATTTGGCAACTTTTCAGACCCTCTTAGCAACTTTATTTCTTAAAAAAGCAACTAGCAACCTTCAGTGATAAAGGGGGGTAAATATATTAAATTATAATATATTGTGATCTTATAATCCACATGCATGCTGCTCAGAGTAATCACAGCCCGAGGGTCGCTCTCTCTGTCCGCAGTCAGACGGTGTGGAGCACGTTTGACCTTCTCCTTCACGCTTTCTCTCCGGATCTCTGGATTAGGACGTTCATATAGCTTACATGTAAATAGTTAGTTTGAGTTTGTAAATATTTAAATAGTCTGTTTGATCTTCTCCCCTCCTTTTTTTTTTTTTTTACTTCAAATATACGATGTCCCTGTAACTAGTTTGTGATTACTTGGCTTAATAATAATAATAATAATAATAATAATAATAATAATAATAATGATGTTTAATGTAAATTTCTGTCCCCATATATGAATCAGAAACAGGTTTGCATTGGTTTGGCTGTTTGCAGCGATGCAGCTAGAAATAAACAAGAAACAGTAACTCAACTGGGGGATAAACGAGGGGAACTTCAAGTTTTTTATTCGGATATAAACAGCATTTTTAATTAGGGAACAACTAGCAGAACCTCCATGGTGGAACAGAGTGAGTCTATGAAGTGATGCAAGTTACTGAAACTAAGTTCAAACAATAAACTATATTATATTAATTATGTGGAATGAAAAGAAGAACTTCAATTTGGGACAGTTGTGGGACACCCAATCATGTAGTTTCACTATTTATTACACGTAGTTCTACCAGTACTTGTAATATTACCAATATCTGTGAATAATCCAAGTACTTAATTAAATAAGTAATAAATCTACTAAAGCTACAAAATTAAATTAGCAGGTCTGATGGTTATAACCTATTCAGTCATATTATAGTCATACTATAGTCAGTTGTATGGGGGGATTGTCATGTTCAAACAGAAAAGGGTTTTACCCAAAGAGTTGCCACAAAGTTGAAAACACAATATTGTCTAAACGACAGTATTTCTCATTTATAAAAAGACATTTGTAGATTATATAATTTCCATATTGGACAGTAAAGTTTACCTGGAACGTAAATGTCCACTGGTACGATTCGGTCACAACCTCTGACGACAGCATAGGAGTAGTGGTAGTAGCCTCCTCCATTAGCACAGCTGGAAGAGGAACGTTATTAAGACACTTACAATAAAAGTTTAAACCCATACAGTTGTAATTAGACAAACATATTCCACTTGCAACTCCCAACTACAATAAAATCCATAAACTCAACCCATACTGGTAAGGTTCACATACGATGAGGCTTGTAGTCACAGAGCAGAAAGAAGAACATTGGGCAAAAGCAGGAATAAACAAATCACAGCAAAGCTAAACATTCAGAAACATAGTTAGGTAAATGTTAGAATGAGATCAGCTGTGGAGACTCCACAGATACAAGCCATAGGCTACATTACCGACGCTGGAACTAAGAGTTAACTCACCTTCCCATGGAAATGACGTATCTGGGCTCAGGCATCTGGTCGTACACCTGTTGGGAAGAAGGCGCAGTTCAGTCCCTCTTATATAATGTCTGACTAAGAGCTAATCTGTCCTTTCAGCTGGAAGAAGGCTTCATGCCTGGCTACCAATCCACCGGCAGGCTGGTCTTAATCCAGCCAGAATTTAAACAGCTATACTGTTCTCATCCTGCAGACAGAGAGGTCTGAGACACAGTGGGCTGTTGTTTTGAGCGTCATTAGTTGAATTACACTTGCTGAAGGTCCCATTGTTGCTGTTACATCCCGCTGTTTCCCTTCCTCACCTTCCGCAGGGCCGGAGCCATCTTATTGGTCAGCGTTCCTGCCACGATCATGACATCGGCCTGTCGGGGACTCGCTCTGAACACCACTCCGAAGCGGTCCATGTCGTAACGAGGCGCCGCCATGTGCATCATCTCCACAGCGCAGCACGCCAGGCCAAAGGTCATCGGCCACAGAGAACTCTGAGGGCGTTAGCAGAGCAGCGATACGTCAGCAAAACACTAACTGAGCAGACAAATTAACACAGCTGCTTATGGTACAGTCCAACACACACACACACACACACACACTTAAACAAACAATTAATTAATTCTTTTATAGATTATTTCCTGGGGAAAAAAACTGTTGTATTGAGAATTGTTTTAGAGAAAATGCCATGTAACAGCCTATGAGTCCATGTTTGTGGATCTGTTGTCATTTGTTTCCTTGTTGCTACATTTCTTGGTTGTGCAGTGTTTGCATCAGCAGCCACAGACATTCAAGCAACAACTCCCCGGCTTGATATTTCCTTAAAACCGGTGACTGTCAGACCTCCGGTACCACTGACACATACTGTTCAGTGGTATTCAAGTTAGCTGCTTTTGTAATCACGGCCTTAAATGCTGGTGTGAATAATAAACTGCACCAGCAATCAATATATACAGTGCTTTATATTCTACTGTCAGGAGTACATAATATATATGTTAATGTCAGCACGTATATAGGGAAGGCTTTTATTACTGTAGGGGTTTCTTGTCCCCACAAAATGGTATATATGTAACTTTAACATTACTTCCTTTTAAATACTAAATATCTTCAAATAGTTGTACTGCACAAGAAGTAACTGAGTTACAACAGTTGTTTCAGCTCTGTAACAATATGGCAGTATATGAAATTTCATATCATATGAGAAATTAAAACTGGTATACTGGTCCATCCAGAATATTACCCAGAACTACATTTATATAAGAAATATTGTATCCAGGCAACTGAGATGAGATGGTTCAGATACTTCACAACCTCAGAAAGATGAGATTTTAAATGAATAACAGATCAAACAGCAGCAGTTTAATCTAAAGACTGAGATCTATTTCCAAAAGGCAACACCACTAATGATGTGACGTGTTAAAACAATGTGAAACAATCACACGCAGCCGGAGTCACATCATCTCCAGAGAAGAGACTTGGTTTTATTTCTAGGTGTGAGAACAAACAGTCTCATTCTCAGTTAGACAAATGAAGATGTAAAGTAAAAGAGAAACCACTGCACCAGACATATGTGGATGCCAACACAGCGGACATCCTCTCGTGTACTCACCCTGCGCGCCCAGTTGACCAAGTCGTCCAGCTTAGTGATGACATACTCCCCCTTGCTGCTGGCTACAGCCGCTGGTTTGGCTGCTGCCACCGCCGTGCTCTTCTCTCTGACTGGAACCACACTGCAACAGAAGGATGGAGGGGATCTTTACCATGTGCAGAGTGTTTACTGAGGGTCTGTTCTCCAGTCTTATATTTACACCAGAGTATTTATGGTAAACTCACGTCGTGGTGGCATTCTCGCTTTTTGCACTGCTGTGCAGACTCTTCTGTGAGACAGCAAACACTGAAATGGGCCTGTTGGATGGAGAGAAAGTCAGAGGGAGAAACAACAGTAAAGTAAGTGCGTGAATATTTTAACCATAACAGTCAGTGAAATAATAGAAAGCCCAAAAACAGTTCCACAAGAGGGGAATATTGTAATTGTATGGTGTTAAATTAAATAATTTCGAGACTGTGTGTGGGGGACAGATGGGCAAATTTTATTGTGGGATACGATGATTTTGTCTGAGCTTCCTAAACTTAGTGATGCTTTAGAGGATTAACTTGACTGTGCCTCCGAACAGCATACAGGCTGAGCGCTCCTGCTGCCGAAAGCAAGACTGCACCGCACACTCAGCCCTTGTTTATGAGTGAGGGCTGTTTTATCTTACTGTTCTCTTCACTGGGAGATCATCTGACTCAAAACTAACAGAGATATTGACCAAAACTAACAAAATAAAAACTGGGTAGGTTTAAAGTGAGTTGTTAAGATACTTTTCAGTCACCTGACCTATTGTAATTTGGTAAACATGTATATTTTTGGGCTGCCTACAGAGATTGAATTCAATTAGTTAGACCTTAACAATAGCCAAGTAATAAATGTGTTTAAGTGTGAATGAAAGAACAACCCCAACCCTGTGAAGGTTGTAATAATGAAGCAGCTGTAGGACCAGGAGGAGAAAGCTCCAGTAAGCCAAGTTTGGAAACAAGGAACAGGATTAAAAAGGTTCTTACCTTGTTGAAAAGCAGCCAAACAGGGCGAGGCGAGGCGCTGCGAAACACAAGCATTTAACAAACTGAATACATTTCATAAGATTAGTGATCCACTTACTGACAGCTGTATTGTTCAATCACTGAAGTTTGCTAATGAGCAGCACAGATAACTTTATGATGAACACAAGAGTTTCAGATAACCTCAAGCCAAACACATAACACAAAGTCTGGACATTATTTCCAGTATAAACTACATAAATTGTACAGAATGATACACAATACCCCCTTCTACTTTATTTTATCCAGTCCAGTGAAATGATTTAAGGACTACTGTTTTTACTGAATTAACTGCTGCTTGTTGCCGAATTGTAGAGCAGCTCCTGGCGATTTGTAGAAGCCCTAAAGTGATACCTGAAGCCCAATAAAGTTCACAAATACAGGCGAGGACTTTAAAACTGGCCGAGTTTTCAACAGGAGTTTGGTTCGACACTCGGATGAGCCGCAGTGGGGCTAACGACACTGTAACGGTGGTCTACCGACAGTGTCAGACACAGACGACCACAATCATTAAGTGTAGTATGTTATAGGTTATATAAATATATATATTAATATATATATATGTGTTTAGAGACGTTGTCCTGAGCTCACATCAGTGCTACTGTTAGCTAACAGCGCAAGGTCAGTGTGCGCGTTCCCTCAAAGTTAGTAATCCGATTACCGACAGAGTGAAACCGCCGCGTGGTGCCCCTCTCTGAGTTTAATGCTGCAGATTATCTGATTGTCTGCAGTCTCACAACACGATAATGTTCAATAAAAACGTTTCTTTTTAGTCACAACATCACTCACCGAACAACGCCGCCATCTTTGAAGATTATTGTTACGTCAGAGTGCTTCCTGTGCCTGTGAGCTCGTGCGGCAGGGGGCGCTGCCGTAACGTTGACAACGGGCTTCTTCTTCTTCTTCTTCTTCTCGTTTGGTGGTAGATTTACTTTGAAGGTGCAGACCGCCACCTGCTGTACCGGAGTATGTAGACATTGACAGTATATAATAACAATAACAACAACAATAATAATCATAACAACAATAATAATAACAACAATAATAACAATAATAATCATAACAATAACAATAATAATAACAATAATAATAATAATAATTATAATGATATAATAATAATAATAATAACAGCAATAATAACAATAATAATCATAACAATAACAATAATAATAACAATAATAACAGCAATAATAACAATAATAACAAAAACAACAATAATAATAATAACAATAATAACAATTATAATAATAACAATAATAACAATAATAATAACAATAACAATAACAACAACAATAATAATGATAATAATAATAATGATAATAATAATTATAATATATAATAACAATAATAACAATAATAATAATGATAATAAAAATAATGATAACAATAATAACAACAATAACAATAATAACAATAATAATAATGATATATTAATAATATAATAATAATAACATAATAATAATCATATAATAAAATAATAATAATAATAATAATATATAATAATGATAATAATATAATAATAACAATAATATTAATATAATAAAAATTATTATTATTATAATAATATATTTTACATTGCTAACAAATATGCAAACATTAATAAAAACTTTCCTGATCCTTTGTATTAGTCGTTCCTTCTCTCTATTTATTACATAAGTATGTGTTCTACATTTTCGTTTATTAGGTAATATAGAGGTTATATTTGCCCTATTTCATGTAAAATGGCCACAAGAACAGGAGGGTGACCAGAGCAAATATTGAAGATATTCATCAACAAAGCAATCCAAAAACACAGCAAAAACATTGTTTAGAGAAATTAAAACTGGCCTATGTAAGCAAGAAATAAATCATCTGACAAGATACCACAAATCATCAGTTTAAAATATTCCTTTTAGACTGATTGTTCATATTTATCTTATTTATCGAGTTACGCACTCATCCTCCCCCTCAAACATGAAGATTTAATGTGTTTGTAACCCTTGTTAAACTGCCAGGAATACAATTTTGGTGGGTAAACACTGGATCCTTTATTTCTGTGGGATTTACATACAGTTTTCAGTGCTTCCCAGAACAAAATACAGAGGATCTCCTCAGTGTCTTAGAGGTATTTCCAGCCCTGCACTGGTGTCTCTGCTGCTGACAGGAACCTCCATCACATGAGAGGTGGACCAGGGAGGTAGTCAACATTTTTGAGATACTGAATCTCTCTCTCTCTCTCTCTCTCTCTCTCTCTCTCTCTCTCTCTCTCTCTATCTATCTATCTATCTATCTATCTATCTATCTATCTACCAAGTGTAATATGTATAAACATTTACTGTCTCCAGTGACTTGTGAGTTGGGCAACACCGACTGATAATTAGTATTTTAGTAATATTAGTAAATAGAAAGTCTGGATACATTATTAATTGTTTATTAGCTGTTTAGCGCCCCCCAGTGGGTGACTTTCATGGCCTGCATTTGAGGAACTGCAGTGTGACTCTTTGTGTATTTCTGATTGTAGTTTACAGTTTACAGCTAATGTCACTGACTGTTTTTGTTCTTGTGTCTGAGCAGAGGAAGAAAGTGTCCGAGTTATTAGCTGCAGATCAGGATTGTGACTTAAAATATATATACAACAACATGTTTGAGTTTTATATTCATGAATTTATTTTAAAGCTCTTCTTTCAAAGCAGAAACTAATCTACCTGGTGTCCATGCAACAAACACATAACTGACTAATTTAAAAACACAGAAATAAAAGTAACTTCCACCACAATCCAGCATGAGGATACATCAAATATTATTCTGCTCCCAAGTGGAAACAACTGGACTTTTATTTATTGCCTCGCAGGTTAATCTGTGAGAAATCTTTCTTACACAAACAGTCACAACTTTGGAGAGCGAACTGTGTCTGTGGCAGAATACGACTCACATTAATCTTTACAAGAACTGCCTTTGTACTTTCACTTTAGAGGTTAGAACTTGAGTCTGCCTGACCCAGATAATTAGATTGGAGCTGGTTCTGCTGGTCGAGCTGCATTTGTGCCGAGTGTTGTCACAACAAGCACATTAATTCAATCATACACATCAGAATCAAAACACACTTCTCACACAGCGACCTGAGTATGGTTTATACATGAAAATGTGCGCCTGTGGTTGTATTTTGTTGTGCTGGTAACATGAGCGTCTCTCCAGCAGTAATGCAACTTGTTTGTTTGTTGTGCAGTTGATTAACTACAGTATTAAATGTTTAAGAGACAGTGAGATGTGGTTAAAAGCTCTTCTGTCAAACTACTACACTAAAGCTGCTCATCAACACAGCTTCATAGCAACCAAATGCAAGACCCAGCATGAACAACGACAACAAACACCGTTGAAGCTCTTGAGCAAGGCACTGGAAGGAGCTGCTGACAGCCGCTGACTTGTTTCCAGAGGAGAGAGATCATGGATGTCTTTCCATGGATTTATATTGAGCTCATGAGGCCGCAGCAAAACAGCCTCACAGGCAGGAGCAGAGCAGCCTGGCACTGCGGCCAACAGAGTATCAATCAATCCGATGATTATTGTTTTTGATTAATCATTTAGTCTATTAGCCTTGAGTTCAAATGACCTGCTGTGAGCCACAAGCACTCAAATGGGATCAGAAAGCTTCGTAACAGCTAATAATGGTGAGGTTGTGCAGGTTTGAGCAGCTTGTCTTCCTCCTCTTCTCTCCATCATAGCTGCTCCTCTGTTTGTGTATTTCTGGAGGAGATTTATAAAGAATTTTACTTGCAGATGAGAACAAAAATAAGTCACCCTCTCTTTAGTTGACTGCTTTCAACTTTTGTTTTAGGTTGAAAAAGATATATTTTAGTGTGAAGGCAGCCACATTAAAGGAGAATATTGTCTTAGTACTGACCATTTCATTGATTGTTTTTCTTTACTGTTACCTTTCTGCTGCATCTCTAAACAAATTAATTTCTGATCTAATATGATTTTATTAATGATATTAAATAATAAGTACTTTGAGAATATTATGTATGAAACTGCTGTATAAATAAAGTTTATTATTATCATTATTATTATTATTATTATGTCACTATATGAAGTTGCACATTTAGGTAGAGCTTGCAAAATATTAAATAAAAAAAATAAAACAAAATGTATGTGGATGAAATGGTTAAAATAAAGAGAAATACCCCCAAATCATGTTGAATTACATTAATTTGTAGGTCATATTCAACATTTTAAACTTTTTAAACTTGAGATTGTCCCCAGGCCGGTAGTTTCAGGCTACAAAGGGTTAAATATGATGAACAGTGTGCAGGACTCAACCACTTTTCACTGAATTGGAAAAAGGAAGTAAATCTGAGCATTTGTAAAATGTTAAGAGTCAAATGAATTGCCTTTAATTAAAGTAATTTGGAAAAGCTCAAAAGCACATCGTTAACATCCTGTTTTTGTTTTGGCCTCATTTTTTTGCGCCACAAACCGAGCGTGCATCATCATCATGCAGCAGCAGCGAGGACGCCAACAGGGTGGAGATGGAGAGCGACCAGAGAAACATGGAGAGCATGTTATCTTGTAATGACAGTCCCAGCTCTGAAAACACACACTGCAGTGTCTCCAGGAATAGACGGAGAGTCAGTGAGGGAACTGAAAACTGGTTTTGGAAATGATGAAAAGACTTTTGTTTCTTTTTTACAAATGGCTTTTATTCTGTCTTCATCATGTACAAACTTTTTTTTTTTTTTGGACAGTTGAAATAATAAAGTCTGAAGCTGCTTTGCTCGTGGTTTAAGGGTCAAACCAAATTCAGCCACAAATATAGCAGAGCTTTTAAGTACTTGGAGTTCAAAACATTAAATATAGGCACTGGAATAGCTTTAAAGGACAAATGTTTTAAGACTACAGCATTGTTCAAAGGCCTCCTCCGCCACTAACTCTTGTATTTCAGATAATAAGCATGAATCCACATTTTAAAAAAACAGTCCTGTATAGGAGGAGCAAAAATACAAGTTAAGCCGTCACAGACTTGGAGGTTATAGTTGCAGCGTGTGTTGCTGTGCTGAACTGCAGACCACAGGAATGAACTATTTTTGGAAAGATCTCCTCCTCTGAAAGAAGAAAGCGCAGCTCGCCTCCTCACTGAGCGTCCAGGATGTCTGTGGGTAGGATGTCTGGTTTGCCACTCGGGCTCTGTGATGTCTCCCCTGACCAGGAAGAGGGGGTGACCTGATTATAGAGGACGTCCTGAGAGCCAAAAAGTGGCTGTTTGAGATTCAGGCTGTACATGAGGAACAGATTGAGAGCCACCATGGCGAGGAGCGGGAAGACGGTCAGGCCAGAGCCGAAGCCTCGCCAGGAGCTGCACACGTTCAGGCTGACCCAATAAACAAGCCTGTAGAGGATTTTTAAACACACACACACACACACACACACACACACACACACACACACACACACACACACACACACACACACACACACACACACACACCCAAACAGGAAATCAGATCAAGTTCAAACTTCAGTGATAAACACTCACAACCTTCCTGACAGCGTTTCATGAAGCAGCAGTTCAACCAGGACAGAAAGAAGAATTCAGAACGTTTTATTAAGTAAAAAAAAGATCAATAAATTACTCCTTTACACATAAAAGTCCTGCTGGCATCAATGCATACTACTTCTTTATACTGTATGTCCTTACTTTGATATAGTAGTATAATATACTATATTGTATATTGGGAGTAGAGGGGTTGTAAGATGAGTAATAAGAATAAATAAAGTTTTGCGACACAGATTTATATGTTCATTATTTGGGCTTTTCTCAAATATTTGTGAAATATTGGATAAATTTACCCCTTTGAGTCTCAAATAATTATACAAATGTAGAAGTTTAGAGAGGAAATTTACTCTGAAGGTTGCAGGAAAGAGCTTTAAGTACACGCAGCTTTAATGTGAGGGGTCACCAGTGGTTTAATTGTCACAATTCAGTGTGTTTATGAGTTAACTAGTAACTAGTAGCTGTCAGATAAATGTAGAGGAGTTAAAATCACAGTCGTAGCTGCACCCGGGGGGTCTAGCAACGGCCTCCAAGTAAAACATACAGCATTCAACCCTCCATAAAATGGTGATTTGCCATTTTTACGCGTTGTACAACACGGATTAAAGAAAGTAAATAAAACCACAGCTTCACCGCACACACCTCCTGAAACAAACAACCTTATTTTTCAATCAAAACAGCCTAAAGTCAACAGGTTCACAGCTACGTACAACATAATACATAATTTGAGCTTAAGAGGTTTTAGTAGGCAGATTTTGTTGCCTTTGCACCGAGCCGAGCTAGCTGTTTCCACCTGTTTCCAGTGTTTGTGCTAAGCTAAGCTAACTGTCTCACACGTAAAGCACAAAGATCTACGTTCTTCTCTAACTCAGCAAAAAAGCGAATAAGTGTATTTACCATAAAGTCAAATTATTACTTTAAATGAATTCATTATTATATATTAAAAAACAAGTGTAGCTTATAGACAGAGGACTTTAATATCTAGAAAATGCTAATTATCTTCTTCCTATGAAATATAAATGACTCGACCGGGGTTTGATTTGATATTTCAGAGTTGTTTGAGGTTTCATGTTTTACATTTTATGATACAAAGAAAATCTCACATGACATAAAGCAGAGTAACAACCTGAGCTAACAGAAGAGTTCATCTTAACTCGTGTCTCAGTCTGAACTCACTGCTGCTCCACAAAACGCTGCCAACAGTTCCCTTTGGCTTTGTTAATGACAGTGGTTGTGTTCGCTTTTAGCCATGCTATCGGCGCGGCTCCAGAGACAGTGTCGGCCTGTCAGTCCACTCCAGACTGATTGTCGTGAGATTTGGTACAAACATTCATGGTTCCCGGAGGATGAATCCTACTGACTCTGGTGATCCCCTGACTTTTCCTCTGGCGTCACCATGAAGTTAAAATATTTTTCTTTAAGTGGTTTTGAAATGTCTCGACAATAATTGGATGGCTTGTGATTAAATTTGGTCCAGACATTGTGCCCCCCCCCTCAGGATGGACTGTAATAGCTCTGCTCATCCCCTGACTTTCCTGAGTCTCAGCTTTGTCTTTAGTGCTAAACTAAGATGTTGACTGTGGTAAATGTCACCTGCTCAACATTCACATGTCAGCATTGTCATTGTGAGTATGTTAGCACCAGAGTTATTATAGTTTTGTATTTTTCTGCAGTTTTTATTTTTATTTAACTTTTAATTTCAATTCAGTTTAGTTTCAGTTAGTTTTTTATTAGTTTCAGTTTTTTTTATTATAATATTGGGCAGCAACGTAACACAAACACATGAGGCCCCTTATAGAGTAATTTGTACCATCTTTCAAAGTGAGGAGACTTATTTATCAGGGTGACACCAGGCTCTCCCTCACCTTATAATGTTTATATGGGTCCTGGAAATACAGACAATATCATGATGTATAAGTAATTATTTTTTTAATAATTTATTATTTTAAATAATAAAAACATCTTTTCTATTTTATTCTTATGACGATAGTTGTTGACAGGCGAGGATGAGGCCTAAGAATCAGATGAGTTTTCTAAAGTTTAGTTTTTAGTTTTATCGCAGTTGATTAAAATGTTTTTTCACACCTAGTTTTAATTTTAGTTACTTATAATAATCTTGGTGTGTCTAGTAAAGAGCTGTATGTCTGTAGCCTCTGTAGAGTCTTGTTGCTGTGTTGTTCTCTCTTTATATTACGTGTTTGTGCTGCTCTGTGGTTGTGAAGCTCACAGTTTTGTCTTCACATTTCAGTTTTCTTTATTATGGTTTTTGTCTCATGTTAAGAAACAGTTTAATACTGTTTGTTTATGAGGCTTTTTATGAGTCACCTTTATCCACCGTTTGAGCCTCACCTTCCTAAGATGAACATGGCAACCAGTATAGGTACCAACTTCAGCTGGTCTTGAGGCAGTAAAGCAGCCATAACGACAAGGTTGAGGACGTAGAGGAGTAACTGCTCCAAGGACGCCGTGACAAACAGCTGCTGAACCACCCGCCCTCTGGGAAACGACTCCTGCAGATTGAAGGAGGCTGTGCAGAACTGGCACGCTGCACCCATGAGCATTGCTGCAAGGGATAAAAGAGCAATAAGTCAGTTAGCATCTTGAATTTTCGCCATCTTTCCACAAACAAGCTCTCAACTTTAGGCAACTCCTCACTGCAATTGATCTCGTCTGACAGCCTATTTTGTTTTTTAATAGCTTCATTTGAATGCAGCAACTGCCGGCACAATGGCCCACATGCAAATACTCCTCAATGCCACCAGATTGACAAAGAGGTGAGAGGAAACTGGTCTGGGCAGGCTTTTTGTTTGGATGTTTTTTTGCCACCTGCCCCCTAGTTCAGGTCACCCAGGTTGGGAAGTGATTAAAATATTCTGAAACAATTAGGCCACAGCCTGGGAGACGATAGACGCAGCCAACCTCTTATTGTAGTTTCCATTTAAAGCTATGTGCAGGAGAAGGAAATTATGCTTCTCTCCAGAGGCCCGGGGAGACGTCTGCTGCACTGAGGTTGAAAGCGCACGAAATTAAAGGGGACAGGAGACATTGAAACATTCCAAGACGAGGCGGCCAGACAAACCAAATCCTCTCTTAATCTTTATCTTTCAGTTGTGGCTGTTTTTGAAACGTCAAGCGTGCAGGTGTTTGAAGCATACCGAGCAGGATGGGGACGGCTGCCACCACACAGCAGCAGAGGGTGAAGACGACGCGGCTGGCCACGTCGGGGCAGTCGGGGGGTTTGATGGGGACATAGAAATAGAGTGCATAGAGGATCCCGGCTGCGCACAGAAGAGAGGCCACGACTGAGAAGAAAGCGGGAACTCGGCCACTCTGACAGCATTTACACTGGCAGCAGCGGCAGCAGCATCGTCCCCGATCCGTAGCCTCCTCTGCGGCCTCGCAAGTCTCTCCCCTCCGCCCCTCTGAGCTCCACACAGTCAGCTCCACGCTCTCTGGCGGCGGGCCTATCAGCGGTCGACCCTCGTCCACAGTGCAGTCCAGATGGGTGGATTCTGGACTCCATCTTGGTGTGTCTGTGCCGTTGGGAATGTCTCCCTGAGAGGCTGGGGTTGGACAGCTGATGCAGTTTTCCGTGGCAGCGTCCAAATTGTGTGCTGTGATGATCGGACTGGAAAGAGTTTGATCCAGCTCCCCCTCCTCTGTCTGATCCGCTCGTGGCTCCTCCGGGAGGTCGTCTCTGGGCTGCTGGTGGCAGGGAGCAGAGCCTGTTCAAAACCAGAGCACATTTTAATACAGAATCCAAAACCAGATACTGAAAGCAATCAACAACAGACTCACACTAATCAATCACTCCCTCGCTGCGTGTCTGGCCTCTGCTTTGCCTGGGTCTAAAGGTTTGGAGAGGGTGGGCACATGGCTGGATTAACCTACTAGGAGGCCCCAGGCTGAAAGTTGGTGTGGGGCCCCTGTTGACCCCACCCTCCACCTTCGGTGCATTGTGTTTGTATCCTGTCACCTCCAAGTTCCCACAGTTAGAGAGACACAGCATGACCAGGAGTTTCCTTTGTGTCAGTTAGTTTCTGATAATTTGATTAAATACAGAGTAATTCAGGAATAAGCACAATGTGAACATTATCTTAAGTAGAGTTGAATCTAAACCTTCCACAATACAGGAACACAAGATAAAGTCATGATTGATGTAGGACCGACCAAAGCTTAAATTCTACTTCAGTGGTTATTTAAATGAAAACAATTAACAGTGACACTGAGGCTTTTGGCCACACAGCTTTGGGGATAATGATGAGCTGATGAAGTAGTATTTAATCTTTAATTTTTAATAAATAGAGTCAAATTATTCACTGTCTATCACGCATCTGGCGGAACTTGCAGCATCATCAACATACAAATTTACAGTAAACATCTTTATGTTCTCTCTGCTCTTTACCACTGTTACTGCAGGATATTGACCTCCATTAAACATCTAAATCACTGGTTCTCAAACTGGTAATGTGTACCACTCATCCACGTATACGACCTTTAATTCGTTATGAGCTAAAATGTAATGGCAAGATAGTAAGTGGAGGTAGAATGAATGGTTCGAATCGTGTCTCCAAAAAGGAACTACTGGGAAGAGAAGAGAGAACCAGGAGTTCTTAAACCGGTTTCATTCAGGATTCAATAATAAATTATCCTCTTATTAGGAATAAATCTGCCTCCTGTGTGAACTGAAGCTGAATATTATCGACCTTGGCTGTATTTTAATGTCGGTCATAATGGAGGTACTCACATTACAGATGACTCTAAATCTGTCTTAAACTTTGTCTGCCTCATGTCTGTTTTAACTTTATATAAAACAGCTTCTTTTCTCTGGAATTGAGTTTGTTGTTGTTGTAGTTGTTGTTGTTGTGTCATGCATATGCAAATGCCCACACGGACTTTATGAGACAACACAACTGTTGTTGTAGTGGTGACAATGTTTGTCAGACAAGAACTTTTTATATGTAACTCCTCTCCTGAAACACAACTCAAGCTCAAGAAGAACTTTTTACTAAAGACCGTACAGCTTAAAGGAGCAGTGTGTAGGATTTATCCGGCAGTGTAGTTGCAGATTGCAGTCCCTTCACTTCACCCTCCCAATCCAAGAGCGAAGGAGAAACTACTAACTACTTATACAGCACCCTACATCCACACACTAATGGCATCGGGAGCAATTTGGGGTTCAGTATCTGGCTCAAGGACACTTCAACATACCGGGGATTGAATCCACAGCTGCCCCCTAAAACTACCAGTCAGTGTTTGGTTTGTCCCTTCTGGGCTACTGTAGAAACTTGGTGGTTTGACTCATTCTAAGGTAACAATTCCTATATTCAGGTGATTATACATATGCATTTTACAGTATATTCAATTTCTGGCAATAGATCCTCCTAAATGTTCCACACTGGACCTTTAAATGATCACATAATGAGCAATGAAACATAAAAGAAACATAAGAAAACAGCCTTTTGTCTTCAGGGACACACTTAAACCAGCCTGTTTCTAAAGATAATGGTACCTGAATGTGAATTGTACTGGATGTCGATTCAACTTATTACTGATTCAAACAAAATCAAAGTCAAAAACCTGATTTTTTTCCACCCCGTACTGCTTTGTTACGTCCTCCCCCAGCACCACAAACAACCTGCGTAAATGATTTAAAGGTCCTAAAACCTTTATGCATGACACAGATGTTGATTTAGTCCAGAGCTCCTGCTGGTAGATCTACACATCTGCTCAACCTTAAAAACACTCCTTTAGCATTATTTCTTAAAATTGGAAAGACATGTGCAACTGTTGCTGCACTTTAATCAGTCCTGACTCCGTCTTTACTCTCTCAGGATCCAGTCTGGACTTTAGCCTTCGCTAATTTGCTCTGGCCTTCCCGCAAATCCTACACTCCGTCAGACAGTAAAAAAGCAGCGGTAATAACTCACTCCTCGGCTGATTGATTGCTGGTGGCGGTTCAAGGGAGTGCTGGGAGCCGGAGACGGAGTGGGAGGACGAGTGAAGCTCCTCCACCGAGGACTCAGGACTGTCTGACACTGGGGCCAAGGAGATCTGAGTGTCCAGGTCCAGGAAGGGGGAGAAGGACAGCCGGGTCGGATCGATGTCCTGGAGCTGGTTTATGATGTCGCTGATGGACTCCTTCATGCTGTCGAGCTCCTTCACATTCTGCCGGTTAGTGGCCTGAAGCCCCGAGGTGCTCATAGTCACACAGCCTGAGAGGAGCAGGAACAGATCCAGACAAAAAGAAAAAAACAGGCCAGAAACCAGTTAAAAAACACCAAACCAGGGACACACAGTAAAACCTCATCCGTTCTCCAAGTGACAGAGAAGCCAAAACAGCTCACAACTGTACCGTAAAAAAAAACTTCTGCTTTGTTTTCTATTAAATATAATAAATGCTTCACTTTTCCTTTCAAGGATCTGGTGGCACTCTTGGAAAAGAGCAGAAAGAAGCCACATCATCATGAAAACCCTGACAGAACATTCAAGGTTTTCATAGAAAAACTTCTTTTGAACCAAAATCAAAAGTTATTAAAATCCTGATTCTCATCCAGATAAATCAGGGAGCAAATGTGAAAGTCTGGAGACTGTGTGTGTCTCTTTTATCTCCTTGTAGTCCCCCTTTCTTCTACTTTGCCTCAAACTGTTTAAAAAGCACCACTTTTTACTGACAATGAGAGCATTTACCCTCCACATTAGGTAAGTATAAATCCTTAAAGTGATGTCAAACTGCGTCTGCTGTGTGAGGAAAAAGGAAATCAGTGTTGATCTGAGTTTATGTGCTTATACAATAATCGTCACTCACAGGAAGTCAGGAATGTCTGTGGAGGTTTCAATTGTTATCCCTGAAGTTTTTTTAGTTTTCTTGAGACCTTTTTCTCACAAATGAACTAATGTGTAGAGTTTATAAATGGCTTTGCACAGGCTGGATACCAGACTGCAACTGAGGTCATGTCCTCTGTATTTATTCAACAACTAAAAATGTATTAATGGTGGGTAACGTTTACAATCAATATACTTAGATTTTACTACTTTGGACTAAATATACTTAAATATTACTACTTTTAGATTCAATTTTACTACTTTTAGATTCAATATATACTTATATTTTACTACTTTTAGATTCAATATATACTTATATTTTACTACTTTTAGATTCAATATACTTACATTTTACTACTTTTAGACTGAATATACTTACATTTTACTACTTTTAGATTCAATATACTTAAATTTTACTACTTTTAGATTCAATTTTACAACTTTTAGGCTCAATATACTTAAATTTTACTACTTTTAGATTCAATATACTTACATTTTACTACTTTTAGATTCAATATACTTATATTTTACTACTTTTAGACTGAATATACTTAGATTTGACTTCTTTTAGGCTAAAAAATTTAATTTTTTTTTTAGGCCAATATACTTAAATTTTACTACTTTTAGATTCAGTATACTTAAATTTTACACTATTTAACTGAATATACTTAACTTTTAGATTCGATATACTTATATTTTACTACTTTTAGACTGAATATACTTATATTTGACTTCTTTTAGGCTGAATATACTTAGATTTGACTTCTTTTAGGCTCAATATACTTACATTTTACTACTTTTAGATTCAATATACTTAAATTTTACTACTTTTAGACTGAATATACTTACATTTTACTACTTTTAGATTCAATATACTTAAATTTTACTACTTTTAGACAATATACTTAGATTTGACTTCTTTTAGGCTCAATATACTTAAATGTTACTACTTTTAGATTCAATATACTTATATTTGACTACTTTTAGACTGAATATACTTAGATTTGACTTATTTTAGGCTCAATATACTTAAATGTTACTACTTTTAGATTCAATATACTTAAATTTTACTACTTTTAGACTGAATATACTTACATTTTACTACTTTTAGACTGAATATACTTATATTTTACTACTTTTAGATTCAATATACTTAAATTTTACTACTTTTAGATTCAATATACTTAAATTTTACTACTTTTAGATTCAATATACTTACATTTTACTACTTTTAGACTGAATATACTTATATTTTACTACTTTTATTATTTACTTTTAGATTCAATATAGTTAGATTTATTAGATTTATTTACTTAAGTATTGGAGAACTAGGGATATATTTCAATATCAGTGTCTGTAACATACTTAAGTTTGGGGAATATAAATGTGTTTTCACTTTTAATTAGTTTGACATTTTGGAAAAAAAGCTCATTTGCTTTCTTGCTGAGAATTAAAAGAGAAGATTGAAACCACTCTCGTATCTGTAAATTTAATATGAAACTATAGCAAACAGTCGGCTAGCTTAGCTTAGCATAAAGACTGGAAACAGGGGGAAACTGCTAGCCTCTGAAAGTTAAAAATTAATTTTAAGCTTTGTATTTTGTAAAGATTAAACAAATGAGATATGATGAGTTCATAATTCTGTTGGTAGGAGTCCGACCCAGGCTAGCTGTTTCCAGTCTTTATGCTAAGCTAAGCTAAGCTAAGCTAAGCTACGCAGTCTCCTGGCTCCAGCGTCATATTTAATGGACACATGTGAGAGTGGTATCAATCTTTTCGCCTTACTTTAGGCAGGAATATGAGTAATACATTTCTATATATATACACAAATATATTAAAGGTAGTAAAGTTTCCTGCTTTAATGCAAAGACCCTTAACAATCATTATTTTAAGTTCATGTTAGTATCCAGTATTTCACTTGTTTTTAATCAAATATTTAACTAATTTCAAGGATTTTTATAGAAAACAAATGAAAGTAATCAGTATTTCACAAGAAAATAGTTAATTAAGTTTCACAACTACAATATCAGATAATCATAAATAACACAAATATAGGATTAAATCACTAACAGCAAATACAGTGAAAGTTAATGTACAAGAAACATACTACTGTGATTTGTTATGGGGGAAATACCTTCCGTTACTAAAGATTAAATCAACGGTGGAAAGTAACTAAGTACTTTTACTTGCATTACTTTAACATTTCCCGCTACTTTACACTTTGACTGCACTAATGATTGTTATTACTTTATTTTATTTAAACAGCCACTTAATTATTAATATATATAATATATATTAAAACATAAAATAATAAGTATTGTTACTTATTAAACTACTCAGAGGTAAATTAAACACTGACAGGGGAAATCCTGCATAATGAGTACTTTTACTCTTTATACTTAAAGTACATTTTGTTGCCAATACATTTACATTTGAGTATAAATGTGATGCAGGATTACTTGTAATGGAGTACTTTTACCTGTAGTTTTGTTACTTTTACTCAAACAAATCATTTTAATACTTATTTTACCACAATTTCTACCTTTTGCGTATATATTTATCCATTAAAACGCGGAGAAATAAACGTATTTATTTATATACAACAAATATAAACGTAAAACCTCTCCAGTAACGCGCCTCTGTTGCTCCGCAGTTGTTATTCGAGCTGTTTGGTGAATTTCAGAGTCTTTCATTAACATCTGCAGATTGAATTTGGAGCATTTTCTTCTGGCTGTTTTTGGCGCACATCCAACGGTGGCGCAGAGTCGGCACGCAAAAATCTGCGGCGAGGATCTTTCTCCAAACAAATGAGGACTTTACCTTGTATAGAGCGCAATTAGGAGCCGTCTGGCCTTTCAAGGGGGTCGGAGGGGAATAAATCTCGGTTGGTTATCAGAGTTGGCGTGGATGCGAAACCGCGCGTACGGGGGGCAATGTGCTTTCTACTCCCCCGCTGAAAAATAACTCTTTCTCCCCGCTGCTGGGCAACTCTCTCAAACACAAATGTATTACAATTCATCCTCCACAAAGCAAGCAAAGTCTTTTCTGGTTTAATATTTAAAAAAAAGGGCTGCAGGAAACCCCTAATTTGGTCATAAATGAAGCCAAAAATGCGCTCGAGTCCCGCTTTTAAATCCGTGCGTAAAGGACGCAAATCATTCTGAAACATTATATTTAGTGGCCATTCAGCAGCAATTTAAAGCAGTTTAAATGTTACATTTCAGACATACATGTGTTGTAATTTAACGCCATTAAATGCATGTAAAAGCGCGTTATTCAATTAGAAACATGCCTCGTGTAAACGCACTTACTTTGGTCGGAGGTTGCAGACTATTTGGTGAGTTTACTCTTCTCGCTGTTACCAAAAAAAAAAAAAAAAAAAAAAGCCCCTCTGTCCGTCTCTGCCTTTCTTCCCTCCCCCTCCGTTTGCTTTTTGTCTTCCAGGATCCTGAACTTCTGAATCAAATTTCAGGACGGACAAAATACTAGGCTTTTCCTCCGCCCACACAAGTCTTTTTTTTTCTTTTTTCTCCCCTCTCTCTCTCTCTCTCTCTCTCTCTCTCTCTCTCTCTTCCTGGGTACCATGTCAAACACCATATGGAGCAAATAAAAGCAGAGCAGGAGGAGGGAGGAGGCACTTTCTCTCAGTTTACCTTCAAATTCAACATTAACAATCACATCCATCACAAACACCAGTTTATCTAAACAGCACAGTAAACATTTACACTGAAACTAAACCTCAGCACTCCTCTAATACACACACACAGGACTAATGATGCCACATTCATCACTTTAATATCATTATAGCTGCAGCGCGCAGGATGATTGATTTATTTAGCTCTGATTTAATATTAATGGATCATTAGAAGTAATTTAATGACAGGCCTGTGCCGGAGATTGCTGTAGTGATCAATAGAGTGGCTGCAGTATTTAAAAGTGAGTTTATATTGATTGTTTTGTGTCTTTTCTGTAATATTCTTACAATGAATTAGACTATTAATGATTTAAGCCTCTTAAATGTGAAGATTTGCTGCTTGTCTTTGTTTTATCTTACTGTAGATTAAGTATATTTGTGCTTTTTACTGCAGAAAATTATATTTGAACATGTGAAATTAGGTCTTTTCTCATTATTTACTAAGATTTTATAACCTAAATATTAATTAATTGAAGAAATAACACAGATCAATCATTATAGTCAGTTTTGGCATTTCTACATTATTCTTCTATTTCTATAGTTACATATTAAGATGTTTTGTCTTTCTCAGCAATAAGTTAACTTTTTTGTCTCTAGTTGTTTGAGGAGGTTCCAGAAACAACTTTAGATGCTGTATAAGATCAGCTATATCCAAAATAAAGTTGTGTAAAGTGAGTAGATAGTATTGAACTGTGAATAGTACTCTTGTATTAATTCACTGTTAAATGATATCTCACCTATTTCACACATCTTTTCCATTTGCTCGTGGCTCTTTCCTGCTGCACAGGAAGCCGTGAGTTTTATTTTTTCAGCAGAATTTTTTAAGGAAACAGAAGAACAACATAACACTGCTGCTGTAACGCCACAGAAACTCAACTACAAACCCAGAATGATGAAGATCATCACAGATATCTGATTACAGACTCTCCAGCAGAGAGGATGCTGACTAGAATACGTATTATTTAATCATTTTAAACATTTAATCCACTTCCTCATTAATGACATCGCTTAAAGTAAAGCCAATACAAACCGACAGCAGTGGTTTATTGTCCCGTTTATTATTAGGGTCATTTCTTTGCATTAAAAAAGCATATCTAAAATATACAGAGATAACAGACATTGATTAGCAATATAATCAATAAATAAAAAACATCAACACTATAAACAAAATAGTTGAAGTTTTATCTTGTAAATATACACATACACTGGGTAGCAGTTTATTGCCTTGTTGAATGAGTCTGGGAGAAGACGGTGGTGGTAGTTGGGGGGGGGAGATGAACGATCAGCAGCATGTTTGAAATACCGATCAGCCGTCCTTTAAAGTAATCAGGGAGGACAGAGGAGGGACGAGCAGGTCCGCCACAAACCAGCAGGCTTTAGGTTCCAACTGGATACTGCTTTTAGCCAAAGCATAAAGAAAGCAAACAAGAGCTGTGAAAGTCACATAAAGGAGTTAAAGTGAGGGAGGTGGGGGGGGGGGGGGTCCTGTTAGTCCTCCGACAGCAGCCTGTGGAAGTGATCCTTCCTCTTCTTCAGCACCTCCCGAAAATCCTCCTGAAAAAACACAACGGGAGAGATTCAGACTGGATGATGAAACCGGGGGAGGAAAAGACAGCAGGCAGATGCTGCAGCAGATAACCAGCTGTTTTATCCACAACTGACCCAAACATCTGCCGGCTGCACCGAGCGCGACTGTACGAACAAAACCCTTAAATATTAATGGATCGATACTTTAACACAGTAAATACTTCATTGATCTGATTCCAGCTTCGCCTTTCACACAAATTCCTTTTCATTATTGATTAATCCGCTTCTTATTTCCCTGACTAGTGGCTTGGTTTGTACATAAGAGCTGCGACAGTTAAGTTTCTAATTAACAATCGACAAGAAAACAATAATCTGAGTTTCCAGTGTATAAGATCACATTTTCACTGTAATAATTATATAACTTTATTTAAATCCTCCATTTACAGGATCTAAAATCTCTCTCTGGCGGCTCCTAATGTCGTTATACCGAAAACAAACAGACAGACGACAACAATCTGACGACTGGACCCATCGTTAACTGTCACAGCCCAAACTGAGGGACAATTCTTTGTCCTCTTTTCTTTATTCAAAAATTACCTCTATTTTTTATAAAATTCATCTTAAAAGGTTAATTGAGGGGAAATTCTGTCCATATAGGAAGAGAAACTAAGTTTGCCACATAAACAAACAAACATGTATGAATGAGAATATGTCAGACGTACGGCTGCAGACAGTTTCTCCATGGAGGGGACGAGCTTCTGGAGTTCTCTGTCCGCTGACTCCCCCGACCAACTCTTGATGGGAATCGTGTTCATCAGCTGTAAAAACATCAAAAAATCAAATCTCTTTTTTTTTTGTTTTCACTCTTCAGTTGATGATTATATGGATGAGTTTCACTTACAAATCTAAAATACAAGTGGTGATATTGTCAATAAATCCCATGAAAAGACAATAAATTGATCCTATGAACAAATATTATCTGTGTAGTGAAGTCTGACAGATCTTATTCGTCTGATAATGCTCCACTATTATTAAAACTCATTTCAATTCATTATGATGAACACAGCAATGTGGTTTATTCTGAGTGAATCCTATGAACATTGTCCTGCTGCTGTAAAGCACCAAATCCACAGCTGAACTTACAACTGCAGTATTTAGTCCAGTCTGAGTGATGTGCAGCAGCTCTTTTATGAAGCAACTGAAGTAACCATTTTAAAGGTTTACTTGAGATTGTATAAAGAGACAGACTAACACACTGTTCTCACAGGATTTACTGATAACACTACAGAATATCACCGGCTCTGTCTGTTAACAGCAATGGAAACAACAGTATTATGAGTTAATCATCTAAAAGTCGCAGCTCCATAGTGCTCACATGGTACGGGTATGTGTGCGGCGCGTTGTCCAGAACGACTGTCTTTGCGAGATCCCTCCCGAGAATGTTGAGATCTTTGATGTAGTGTCCGAGGACGCAGGCACAGTCGTCCTGATACAGACGATGTCTAAAAGGTAAATAATCAACAGGTTAAAAACATTTACAGACTTTCCTGTGAGTGTCAGTGTGTAAGAGGTGTGTCTCTCTCTATCTCAGATAATACAATATGTATTAGTGGCCACTTTATTAGGTACATCTTTATAATTTAATGTAATCCAGCTTTAAAATGTTCTCTTTATTACTGAGGTCGTACATTTAAAACCTTAATACATTTTCATTCATCCCCACTTTAAGCTTTCATCAGCGACACACTAACAGACATTTACTAGCCGTTAATTGTAAGATTAAACAATTAAACAATCTTAGTTTGTGATAATTGTTTGGACCATTGTATCAAAGCAACATTACTCAGGCAGGATGTGAACGCCTATTATCATTTTGAGGTCAGGAGTAGTTGTAGGGATGGTGGTGTAACACAGATTTGTGCCACCTCACACAAACCTCAGACCACTAGTTTACCACCCGGGGGACCTTCGTGATACGTTATCAAGCAGTCAGTGGGTCAGTGAGTGTGGTAACAGCTGTTTACATAGCAGTAATCCATCATCCCATTACACAATGATAAATACAGGCAAACTTTAGTATTAAACCTCTTTGCACAAATATATTTTAAAAAGAAGATAATGGTGTTTAAGAGTTTTTAAAGGGCCCTTATTGTGGCTAAACTGGTGTATAAACTTTTAAAGTAAATAAAATACTTTAAAAAGACCCAGTTGACACCCTGTTATCGATCAATTTGTATCTTTACGTCCATTTTTCTGTTATATTAACCACCTGAAGCCAAAAGGACAACTAAGATCTACTGTCCTCACTGTATGATATGAACACATCTGCATTCATCGTCACTACACTAACGTCAGCCAACTTCTGTTACAGGAGAAGACCCAAAGTGACCAACTAATGATGGTCCCATTACAAACATTTCTGAGTGATAAACCTGGAAGAGTGCACGTATCGGCAGTCAAGCAAAGAGTTTATGAAACACAAGTGGAAGCAGATCTTAAGGAGACGTACCGAAACAGTTTTCTCTGCGGGTCCAGGATGTTCAGTATCTTCTCAGCGTATTCCTTCTTTGCACACGTGTAAACAAAGAGCTGTAACAGAACACAAACAGCAGCTGGCACCGATTCAACACAAACAAGGGCTCAAACTGCATTTAGTTTAATTCATTTTCATATACAGAGAAAATAAGATAATAAGGTGGAAATGAATTGGTTCAGATAAATTAAGGGGGGGGGAAGGGTTATGATAGAAGTAAAAGCTTACAAGCTCACAATATTTGAAATTCCACTTTGGCAGAATAAAACATATTATCATTAATGATCAAGTTCACCTCAACTCTCTAAAAACAAACTGTAGACAGCACTAATGTAAAGCTGACTGTACCAATAAACGACCAGAAAATTACATTTTATATTAGATTAACACATACCTCATACATCTTTGACATGGACTCCAGAAACTCTTTGACGTGCGGTCGTAGGATCATGTACACCTGTTGATAACGGGAGGATTAAAGTTAATACATATTCTCCACTTTCTCCTCACTTTCCTTTTCAATTACCTAAAACTGTTGAACAGGTAGTTTACTTAATGCTTTATCTCATACCACTTTAGAAATCTAAAAGTGTCTCCCTCTTCCCACCACTGTTATTGTTAGTTCTGGTATTTCTCCACATTAAGACATTCTCCTGCTTCCTGTCATCGCTCACGGACGAGGACAAACACACTGAAGTGATTCTTCCATCACCCTTTCACCATCTCCAGTTGTTTGCTCGGTTACCTTGTACTGATTGTCCTGGAAAGCCGTGTAGAAGGTGTACTCTGCTTCATCGATCACATTCAGAGAGCTGAACATCAGGGTCTCCTCCTGGAAGAACACAGATCAATGTGACTGCTTCCTCTCGAGGGTAAAAAGGTGATTTTTAAGTCTGTCACAATCTTAGCCTGAAATAAAAGCTCTTTATGAACTCACACTACCAATGTTACAGAGTAGTATGTTTTTCCACAATAGATTTGTCTGAATTACAAAACAGCAAATAAGAACATCTGATGCAAAAAGTTGAGATTGAAGACAGATGAGGAAAACCAAAACAACCACTGTGTTTGAGCCAAGTTCAGGAAAACAATGTGCAGCTATTGTGAGGCAACAAGTATGTGACGTATTACACGTTAACTACTTCATGACAGGGTACTCGGCCTCTCTCAATACAGGGTACAACTAATTTGGACTCGAACCTGGCGAGTTTAGCTCAGCTCGGCGATTACACTTCAACACAACGGTACTGTGACAAAATAATATAACCTGAATCAAAAAATAAAGTGAAATGTTGTTGTTATTTGTGTTATGGACATTGACCGGCACTTTTAGCTGCCAAGACGTCCTCACATCTCCAAAAAAAGAACGAAGTCTAAGTGGTTACTTTCTCGCCTGAAAAAAAAGAAAGAATCAAAACTTAATAAAGTTCCACTTCTAGTCGTCTCAACTGTACTTGGCAGGATGAGGACTTTGAATTGGAACTGTACTTTGTGACTGATGATGTTTCACAACATCATGGGAACACAAGTACAGACAAGGAACACACTGACTAAGAAAGGCCCACTGTTCCTCAAACACACTTTGAGAGACCTGCTCTGCCACAGCTGGTGTGGATTTCAGTTGACGTCGGGCCAATTTGTTCCTCCACATTCACAATCACTGCCGTCTTGTTCACCGTGTCTTAATAAGTTAATGTGTCGTAGTAAGCTCTTCGTTAAGCTCTCCTTCAGTTAATATTTATTTGTCAAGGTTGAAGTTCCACGTTGAGAGTTCTTGTGCCTGTGTGAGAGCAGGAAGCTCCAGATTAAACTCACCAGGTCGACCACCAGCGTGGCCTCTGGAGTGCTCCTGGTCTTGGGGGGAATATCTCTGAGCTGAGGTCGGGAATGCTGAGACTGTGACGGTATGTTCTTGATGAACCGAAAGCTGGGAAAGAAAATATTGCTCTTAGTACTAAAGCACATGAAACAGGACACACATAAAGGAAACATTTGTATTTGACCTACCAGGTCTCTGTTAATCTAGATTTGGTATCGTTACCGGGATGTAAGTAGGGCTGGGATTCTTTGGGAAATTACTCATCATTCAACTGCTTAAAATAACAGATTATTTTTATTCTAGTACACCGTGTGTCAAACCATTCACTTGCAATCTAAAACGTAACTGGCACTTAAGCTTAATGGTGTACTCTAGGTGAACACTACTGTCAGTCCCAACAGAAAAAAAAAGAGAGAAGGCGCCTGAGAGTAAACAGCTTGTTTGTTAGTGTTGGAGTTCGGTGCTCCACTTCACTAACATTAATGTCTGGGAGATGCTGCTGAATGATGAAGTTTTATAATTTTTATAGTTATCAATTGCCAAATGCATCTGAATGCTCGCCTTCTTTAAATAAAAAGCTTCAAAATAACTCTAGGGGGAAAAAAACTCCACAGCTGCACGGTGCTTTCGTGGTCAACATAACTTAATTTTTGGAGTCTGAATTGATTCAGAATCAAAGAAAAATACACTGGTGCACGAGGCTGTGATCAAAATCAGGTGACTTTTTCAGATATGGAAACATAACATTGCTGGAAGTTTGTCAGACTTCTTTTTCATTAATGTTCTTTGCGGCTTTGTGGAGAAGCTGTTGGTCAGTGTGAGAGGAATTATTGATTAATGTTGTCTTTAACTGATTGATCTGATGTGAGAAGATCACATAATAAGTATAATAAGTGTTTATATAACTGATTTTGTGCATAAGAGACTGATTGAGATAACACATTTATTACAGTATTAACAGAAGGTGGTACAATTTGTGCTCTCTCTGCCTGCATGTTTAATCTTGTGCTGCTGCCGCCTTTATCTAAGTTCAATGGCATTCAACTCAGACTGTGTAGGTCCAACCTGTTAACAGTGCTGCTGTGACTCTAACAAAGAACTAACCAGGGTGCTCATTCAGACATGAGGCCAGCATGTTAAACTGACATCAGATCAACATAAACCTCGTCTGAAAGGAGCTTTATACTTACGGATCAAAGACTTCCTCCTCCTCATCTCCAGCCAGAAGGTCAATGGAGCCGTACCCAAACACACCTTGTTCTGGGCTCATCAACACTTTGGTTCCAGCACACTTCACATCTGGATAGATAAAACAACACAAGTCTGTGAGCAACCAGGTAAACTTAATACTCAGACAGTCATTAGAGGAGGTTCCCATGCTTCCTTTAACAGTGAGACTCATTTACTAAAGCTGTTTACAGCATTGTCTCCAACTTGTTCAAAAGTGAATAGCAATGACCCCTACTGGATCTCAGTTATAACAGGACACAGAGTCCTCTGGCAATAAAATAAATACCAGCTGTCAGCTGACCACATTAATGCCCGCTTAGCTGTTCAAGAGGCTCACAACGTATTTTCTATTTGAATCACCCAGGGTGGGAATTTACCACAAGCCACTAGAAAGATGCTGGTAGATTTATTATGGTCGGTATATGCGAGTTTACTCCACCAGGCACTTTCCTCATAACACAATAAAGCAACCATCAGAAGGATGACTGCATATCTCCCAGAGTGAGTGGAAAAGCAGTGAAAGTGGAAAGTGGACAGAGTACATTCTTACTGTCTGACAACACCAAATTAAAATAAAATATCTGGAAGGGTTGTTGATGACTTTGAGGTCAATAGCCCCTAATAGAGAACACAGAGTCTCAGTGACAGTGGCTGTACTCACTCTCTTTGCTGGGTGTGAGGAAACGCACAATGGGCGAGTAAATGTTTCTGGCTGTCGCGTTTCGAGGCGTCACCGGGTCGATCTCTGACAGTATGCGCTCATGTTGCATGATGGGCCTGATCGGAGTCTTGAAGGCCAAATCTACACCACACAAAGACAATCAATCAGTAAACGCACAAACAAACAACAGTGCAAGGTATTCACATTCACGGAAACACACTGTTAAAATATATAAAAAGCATCCCAGAGAATAACCGGGGGCTGTCGAACGTACCTGCTTCTCTGTCATCAACAGCGATGGCTCTCTTCCTTAGCCGGCCACGGGGCAGTGGTCGCCTCGTCAGTGTGGGTATTTCGTCGTCTGACTGGTGGAGGTCATCACCCACGGTCTCTTCACGCTACACACACAAAAAGTTTTTTTAAAGTTGTCAGCGTCTGTGCTGTACTATAACTCAGTTATAGTACGGTAAACATATGCCTGAATTTCCTATAGAAAAGAATTAAACATGACTTTTCTTTGTTTTGACATCAGATCTATATATCGGCCTCCGGCGGCCCTGCTCTCTACATATCAGCACCGGCCATTGAAAAACCAATATTGGTCAAACACTAATAGATACAAAGTACACATCTCACTCTGACGTTTAAAACGTCTATTCAAAGTTAGACTGACAATAAACTGTTTGGGCTTCAGAAACAAAACTAACTAAGAAAATAATTAGTAATAACAAGAATATAATCCAAAATACATCCAAATATCTGTGGAAAACATACACATAAATTACCATATTAATGTTTAAAGAAGCATGAATACTACAGTGACTGACTACCACAGTAAATGCTGCAGAGACTTTGTACAACACTGCAGCAGGAGCCTTGATCGGGTTGTTATTCAAATGCAAAAAGACAAAAGGCTGAGCTACAAAAAAGCAGAACCATTTCAAAGTCTGTAGTTAACTGCACAGAGTAACTTGTTTTACCCTAAAAGGTACTGTAATAGTAGTGTATAATTAAATCATAATATTAGTACCAGTGTATTGCAAGACTATGCATCACTGTTTGTTGTTGTCTTGAACATGAAAATATCAGTACCAGTAACTTCTGTTTTTATTCTAGTATCCATCAATAGAAACTGTACCCCAACCCTACCGATATAGTATGAACCTGTCGTATTTTACTTCTTTAATTCTGCAGCCAGTCACACCAAAGTGCCCACACGTGAGCCATGGACCAAAATTACTCCAGGGAGTGAAGTATACGTCGCTGGAGTACTTAGTGTAAACAGTCTGCACGCGTGTGTCCTGTTGACCTACTTTTTACTGGGACCCTCTCTCACGTTACTGGGCTGTTTAATCCTCTGCTGCTGCATCAATCCTGTGTCAGACGCCACGTCACAGAGCTGCATATCTGACCCTTTAAACCCAGCCATGAAACCACGGCATGACTGGGAAGGATATGTGGCAGAGTATTGAATAGGACTGGTTTTCTTTGTCCAAAGGTTTCTGCTCTTTTAAATAAAAGGGGATGTTTACAATGTATATTTGATGCTGATGAAAATACCCTCAAATTAAAGCTTAAAAGGTGAATTTCTAGGTCAGTGGAGTCAATTTAAGCAATAAAGAGCCAACATATGATAAAGCATCCAAGTAGTTTAGTAGATATTATTTTATATTATCATTTTTGCATCAGAAATGTGATTTTCACTGAAGCTTTTTGGGGTCTGTACCAAACAAACATGTTTTGTTATATCTGGGGAACAAGACTTGTAGGTCAGGGTGCTCAGCAGCACTACAGCACCTCATTATAATGCAGGTTTGTCACACTTTTTTACCTTTATAAAACAAAAACTGCAGCTTCTGCAACTTGGATTTTGCCATATTGTCATTTTGATTATTCTATGATTCATTGTTCAGACCCAGTGGGAAGGATTTATGGCCACTATTGAATAGGACTGGTTTCCTTTATCCAAAGCTTTCCGTCTCTTATAGATTTATTTACAATGTATATCAGATGCAGATGAAAAACACCCTTAAATTTAACTTAAAGTCATAACTAATAGTTTAGTCTAGTAATAAATTTGAGCAATAATGAGGTAAACTAAAAAGTACCTTAGGACCTTTTAAAAACACATTTAAGGCTAAATATAAACTTTTTCCAACTTAAACTTCTAAGAAACATTAACACAATTCAGCAGCATCACAAACTAGTCTTCAAAAAAAGACGACTGAGCTGAATCAAAACCTGTTTCAGACAGTTTCAACAAACAAACTCAGACTAAAACCTTCGTGCTGTTGAGATTTATTTGTTGTTCAGCTGCGTTAGCTTTGAGCTAAAGTAAGCATGTTGTCCCTCCCATCTGTTTCATTAACGCTGCAGTTTAAGTGTGCAGGTAAACCACTCGTTTTATTTTAAATAACTCAAGAGAAAGTACGAGAGGTTGGGTTAGGTAGAGCAGGAGAGCTAACAGCTAACAGCTAACCCGTTAGCACCGCCATCTGTTTGTTATGAGGCACAGCTAACGCTCACCAACTTCCGGCTAACGTTAGCATCAGAACACCTCAACGGTTGATTAACGGCTACACTAGTGGATGCGGGAACAGCTTGGTTAAATAACGTTTAACATTTTACAGTTTAACATTTTACAGTTTAACATTTTACAGTTTAACATTTACAGTTTGATCGATAATCGTGGATATCGGTGTTTTAGTGAACGGTACCGTGCTCTGAAGCGGGCTTTCGGTCCCAGATAGGCGCGTTCGTTTCGGCGTCGGTTTGTTGGACCGCCGGCGGTTGATCCTCGGCGTCTCCGAGCAACCGGTAACGGTTTTCTGAGACCTAAGTCTCATTTTTCTTCTTTATATAAGTCTCCTAAACATCAACACGGAAACTCCTCCACTGCAATGAAGGCGATCGCTTTCAGTACGAGGCTTTGCTTTGCTTTTTTTTTTTTTTTCCGCCACCACCAGGCTGCGTTCAGTAGTGGAGAGTCGGGTTTAGCTCCGCCCACGCCGCTCATCCCCGTGTCTTCTCGAATCAGTTTGTGTGTTTAAATCTGCCGGGGTGCGATAGGTTCACCGGTGCGGACAGTGCTATTGGGCGGTGCTTCAGAAGAGTCCAGCGTCAACGTGAGACGCGGGTCACGTTGCATGGCGACCCAGTTAATGTGTGATTATATATGAATGAGAAGATCTATTATAATGATCAATGATTTTATTTTAAATAAACAATATACAGGGAAAATAAAACATTTTAACACTTTTTAATCTGAGTTATTATTATTTATAATTATTATTATTATTATTATACAAAAATAAAATATATATATACATTTTAAGATACTCCCTGAGCCTTTTTCTTTTAATTATTATTTATTTATTTAGTAACTCCTTGCTTTATTATATTATTATTGCTAATAAATAATTTTATTACATATAAAACTGTTCTTTTCTGGAAAGTAACTACCATAAGGGTTTACATTGTATGAAAAAACTATATTTATTTGATACATTTTACTTTGCAAATTAAGATCAATAACACAAAATATAATCAACAAATAAAATATGTATTATTAAAAGGTAAAGATTTAACTTAATTGATTGTCATGGTCCACCTGATTCCTTCGTACAGGCAGAAACTAAAACTCTGTAAACCTGTTGCGAGGACATTAAAGCAGTGGTCCAGTGAAGCTGCGGAGGATCTCCAGGCGTGTTTGGACCCCACGGACTGGGATGTTTTCAGGACTGCTACTGAAAGTCTGGATGAGTACACAGAGGCTGTGACATCATACATCAGCTTCTGTGAGGACTGCTGTGTACCATCACGCACCAGGGTGAGTTGTAACAACGACAAACCCTGGTTCACAGCCAAACTCCGTTACGGTTGCAGAAGGAGCAAGCGTTTAGGAGTGGAGACAGGGACAAGTTTAAGGAGTCGAAGTACAAGTTTAGGAAGGCGGTGAGAGAAGCTAAACGTCAGTACTCTGAGAAACTTCAACATCAGTTCTCAGCCAACGACTCTGGTTCTGTCTGGAAGGGGCTCAGACAGATAACTAACTACAAGCCCAAAACCCCCCACTCCATCAATGACCTGCGCCTGGCAAATGAGCTGAATGGGTTCTACTGTTGCTTCGACAGACAAAGGTGCAGTCCTGACAACTTCCCCCGTGACACCCCTCAACAGCCCCACCTCACCAGTCCCCCCACCCACCCCCAGCTCAGCAGGAGCCGGGGCCACTCCACAACTTCACACCTATGTGAATCCCTCCTCCTCCACCACAGCGACGACTCTGCCTACAACAGAGGGATGTCAACAGGCTCTTCAAGAGGCAGAACCCCCGCAAAGCAGCCGGACCAGATTCTGTCTCTCCATCCACCGTGAAGCACTGTGCTGACCAGCTGTCTCCGGTGTTCACGGACATCTTCAACACCTCATTGGAGACATGTCATGTGCCAGCCTGCTTCAAGTCATCCGCCATCCTCCCTGTCCCCAAAGAAGCAAGGACCACAGGACTAAATGACTACAGACCCGTTGCCCTCACCTCTGTGGTCATGAAGTCTTTTGAGCGCCTTGTGCTTTCCCACCTGACAGCCATAACGGACCCTCTCCTGGACCCCCTGCAGTTCGCCTACAGAGCCAACAGGTCTGTAGACGGTGCAGTTAACATGGCCCTGCACTTCATCCTCCAGCATCTGGACTCCCCAGGAACCTACGCCAGGACCCTGTTTGTGGACTTCAGCTCTGCGTTTAACACCATCATCCCAGCTCTACTACAGGACAAGCTCTCCCAGCTCACTGTGCCTGACTCCACCTGCAGGTGAATCACAGACTTCCTGTCTGACAGGAAACAGCACGTGAAGCTGGGGAAAAATGTCTCTGATTCCCAGACCGTCAGCACCGGATCCCCCCAAGGCTGCGTTCTTTCTCCTCTACTCTTCTCCCTGTGCACCTCCAGTCACCCGTCCGTCAGGCTACTGAAGTTCGCAGATGACACCTCCCTCATTGGGCTCATCTCTGGTGGAGATGAGTCCGCCTACAGATGGGAGATTGACCATCTGGTGACCTGGTGCAGCCAGAACAACCTGGAGCTAAACGCTCTAAAAACAGTGGAGATGGTTGTGGACTTTAGAAAGAACCCAGCCCCACCCGCCCCCATCATCCTGTGTGACTCCCCAGTTGACTCTGTGGAGTCCTTCCGCTTTCTGGGTACCATTATCACCCAGGACCTCAAGTGGGAGCTGAACATCAGCTCCCTGACCAAGAAAGCCCAGCAGAGGATGTACTTCCTGCGGCAGCTGGGGAAGTTCAACTTGCCAAAGACGATGATGGTGCACGATCTGGTTGCTCTAGGGCCCTGAGGCGTGCAGGTAAGATTGTGGCTGACCCCTCCCGCGCCCGGCCACAAACTCTTTGAATCACTCCCCTCTGGCTGGAGGCTGCGGTCCATCAGGACCAAAACCTCTCGCCACAATAAGTTTCTTCCTGTCTGCAGCTGGCCTCATTAACAAGACCCGGACCCCCCACTGACAGACTCTTATACCCACCCTTTGCATAACATTAATGCACTCCCATCTTCTGTACAGTTTTCCTATATTTTCTTATCTTTATTTATCTATATATTTTTAAAAAGTTCTTTATTCTTGTGTGATTTTAGTGTGACTTGTATATTTTTTGTGTGATTGTATATTTTAAGCACCATTGCAGACAAATTGTGTAAAAACCTACCTGCCAATAAATCTCATTCTGATTCTGATCCATCGGGGAAACTGTAAAAGCTACCCAGCAGTAAATAAATTAGCTCCACCTTTACCAGTGTGTTAGTGATGCTTACGCATAACTGCATCAATAATCAAAGTACCTCCTGCATCAATGTTACTGATAATGAACACATTTTTAATGAAGACTTATTAAATAACACAATTTTTAAATTAAACTGATTAACATGTTTGCTTAAAAAACACCCAGAGCTCATTGTGACATTTAAGAAAGGTGATATTTTATTAATTTCAGATTCAAAATAAAAGTATTCACACAAACACATAATGAGTAAATAGGCAAGAATTGCTCTTCACCCTTCAAAAAAAAAACAAAAAACAAAAAGAAAAAGTAAATACAGTTGCATTGCCCACTGCCACTTCACCGATACCGTGGTTGGCGGGAAATGTCCCATTCATCAAAGAATGTAATCATTTATAGAAAAAAAAAAGGAGGAATAAGCACACATTAATAGAACAGACTAAAAAAAAACAACTCGCAGTACTGACAGTGGTACTAGAAGCAGTACTCGTTGTAGTACTAGTAGTAGTAAGCTGTTGAGCTGAAGGTTCCCTGTTGTTGATGCTCAAATAAACTAAAAACAGCAGAAGTGTTACGAACCTGTAACACAGAGAGAAACAGAGCGACAGAGAGCGAGAGCCACCCAGTGTCCAAAATGAACCTCTCAGTTCACCTACAGGGTGACGCTTTATATATATATATATATATATATATATATATATATATATATATATACATACATCTTTGTTTTATTTGTTTCCAGCCAAGATAATAATGTAAACACACCACAATACATGTTCTCAATACAATCTCATGTGCGTCACTAGTCTTTAAAAGTACTCTACTGGCATGTTGGAAGTTCATTTCGGACCCTGGCGCCCGCCCTCGCGCCCTCTTTGTGTACCCACTAAACTGTAACTTGAGCCCTCACTGGGTTAAATGCATCAAACTGGAGGTAGAGGTAGATTTTCCTGAGAAGTTGTAAAAGACAAGAGCCTTGTTTCAGTTCTGAAGTTAACTTGAAGACACGTGAAGCCCCCTTTCCCCGCCCACACACACACACACACGCACACACACACACACACATGCACACACACACACCCACACACACACGCACACACACACATCACATGCTTCCCTAAAATAAAATCACATAATTTATCATCCTTTATCGCTATATTAATAAATCTGCTCTAAGTGTAATCTCTGTGTGCGGGGGTTGCTACAGCAAATCCAGGAAGAAAAATAAAAAGCAAAAGAAAGAGCAAAAAAAAAATGATATAAACATGATATAATTCACAGCCCTAAAAAGCCATATTTCAGAAATATTCTATTTAATGAATCTTAGTAATACAGGTTAATTCATATAACATTGTCACAGCAGAAGGCATCTTGTTATTTCTCATCATTTTCCTTGTCCATAGTCCACCTTATGGAGGTAAAGTCAGTGGTGAAGTCCAGTCAAAATCCCCTAAAAACCCCACATGCACCATAACCCGTAAATGTTGCAGCAGAATTTCCATGTCGGCATCATGTGGGGGAGTCGAGACACTCTGGACCTGGTAATATTTTAAAGGAGTTTTTTTTTAAAAGCTACCGGCTCTGGTTGGGGAGTTAAAAGCAGCAAACATTTCAATGACTTTCTTATGTTGTTACATTTTGATGTAGAGAACGAGAGACTCGGAGGGTTTGTGCTGATCAATTGGAAGCTGCAACATCTCAGATTGGAGGGGGTGGGGGGAGTCAGACCCTCAAAAAGCACTACATTTACACTTCTGTATATCGTCGGGAAATCAAACTCTAAGACAAATAAAAATGCTCTTTTTTTTGCGTTAATGCAATGAAAATTAATGTTCTATCTGTACAACGGCACGTTAACGAATGTGCACCAAACAAGCAGACTTTTGAAATCAAATCCAAGCTTTTATAACTGCACACAACAATAATGTAACTTAAAATAAAATAAAATTAAGCCTAAGAACTGCAGACGTTTGATAACGTTTTCTAATTGAATTCTTAACAAGTGAAAGCAGCTACAGACACATAAATGCGGCTGGTGACATTCAGACACAAACCTGTTCTGAACTAAAATCTCTTTTAAAACCTCCCGAACAACCTCTGATTTCATACTAGCTGCTTCAGAGTTTAAGACTGATAGAGTTTTTACAGCTGAGTTGTTCCAATGTTTCCTCAGCTACCTCTGATGTGGAGGAACCTGCCTGACCTGAAAGCTACAGCGAAACAGGAAAGACAGGACATTTAATTACTGAACGTTTACTGTGGAAGTAAATTAACTCTTTAAGTTAATCAGTTTTCAGATTTGACTGTTCCATGAGGATCTAAATGCTGTTTCAGAGGCTTTGTCTCCTCAGTAAAGGACACGACTCTGGAAACACTGGAAGGAAATGAAGATAGGAACACTGAACATCTTTTCTTTGCTGTCTCACACTGAAGGACTTTGGGTCGGACACTTTTGAGTTTCCATTCAGGAAATCCAAACTGATTGTGCGTCATAACAAAACCTTCCACAGAGGGGAGCTCTTAGTAAAGAGGTTGAAGCCTGAACTGAATCCTCGACTATACTCTCTGGGTGCCCTTGCATAACTGAAATCTATTAAAAAAGGCGGGACTCCCGTTTTAAAGCTGATATCTGATTGTCTGTGGTCTTCACAATCTCTTTCATTAGTCTTCACGAGCACTTGATGAGGTAGACACAGGCTTGATTGTGGTTGAAGGGATGTCAAGAGTGTTTGGAGGTATACGGCGTTGTCGTAACGTCCCCTGATTGTCGCTACCGCGCAATTAAAAAGATGCCGACCTTCCCCGAAGATGCTGCCGTGCACATACCGAAAGAGAGAGCGCCGCTGTACCTCGACCGTTCAAATGCAAATATCTCAACAGCCTGTCGATAGATATACGATAAACATGGATCCATTGATGGGTGCAGGTGCTTGAGTGTTGCCTCAGGGGCCAAAAGGTCACAGGGTCAAATCTAAAAAAAGCAACGTTGATCCTTTAGATCAGTATTGATTGGGTTTTTGCTATCTCCAGCAGCCCCCTCCCCCCCCTCCCTGAAACCAATGCTTTCAGTCACAGAATGTCTCTATTTGATTGTCAGCCATTACCAGCAACTGTGACATCTGCTACTCATGCAGAGAGAGAGAGAGAGAGAGAGAGAGAGAGAGAGAGAGAAACAAAAACTCAACAAACTGAATAATCAACTTCCTTTTCTATCGTATATATATAAATGTTACAGGAGTATCACAGAGGAGAGGAGAATAAAGACAATGTAAAGAGATTAAAATGGGTCTTCTGGTCACAGTTCTGGTGTTTATATCTGTAGAGATTATGCTGCACCACAAAGACAAAACACAGCAACTACATATTCAGTCAAAACTGAGTTAAGAGCACAATCCTTATCCTTCCATAAAAGTTGTTATACAATCAAATGTTTATTTTTGAGGAACGAAACAGCAGATTCATAGAAACTATAAATCAGAGGTAAACAACAAACTGCTGTGACTACACTCGGCTAGTTTACCCACTTTATTTCTGTTTCCTGGAAATGAAAGATCTACTCTGATGCTCTGAAGTCTAATTAACTGAGCTTGTTACACCATATAAATAAGAAAATAACTACATCTTAAATCATAATGGAGAGACCTACCAAATGTTAACGAGCAGTGACTGCAGAACTTGTATGACTTCATGTGGTTAAGCTACAGTTCAATCACATATTCAACATGTATTTAATCAAAGATTAATCAACCTTAAATGTAGATACTCTACACTTACTCTACTAGGTTTTTCTGTGCTCGTAATATTTGATAATAAATAAGGTGTAAAATTTTACAGCTTATATGTGTGTTTCACAGTTTGGCTACAAACGTCAAACCCCTTCTCCTCTGTTTCACTGCTGCTGTAGTTACTGCACTCTGACTTTGTAAGGCTGTATGGATAAGAACTTCAACCATGCCAAACCAATTCATGCCTCACATGAGTTCAAGTCTAATCTTAACGCAACTATCTGAAAGTGAGTCTACAGAGTTGGTACTGTACCTAATAATTCACTATGACCGTATTGTAACCTGTTTTTTTTTAGTGGTGTAAAGAATGCCGTTGCCAAAACTACAAGAATAAGACCCAGATTGTGAGGAAAAGTCGTCATACTGCATAATGCTTTGGATAAAGGCGTCAATCAAATGCAGAGAAGCCACTTCAGCATTAGTGTGCGTGGGTACATTGCCTTCCTCGGTAACAAATCTACACTGAGAATCCGATCAATAATCAGGGTTGTGGAAAAAAAGGCAAAATGGTTGAAAACAATGAGGTCGTCCACAAATAGTTCACCACGTAAACAATGTAATTGACTGTAAATTCACTCCTCCAGTGATGATGTTGTGCACACTGCAAATATTCTCTCTCACACACATATGTAAGGCTGCTGACACAAAGCTGTAATCTCACACAGACTGGAGTTTCAGTTCTGCAAATGTTTTCTCAGTTATTTTAAGTTAAAACCCTCGGAGCCGCTGTGTGTGAACAGACTGATAAAATAACGAGGGAGGGGAAGAGAAAGCCAGCGTATAGACAACAATGCAGTCTAGTCCTGCTGTGTTATCTAGGTTTGCTGCTCAGCCTGGATAACGTCAAGTTCAAAGTAGCCCTAATAGTCTTGCTAGCATGCTGACTTCATGAACCCTCACCTAAATCCCACCAACAAAAACACACAGTGACGACGATGACGGGCAACTATAACCAGACTCTGCCTCCAGTTTTAGAGCCACCACAGCAGCAGCAGTTTCAGAAATATAGGTGCACTCACAGAAAGTCCAAACTCCGCCACCTTTAGGTGAGAATAGTAATAACAAGTTACAGTTTTGACACTCGTGACACCCGCAGGCCACTGTTACACCAGCCGCTTTCCTTTTTATAACTTTTTTTTTTTTAACTGTTTGTGAGCTGTTTGAGGCTTTGCATTTATTATTTTTAAACTGGCAAAACAAGCTTTGTTAACACACTTTATGATGTTTATATTTGTTGTATTTGCACTATAAACTTTATATATAATAATTAACATTTCATCTTGTCTGAGGGGATGAATGAATGAAAAAAAGCCAAAAGCTGAGTTATGTTTTTGTTTGAGTATTTAATAATCACTGAGGGTTAGTATGACACAATGATTCTCCATTATTATTTTTCTTATGCCTTGGTCCTGAGTAGTGTGTGTGTGTGTGTGTGTGTGTGTGTGTGTGTGTGTGTGTGTGTCTGTGTGTGTGTGTGTGCGCACTGCAGGTCGTCAGCTGGGTGGAGCTGAGGTACCATTGTGGTAACCGGGAACATCTGGTCAATGCTCCTAAGTTATTTAAACCCGCCTCTCCAGACGCCAGTGTGTCGAACCCTTCACCATTAACCAAGCTCTGCTCGACTCATTGCAGTTGTTACTAAGTTTGGCGTGCGTCTCCCGCCTGTTGTGGCCCACGAGCACGTTATAACAACAACTATTTTAGCTGACAGGTGGTACGCATGTAAAATGTAAAACCTCAAACACACACACAAAGAAAACAGCATCCATGAAGACTCTAGCAGTAGGTAGCTGCCTGTAGCTGGTGGCTTCAAATTATTTGCATCTGAGAGTAAAAGCTGCTGCTGCTGTTACCTTTCTTGCCTATAGGTGGCGCAGGCTGGCAAACATTGAGAGTCTGATAATGACCCAGCAGCACCAGCTTGTGCAGAAGCCTGCTAAACATGAATTAGTGGGTTTGTGAGTGAGTTAGAAACTTATTATCTGCTTCACAGCTAGACAAATACATTCATATTTTAAGTAGATATTCCTCTTTTTGTCACCGTGGTTTTCACTTCACTTCACTGAGGGTTAAATCAACCAATGTCTCTGTCTTTAAAATATCCAAATAAAGCCTTTCTTTTCAAGGATAGTATGTATCTTTGAATGAGAGTCGTTGGCTGACTGAAAATTAAAACTACATTTCAGAACTGACCGGTGTTTGTGTAGCAGCTGGTGGTGATTTCCCACCGAGAAGCGAGTCCAGAATCAAAGCCACAACAGCCATCTGGTGATATTTGACTGGAACAGTAAAAACTGATTAGACGGAGGTACTGCTCGCTCTCTGGTCATCTCATGCTGTGTTAAGGCCTCAGAACAGAACCCACATACAAAGCCTGATTTACTTCCTAACGTCAGTAGGAACGAGGCTGCTTTGCGTAGTGGCGGGGGTCGGGGGACGAGGGAGGGGGGGGGGGTTGAGTAACAATCTTTAACAGCCGACAGTCCAAAGAGGTAACACAGGTTAAAGTTCAAAAAGCTGAATGATTGATCTACTTCAAAATGCAGAGACGCAACTACTTATGAATGATATGGTATCTCCACCGTGGCTGATTTCACTTTTCTTTTTTTTTTATAAATCTAACTGCAGTGAATGCTCGTACAAACACTAAGACACAAGCCACAGCTATGATTACCTCTGAGCTAACATTGTCAAAAAGCCCCAATTAAGCAACATCTAAAAAAACAGTCAGAGGATCACAAGACATTCTCGGTTACATCCTTGACAGCAGGAAAAGCTAGTCTCAGGGAGACCCTGTCCTCGTCACAGCACGGGATAAGAAGCACTTGGATCAGAAGAAGCACTAAGTCATGCAAAAACACAAAGCTGAAACAAAAAAATAAAAGCATCTGTAATCTATAATACAATAAAAACAAAACGTCAGATATGAGCTGAAACAACTGTCAGGGTAAGTTTCTTCAGAAGCTCGGATAGCGTCACCTGACACCTGATTGTCCATGTGAGTGTCTCCACAATGACACGGTTTTAGTGGATACACGACTCCTGTGAATCTAAGACAGGAAAATCAAAGTTTTCCTGCTTCACTCCTGATCGCTGAAGGGCTTTATCTTACAAATACGGGCATGCATCAGACCGTAAGACAATCACTCCACAAGAAGGCCAAGTTAGAAAAAGGATAAAAATGTGATCTTTCAACAGAGAAAGATGTCAAAAAGCATTGCTCTGTCAAGATATTGTACAAAACGATGAGCAGACGGACACCTGAGAACAATCGAAAAACGTGTATTATCCACAACAGGAAACAGTCGGTTGCAGACGCCGCTGAGGTTCAGAAAGTCCAGCCTGTTGAGGTGCAGCGAGGGGGGGAAAAAAAAAACCCATCAAGGAAAGGCTTTAGTTCATTTTTCCACCTGCGCAACTGACCTTACTCATACAAACAGCCATTTTGATCACTAAGCTTGACAAATTACCTGCATGATTGACATAAATATGCATTGAACTGGCCTCCTGTCAACAAACATTTCATTTTAGAGCCAAATAGTTTGAATTCAGCAGGGATGTCAGCTTTGTAGTTAATTAGCTACTCCCTAGACTCCGGTAGCGATCAATAACGGACCAAATGTATTAAAAAAGTGAACCAATATCCTTGCAGAGTCTTGAGATCCAGTTAGTTTTAGGTTTGTGTTTTGCTGGAGAATCAGTGGCACTGATATGATGTGTATCTGGGCACACGACAGGAGCGCAGACCTGCATCGGGCTCGCTCTTCCACACAGAGATCCAAAATGGCTGCCATGTGAATAAGGTTATACGGTTTTACACAAAATGAGGTCACAACGGTACTTTGTTATATGCCCTGAAGAAACAACATATACCTTTTAAAGCTTTTCTGATTAAAAATAGAGGATATTCATACTTTTTTTTTTTTATAGAATTCTAAATATATAGATTTTTTTTTCCTGCAGTGAGAGGATTGTTAAAGATTTAAATGATAAAACACAATAAAGAGAATAACAATAATGATAATAATGACAATGAAAAGATAAAATAAAAAAATCTCTCCCCTAGAGGATAAAACATCGCTGTCAATCAGTAGCTGTGTTTGTGTGTGTAAACAGTGCATTACCCTTCCTAGTTATTACCTTCTCTTTTGTTCTCCGATAATCTGTACATTTATGCAGAAATAAATAATTCACAGGTTGTGCATACATATTTGTTTAGCATATACTGGCTCTCAGTTGGGATATATATATATTTTTCTTTTTTTTTTCCGAAATTATTTTGGCTATGAAGAACAAAAGAGGTGAGTTGGTGAGAGAAAACCTGAGATAGTGTACTTCAAGTGATGTGAGTTTCAGTTTGTGTCTTTCTGTACAGTTTATGGTTCTTCTCTTTTTGGCATAGATTATGTAGAAAATGAGGTTGATTTTTGGCTTTACTTAGCGTGGTAATAAAAAAACAAAACAAAAAAAATAAAACGTAGGGGAAAGGCCGGGGGTTTGTTAAGACAATGAGTTGCTGGAGGTTGAGGTTGAGGTTGAGGTAGGTGTGTTCTGTTGCTGCTGTGAAGCAACACGACCGCTGACTGTCTTGTTGGAGGCGGACGATCCAGCTGCACCGGACAAGGCCGACCCTGCTGCTGCCTGAGCAAAAAGAACGCCTAGAGAGAAAAAGATATAAAAACCCCAAAAACGAAGGTTAGAATACAAAGTCTGTTTGTAGGAGGAGATTAGACTACAGTACAATAAAGGCTGGACGAAAGGGGGAAACAGAGTAGCTTGGCTCTCTTTAAAGTTATTTAATATTATTACTTATTTATAATATTATGGTTGTTTGCTCTTGATGGTACCAGATGCATCAATAATACTGTGACAGCGAGGTTCTGGGACGTCAGATTGAGTTCAGATTAAAAGGTCCAGTGTGTAGGATTTAGTGGCATCTAGCTGTGTGGTTGCAGATCGCAAGTCTGTTGCTTCACCCTCCTCCTCCAGGCACTAGGGAGAAACTACGGTGGACACAAAACGTTTCTGTCTAGAGCCTGGTTTGTCCCTTCTGGGCTACTGTAGAAACATGGTGGTTCAACATGGCGGAATGAAAACATACTAAATAGATCCTCCGAAATGTTACACACTGGACCTTTAAACAACACATTAATTAGTGATTGTCGAGCTGTTGGTAGGCAGATTTGTTAACTTTAGAGAGAGCAAGGCCAGCTGTTTCCTTCTGTTTCCTCAACACGCAGTCATGTGAGAGTCGATGTTCTCATCTTAGTCTCAGAGAGACATGAAACATGAAAGGAAGTGATCAGCTGGACTTCCTGTTCAACACGACAGCGATACTCACCAGTGTACACCACTCCATTGAGCTCCACCGACATGCTGATGCTGCTTGTGCCGTTGGTGGTGAGGTTCAGGGCAGAGTCCTGCCTGCCTTCTGTAAGGAGGACACGCACAGGGCAGAGATGTGTTAAGAAGACCCAATCACTTACACAACAAATTCAGAAGACAATATTCCCTCACAACGCAGACGACTTTCCGAAACATTTCTCTGAAGTCACCTGTATTATCAGTACTGAGAAACAGTTTGCGTGTTCTATCAGATAACCTTGCTATACGATCAAAGAAGGGAATCCCCAGACCAGACAAACACACACATGTTCTGTGTGCATGCATGCATCTGTTCCTATAAGTTATTCAGGTCAGCATATAGGCCTGCTTCCTCACTGTTGGGCGCTGTGGTTTGTGGTGAGATGGCAAGAATGTCTTGAGATACTAACTGCCAGGAAGTGTAAAAATGTTTGAAATCCATCTCATGTGAATTCTGGGGTAAAACAATGAGTGAAATCCACAATAATTCCCACAGCAGTAGCATAGACTATTATATACAGTATATAGTAATGTGACTGTTCTGGTAACATTTTTTAGTCTGATGTAGCAGGTAGATTTTCACATTCCTCAAGGCAACACGACGCAGCCTCTTCTATTATTATTACATTACGGCAATGTCATTCATCACCAGATGTTATCAATTTATTTTATGTCGATAATATGCATATATTGATGTCTGTTGAACCAAATGATACTGATCCTATCTGCTGCATCCCGTCACTCAGACAGAAATAGATGGCAGTGTATTAACTTTATTGAATTTAACATGGAGATTAATATTCATATTAACTGTCAGACCGAAGATGAGATTTGCTTTTATCAAGACAGGATAGTGTGGTTTCACCAGTAGTCAGAGATCACAGAATTGGAAATTACACTTTCCTTTTGCATCAGTGTGGTGACACAATCAGCCCTTTAAAATCAATCAATCTGACTGGTAGCTTTGCTTTTCTCATGTTAGCTGAATATATGAGACAGTGTGAAACGCTGTGTTCAGTACCTTGGTTATTGATGCGGATGTTCATGGGTATCTGAGCGGTCATGGCCAGCAGGTTGTGTTGCAGCGCTCTCTGCAGCAGTCGGTGGTGTTCCTCAGCAGGCAGCGCCATCTTCTTCTCCGGTGGCTCGCCGGCCTCCAGTTTGTCCCTCAGCTGCTCCAGAGCCGCCACCTGAGCCGCCATTGCTGCCTGAGCCGCCGCTGCCTGCACAGCCGCCACAGAGTGACCCGCAAAGGCTCCCACTGGCAGACGAGCCATTCCGATTCCCGGCAGCGACTGGCCTCCCTCCTCTTCTGACCGGATACCACAGAGAGGGAGAGGAACTTAAGTCAAGCACACTCAGCTGAACATGATGAGTTATCCAGGCAGGATATATATTATGTTCCTCCCCTGACCACACTGACAGAAAAACAGCTGGTTTTTAAGATGCACACTACGTTACTGCTTAGAGAGGAAGCAAATCAAACTAAAAAAATAAGCATCTGCAACATCTGCTTTCTGGTAGTAAATACAGAGGTGGAGGTGCCTTGAGTATTTATTTATCTGACAACTTTTAACACAAATATCTGTGCTTTCTACTTCTTAGAGTTTAAAAACAGGCTAGTTACTTTAGTTAAGCATTTTAGGGGAATTATCGATTACTATTATTAATCAAGACCTGTGCACTCTGAGGTGCCCTTGAGCAAGGCACCTAACCCCTAACTGCTCCTGAAGTGCAGCTATGTGACGGTCTATCACTCCACCATCTCTCCACATTTGCATGTCTGTAACCCCTAACTGGACGTAGGCAGTTTTTCCTTGCCCTTGTCGCCAAGTGCTTGCTCATGGTGGTACTGTTGGGTCTCTGTAAATAATGTTTTAAAGAGTTCGGTCTAGACCTGCTCTATTTGAAAAGTGTCTTGAGATAACTTCTGTTATGAATTGGCACTATACAAATAAAATTGAATTGAATTGAATTGTTCTTCTTTTTCTGTATCACACATGACAGACGTAACAAGATGAAAAAGATGTAAGAAGATGAAACAGGCAAGAGAGGGAGACACGACCCGATTTGAAGTTTCAGTTAACTACTTGAGTAAAGAAGTTAAATCAGTACTTCTACTTGAGGAAATAATGTGTGTAATTCTGCTGGAAACACAAGGTAGTTACTGGTACTAGGGTCGATATATTCATTTCTTAATGATAAAGGCAGGTTTGAACGATTGTCATTGCAATTTTCAATAGACCTTTTTCACAGCAGCCATTTTGACATGAAATAGTAGGGTAAACACAGGTGTTACCAGTGAAGCAGCATGCACAAAAGGAGCACCCTGACTCTGTTTGACCTAAATGGAACAGTCCTTAATTAGTATAACTGTATATAACACCTGTGTTTACCCTACTATTTCATGTCAAAAAGGCTGCTGTGAAAAGGGTCTATTATAATGTTGCGACTAACCCATCTACTTGTCAAACTAAAATCAGTCATTAAATGTTCTAACGACCTCTTTCAAGCTTCAGTTAATCCCATGTGACGTGAGTGCAGCATAATACACGAATCCCACCTTTCTTGATCTTCTGGATGGGGGTCAGCGAGGACCCGTTGGTGCACACCGGCAGGCCCACACTTGGCGCGGGGAGCTTCGGCGACGAGAGCATGGTGGGCGTCCCGTTGGGCGAGTAGGTGAAGAGGGAGCTGCCGAAGCTCTGTCGTCGGCCCTCCCGCCGGTTACTGTCGATGGCTGCCTGGAGCTCGTTGGGGTTGCTCAGACCCCTCTTATCACATTCATATGGGTACAGGTACTTCATGTATCTGGAAAGAACACAATAAATGTATTTATGTGCTGCTGAAAATGTCAGAATCATAAAACTTCAGCTTTTTCACACATTAAGATAAATTTCCTCATAATGACGACGATTACTCAGCATGTGAAAACAGCTGTGTAATGTCTGGAGGAGCTGGAGTCCAGTCATGAGGGTCTAATGAAAGATAGGGTTTGATCTATTGTTTTTGAGGTTTCACTCATACTAGGGACTAAAAGTCTGCATATGTCAGTGTCTACAGCTTTGACTGTTTACTAATTTGTCTGTCACAAGTGCCCAAATGTTATGGAAGTACCCTTTTAAACACCTTATAAGAGTTACCATTAAATGAATGGCTACAGTGAATTAATCAGCACTAAAATAAAAACACAGCTCTTAATCATACAACATATTAAGTGATGGACAATAACTTAAAGTAACATATTTGAAATTGCATTCTCATGAGAAGTGATCAGTGCTGCTGCCATCTGAACAAACTACAGGAAATGACCTAATTGGTAAAACAAATGGTTGTTGACATCTGATAGTCAGCAGCGCCACATGCTTGAAACACTGAGCAGAACAAAAGGATTATGGGTATAGAGAGTTCTGGCTGGCAAGATTACAGTAACCAAAGCTGATCAATAAATTAGCTACTTGTAAGTTGTGTTCTGTGTGTGTTCTGTGTGTGTGTGTGTGTGTGTGTGTGTACGGACTGTGTGCGGAGGGTGAAGGCTGCACTGGTGATTGAGGTAGGCAGGTTGAGTCCTTTGGTGATCTCCCTCCACAGTTTCTTGTTGATGACCTCCACCAGGCCGCCCTTCTCTGTCACCAGCCTGTAGAGCATGTACAGATCCAGGACCTGCTTGGCCATGATGGGAATACGGTTCACTGGGGTTCCTGGAATAACACACAGAGGGAAAAAGGTCAACACAGAGACAAAAAAAACAAAACACTGTCATGGCAGGAAATTTCTTTTCATGTCGACAGAAACATCTTTCTCTTGCCGGGAATCTTTGAGGTTTGACACATGTTTGACAGTACAGGCAGATGGACGCTTTAACCATTTTACCAGCCAATTACAGGTTTAAAGGTGACTCATAATGATGGTGCTGAGGTATAATAACATATAATAATAATAATTCATTCAGCTTTAACCACGGCAGGAAGGATGCGAACAACAAAGATTATATAAAATAATGATGAAAGAAACCTCTGTTTGTTCTCTGTTAAGTATGACGATGTTAATGGAAATATTTTCAGAATATACTTGTAGTTCTCCTATGAGATGACAATATGAGTTTGAGATCTCTGGTTTAAATGTGTCTCACACTGGCTGATATTACTCAACCTGACCAGGGTATTCTTGTCTTCAAACTACAGATGTCGTGAGTGTTAATGACATATGGAGTATGAGACAAAATGCCTTGGGACAAGACCTAATCAATACCTACAATTTGGTATTAATCTGTGACACATGCCCTTTTTTCCTCAGCACAGAAAATCAAACCCTTCATTAATCTTTTCATCAAATTATTTTCATTAAGACACAAAGTGATCCCAAACACAATTTATTTGACACAAAATATGATCCATCCATCTATTCCCCACCCAGTTATCGGTACGACCTGCAGATGGCGCTCTCAGATTCTCAGAGCGGACCCATTGCCCGTGTCTCTGACATTGTAAACATCTAGTACTGGTTTTTTAGTTGTGAGCACATGTCTGATGTCTGCGATGTCAAACGTCGGCCCGCTGAAGAGACAGCAGTCACCTTTTCGTTGTTGTAAATTAAAAAGGCTGCTTGGTATTTATGAGGAGGGGAAACGTCTGAGATTAGCCGCTGGGCGTTTTGTGACAATGCTCTGTTTGGATGAGGAATTTTTTGGGCTCAGTTCGCAGTTCTGATGTTGTGTATGCGTGTGTGTGTCTGAAGACCCTGTGGCTGAGTCAGTGTTTGTGAGTGTGTGTGTGTGTGTGTGTGTGTGTGTGTGTGTGTGTGTGTGTGTGTGTGTGTGTGTGTGTGTGTGTTAGATGTGTGGGCAGGCAGCAGGATGGGAAGGTAAACCAATCCATCCCCAGGCATTGATACGACATGTCCCTTCTCGTTATAGCCTGGGAACAGCAAAGGGGCTGCGCAACTATAAAGCAATCATCTCTGAAATGAATAAAGACCCCACCCATGTGAGTGAAAGAGGAGTAGACGGCGCTGTGTCGTATGTCAGACAGAGAGACGAGGGGGGGAGGGGGGAGATCATCTCTCTCTATATATCCAACTATTAAGAGTCTCTCTATGACGCAGGCTGGAGATGTAATATGGCGAGATAAGAATGGATGTAGGTTTTATTTTGATGATTGTGTGTAACTGGACATCAGTACATCACATTTGCTCACACACACACACAGCCTACATACCTCTTTTTGCATGAAGCTGAAGAGGTCATCCAGAAACTCTTTTCTCTTTGGGTCTCTATCCAGTTCATAAAGCTGTGGAGAGGAAGAGGAGAGAGACAGATGAAGCAACAAGTAATGATTTTATATCTAACAACACCATCAACAAAAGACACAGAAGAGCTCTGCTGTCACACAACAAACATCCAATCAGTAATGATGCATCGAATAGCTAACAGAAAATGTCCTCAATGCTCCCACTGTTACTGGAACAACCCATGCCAGAATGTCTGACAACAAGATGACCACGCTGTGTAAACAAAAACATAAAAACCTGGTCACTTTTATAAAACAGCGACACAGACATTCAACGCTAAAGACCTGTCATGAGAAACCAATCAGTTGCCCTCTGATCATGAGAGGAGATGGCAGAGAGTACTTAAAGAAATGTAAAAGACCAGTCGGGCTTGATGAGAACCTCATGTGGGTTCCAGCTCATAGCGGGGCCCCGGGCTCTGGAAAGTTTGGTGAAAGTTAGCAGTAAAAGTTGGGGCGCCCGCTCTGGGGGAGTACAGTGAGGCCATTGAGTGCGTGGTTGTTTTTCCAGCCTAGTTTGCCAGTGTGATAGTGAAATATCTAAATATATTGGAGGTCTTTCTATTTTTGTGTCCCCACACTTGATGCTCTCTCAGAGGTGAGTGAAGCAGTGATAGAGCTTCTGTATCATGACTCTGGGTCAGCTGGGTTCACACAGTTATATCTAACCAGCCTAGATTGAGTAAAAAGAAGAAGGTCTTAACACATACCACGCCACACACAGTATCTACGTGAGTTTCATAATCTTGTTCTTGAAAATGACACATAGTGTACAACCACCATCAAACAAAGTGTTGTTACTACACAGACACGACAACCCTCAGATTGCAAACCAAACCACAACTAACCCCGAGTCCATTAATTGTTCCATAGAAAACTAATCAGCTGCTGTTTTCAGAATTGGTTAATGACAAACATACTCTGGTCTCAGCTTCTCAGTTTGAAGGGGTTGTTGCTTGTTTTTGACAGTACATTGAATATCTTTGGGTTTTGGACTGTTGGTCAGACAAACCAAACAACCTGAAGAGATCATCCGGGGCTTCAGGGAAGTCATTTTCTTTACTCTTTTCTGATACGTTACAGACTTAAGAGAGAGAGTCTTATGTACAAATGTCCAACACCGAAAAACTGTTAATATGTGCAGCTCAGCATACAAAAAGACTTTATATTAGGGGCATAACTTATGACTATTTTCATTATTAATTAGTCTGCTGATTATGCAATCCTTTAGTCTATAGAAAAATGCCCATTACAATTTCTAAGAGACTAAGATGACCAAAAGTCAAAATCTAAAGATATTCAGTTTATGAAGATATAAAAACAGAAAAAAGCAACAAATCCTCCTGGAGCAAGATGATTGACCTTTTTACTTTTAAAAGGACTAAAATCAATCTGAAAATAATTGTTGATCAATTATCTGTCCATCACCTAATTGATTTGTTGGCTACTTGTTCCAGATATATTCTTTATTTTAGAAAATGTCCTGTAACATTTATGGCTGCATCACTGATAATTTCACCATTGAACAAGTATGTGTGAGTTTAATCGAAGAAACTTGCGAGCTCATGTGACATTAGACTAAAATCTGACATACGGAGATTAATCCCAATTTACAAGCTAACCTCCGCCGCCACGTCAATAACTTCCCAAACAGTCAGTCACTTGAAGATTTCAGTGTTTGCTTTAAGCGCTCGGCCAGAGAGAATGAAAGTCTCGTCCAGCTGAAGTCTGGTATGATGGTGACAGTAGTGGCCTCTAACCACAAACAGACTGTCCCTCGTTGTGGCATTCAGCCCTCATTAGTGACACCAAGCTGCCATCAGATCTTATTATGTAGTGGGTAAAGGGGGAACAGAGGGGTGGGGTCTGTGAGACTGAAGAAGGTTGAGGTGGATGGTGCTGTGGGGGGATGCCGGCTAATGTACAGGCCTGCTGGAGGCAAGGGGGAGTTTTAATTACAGGATGCATGCATTTCGTGAAGTGCCGCACCATAAATCTTTGAAATTACACCCCCCACCCCTGAACTCCCATTCCCCCACGTTGCTTTATTTCCTCTCCCCCTCTCTCTCTCTCTCTCTCTCTCTCTCTCTGTTCTGATCCCACAAACAAATATTTCCCTAGTGGCGCGGTGGGAGCGCTGTCACATGGAAACAAGAGGGCTAATACTCAGATCGCGGAGTTCCTCCAGTGCTCCAGATGTGCTGCTCACACATTTTTATAATTTTTATATTTAAGTATTAAACATAAAATAATATGTTTTAAATTCTGAACTCACACACGTTTTTATTTACTGACACAATCTATCACCGTAAGCGACACTAAACAAACTTTTAGAACTGAGATATTTATTCGATCATTGTTCATTCACAGCAATTTAAAGACATGTGTTACACTGTTGAAAGGCAGTGTGTTGATTAGTTTCACTGTTTCCCTGCCAACTATATGAGCTTGAGGTCTACAGTGAAGTGTGAACTGTGTTAACACGCTCACAGTATCCCTCTTACCAATACATATCCAGTTTCAAGTCTCACTCAGTATTTGCTGTAAACATGGACACGATATCCCACTTGTATCCATGAACATGTAACTAATAATCTAAATTATTGCAGCTGTTACTCTCTGTTTGCGTCTGCCGCTATGTTTCTAACACTGGATTGTACTTTTGAAGGTTCAACCTAAAAAGATCTGGGATAAAGGACAGTATTTAGGACACAGAGATCCCTACTGATGAACATTATGCATAGAACAATTCAATACAATTTGTTAAGCAACATGATTTTAGCCTTCACAGCTTCATACAATCCGATAATAGACTAATGTGCATGAACTGCAATATTCTTCAATTATTCTAATTAATACAATACACACCTTTTAAATATAATTCTAGTTACCTCAGCCTGAATAAGTGTACCCTCAGAGTAGCATAAAGAATGAAAATGGTTCCAATCAAATTCCTGAAGAGGATTTAAGTCCTAATCATGACTGTAAAGCAATTTTCACTGCAATTGCAGACACCTACCACAATCAGCGTGCTAAATAATGCATGCTCTGCCATCTAAATCTCTTCACGTGTATAGCTGTGAAGAGAACAGCATGAATGAAACGTGCTAAAAGGTAAATCATGTTAGCACCATGACAGAAAGGTTGGGTGTGGAGTTAAATACTGGTATCAGGCTGTGCTCTGTAGCAGGTAAAGGAAAATATATATTAAAAGAGCTCTGCAAGCTGCCTATGGAATCAGTTTGTCTCATTTAGAGCCACGTCTGTGTTAACATAATCCCTGATGAGTACATCTTAATCAAACACCATGATGAGAAATGAAGGAACTAAAATGCACTGAACAGTGTTTGACCAGTGGCTGCAAATGTACACATCACTCTTTATACAATATATTCACTTTAAAACATGTCAACCTGCGGCTCGGACAGACGCCGGTAATGGACCAGCTGCATTAAGGAGAGCAATAGCTGTTATAGGACTGAAGTTGGAGGCTTCTGCAATCAGGATCCTGTCCAACCAGTAAGACCACTGCCACCCCTCATCCCCCAGTATACATTTCTTACAGTCTTCCTATATATGTTTTTCCTCTTTGTCTTTTTGTATCTGTCGATCTCTTGCCTTTACACACCTTCTACCTTTCTCTCCATTTGTCCCTCACGTTTCCCGCTCAGTCTCTCTCAGCTCCATGTACCGTATATAACCCATATGTACATTATAACTCCTCCCACTACACACACACACACACACACACACACACACACACACACACACACACACACACACACACACACACACACACACACACACACACACACACACACACACACACACTTTATCAGGCTGAGGTGGGTGTGGTTATTGCAGGCTTACATAGGTTTTCATGTCTATAGTATGTGCACTGGGGCAGGGGCCCCTCCTGGATTAAAGCTCTGCTATTCAGATAAACGACAAGAAACTAGATAAACGACTAAAAACTGGGCCAACTGGTAACGCTGGGAGTCAGTTCACGCCCCATCACCAAATGCCCTGAAAGGAAAAAGCCCATTAAATACAGCAGAGCTGACTAGACGACCAGAAGGCACACTTCCAGATCATTTAATAGGCCTAAAATACAACTCTCTCTGCTCTCTGCAACTTTTTCCCACACTTTAAAACCAGTACTGGAAAAAAATGAGCGGCGATTACAGATGACACAGATGTTTGTTATAGCAGACTACTAGAAGATTGTTCTGGTGACAAATGGTGTAAAGTTAACCAGATGCTGTCTGGTTAGCTGCTAAAGTACTATTTGAACAAGTATTTAGTGTTCAACTGTCTGTGTATGTAGGTCAGCGACAGCCGGGCTGCAGATAAATTATAAACAGGCCCACAGAGACTAAAGTGGTTTTATACAGCAAATAATCAGTAACCAAAGAGCAGCCTGTTGCTTTGCAGCCATCAAAGCAGTGGTTGGTGGTCGTGGTGTTGGTAGGTAATACTGTAAGAGGGGGTGGGGGGGTGTATGTATGTATGTATGTGTGTGTGTGTGTGTGTGTGTGTGTGTGTGTGTGTGTGTGTGTGTGTGTGTGTGTGTGTGTGTGTGTGTGTGTGTGTGTGTGTGTGTGTGTCGGGGGAGGGGTTCACTTGACCGTTAATGCAAATGGCAGTTAGCAAGCCAGCAGCACACAAGTGTCACATAGCACATAATAGAGGCTTTGCAACTGAAAACCAAAACTGAGAGGAGACCGGGGTATCGTCTACATGCTCCCTTACACCTGCCAATCACCTCGATCACCCCGAGGTGAGGCTGACACACAAACATGTACACACACAAACACACAAGGGGTCAAAGTTGATCTGTGCAAGTTCAATAATATATCCTCCATATGATGAGCTCCCATCTCCTTATTTAGGCTGTTATTGTTTAGATTACTGGAGGTTGACCTCTTACTATTTTCATTTACAAAAAAAAAATTATAGTCAAATTGTAAGAGGTATTTTGCATTTCCATAATGTGTATTAATGTAAGCAGTCTTCCTGTGGTTGTACACAGCAGAAACCAGGTTTACACTGAGACTAAATCCCCTTTAACCAAATGTTGGAGGACCAGTTTCACAACTTCATATTAATCTAAGACCTTGAGTTGTTTCTTCTCATGAGAGAGATTAGTATGAACTTGTTTTCTACTTATCGCCCTGCCTGACTTGAATGGGAAAATGCTGCTGTCTCACTTCTGTACTGTTTGCTGTAACACCTTTAAAAACACGTCTATATCAGATCAACTCCGCTAAACTGGAATAACTGCTGACAAAAAAAAAAAAAAGGAGAAAAAGAGAGAAAATGGTGAGTGGTGGAAAAGAGCCTAAAATGTAAACACACACTCACACATATACAAACATGATGATGGGGGGAAGGGAATGTATGGCTAGCACAGAGAGGGGTTGAGGGCGGGGGTCTTGATACGGCTCATGAACACATGATCAGCCATATTCAAACACTGCATTGTTCCAGACCAAAGCCCTTTTATGAGTGTCATTAATGTACCAAAGCAAACACAACCACCAGCACAACCTCGCATCAGTATTCCCACAGAGAAAATATCGTGGTCAAAGCATGAACATTACTTTAATCCCACAATGCAATGCTCTGCTGCTGTTGTTCCTGGGATGAGAGATGTATAAAAGTTAATCTACATAACACAACAGAACGTCAGTGGTGACAGGGAAATGATTTGGTGGTTAATAGACGTAAACTGTCAGGTGTTTATCGTGTGATGAATATGAATGAGTGAACAAGGAACACATGACGCTGGTTGTTATTTACTCCTGTCCTGTAATCGTTTACTTAAAGGTCACACCAGAGACCAGAGGATGTTTTATTGTCCCAAAGTAAAGAGACTTGTTGAATTTCAACCAGAATAAACCTGCTTGTCTAGAATAAGATAACAAATAACCCAAAAGCACAGAGGTCAGAGGTCACAGCAGTCTAACCAGAAATGGATAAATATTTTTTTGGGTCCCAAAACAACAAGTGAGTTTTTGTATTTTTTTTTTGTTTTGTTGGCTGTACTGTTACGCACCATTTTCGTAAGGAGATTCAAGCTCTATTTAAAGTCCAAGAAGGGGATATTCAAGGTGAAAAAGCTCACTGAGAGGTCAAAGCTAAATCTAATCCTGGTTTTCCAGCTTTGGCTTCAGTAAAAACACAGTTTCTTCTGTGTACAGAAGGAATTTCACTGAGTGGACTCGGCCCATAATTCAATTTTTACTGCGCTGAAGTCTATACTCTGACTATTGAAGCTGTTATCTGATTACCTTCATCGCAGTAAACTCATGAACAGAACTGGCAGAGCAGTTAACACAGCCCGGATTCTGCTTCACTATTTCAGGCACAAAACATTAAAGTCAATTTTATTTATTTTTTCATCGAAAGCTGCAAAGTCACAAGAAACAGTAACAGGCTGATTTACAAAACACAGCGCGGTGTACTGCTGTACAGAGGAGCAGCCATGTTTGTTCTACTTTGGACTGTTATTTTATTAATTACAGATATTACTGAGCCTGATGAGCCCGACAGAGCTTGAGAACAGAAATTCCTTGTGACAAATTTACTTTTACAGACTGGAACATCTACGAAAACAAATCAAAACATACATGTAAAGCAGGTAATTATTTCCTTGTACAGCGAGTACTGCATCTGACTGAACCAGCTTCTAGCCTGATACTGACTGGAAGACAAAACCTAATATTAAAATGACAGAGAACTTATTTCTTAATCTGTTCGTTCTGCTTGAACTCTCAATCAAGATTCTTGACATAACAAGACATGTTCTTGTTTTTCTTTTTCTTTGTTGTTCGAGATTCTGTTTTGCTTCCGTCTGCACGACACTTTCCAGATATCGCCTGTCAATCGAACAATGTGAGCAGAACTGTGACGTGTCCTTGCTTTGTCGTCTATCACTGTACCCACACAGTTAGAGAAAATAGGCCAGAATGTACTGCAACCACAAGACAGTCGAAAGTAAGCATGCAAGCCAACAATCAAACTCCTGTTATACGTACAAACCCTTCTTTGATCAAAAGCTATGTCACACCACTTTTGCTAGGAGGCTGTCAAGAGCCAAAAAAAAAAAAAGCTAAACCAATAAAATTTTATCACAACATAATGCCTAGGAATGTGTTCTTGCATGGCCGCCTGAGATCTAACAGCGTACAAGCATTAGAGTACTTTCTTTACATCTAGAAAAAAAGGCTAAAATAACATTTGAACACTTTAAATACAGTGAGAAATTAGCCACTACTCTTTGCTTCGCCGGTGTGAAATGAAATTGCTTCCTTGTGCTTCTTGTGTTCATTTGGAAAATAACTTAATCCAGTCAGACAGCAGAGCTGACAGCATCGTGACAGAAACTGCACTGACATGTCTCCGTAAACTGACATCTATAATGAATCCATCTTTGTCTCCTCTGCTCCCCGCCCTGCCCTTCCCCATCCCCCCACATGCACACAATTAACAGCAACAATAGAGCTGTCTGACTGCAGATGCATCGAACTGCGTTTTATTGACAGGCAGGATCAAACACATCATAATCCTAACTGACCAGGCTGACCTCGTAAAAATCCAACTCCCATCGACGGAGAGGACGGGGAGCCGACAGCCGCTGTGACCGATTGTATCTGATCTCACTTTATCTGCTGCAGTCACATTTCCCCTGAAAATGGAAGCGAGCCATAAACAAGTTCGGGAAAAAGACAATGAGAATGACACCCAGGCAGTTTGAATAGCTTTTGAATAAAACCAAATACTTCTATGTGTGAACTGTGGCACAGCACCAAGCAACAGTGACTGATAAATACCCTGCAGCCATCCATTCTTCACCACTCAACATTCACTTGATTTAAGTTTTCAGAGGCGTTTCCTTGGCTTTAGACACAGCACTTACATGATATACATGATCTGGGTTTGCTAATTAAGTTTCTCAGTTTGGTTTCCAAAACCCAGTTAATACTGAAAACATCAATTTCTAAAACATATTTAGCTTTAAACCATTTAATTTCCAGTCACCTTGATTTCCTTATGCTGGATATCACCTCTGGAAATTCAATGATGTGTCAGAAATCCAATGATCTTTGAGGACAGGGTTTCTTTATGGTGTGAGAAGTTGTAAGTGAGGCTTCAGTCTGCAGGGCTTTGGCAAAGGATTTTTATGCTCAGCTTCTGTGGGATATAATTGGATATACAGTATGCCCTGCTGACATGAGAAAAAGGTGAAAACCAGTTGATGAAGACAGGACATGAAGCCAGAATGAGCACTATCCCACGCTTACATGCACTCCATTCCTGCCTTCCACTGTCAGCTGCCACTGCTTGTAGATTTGGATAAGAATCAGAAATAGCAGCCAGCTTTCCCAGGGCCCTTGAGAGGAATCTGTTCTAACCGCACTGCTAATGAGTAGTATCATGATGATGGATGCCCAAACTGGGCAGGGCAAAGCTGTACAGAGGGGAAATGGGTGTAACAGCAATTAAAGACCATAAAACCAACGGTGTCGTAAGAGAGCAACCAAATAAATGATATAGAAAACTGTATTAGTTATTTGGTACTTCTCGTGCAAGGCAAGTCTGACCTAGATAATAATCTAATGAGCGTTCTGTGTGAAAGCTGAAAGTACTCATTCAGCGCCAGTGCAGATGCAGTGATAATGTTTGCGTCTGAAGGCATAAAGATGACGACAGAGATAGAGGGGTTGCAGAAGGTTCAGGGGACAGTCTGTAACAGTGCTTGTATACAAACAGGGCAAAGACATGTAGGAGATATTTAATCCGGCGCAGGAAGGCTAACAAGAAGGTGCATTGTGCTACAGTGCTGCTCCTTTATTGTGCAGAGGGTTAGACACATTGTTGAGTGTTTGCACCATCAATCACAGCAATGGATGGGGCAGGGCAATGAGAGTAATGGTTGACAACTGTGGTCTTAAAAACATATCTGGCACACCCAGCCCCAACGGAGGGCAGAAATCTGGCCACGTGGCTCATCAGACTCCACGTTGGCCACCCTAATCAATAGCTGGATGGGCTGCAGTTTCCCCTCAAGCAAACCCCAGTTTCCACTCACAGTTCCTCACCAAAATGCATTGTTTGTATGCTTCAAGACTAATAAAACATGTTTTTCGACGGTAGCACAGATGTCGGTTTTGATGTGGGGCCACCTCGTGCTGTGGTGCTGTGATGGCAGCTAGTGCTCCTCTGTTGGGCGGATCCTCTTCCTCAGGCGTCTCTTGTTCAGGAGAGCGCCATGCTCGGTTTGTTTTTCTTGTTTTTTGGCTTGTTTTTCCTGTCTATCTTCAGCTGTCCTATATAATCCCCCCCCCCCCATTGCCCGCAAAAAATAGATAGTACATAGTATTTACTGGCACTTCCTTATTCACAACACATTTGCATAGCTGACAACACATCCCTTTGTACTCTCTTGCACATGTATATGATATAGATGCATGCATACATTCTATGTGTATAAAAGCAGGAAAAGTTTGTCAGTGCATTTCCTCATTTCTTTGCCGCCTCTAACTCTCAGTCAGTTAAATAATGGACTGGCAGGGTTGTGCAAGAGATACAGTACTAAAAAAAAAATAAAAAATGGGGACCCACTTTAAAACATTGCTCTTAACATTTGTGATGGTAAATAATGAACAAACTGTTGCACAGCAGTAAATATTGTCAATATGCAGCCGTTATCTGTGTTATTAGTTAGCACCTGTGCCTTTTTTGCTACGACATGTCAAAACATCTGCAGTGGAAACAGTTCATATTGGTGTGAAATGTAAGTTAAGACTCACTCTTTGTATTGGTAGCGTGAACAGACCCTGACAAGTAAACCTCCTGCTGTGCACACACAATTAAGGGAGGTGGGCTATTATCATATAGACAAGACGGGGCAGCCAGATTGTTGTCACAGGGGTCAAATGGGGCACAAAGATTATGGATCAAAGCACTCATTGGGTCTTTTAAGCTACAATGTCATAGAAGTGTGCCCTAATGTTCAAGGTGTTGACTGCACAAACGGGATCGAGACCTTGAAAATGTGCAGCTAAGTATCTATATACATGTTTGACCTATTTCCCGATTCTTTCAAAGATGAAATCTTTTCAACACAAGCCATCTGTTCAGAAGTATCTGAAGGCAACAGCGGACATTCACTGCTTTTGTTCAAATGAATGCCATCCACTGGGTCGTTGTATGAAAAGACGCCATTTAGGTCTTTGTTTGTTGACAACTCCAACCTTTCAGTGCAGCTCTATTTCTGTGCTAATACTGAGACCAAGGTTATAGTAAAGAGTTTTCTTTATGAGAGGTGAAAAAGGGAAGGAAAGACTTGAAGCAGCACTCACATATTTCCTTTAGAAAGGAAGAGAAGAAAAGATCAAAAATACATTTCTCACACGCCATGTGGAAAACACAATGTGCGAATCTCTCCAGCTCAAAATAACCATTTCCTCATTCTATATGAAGGCCTTCACACACATAAGTCAGTAGGAAGCTTGAGGGAGTGACCACACAAGTAATTAAGGAACGTGCCAAAATTAAATCAATACTATACAACAGAACACATTCAGACGAAGAAAGACAGGATGAAAGAGCTAGCCTCAGCCTTTACGCAATCCTTGTTTACATTCCTGCTCCAACCCCCCTCTCCTCCTCCGTATTGAGCCTCTGCCAATTTCCAGAATCCCCATGGCTGTACAGTTTCTGACATCAGCTCCATGCTGCACGCTAGGGATTGGACACGACTCTAATGCGCCGCAGTGCTTGTACTACACACTCTACTTGGCAGTGGTTCAAAACCCAACGCAAACTAACTGACTTTTTTCTGTTCCCTCAGTCACAGCTACTCTTTCCCCTCCAGCACTGTTCCTCCTTCACAGGGGGACTTTAGCCCATTTTATACAGCCTGTTCAATGCGGAAATGTTGCACCGTTATTCTACCTCACCGTTCTGCATAAAACGTTTTACGAACACCGCACTGTGTGTGTGTGTCTGTGTGTGTGTGTGTGTGTCTGTGTGTGTGTGTGTGTGTGTGTGTGTGTGTGTGTGTGGTGTCTGTGTGTGTGTGTGTGTGTGTGTGTGTGTGTGTGTGTGTGTGGGGCTGGCAGTAACAGAGCCAAATCGACGTCTGTGTAAAATAAGGGTGGCGGCAGGATGGGACACCCAGTTGTCAAACTAGACGCCTACGCCGTTGTGTTATACGTCACGCCTCTCATGCTTGTGTAACCACTGGCGTGCTATCTAAAGTCACACACTGGGGCAGCATTATGCCACCGTTATTTGGTTCAGTGTAAGGGCCTGTCCTCATGAATACGTTTTTCTCGATTCTGGATAAATACTTTATCGTATCGGCCTCACGTCCAGATGGATGCGGCGTTTTCGAGGTGTGAATACGGTAATTTTTGAACTAGTACTACTGGTTTGTAAACAGTGCATGCTCCATGGCTTCTTTTCCGGTTTTAGTGTATTGGTGTGGCGGCGTCACAGCGCCACATACAGGCCTGGCATATGCACTACAGCAATTTTGGGTTGTTTCAGTGAATCCGTGTGGACGCAGATATTTTTGGAAACAATGCCGTGTTTACAGAGATTTTTTTCGTAACAACAACGTATTGGGTGAGGCCGCGTATTCGTGAGGACAGGTCCTAAGAAATAAGCAAAGCCGGCGTAATGACGAGTCTTCGTACGGCAGAATTGTGGGATCTGTGTTTAAAAAAGGGCCTTTTCAGAGGTCTTCCCATGCTGCTTCAGCCTTTTGTTTTCATGACATGAACAGGGCCCATTAACCTCTTGTTTTCTTTTTGTTAAACACAGATCGCTGCACACAGAGGATTCTCCAGGCAAAACTCCCCTGTGCTGATTAATTAAACCCCTGCAGACTCCAGTTAGGACAACCGATTTACCGATGATGAGCTTTACGTAAGTTCAAAATAGTTTGTTGCTAAGTTAAATCCAAGCACACAGATTGGAGAAAGACCCAAGAGTGCAAGTAAAATGTTGTTTGAGTACAGTCAGAGTTGTGCAAAGACACAGCTTGGTAATTCTTAAACATAGTTTGACATTAGTTGTTCATTAACAGCAGAAAGGCTAGTGGATTAAAATGTATTCACTGTATGATCTGAACACGAGGTTCACAGGTTGACAAAATCACCAGCGTGTAGAGAGAATGGGCACAGAAACAAACATGGAGGGACAGCTGCTCCCAGCAGATTTCCAGTAGTTTTTAACAGCTGTGAAAATGCACAACTTCATATAAAACGCAAAAACAACAAGCTCCGGCCTATTCATACAACCTTAAGGGAGATCAAAAGGCCTGGACCAAGCTACAGAGGAATATAAACCCAGCGAGCACTTATCAGACAGCTGTATCAGCAGAAACCTGACGGGCAATCCCAATAAGTGTCGCTCCCAATTGGCTCTCATTCGTGCTACACTTCCTGTAGTCACTAACAGCCCCTCCCCCCACTCCCAATGAGTGTGTGTGTGTGTGTGTGTGTGTGTGTGTGTGTGTGTGTGAGCAATTTAATGTTTAATGCCATCACCCCTCCATTCGGCCTGATCACGTTGAGTGCCATGAATTTTTAAAGACATCCCTACTTTACTGTCCATCTGGGCTCCATCTGCCCAGCTGCTGGTGTTTAACGCAGACAGAGACACAGGAGAGGAGACTTCAAAGGCCCTACATGGCCTCTGGATGATTTCTGGCCTGAGGAGGATATTGTTTATAAAAGGGTGCAGCGGAGTGGGGCAGTTATATGAATGTATACCATAGCATTGAAGAGACAACCCATCAATGAAAACAGATTGTAACTGTACGTCCATGAATATTTTGTGAATTAGGAGCTGCTCTGGGGGTCAAAGCGCTACCATGTTTATGGACAAAATAACCAACTGGCAAAAGGTGAAATGAAGTAAAAAAAGTGAACAGAAAAGTGAATAAAAATAGAATTTTCTTTAGGTTTTCTGATAGGTTTTAAGATATCCGTCTCTTCTCTGCTTCCCAAATACAATGGAAGTAAATGGGTTTAGTTTAAGGTGCTCAAAGCAGTGAAAATTACATTAAAAGCTCACATTGTTTATCAAAGCAATGCCCCCAATACTCTGGACGGTCTACAAACCTCCTGGCGTTTAAACAGCTACAGTATCTGCGTGGCTAGAGATCACTGCGGATGAGAAAATACATTTCATTGCAAACCTTTCCAGCCTTTGACTGGTGGAACAGATGCATGCAAGCCTATTGGCTGTAGGATAGCGCTTGTATCATTAACTTTAAAAAGGAGTGTGAACGTTTCCTGGAAATAAAAATGCAGTGCGCAATGCAAAGTGTGATATTGATATGGATATTTTAAAGGGCAGATGTATGGGGGAGGGTTGCATTGGTATCACTGAAATAACCCAGTTGAAATGGCACTCCACCAGCAAAGCAAATCAGTTTCAATTACAAAATAATCCAATGATGTGGGCATAATTTGATATCTGCACAAATCATGGCCTTTATTTAATTCGACAGCGCTCTGCAACAGACAGATATGACACTGTTGGAAAAGTGCCTTGAATATTTTTATTAATTCACTCAACCACAGAGTAATCAGGCAGGATAACAGACAGCAACTCCTGGCTTGATTTAGTCTGACCTTTCAGCTCAGAGAGACGTAGGTGGCTGGGTGATCCACCAGGAATGCAGACGTCTTAGCCACACACAACCTGGGGGCAAAACCTCACCTAAAAGTTGGGTTTGTTTCCTCACCTACACGGCACCTTGGACCTACGTAACTGTGAGGAAGGACTCACTGAACCGACTTATATTACTGATGTTCTTTAAAGCAGATTCACGACATCTGTTATTAGCCTGCTGATAGATTTCGCTGTGTTTTGTCACAACTTTCCTTTCACCTTTCTATCTGCCGTTTCCCCAACCTATTAAATCCCCTGTCATGTGAGAAGAGAGATCTGTCTTTTGAATTTCCTCTCCTAAAGGTTTGCTCAAGTTATTTTTCTCCTTACAACCTAAAGTTTGTTCCCGGAGAGGTTTTTTCCCGCAGGACTAGATCAGGAACCGTTTGCCGTTGTGATCCCCCAGAGGCATTATACATGATATATTTTGGCGAGACATAACTTGAACATAAGATGGGACAGTTCTCAGTTTGAAGAGCTCCAACTGCTGCAGACTGATAGAGGCACGCCAGGTTTCTGCTGAGGATCTGGGGTTCCTAGTGGCCACATTATCACCCACCCTCAGGCACATTCCAACAGCCTCCACCCACCTGCCCAAAATAAACTGTACAGCTTTAACCCCTTCCTCCCCACCCTCGAAACACTCAGCCTGCACCCGATTCAACTCCACATGGAAGTGTAACTTATTGTCTTCATGTAGAAAGGAGAAACAATATGATCATTGCTGGTTAAGGGGCCACACTGCTGCATACAACTTTTGTCTGCCCTTTACACTTTTGAACATATGTTTTGCTCTCATGCTGTGGCCTTAACCAGTTTAAAATATGTTTCCTTTTCAATATTTGATCCATTTTTATGCCAACCATTTGTAATTCTTAAAGAAAATACAGTCTGTAGTCGCAGACTTTCATGATGAACTAAATACTGGAAAAAAAAAAAAAAACGTACGTCACAACTTAATCTGCTGTTAAATGAGAATTATGTATTTTTTACACTGCTGCCACAACTGCAGCTGCTGGATACTCACCATTAATGCATAATTCATTTTTTAATGTTATAAATGTTTGTGTGGTTGGGTGACAGGTTTTTCTAGCCCTGAAAGTTGAATCATACTGACTTTTTTTGGTGTTATTTTAGTCATCTTATAGTGCTATTTCTGCTATGCGTGCAATAAGTTACAACATAGCTTATGACTTGTATGACTCCTCACTTACAGATATTACAATATAATGTCAGCATTTAACAACTTTTAACCTCCTGATAGAGCAAGATAATGTGAAAGTTTGCACTGAAAATGCATTTCAAAAAACTGTGGTCTGTAGATTTAACTACCATCTCCTTTTCACACGACAAGGAGAAACCACAAATGTTTCAGAAGAAAAAGAAGAAGCAGAAGACAAATGGCACCCTCCAAATATAAATTAAGGCTGAAATCACTGAGTCAGATTTGCATGGGAGTTAGAATTATCAGGGGACAGGCTGTCTTCACCGTAACCAGTCTGTCATTTTCGCTTTAACACTGTAGACACAGAGAATTGTAATCACAGGCCAAAGCTGCAATTATTACTAATCACCGTAATCATCCAAGGTCAAAATTAGTCCTGTGTGAATAATGTGCAAGACTAAAATCATGGATTTACAATATTATAAACTCTCAGCAGTAAGGAAGTTGAAAGTAGCAACTCCCCGACTGTTGAGGCTGCGTATCTCATGTTAAAATGCAGACGGTTTTAAAATGACAGTCTCCAGTTTGGTCTCCATAGTGGGAGGAGTTTGAAATTGTACAGGCAGGTTGTTTTAATCAACAATGGATTGGGTAACACTATCTTCACAACCAAGATACTGGCTGTCTTGATTATGTAACCGTCGGTGACTGACTGACATGTCATGATAAAAACACACTGAATGTCCTACCTGACATATGAAAACCACTAACTGTGGCGAGTATCAATTCAAGTCATTCACACAAAGCTTTATAGAGTGGGGTGGAGTATTTAGAGAAGCAGAGTATAGGTTTTAGGGGAGTTTTATTCCATACACTCTGTAATTACAAGAAATGGGCCTTAAATTACAGAATCTGTGGTTGGGTTTAAAAATGACGCACATGCAGGCTGGGTGAGACGTACTGAAGTTAATTTACCTCCAACATACTGAAGGCACCAATATACATTCCTGGAAAACAATCCCCAAACTAGTTTTCTCTTCTAAAAGGGGGGTTTACTAAACTCTGATCAGATAAAAGACAAGCTGCTGCTCATACCGTTAAACATGTTTTATGGTTGGAGATAGGCCAAGAGTGCGTTTGCATTTCAATAGTGGCTTCCATTATGTCATATAAGCTGCCTTTGCATAAAATGGTGGCTGGGTAAACCAGTAAACCTGCCTTAGTTTTTATTTTTTACACAAGAGCAGCGGCAATTATAAAGGTTTCACTGATAAATAATTTCAATTAAAGACATTCAAAATGCTGCTCAATGTTCCTGCTTTAAGTTTGACAAGACAAATTATTACTATTAATACTATTATTACCTCTAAACCGCTGGAGTTTTCTCTTTTTCTCCTTGTATGACATAAATAACTTCTTCTCAAAGGCTTGTGTCTCACTTTTTAGAAGAAAAGTTTACTGTAATGATCCAATTTCCCCTCATCTCATTTCATACTGCACTAATGTTGACAATCCGATTTGTAGAATCAGAAAACTAAGAGAGAAAACATCCCTTTATGTAGCAAATGTGACATAAAATCCAATTAAATTAAGCTAAACATTTTCTTACTATCAGTAGTGAACAGTGAGTGTCTCTCGACAGCAGCCCTCCATCTAAACTTAGCTGTTGACAGACTTAAATCTCTTCACGTAAACAGCCTGTCCTATTCCAGCGGGGCCTCCCTCATAATATCCAACCCACTAGCATGTTTACAGTAAACGCAGGCATGGTAAGGCTGTTAAAATGTACCCTAAACCCACCCCCTCCCCTCCCTTCCCAATGCCCTCAGCGTCTCCTCCTAAGCTCGCAGTCCTATTTGTGACAGGAAACTACACTTTCCTCCCCTCTTAGGCCACATTAGTTAGCGAATGTCAAATCTCAGCGGGTACTAAGCTGCTCTACCAGAATAAGTGATTGTTCAGACCAGAACCTTTGTACCCTGCCAGAATGTCAGGTGGCAAAGACAAACTTTAAAGCCTCAGCTTAGGGTTTATCAACATTTGGCCAGTGGCTGGTGTTAATTTCCCACCCTGGTCGGGTTACTTCGTGTGCAGCTGAGAAAGTGACATGATGTGAGAGGTGTGAAGGCCAGATGTGGCTCACAGGTCAACAACCAACATTTTAGATTTATGAACATCCTCAGACTGCTACAGTAGCTGACTTTAGGATATTTTAAGCAGATAATGACATAATCCACTTTCATGCAAACTTTGTAATGACTGAATGTCCAGTAACAATGTTTATTTACATGTAATTGTCCCTCCTCTAGTTAGGTGACAGTAGCAGGAGGTATATGAAAACATCCTACCTGTCTGAACTGCTCCTCGTAGGTCCATTCTCCATGGTCCTGCCCGCCCAGATGGCTGTGTGTGGCGTGGGGAGGCAGGATGGCTACGCGGGGCTCCTGGTCGACACTAGGACGGGCCTTCAGCAGCTGGGAGTGGGGGTGGAGTTGACGGTGGGGCAACAGGAGGATGCCCTTCCCTGGAGCCACTGCGCCATGGCCCGTCGGCAGACCCTCCTCCGCCAGGTCGTCGTCAAAGTCTTCTTCCATCTCACCTTCAAAGTCTTCCTCGTCCCATTTCTGTTTGCTGTGCATCAAAAACAGAATGTTGTTTAAAACATGCGGCGAGGAAGACCACCGCTCGCACAGATTATGTGTTTTTAAAGCAACCTGACCAAAGAAACTCAGTACTTACATCTGCTCCTCCTCATCTGACCCCATCATGTCCTTGTAATGCTCCTCCCCTTCATCATTGTCATCATCGTCACCATCGTCCTCGCCACCGCTGCTGCGCTCTGACATTGGGCTGTCCGACACCCTCTGCAGTCCGGCGGCTACAGCACGCATGGCCGCCAGCGCTGCCATCTGGGCCTGCTCCGTTTCAGGGGCCGGGCTCCCCATGGGCTCGTCCCCTCCTCCTCCACCTGTGCGGATCTGAGTATGTTGGGCGGCAGCTTGCTGCTGTAGCTGCTGCTCCATCAGTAGCTTGGCCCTCTGCTGCCTGTGCAGGTTCTCCATGACGGCCTGCAGCTTCATCTCCAGGGCGGCGTTCAGCTGCCTTTCCTTCCCCTCCCTCCCCCGCTGACGGAGCACCAATCGGGGGAACGATGGTTGATCCTTCTGCCCAGGCAGGGAAATAGCCAACCGTGTCTGTGGTGAAGCAGCTAGCAGCTGGCTGGAGGTTTGAAGGTTACGATTGTGTGAAAATGTGGGTCCTTGAGGAGAAGTGAAAGGAGGAGGAGGAGGAAGAGGAGGGGGGTCGGTCAGAGCTCTGAGACATGCAGTCAGTGGTCAGCTGCAGATCTGAGACAGAGGCCTCTCTCTTGTCTCAATGGTTTTTCCTGCAGTTGGGGGGAAACCAAAGCCAGCAGCAGAGCGTTCGAGTAGCGGATGCAAAGGTAGGAGTACAAGAGTTTGCTGACAGACTACAAAGACCTAAGGGAGAGAGAAAAAAAAGTGTCAGACTGCTACTTCCCCACTGACTGTTGGCATCAGTGCCTTTAGTTGAAGGGCAAGGGTAGACGCTTTTTGTTGTGGCCATGAAACAAAAACAACTTCCCCCAAAGCATCGAATCAGTCAAATATGTCTCTATTTTTAAAACTTTCCGTTCATTGGCTTGGACATCTTTAACGCTTTCTGATTTGATACTGGTCTGATGAGTCAAAAACCACAGGCTTATTTTGTGCATGTTGCAATTTGTTGTTGCTATTGCACATGGTATTTGTTCCCCTGTTTTGCAACCCCCTTATCATACAAAGAGTTTAAGAGATAAAAAATGTTAATGGATGATGGGGCATAAAACAAGTCCAATGTATTATTTGAGGAACATCTTCACCTTTCAGGAGCCTGACTGAAATTTTCTAAAAACGTTTGTGTTGCAGAAGAGCAGAAAACTACAGCAATGACTACAGCGACACCCTGTCAACTCAAATCATAAGTCAAGAAAATGCCCTATTTCAGTATGAAATCCATGTGAAGCATAAATACTGTACAGAGAGCCTGAGTTTATATTCGTTGTGCAACATGTGCAGATTTACTCAAACAGACCAGACAGCACAAAATGTTTTAGCCTCAACATCAAGAGGAAGTGAAATCACAGGAAGAACCGTCACTTTCTTCACCTGGTTGAGACCAGATGAATTTCAGCCCACCAGCGTAAATGATCAATGTCATTGTCTCAAGTTTGTTAAAACACAAATAATTAATAATCAGAAGTGGAGGTTTTGCACAGGTATGACTGGTGTGTTTTTCCCCTCATTAAAATGTTTTATTGCAAGTAAGAGACAGTGGGGAGTTTTTCTGCGACTTCTGTGGGCGGTAATGCCTCTCCTACATACCTGTTCCCAAAAGTGCTCAGGTATGCAAAGCAGTCTCTGTTATAAGAAACGACCTTCTGGTATTCTGGTATCAATAATTTCTGTTCCCTACTGTCAACTATTAGAACAGTGAGCAACAGTTTATCCTGCCCACTCGCCGTGTACTCTTTTTCTAAATGTTACGAAGTCTGGGTTTGGGGAGGTCTCAGATCAGTCAGGGCGAGATAAGAGCTGCACACCACCAAGTCAACAGCATGTGGGGAAATAATTTTCGGGTGCAGGTGCTGGACATGCTGAAGAACGAGTCATGACAGGAGGCTGTGGTGACTGTATGCCACCACTCATTCAGCTACGCTGACTAATACACGCAGAGTCGTCTGTAACCACCACCTGCTCTGATCTTGTACTTTCAGAAACTTCAGGTTTTGCATTGCACTTATACACTGAATGAATGCATGAATGATAGGTTTGATTTGTGTCACTATTTACACTATTACTATTACCACCCTGTACTGATATTTAGGTTTTAGGTTGCTGAAAGACATCATGTTGCAGCAATATTCAGTGAGATGTAAACTGATATACTTTAAAAGAATATTGTCAGAAGACTCCACAAGTATTTTCTACCTTTGTTTCCCCTATCACGTCTTTCACATGTGATTATTCTACAGGGACCTAAGTGAAACTTGTCTCATCTATCATTGTCTTTGCCATTATTACAACTGACCACATCCAAAAAAACTATAAAGGTTTAAATAGTATTCAATGTTTAAATCACATTTGTATTAGTGCAAAAAGTCTCATCAGGCTCATAAAACCCTAAAATGTCCCTCCAACGTTTCACAAAGGTTTTTGAGTCAGCAGCTCCTCAAGACAGTTACAACTACACATTCAGGCATGCTCACCTGCATCGCACTGCAATGAGGATATAACCGTAAGGAATCATTATTTTCTCAGGAGGCCAGGCTAAGAGGGTTGTTTTTCTCCTCTGTCATACCAACATTTCATAAGTATAATAGTGTAATTAGGGAGTAGACATGTTCTGCAGCATAAACAGTATACGTCAGTTTCAAGGTCACTCCAAAAGGCTGGAGAGTGAAATCAAGTTCTGCTTCAATTCACAGGAAAATTGACGTTTTCCATATCTTATTTTTTACATAGTCATGAATACATGATGAGAGACACCCACAAACATCCTGGTTATCAAGGTTACTCTGGAACTGTTTCGGAAGTGTTTCTGTAAAAACAGATCAGTTCATCTTTACACAATATCACTAATCTCCAAATACGTAAGGAATTGTGAAAGTCACAATTGACACATCAGATGTGTTAATGCATGTTTTCCTCAGAAAAGCAGAGCAACGTCTTAAAACATAAACAATTACCACAGTTTGTGTATCTGTGGTCAGGAAGAATCAATCATAATGCAGACGGCTGAGCCACAAGGCAAGTCTGAAGAAAAACAACAAGACAAATGCTCTCTGTCCTAATTAAAACACCCAACCAGCAGCAGTCAGCACACAGTTGATACCCCGCTCAGCTGGTCAGATGCCCCGACCACATCTATACTTCAAAAAAGCACAACGCTCTGCACACTACAGCAAAGACTCTTAGAGATGTTTAATAAAAAAAAAAGCAACACATCGACAAAATGTTATATCTCGCAACAGCCAATAAATGAACCACAGCATGCACAGGAAAAAGTATTTCAGGCACCGTGTACTATGGCTGTATGTTAAGAGAAAATGTTGCGCAAGGAAATAAGAGCTGTGAAACTTGTGTTTCTTCAGCGGGTGAAGGAAGTGACAACTGACGGAGCAGATGCAGTGAGGCGGCTGACAGATATTCAATATTGATTCATTACATTCTTTAAGGGCGATAAACGCACAACTGAACGCCTGCAGTTGTCAGATAGAGAATAACCCCCAGTATAAGGAGGATTAAAACATCTTTCCTAACAGGATCTGGTTTAACTGAGACAAGTTGTCACTGTTCTGCTCAAACTAAAGAACAAAAACAGGACAGTGCGGTAACAGTGGAAATACACCAATAATTACTGCTGGCACACATTATTTTGCATTAAGTGATTCAGGCAAATTCACTTCAGAATTTTGTATGTGCGCACTATATTATTCACCACACCCATTACTCAACATGTCAAGTAGCCACGCTTTGAACCCATGTGCAAATAAGCACAATATCTAGTGCTCACTCACTCAACGACAATACTGCCTCTGATACCGTCTCTGTCAGTGTGTCATATATGTAATTTCAATAACAGAAGTGATTACAACAAACCTGTTATGTTGACTCTTCCTGTGCAGGGGGGAAGCAGAAGTGGTCGCTTTGTTTCACACCACTGTTCATTACAGGCATGATTTCCTACATGCTAGATGGTGCAAATTACATTGCGTCAGCACTACACATGTTCTTGCTTCCCCAAAATAAGGAGGCAGGTTTTCATACGTATGAAATCTTCCACATATAGCTGTAGTAACGGCCGTGTAATGTCACAGAGACATAGTACAGATAGTACCATGTCTCTATGAGGAAGACTATGAGCCAAAGACAGAGAATAATATTTAAATTCTGTCTACATGTGTGCCAAAAAGGACGGATAAACTGGGGCTCAGGAATTGATCCATTAGTCTAGTTGTTTACGGTCATGTGAACCACCAAGTCTGCAGGTTTTATTCCAACCAAACACTACAGCAGCTGATCTTCCCCCCCTCAACACACCTCCAACAGACCCCTCAATAAACATGAGCAACAGGCATTCCACATCTGTGCACCCAGGCATTCACACTCTCCACTCTTCACATGGCAATGCTCTGGTACGATCGCCTGCCGTTGTTTGACTGCACATAAATCCCAAATGTTGTCACATTTTCCAGATGTGTGTAAAGAAATTACATATTGTATTTTGGATTTTTGAACTTTAAACGATCCTTTAAAGCATCGGTTATCAATAATATAGAGGAACAGAATCCTGCTGCTTTATATTGCAACAAGCCAGATACTGATTCATATGTGTGTTTAGGGTGAATGCGGGAGCTGGTAGAGCTACGCTAACCCTTTTTGGGTGCAAAATTACTAGAAGTTGCCTTTGGTATCTCATTCTCACACGTTATGAATAACCAGACCTTGGCTAGAGAGGTAAGGCATTTAATATCTAAACCATAGCTCAGCAAAGCAAAGCAGTCTCGGTGGTCCAGGGATGAATCCTCTTAAAAAACCCTATTGGGGCTCCTTTATACCGTAGGCAAGGTGGGAAATCACCACTGTACATTGGGTAATTTCTTGACATTATAAACCTCTTGGGACAGAAACCAGCTATTATTTGGAAATCCTGCTGTGCTCAAAAACCTTTGCATAGCTGATGAATTCTGAGAGTAAGTTGCTGCTCATTTTTCTGCCAGTCAAAATGCTTTAGAGATTAAATTACAGCAACCTACTTGCTTCATGGTTTTGCTCCTTTACTCTGTAACATTTACTATATCTGAGTAGCTGGGGTAAATACTATTTTCCAGCTAAGGAAGTACTTGTATATCCTCCAATTGAACTTCCAGACCTTCATGAGGGCTTTTTAAATGCAATAGTTTGCCTCCGTATTAGTACAACTACTTGGCATCTTGTATGATTTCATCCTGTGATGATTTTTTAAGAGGAAAAGGTTGTTTTAGAGAGTTTGAAAAAATAACACAGCTGATTAAAAGTGTCCTCTTTCTGATTCTGCCATTAACTGCTTCACCCTTAACGCTGCCTGTCTGTCTGTTTGCTGTCTGATATGTTGCCTTTTCTCTCACATTCATGTTTTCACTTTTACATTTTGATGCTTTAATTTGAATTTTAAGACATCGTAGACAGAGGACTTGAAGCAGGAGAATCAAATTCAAGCGTCTAACCTGCTTGTAACTCCTGTCTTTGAGCGATACACGGAATCCCAACCACCAGTGACCTCTGACCCCATGGAGAGGGCAGGGTGGGGACTATTTACCCTCAGGAGATATAGAAATGAACACGCAGTGCAATAAAAAGCCTTATACAATGTAAAAGACAATCCCTCAAAATGCACAGCTGACTATAAGACCCTTAGGGCTCATTTAACACCTTAATTGGCTAAAGGGAGGCCGGTCTGCAGGGATAGGTGGCGGGGGACCCATGTGGGGGTGGGGGGAGGAGCCACAGAGACGGAAACTTTGAGAGTTGGCTGAATGAAGGATAGAGTGGAAACGATGAGAGCTAATGGGTAATCCTCTTTTCTTTTTTTTTTTAAACCCACATTTGAGAGAGAGGTGGAAGATTGCAAGGTCTGAGCAAACAAGACAGAGTGATAAGACCGAGAGCTAAGGGTCTAATTCCAACGAGATAAAGAGACCCACACCGCCTCACATACATGCACACATATATACGCACATGTGTACATACGAGGCCGACTGCTTGCATAGACAAGAAAGCCTGTAAAAAAAGGTACTCTAGAAAGAGCATTAAAGTCTTCTAATACCACAACCACAATCCTTTGTACGGTGAACGTGAGGGAATTCGTCTTTGTGACTTTTCTAACGTGCTACAAACTTGAAAAAAGGTTCTCACAGAGTAAGACACACAAACAACAGGGTTTTTCCTCAGCAAGTAGTTTTGTTTTCATGTACCAACCTCAGTGCAGATACATATCTTGCATTTCAACATTTTGGAATAAAAGTCTTCATTTCCTTTTATGTACTGAAAGAACAGACCATACTGTTTTGCCTGATAAAGCTGTGTGGTTTGAGATGAACTGGGTGAGGTCTTTGTGAGACTTAAAACTGGGTATTAAAATGTTCTGCTTGACTGAGAAATCAGAGAGAACTAAAAGCGGCAATCCACAAAGATATATGACATTTCGCCGCCATCTCTGGCGCTAAGTGCCGGAGTTTCAGCTCCTTTACTTCCTTAAGGTTGCATGGAAATCAGAGTGGGTGGTACTATAATGTCTTCCTTGGATTTTTTGTTGATGCAGCTTCTGTAGGTGGTACTTTCTGTACTGTACTTTCTTTATCAAATTAGCTATCGTGTTCATGCTCTTGCTACACCTGTTTTGAATAAAAAGACTCCAGCCTGACTTGTTGTCAGATGATTTCTACCGTAACCGGCTTCAGGACACAGTGTGTGTGTGTGGTTGGCAGGTTTTATTATATTATCACTCAGCACTTTTGTCATGCACCGTGTCAGTGTGTACTAATACATTAGTGGTTAAACAGGCTTTGTACTGATGTTATCAACAAAAACATTCCTGACAAATAAAACTCTCTGTTCAATCCTGATATGTGAATGTATCAGTTCAATACATCACAATGCAGTTTGGCAGCACTGCTGAACAATATGTAAAATGATCACGTCTACAAGGTTAGCTGACCTTTCACTTTTTTAAAGATTTTTAGTTTTGTACTTTACTCACAACATATTAAGTGATAGTAGAATAAAAGACACTGAAGACCATAAGTCAATTCATGTATACACACACGTGTTTACATGTATACCTTTATATATAGCGGGTGGAAATATAATACTTTAACATTTAACAGGTTTCTTAGCTCCCTTATCATCATATGTCTAACAGAAAAACAGCCCAGCAGGAATTAACTTCTAGGTTGTTTGTTCTACACAAAGAAATTCAATTAACAGCTTTTCCCTGCAGCTAAAATCAAGATTTGGAGTTTTTGTGTCGTTTTTTTCCCCAAGGAGAGGCTACCAATAAATCTAAAGTGGCACTTTAAACAGTATGAGGGGTAAATGTTATAAAATAAATTAGTGCCACGTGTCCGGTGGTGTGTTGTGCACCTGGCAAAAACCTTCAAACCACATTCAGACAAGACTCACTGAAGGGCCTGGCCTATGATTGACAGAGGGAAAAGACCTCTATCTAAATCTATATTATATATATATATAGCTTCTTATATTTAAACAGTGGGGAACAGAACTGAATGAAAAGCCTTCATGGTCCAGAAGGACAAACATTAAAAGAATAAAAGATAAAGTATATTTAGCCTTCTTCATAAATTGTATTCTATATTATTAAAATTCCATGCAGCAATATTTCATATTAAAATCTCTTTTCATTTAACGAAGTATTTAATATTGATAGAGTACTTTTATATAAAGCGTTATGTTGTTTATAACCTGAATTCTTCATCATGTAAACATCGTTTTTACGCATTGATATATGTGACAGAAGCTAAAGAGTGACTGTGTAGGGAGTCGCCCAACAGTAGCCATTCATGATCCTTTCTACATAACAAAAAAAAAAGCATAAAAACAAGAAGTCGGTCAGTGGTGCTGGTCTTGATTATGCGTCCCTCTCTCACATTCCTTGCAGTATTACCTCGCAAGGCAATAACACAGGCTCCATTGAGCCCCATTGCACCAACAACAAGATCATTGAGGAAGTGTCGCACAGACTCGTCACGCACTTTCGACTGACCTCTTCGAGCGAGCCGAATGCAACGCAGCAAGCCAAATCTGATTAGCCCCAGCTATGCCATAAATTAAGTTGGCATATAGCAAAAATAATCCAGTGATTCACTTCCCAGCAGTGAAATCTGTGGCTATCTATCAAAAGCAACAGGAGTCAGCTGTGCAGGCGGGCAAGGCTCAAAGTGATTTGTCGTAACTGATGTTACAGCATGATTGATCGGATCTTTGTTCTAATGAATATTCAAAAGGTCTGCATTTAAGTGTTGCCTCAATCATTTTCATTTGTAAAAAAAAAAAGTGAAGGACATAAAGGAAAATGGCTCGTCTCTCTGTGGTGGTAAAGTGATATTTCATGTTTTTATTTGACTGATGATCTGATGACTTTACAGAGAGTGAAATATTAGAGAAATCTCAATTCATTTTACTAATCAGATTCACACTGGGACATACATTTATGGTAGTACAAACTAGAGCCCTGATGGGTTGGACTGATGTGTTTTTTGAGACTGGAATTACCGATATAGCAGCCGATATAGTGAATTTTTGAGCCTTTTGATTTTTGAGTATACAAAGAAACTCCTAAGGCTGCTTTCTTAAACAAATAACTTTATTAAAGTTAAATATTCTTTAACATATTAAATCATTTAACATATTCATTAGATTGTTAACCATTGGCTCATACTGGATGACATACGCCGTTACAATGACGACATGTAGCCCAATATCAGCCAATATATCATTCTGGCTCATTTAAAAACAAATATTTAACATTGGCACATAACTATGAAAAATATCAGTAACAACCTAAAAAAAGGCTTGAGTATAAGGGGTCAACCAAATGGAACCAAATATTCCCACGTGGGTTGAAAAGACCATATATTTAAGTATGGCACTATTCAAAGAGCGGACCACGAGGAAAAACATTTTAAACTCTGCTCTACGGAAGTACTTCCTCCAACCACAGGAAAAGTCATCAGATGAATAGTTAAGTCTGCTGATTCAGCTGAAATGTTTACTGGCGTTTATGTCTGCCGTCTCGCTGGTGGATATTGACCTCGCCATGTTACAACCTCACCTACAGCTTCAAGTGGAGATCGTAGTATTATGAGAGCAAACATACCTTTTGTGATGACAGCTCTAGTGGAGAAACACAGGCCTTTTCTTAAAGAGACAATTACGGTTGCTACAAAAGCAAAACAATAACTCTCCATATCAGTTTATGTCCAACTCTGGTTCAAATGTTATTCCAGCTCTCGTTCAATGCACTCTAACACCTTTTCTGACGCTATTTGACAGAATTCAAGCAGCCAAAACTTGAGTTGAGTGCAGACCTATTGTACTGGATTGCATTAGGTTTGTACAGATGTTATTGTGTCATTCACTTTACATGAACTCCTTTATTGCTCCATAGCGTCAGTCGGTTTTTACCAGAAAACCATGTGATTCTCTTTGTAAAAAATCACATTTCCCTGAATATAATTAGTAAATCTTACATTCAATTGCGTAAACATTGCTTTATACCTCACAAGTACCTCTACAACTGCCCTAAATGTCTTAAAATCTGGGCCTTTGTCTTGGTTACTGTGAGCTACAGACCAAACGCACCAAGTCAAATTCCTCACATGTGCAAACTGACTTTGCCATAAAAACTTTCAGAGATTCAGGAGGCTGCATGTTGCTGCTCGCAGAGTTCAGCGCAAAGCTATTGTAACTCTAGACTGACGGTATGGTGACAGTTCCTCTAGTGCGGGAGAGTAAGGGTAGGGGGGTTGCATTTTCAATGAATGGCATGAACGTCCCAAACTGGATTAACGTGTTAGTTTATATGGTGACTGTGCAGTCACGTCATGGCATTGTGATCTTTAACAATCAAGTCTTTTGTCTGCACAGAGGCGATGGATGAGTGGAAATCTTACATAAAGCGCTCTGTGCTTTGTACATGGGAGACTCCCACTTCTGTGCTAAATGAGGAATATAGTTTTATGTGCCTGCGCTTTGCCTAATAAAAACTGGCAGCTATATCTGCTCCCGAGGGATGTGTATCTTTTGGCAAGCATCTGATTAAATTAGCTTTTGATTGCTTGGGCAGGCCGCCAGCACTAGCAGACGCAAATATGAAATCCAAATGCTTCAGGTTTGATGGACATGTCAGCATGTTGCAGCTGTGTGGTGGTGGTATCCAGGCAGACAAGTACCAGGATAGATCACGCTGACACTGACCCAAGTGTTGGCTGCCGACTGAATACACAAAGCCTACAACTGTTGCAGCAGCGTGGTTCAGGAACTGCAGGGTATCCCAAAAGCTCAGACCCTTCCTTAGTCTGCTCTCTGCCTGCGTCACCGTCAGCCCTGCTGGGATTCCCCCATGGCTCCGGCCCAGGCAGTGAAGTAACTTGTGAGGTTTTTTTTTCCTGCATTTTTTGGCAGGATAACAGAGTTAAAGCCCCACGTGCCGCACAGGCCCTTCAGAAATGTAGCTTTTGGCACAGGAACAGCTGAAAGTCAGCCAAGCCACGCTGCTTCCCACTTCTTTTAATGGCAGGAAAACTTGTGGTGTGCAGACAGCGCTCGCATTCACTGCGAATACAGCTCATTCTGATGTTTACAGGTGGGTTATTACTGAAATATTCAAGTGACACAATGCAGGCCTTAAGCCAAAGCCCACACCCTTAAGCCTTGCAGGGTGATTTGAATACAGTGACAACATAAAAAGCAACCTTTACAAGCCTGTAGAGGATTACAGTTTGATAATAAGAAAACAACCAGGCGTCAGACCTGTTTGTCTCGTCTGTGGATGTTTGTCTGTCATTAATTCACAGCCACTAGCCAGTTTAGTGGCCAACTGCCAACCGACTGCCACTTACTCAGCCATGATTTGCAGGAGGCAAAATGAGCACGCTGTTTGCATATTACACTAACTGCTTCCAAAATGTTCTTCAAATACCCTCGAGCAGAGATCAGGCATCTTACAGGAAGCTGTGTGGATTTCTACTTTTAAGACGTTTCAGTGACAACAAAGCCTTTACACGCCTTTAATCTTGATATGTACACTGAACAAACACACTAGGAGGTGTGAATCTACAAACAACAAACAGAGAACTCTAAGGAATGGACATGACTTATATACACAGAAGCCTATTGTGTGGACATGAGTTGGTTTTCAATAAAAAGATAAACACATAAGAGGCCAGAGGGACCGTTTTTATATATGAAGAATAAGAAGGCGCAGCAAATACTGTCCCTATGTCCAAACTTAGATAGAAGTAGACAGACATGGAGGACGGCCAAGCAGCAATACGTGTCCGCTACGACAAGATATGAAATTGGGGTTATCATTAAATGTTCCCCTCTGATATGATGGGAGTTTCTTACTAACTGGAAAAAACATTCAGGAAAGCAAAATCAAACTAGGGCTATAAATTCTGTTCATTATTGATCTATTTTAACAATCTGTTCATTTATCTTAGAAGTAATTACTTAAAATTACTTAATTCCTTATGATCAATGACCAATTAATTATATAGAACTGATAAAAGGCAGCAAATCCTCTTGTTGGAGAAGCTACAACCAGACAGTATTGGGCATTTTTTCGTGATAAATGATTGATGATGATCAATTATTGAAATAGTTTTTTGCTGACCTACAGTTTCAGCACTACATTAAATTTCTATACATGTTAATATTGATAAATTGTTTGCACTATTGGTGCTCGTAAAAAGACTAATTTCCATCAGCAGTGACAGACAAACAACTTTAGAAATATTAATAAAGCTAATGCAGCTGTTAAATCGGTAAAGACATAATAATCAAGCTATATCAAGATGGTTTAATAACTAAAATCCTACAGTATGTGAAAACATGATATATTATTCTTATACATTGCAACATCAGGGTCTGCCACTTCTTCCACTCCACCCTTTGATGGGAAAGTATACAAAAATATAACACAGGCGTCAGTTCTTCAAATCAAGAGCAACCACAAGCGTCTTTTTTATAAACCCGCTTTCATAACCAGCAGTGTTACTTATTAGGGCCAGGCCACATTATGCGAAAGCTAAGATCTGAACTTGATCACCGGCCATACGTTTCTAATCCACAATGTAAACGCCCCCCCCCACCAACACCACCGCAGTAGTATCTCCAGTGGACACACTGAGCCGGTGCCGGCCACAGGATACCATATGCCAGATTGGGCCAAACAGATTAGTGTGTCAATTTCTGGGCAAGCCTCTAAGGTGATTGGAGGATGGTGGGGTGCAGGGTGCAATAAGGGCTTGGAAATCTCTCTTAAAGAATTTCAGAGCTTAATAATCACACTGGGAAGCTGCAAGTGCCAAATTCCACAATTTAACATTTAACTTTAACTTTCCTTTTGTGTACCAGATATAACTTAAAACTTAAAAATGCCTGGTTTCCTGCCAAAGTGGGTGGTAAGAGAACAGGTAGGTTCCAGTATTCGACCCAATGCCTGGTGGTAAATCCTCCTTTCACCATAAAAATCTAAAAGTAAACTTCCAAAGGAAAAGACGCTCCGGATCTCCCTCTTCATCCTGTTCCTGTCGTTCAGATTTCTGGTTTCAAAATCTCATTTCCTCATTAATTCGTGAAGTCACAGCCCAAAATATGCCAGAACACATGGAAATAAACCTTCATCGTGCAAAGGGACATTTCATAACGTGTCTTCCTGTCAATTCGGTTACACGGCAGAATGAAACACATCTTCTATTATCTCATATTCTTGTAACAGCAGAGGTTTGTATCATGTGTCTATTTTGACACTACAACAAGTTTTTTTTTTTACCTCACGAAGGTAAAAAACCTCTGAAAGAGCCTTTATGTCAGACTAGGACAATGAAGACCTCCAATGAAACCAGACTTTCTAACTGTTTTCAGAGCATATATGTCTAAGGTCATTAAAAAGTGCTATACGAGGCTTTAAAACCAAACCAACTTCCTGTGCCTGTACGCCCCCAACAACTATTTGTTAAAAAACTACAACACCAACCACAAACCAAGTGAGTTTTGGTTGTGGCTGTGAGGTTTGTAAGCCTGATGCAACCAAGCCAGACAAGAAAAGCATCTAAAGCGCTTCCTGAATCCACTTGGGATGAAAAAGTTTCCTCTTTTAATGTCCGCTGACGTCATTTAGAGGGAATACACTGGCAGATTTTTCCCACCACCCTGCTGTAGTAGTGAAGGCAGCTCATTGTGTCCGTATCACTTCCCCTGACATACTGGACTTGATCTCAGCCACTACCAGATGATGACAGACTCTTTTATCCACCCACTCCACCTTTGTTTTCCACTTTCACATAAATACCAAAACAACTAAATTACAATTGGAGACTTAAGTCAATTCACATAGGTTGGATGTTAAAATGGAGGTAGATCTGCGGCTGTGTTTAGCTCCTGAACGGGAATTACATTTACATAGTCCTGTCGTTGGACCTGATGTGGACAGCCCTACCAAAATCAATTTTACCTAGGGCTGCACAACTAATCGAAATATTATTGAAGTCGCAATAGTCAAATCGCAGATGCTGCAGTTTATTGATAAGGGTATCGAGAGTTGCCATTGGAGATCACCAGAAATCATGATTTTAATAGGGGTTTTTTCAGCTGAAATTTGTGATGCAAAAATGAACTTTCCCACACTAATCACTAACTGTATCGCAATATCTGTCAAAATAAGCGCAATATGATGTTTTTACCATATCGTGCAGCCCTAACATGACCAATTTTTTGGTATTAATAATGTAGTGTAGCAAAAACACATAGAAAGCAGCTTCACATCTATTCATAAAACCACTTTTTTTTGGGTTTGAGTCATCCTACTGTCCCCCTAACATGACATTTTGTCAGACCAAACTTTCTTTAACGCCCAGTCGTTGATGCTGTCACATGCAGTGGCTTTTATACCCAACTGGAAGGGCAGCAGGACGTACTGTAACGTTAGTAGATGTTTTATGGCGTGTTCAATTTGTACAGGACGTGCTGTGTCACCTCAATGAGCCAAATCATTAAACAACAACAACAACAACAACAACAACTCCTTAATTAGCAGTTTAGCACACAAATCTTTACGTAGAAAACACGGGCAGCTGGTTTATCCGACATTGGCCTCTAGCTAAGATAATGCTGTGAATAATCAGCTTGTAATATTAGCTAAAGTAGCTGCCAAGTTATGGTTTTACGTTATGTGACAGCGCTCCTTCTGAAATCAAATTAACGGTTCGGAATTCGAACGTTGGCCGTTAATTCGGTTTTGAAGTTAACGTTCGTTTTGAAAGCTCACAGTTCGATACGACCTCGCTCACGACACACAACGTCTGTTTTTTTTTTTTCAAACGTTTCTCTATATTTGAATAAAAACTCGATGTAACCGCCGAAAAAAACCTTGTAGAAAAATCAAACACCGGCTCTTCCGTTAGATTTTTTTTTTTTTTTTTTTACTACAAACAAACAATTAAAAATAAAATAGTGCCATTACTCGCAGCGTAGGTTGAATTACGAACATTGGGTGACATATGGCAGGTGAGTCCATCCGCTACCGTAGCTATACACAGTATTGATTAGGCGATTTGATAAGGCCACATCGATCCAAAAAAAAAAAAGAAAAAAAAAAGCTGCGTCCTGTAAGTGAAGAGTAAAACAGAAGCAGCAGAAGGAGGAAGCCACACAAACGAACATAAAGCACACACATAAATACGGCAAACGAAAAATAAAGAGAAAACAACTTACCACGTCGGCTTCCGTTCCGTTTTTACACTCTTTGGAACCGGAAGAAACATTCCTGGTTTTTTTTACCCCCAGTCTGTGAACGCGGTCTCTTCCCCTCCACCGCCACCACCGACACTTCGGCTTCACGCACCGGGGAAAAGGCACCAGAAAGAGGAAGAGGAGAGGTGGTTCGTGTGTTTATCGGCTGGAATTAAAGTGGGTTCATGTGACTGCATGATATCCACGCACTCGGCTTCTGCGTGTAATTGCGTTTTCAGAGTTTCTTTTTTTTTTTGAGTGTTCGGTTGTGAGAGCCCCGCAACGCTCAAAGCCAGACAGACAGACAGAGAGAGAGAGAGAGAGAGAGAGAGAGACAGAGAGAGAGAGAGGCGTGGAGACACTCTCCGGCCTGCACAGTCAGATCATTGGTTGACAAACAGTAATCAGATGCAAATTCCTAACCTCTGAATCAGCAGGGGCCAGCCCCCCCCCCACCACCACCACCGCCACACACCTCCCCTCTCCCCCAACACACACCCTCCTCCAGAGCAGGGGGGACGTCGGTAAATGCGGGGGTGTGAATTATAAAGTGGGCTGGAGCAAAAGAAAAAAAAAAAAAAAAAGGATACTTTTATTTTGCTACTTTGTGACAAATATTCAGAATTCTTTTGCATTATTATTCCACAAAAGGTTTCTAAAAATATCCAGAATTTGAGCCACATTTAGAAAAAAAACAAAGGACAAACTGAAATATAAATATAAATTGCTGCACATCAGCTTCTTGTTTTTCATGTTTGTTTTGCTTGTTAATGTCATTTGTGTGACATTGTCCTATTTATTAGGGCTTGTGATTGTACAAATATGTCCACATTCATACTTTTAAGCTGATTATTATTATTATTGCTTTTATAACTGTTAATATATTGTTTGTTTTGGCAATATAAGCACTGTTTTTTCATTCAGACAGGCTGTCAAAAGATTATCCAAAGAGCTCAAACTGACTTTTATCTCCATATACTAAACAGATAAACAATGTTTTTTGACTGCATCCACTTAAAACAGATTGTCTGTGAAACTGGATGAAATATGGTTCACAAACAAGTGTATTTTATCTATTTTGCTCATTGGTGAATCATTTAAAGTACATTTTCCAGCAAAAGTGACAAAACATTTTGTAGTTTCAGTTTCTGTTACATTGGATCAACCTTTGACATTTTTCACTATTTTTCTACAATTTAATCAAGAAAATAATCTGCAGGTTAATCAATGAAACCAGTTTTTAGCTGCAGCCCTACAAATTATGTTTATTAATTTCCATACTTTTAATGTTTTCTTTCTTATGACATACTTTCACATCTTTGAACCTCTAGGAATTCAAACAAAATTATCTTTTTTATAAATTAATACAATGTAAACTACAGTGTTTATCCTGAAAACTGTGTGTTTTGTTTACATTTTCCTTTTAGTGTTGACTTTTGGTAAAGACCTGTTCAGTGGCTGCGTCAAAAAATAAGCTTAAAAGTGAAGCACAACTCAGTTTATTTAATTTAACCAGCCCTTTAATATTTCTGACTATTTTTTTAAAAAATCTAAATAACTGATGCAGTGTCATTTAATTTAGACATTACAACACTGATTCTGAAAATATGAAGGTGGTAAAGTGGTTTATTTAGCTGATGGGAACTCATCTCACTTTTAGGCGCTAACTGAATGAATGACTTAAACTGAGATAAACTGATTATTAATACCAAACTTGTAATGGAAACTGACAGTTCTGCTCTTATTAGACGCACAGTTGCAGAAAATATCTCAATGCAGCTGTCTGGTTTTGAAATGAAATCACTGAAACCTAAAAGAACATCTGAAATCCAACATAACTCAAATTTAATGAGCTCCCTTTTCCAGTTTAATTGAAGGTAAAACCTGTGTTTAGGTGTCACACAGTGAAACACAAGGACTAATTATACATTTTATAGTGGAACAGAAGATAAACCACAATGCAAACAAAGGACTGGTCCATTCACGGAGACCAAACTGGAGTAAAAACCACACATTTTAAAGAGAAAACTGACTCAGCCACAGTGAAATAAACCCCAGTCTTTTCTGTCCTCATCCCCACTGACTGCTCGGTCGCTGGTTTGCAGCTGTTTTCTTAAAAGAGATATTTAAAAACACCCAAATGATCCTCCCTCTGCCTCATCAGGCGTAATGGGATCCAGGAGAGGAGTGTGCTGACGCCGTGGGGAATAAAATTAAAACGTGGAGGACCGCGGACTCTCTGCTGGCGATGACAACCAATAATTTCACATATGGTAATCAAACAGTTTAGTCTCTGCCAGGGTGGGGTCGACACACACAGGAAGTGGGTGTTATGATAAGAAAATGTGTGATAAAATAAACGTAAATATAAAGAAGTTTGTAGAAATAAGTGTCCGGATAAAAGATGAAGCTTTAATTAGGTTAATAGTAACATCTTCACTATCCTGTTTTTGTAAATATTAGTGTTTGATGTGCAAATATGTGTCAAAGCTGTATGTTTAAGCCTTTCTGAATGTTTTTTCTTATCTCTGCTCAGGGTTTTTAATGATAAACTGATTAATGAACTAATTTATCTGATTATTTGTTGCTCTTAAAATATAACAAGTGATAAATTCAACCTTTTTTTTAAGTGTTTGCTTACGTTTTCTGTTTGATGTTGTGTTGAACCACTTTTTAAGGAACGATACAGGATGTGAACACAATGAACACATCAGAAGAAAGACTTTGAGTAAATATACTGTAATACTTAAACCTGTGCAGCAACGGGGGGGGTTCAGTTAAATACCAATATACATTATGTGTCAACCCTGCACTGCATGGTCCTTATGTCCCTTTGGTCAGTGCTGTTTGTGTTTGGTATGTGAAAACATGATTTTAGAGACCTGCTACTGAGCTCTGTAAGTTAGACCTTTATTTTGAAAACTGGTGTATCAACACCTGCATTAAACTCCTCCTCATTCATCCAGTGTTTGCTTTCTCTTTTCTTCTGCCCATTTATACAATCGTTCGAAGCTCCTAATGTGAAAATCAATTAAATTAAAAGCTGTTCAAGTTTTTAAAACTATAAATAATGTGTGCAAATACAGCACATACAGAGCATTACATTATTATAGCAGTCGCTTGTGTGGTCTGTATTTCTTTGTACTAGTCTGCCACCTAGTGGGAGCTCTTACTGTACATACACAGAATAAAGCATAAATAAACAGGACAAGCTCCACGAAGCAAACATAAACTACTATGTACATATATATATGTAGCATTCATATGTGAAATGTTGCAGAGTACACAGGTGGATGTGTCAGTATATACAGTAAAGTGTGTTTTTAGTGATGATATTTACATGTTTTAAATGTCAACAATGAGAATAAGTAACTAGCAGGTATATTAGACGTTAATTGTAGAGGGTTTGTTCCTGACTGTGTGTCTGGAGGTAGCTGTGATGGCCTGTGGATGGAAACTGCTGACATTACTGTCATATTACTGTAGGTCTTTAAAAAAACACACTAAAAACTTTGTTTAACTTTTTAACTTTTGTTGAGACTCACTGATAAATGTTCTGCAGTCAAAGTGTTTGTTTAAAATAATATTTTAGGGTTTATTGTCTTCAATCACAGATCTGTTCCAGGTGGATTCTGACAACATTTATATTGTTTCCCAGCAGGTGAAATAAAGTAGGAGCCGGAAGAGTTTCGTGTTTCTAAACTCATACTTTAACATTATGTTCTTTATAGCAGACCATAATTCAACAGATATACTGTATACGGATGTGCATAAGTGCCTCACATGTGCAACACATGCATACAAAAATGTATAATATGACAAAGGAAATCAAAACAGCAGCTTCAGTGACTTCAGCTGTCAATAAACATATAATAATATAACACTGTGAAACCTTTAATATATTATTGTTGATGTTTGTACTTAAAGCAGCATCAAGGAAGCTGCAGTTTTTTTTTATTTTGACCCTGGTGGTCAGCCTTGTTTCATTGAATTCAATGGGAATCCGACCCGGTGTCAAGAATAACTGCATAGAAAGAGCCAAACTCCTCGCTGACGCTGTTGTTTGTTAATGTTGGCCACACAGAGGCATCAGTATTAAATTGAGACTGTTTAATAAGTCTTTATCGCAGCAGCCTGGGTTTGAATCCAGTGTCGGGCCCTTTGCTGTATGTGATCCCTGCCGGTCCTCTCGGTCTCTTCTGTGTAAAAATATTTGGAAAAAGTATGAATGCAGGACATCTACTTGTATTTAAGTGTTTTTGAAGTTGGGTTTTACTACTTTTACTTAATCTGAACACTTCTTCCACCACTGACAGACACACTGCAGCTGATATTTGTACAATAATATGAAGTAAAGTCAGAAAACCGAAGATCTTAAACCTCCTCAGATGTGTCTTAGTGAAGTACAAAGTACACAATGAAATGAGAAGAGAGAAAAAAATATCTTAAATCCTTTAATAGTTGCAGTGATAATTATAAATAGGTACCGTAGCGCACACACACACATATCATTATATACACAAAGTTGTATCAGTCTAGTGTATAAAGCTTTCAGACTATTATTGGCTTTTTCAATGCAAACATTGGCACAAGTCAATTATTGGAGTATTTTCAGCACAACTACGTCTACGTGTATTCAAAAAGTTGGCAGCGCAAACATGATCATAACAAGTTCATCTTGAAGAAGAAAGTATACAGTACACAGGAAATGACACCATGTGAGATCATTACGTGACATTCAGAGAGAGAGAGAAGTCAAAAGCCTGAGAAAATTGGATTTCCACAAAACAAACACACAAACTTTGGTTGTTGACAAAATGCACCAACAGGTCCAGTTTAGTTACACTGCCGCCGACAGTATCAAAAGAAATCGGGGATAAGACTTTTTTTTTTGTTTGTTTTCTTTAAATAACCTGTTTCCAAAATCCAGTCAAGTACAAATGTAGAAATATATGTACAGAGAAAACCCAAGAAACTTGTATTCGTAAGGCAGAAGAGCTTTTCTGGGGTTGTAACTATTGAAATTAAACAAACCTGAGAGACAAAACTCAGGTTTTTTTTTTTTTTTTTTCATCAAAACACCTTAAATGTGTTTTTTTTTTTTACCACTGTAACACATCTACTGCACATACAGTAAACCATTAAACAATATCACCTGTGTGTGTGTAAAAAAAGGCTTTAATGTTACAGTGCTGAGTGTAAACTGTGCGTGCTGCAAGAAACCCATGAATAAATCTAAAAACAACAGAGACACTGGCAGTTTTTAACCAACATATAGTTCCTTACTTTGTCTTCTGTTACTGACTGTGACTGAAGTAACATTTACACCAGTGTGCAGTGAAGGCAGCACATCAGCAGCTGCAGCTGTCATCAGCTTTACAATCAAATACTTTAGCTTGTAAGTGGAAACGGACTTGAACTTAACATCACAGCTGTTCTCTGAGTCTGTACTCTAGTCTTTACTTGATCAATACGGACGGTCTGGTTGATTACAATGTAAGTGTATCCTTTAGATACGACTGAAAAACGCAACAGAAACACGGCCAGTGTAGACCAAAAGCTAGCAGAGGAAGACACAACAAAAAAAATAAATTAATCACAAAAAGTAGATCCTGAAGAAATTGTGCCGATTTTTCTATTGCGGCGTATTTGGGCTGTTTTAGGTAAAACATTTAATTAAATACGGAGCTGGGGAAGGGATAAGTTCTGAGATTTCAGAGATTAAAGTCATAAATTCACAAGAAAGAAACTTGATTTGCAGCAGAAAAGAGGTTTTTTATTACATAAACTTGAGTTTTTCCTAATAAATTTCCCACTTTAATCACAAGAATATATGTTTTCTTGTAAACTTAAAGACTTTTATTTAGTCTCTGATTTTTACCTCCCTCCGACAACCCAGTGATTTATATTTTCTTTTACCTACATGGCCCTAATACGCCGTCATAGTTGTCTTCTCAGAGATAATTACATTACATCCCAAGCATGTCAGAAGCTATTTATTTCACACCCTCGATGAAAGACATTTGCTTCTTTTACCTCTGATGATGATGAGTGATGTGTTTGTGCATATAATGAAGAGAGAATATAAATATTTATGCTTCATACCTTACGACTTACACAAATCCTACAGGCTAATCCTTCAGGCAGTGATGCATTAGAGCGCTTCCTCCATCTCAGCACCTTCACAAAATGTCATTCATTCCTAACAATACAGAGTTCCAAGTAAATTTTCCATTTTTTAGGGTAATATTTGTCATTTTTCATTGTTATTAATTTGTGTTTTATTGAAATTGGGGGTGTTTTATTGAGGGGATTTATGTTTATCTATTATGTGTAAATTAATTAGTGGTGAAATTATATATTTTGCACTATGAAAAAGGGACAACATGGATTAACTGTTCATTAACCGACTGCTTTAAGCTCATAAATCGATTCTGATGAAAAAGATGAAAAAAGATGACTGACTGACAGTTGTTGCAGTTGTTGTATCAAATGTAACTTGCTCGTATTTTTTATTTGTTATTGTGAATGAACGTTACAGATTATCGCCAAATTCTCCCAAAATTAAGAGTCAACTATCACCATTATATATTAATGATTACGCCTAAAACTTGGGAAAGATAGTTCATTTAATTCCCAATGCTGTATGGACACAGTAGTTCATTCGAGCCTCTCTGCTCCACGGTGCTGTAACCTCTTATCGTACACCAGGCAACTCTACTATTCTTAGGTTTGTACTAGTGAGGCAGAAAATGTAACATTTGCCCTGAGGATGGTGCAAGAGAGGTCGCGTTATCTAAATCAAAAGGTTTATTCTCTGCGAAGGCAAGCTGTACTGCTGTGTGTTGTGCTTTGAGCTGAACGCTACATGCTAATGTTTAACATAGCACATTTAGCATGTAGACCCCTGTTTAGATACGAGGGAGGGGTCAATGAACTCTGATTTGTTTATGGAAATAAAAGAATGGGAAATTTACTACAGAAACCAGAGACCAACAAGAGGATGGGGAGGAATTGTTCAGATTTGTTTTCTGAGCTTGGCGGACGTGACACAGACTTTACATACAGGCTGGGCACCTTATGTACATCTCTCAGAGCTCCCGCCGGCAGCGGAGCCCGCGTGGAGGAAACAGGTCCCGGTGGTCCTGGTCTCAGCTCATCTGCTCCACGTAGGCAGACAGCGGAAGTGAAGGAGGCAGAAACTCGTCCTGTTTGTTCACCACTTCGGTCTGACGTGACCCATTGTTGTCGCTGCCTGAGAGTTCAACAAACAGACTTTGATCACTTCTCATGTGACTGAAAAACATTAAGCCGCCCAACCGGGGCTGTGAAAGTAGGATTATGTAAACAGAGTGTCATTAATAAAAAGCTTAAAAACACTGTTTAAATATGCTATATTATTATTATTATTATGTGCAATAACCCTTTTTTTGAGGCATTTTTATATCTTTATGAGATAACGACAGTAAAGAGGCCACGTGGCGAGCACTGTAACTCCCTCACCTATAAGCTTCTGAGGGTCGATACAAATATTAGTCAAATGATTAATTGACGTTTCCTGATATTTCCACACTGCAGGGCTGTTGGTGAAAACTGCACACAGGTGGTAAAATTTTAAAGACTTTAATAAACAACATTCTTCGTCATGTTTAAGGTGGAAAAATCCCTGACTAGTCTGATATATGAGTCCAGTCTGAAGTCCAAATTGTGTTTCCACTCACTTGCGGAGACGAGGTCCATATACTGGCAGACAGCGTGAAGCAGCAGTCTCTCGAAGCTGATTCACAAACACAAACAACAGAGGGATTATTTTACACTCCCTCACTCCTCACCATCCTCCAACCACTTACAGAAACCAGTCAACTCGATCCGAACAGAGCATTATTTCTGGAGTGAACTAGTTTCCCAGCATAGATCAATAAAGTTAGTGTTTAATGCCAATTATTTGACTTTTTTTTGTTGACCTGTTGTTGTTTGTTGTATTTCCTGTTGCTGCAACGTCTTCACTTTTTTATGTGGATCATAGAGGTTTCCTGTAATCTATTATATAATATAATAAAATATAATATACAGGTTGAAAGCTCTGGCTGATGGATCTTAATTAAGTTTCCCCACCTGGAAAAGAGGAGATAAAAGTGTATTAACACAGCATAAAGGGGCTGTATTGGTGGGGCTGTTCCAGGCACCAGTGAAACATGAAATATGACCCAGGAAGCTCAGTCTGAGTAACACGTCCATGAGTTTAATATGAGACGCCAAAACACAGCAGAGCGGTTTATAATTCTACGAGACCTTCGTCACTATTATGTGTTGTGACGAAACCTGAGCCACGTGAATCCCTCGATGTATCACCCGACAGGCCTTATTGAAATACACGAGAGGGCTGAGAGTGAGCACGTGGACTAAAACATCCTCCGTTATCTTACTGTTGGAATAAGATATTTAGAGCAACTCGACACAAAAACTTAATCAACTGTGAGCCTAAAACCAAAAACAATTAATTTTATGTAAATGTATAACAGCGAAATAATGTCAGCATCTTTTCAGACCATCAATTTAAATCATTTAAATTATTTCTAAGTACTGGAAGTTTATAAACATGAAGGGTGCAAATTTAAGTTGTTTCACAATCACACTGGGGAAGGTATGAAAGTATGATGAAAAACCAGTAGGGACAATGCGGCCTAGTATTTCTGTACGTCCCATATTGTTGTATAACAATAATTCCTGATGATATAGTTAATAAACATTTTACATAAACATTACTGCCAGAAGAAGGAATATTTAAGACTTCTGTATATGAATTGTACAAATTGGGAAGACCTTTTAAAATATTTTCTCTGAAAGACTTTATAGAATAGAAGTATTTTTACCTGCTGGCGAGGTTGGTTGTGTAAACTGAGTGCGGCTGAGTGTTGAAGAAGCTCAGGAGGTTTTTCTCAAGTATTTCCAGAGTTCCCTGTGAGGAGAAAACAGCGTAGTGGGTGGAAGCAAGAGAGGGAGAAAGGTTAGAGGTTAAATCTCTACAACAATCAAATGATTTTAGCTAAATACTGAACATCTGCAAGCTTCCTTGTTGAATCATGATTCTTTTACTTCCCTCACATCCCTGCATGTAGTCTTAACGCTTTATAATAACAGGTAGGAGCTAATGTATTTTCTAATCTTAAATTTTTCTAAGGCCTCAGTCAGATTACAGGAGGCTCAAGATGATTTTTCTCAAATTCCCCCTCAGTGATACTCAGAGGACTGTTCGTGGCTTTGGTCAATATAATGTTTGCCACTAAATATCTGGTGTTGTGGTTTAAACTGTTTGACATTTACATTAATCTAGAAAGGCCAAAAATAGTAAATGACATACAGGCCGACTAGCGGTATGTGGGGAAAAAAATACTTTTGTAATGGTGACTAAGAGACAAGCTGGTGGGTTTGATGCACAGCAGAGACAAACAAGAATATAAACATAACGTGGCAAAAATGAGCTTAACATATCTTCCAACAGTTATTATTTCATCATATAGACAGAAGACAAAAATTTAAGGCTAACTTAAGCTTGAAGCTGCACTATGTATGTAGACTCCTACCATGCATATAAACTCTCACCATGGGGATTTGTTTGCGTCTGAGAGTCGCTCGCAGCCTGCGATCGATTCTCTGGTAGCAGACCTGAGCGCTGAAGGCAAGATTTACTGTGAAGAGACGAGCGAGAGTCAGCCAAACAGCCGCCCCTGGAAAACATCCAGGCTGCAGAACAAACAAACAAACTGAGACGCTCACCATTCCTCTCGTCTTTGAGGAGCCGGGTGGGGCTTTTCTTCTTGGCCCCCTCCTGCTCCAGCAGAGACAACAGCTTCTCCTGCTCCTCGCCGGAGCAATTCATGAAGTCATTCCATGGCTAAGATACCCAGAGAATGAGGGATGAGGTCAATACTCGTTTTATCGTGAGCTTTTATATTTGATATCAGACTTTTAAATCTCTGGGTTTTCTAGGGAGTTCAAAAAAATTGTCTTAAAAGAAAAATCCAAATCCAAGAAAGACTTAATGCAGAAGGCAGAATGTTTATAACTCCAGTCTCCAGTCAAACTTCATCATATGTCTGCTGATATTCCAGATGGTTGTTCATAATGTTTGAATGAGAAAGGTATGCTGTTTCATTGTCTATGGGAACGTCCAAAGATCCAAACTTTCTGAAGGTTGTTTCATACCAAAGTCCACTTATGTGCCAAACTCTGTGTGCTTGGAATAAACCCCGAGGACTTTATACAAACATCGAAAAAGACTAAACTTTTGGACTTCTCCAAGCCAGAAGAGCCATTTCACTATGTGGGAAGAGCATGGCTGCACTATCATTGAGTATGTAGATAAGGGAGCTTCCGGGCTGTATTGGTCCGGAAAGACTAACCTACATCGCCAAAGGGCAAGAAGCAAGACTTTGTTCAGCTGTGGGAGCCTCACATGAATATAATTAAAGACATGAACTTAAGCTTTTCCTGAAAATACAGTGTAAACATGCAAATGAGGGGACAGATGGTTTTATTGGTATACTATCCGAGTTTGATGTGTATGTACTGTTGATGGGATGTTCAAAACGAGAGAACAACAATAAACATACTTGTTGGAAAGAAATGAATGTGCAAGGCAGCCGAGTTGAAGCACAACTACAAGTTAATGTACCTCTATGTAGTTTCCGTTGGTGCAGGCCTCAGTGAAGATGGACGGGATGGCCGGGTTACTGCAAGCTTCCAGATCATCTTTGGAGCACTCGTCTCTCTCAAGAAGATTAGCCAGAAAGAGCGCTGATTTTCAGAGAAGACATAAAAAAGGACAGTGGTGATGTTAAATGTGTTAATTCTTGAGATAAAAAACATTCTTTTGTAGCATTTCTGTATCGACAGTGACTCAATGCAAATGCTCATTTCCACTGCTAAAGGCACCGTTTGCCATTTCAATGCAAAAATAAATATGTGTGCAGTGGAGAGCTGCACGCGGACTTAAAGGCTCGTCCGGCATTGTTCATCCGCAGTGGATGACAACATCTTTTTAAACTGATCATGTGAAATGAGAGCTTACTGTTCTCTTGTCGGCGGAGGCTCTTCTTGCCTTTGGCTCGGGGAGTGAGGTCAGAGTTGCGGATGGCTTGATTGATATAAAACTGCTTCTTTTTGGTCGGAGACACTCGCTTGGCAGGAGAGCTGGGCAGAGAGGTGCATTTACGCTCCTCTATCAGGCTGGGAAGACGAAGTGCAAGATGTCAATTTAGCCAGTTTAGGTTGAAGGGATGTAGATCATTTGTACCCACTTTCTCAAGCTGCTGCATACACTTCTTCAGTCCCTGATTATTTTAACTAGTGAGAGCAGCGTGAGAGAGCACACTTTTCTTAGTACACAGGATATGGAACATATTTTGTGACCTAATTTTCATCAACTTCAATGACCGTGCACTATTCTTGCTTAGACCGGTCTGTGCTGTGGCGGCTCTTTGTGTTTGAACATTTTCTTGAGCATGCAGATGTCCTTTTAAAGGCGGTGACGGAGCAGTGCTGCAGGCTGGAAGTGGAAACAAAAGCTATCTGCACAACTGCACAAGAAGATTTACTTTATTAACCTCTAATGGGGAAATTGTCCAAAATACAATGCAAATGTAGAGAGACGGGAGCAGTTAGGGGTTCAGTGCCTAGGAGGAGAACTGGCTTCAGCCACCAGTCCACACTCCTTACTATGGTCTGTGCTGGGCTTGAACCACCGACCCTCCGATCCCCCCACATACTGAGCTACTGCTGCCCTAATACCTATACGAACCTGCAGTGTGTCATTACACCATAATCTTATTTGGCACGCTATCCAAGAAAAGAAACAAGGTGAAGCTGATCACGAGCTTTTAAAACAGCTGTTCAGGGCTTTAAAGTAAATAGTTTTCCCTTTTATCTCTGCAGTATGTTTGAACGTATGAGAGCTGGGAGGAGCATCCTGCAGGAGCTGCAGATGTAGGTCAGTGGGTGTTGTTGTGAAGACCGTCTCTGCTGGGTTTTTCTGCCTCTGAAGTACCAACTTGCTCAGCTGAGGCCATTTTTAGCTCGAGTCCTGCAGGTTGACAGCAACACTACAGCAACATAATATGATGTAATCTATCTGCATGGGTTAGTTAGCTTTTATAACTTAACTCTGATGTGCAAACCACGCAGTGTCATACATACAGATTTTACAACGATAAGCTGTAGCTACCTCTTTATGTGTTGAAAAGGAAATAATTACATAATCTGAATAAGATTTGTAGCAGAAAGTGCCAAGAGCAACGCTTATCTGCTAATTTGTGGGTAGAAACTCCCTGATGTGATTTAAGACTTCACGACAACCATCCCTTTAAATTATAGTCTATGCTTGGATTTCCAACCTGGGAGTTTGCCAAAGCTTCACAGGAGGTTGTGAAGCTTTCTTGATTTTAATCTCAATAATTCCTTTATTTCTGTGAAGAAAACTACATGAAATTGTTATTTTCTTATATTATTATTTAAGATATAAACACAATAAGGTCACGGTGAAGACCTGAACACACACTGTATTCACTGTACTGTGATAAACAACATTGTCCTTCATTAGAAAAGTTCAAACAACCAAAAAACTAATAAATAATAAGAAGAAAACACTGAATCTGTCGAGAAGGAAGCTGATTAAAGGTCCAGTGTGCAGGATTCAGTGGGATCTACATATTATATTTTATATATTTTCTACCAATAGATCCTTCTAAATGTTACACACTGGACCTTTTTATATGTGTGATTGTTAATAAATCTAAAAAGACATACCACAGACAGATAATAGAATAAAATTCTGCTTAAAATGCATCCAAATCTCTGGTTTTACACAAACTTCTGCAGTTATCGTTCATTATTCGGGTCCATTGCATAGTTTATCAGTTGTTATGCCCTGTTACTGTCATGCATTGAATATAATATGAAATCAGGGGATCATCAGTGAAAGAAAAAGGGGGAAAATGTTGAAAAACCACAGCTTTAAGCAACCTGCACACCCAGGTTGGCTAGTTAGCCACCAGCAGCTAAAAGGCTAACATAAACTATAACTTAACATCCTGTTAAAACCTTAATAATGACATCAAACACACCACCAACCGGGAGCAGATCGAGATTTGAGGATTAGCAGAGAGAGCTCATCTCCACAGACTCACAAGTTATTTACATGGAGTTGTATTTGTCGTTGCTAACTAGCTCGGCTAACATCGTAATGTTCACACTCACATATAATCCTGTTCTTCATTGTTATTCGTCAAAACGACCATCTTATTCCGGGAGCAAAGACGGATATAAACTCAAAGCTCTGGAGAAAAGTGAGCGAATAAAGTTAAAAACGGTGAGTTTGTTTGACAGATTATGTTGTAAGAAGCTAAAGTTAGCTCGTTGGCTGTCGGTGGGTGGAACAGAAATATCTGCTGTCTGTTCAAAGATCGTCAAACACTGAGAGCTCTCACTCTGTCTATTATATCTATATCACTCTGTCTACTTATATCTATATCACTCTGTCTACTTATATCTATATCACTCTGTCTACTATATCTATATCACTCTGTCTATATCACTCTGTCTACTATATCTATATCACTCTGTCTACTATATCTATATCACTCTGTCTATTATATCTATATCACTCTGTCTACTATATCTATATCACTCTGTCTATTATAATACATCTATATCACTCTGTCTATATCACTCTGTCTACTATATCTATATCACTCTGTCTATTATATCTATATCACTCTGTCTACTATATCTATATCACTCTGTCTACTATATCTATATCACTCTGTCTACTATATCTATATCACTCTGTCTACTATATCTATATCACTCTGTCTACTATATCTATATCTATCACTCTGTCTACTATATCTATATCACTCTGTCTACTATATCTATATCACTCTGTCTACTATATCTATATCACTCTGTCTACTATATCTATATCACTCTGTCTACTATATCTATATCACTCTGTCTACTATATCTATATCACTCTGTCTACTATATCTATATCACTCTGTCTATTATATCTATATCACTCTGTCTATTATATCTATATCACTCTGTCTACTATATCTATATCACTCTGTCTACTATATCTATATCACTCTGTCTAATCCTATTCTACTTATATCTATATCACTCTGTCTACTATATCTATATCACTCTGTCTACTATATCTATATCACTCTGTCTACTATATCTATATCACTCTGTCTATTATATCTATATCACTCTGTCTACTATATCTATATCACTCTGTCTACTATATCTATATCACTCTGTCTATTATATCTATATCACTCTGTCTATTATATCTATATCACTCTGTCTACTATATCTATATCACTCTGTCTATTATATCTATATCATCTCATATCTATATCACTCTGTCTACTCTATATCACTCTGTCTACTATATCTATATCACTCTGTCTATTATATCTATATCACTCTGTCTACTATATCTATATCACTCTGTCTATTATATCTATATCACTCTGTCTATATCACTCTGTCTATTATATCTATATCACTCTGTCTATTATATCTATATCACTCTGTCTACTATATCTATATCACTCTGTCTATCTATATCTATATCACTCTGTCTACTTATATCTATATCACTCTGTCTACTATATCTATATCACTCTGTCTACTATATCTATATCACTCTGTCTACTATATCTATATCACTCTGTCTACTATATCTATATCACTCTGTCTACTATATCTATATCACTCTGTCTACTATATCTATATCACTCTGTCTATTATATCTATATCACTCTGTCTATATCACTCTGTCTATTATATCTATATCACTCTGTCTACTATATCTATATCACTCTGTCTACTATATCTATACCTCTGTCTATTATAATAAATCTATATCACTCTATTATAATAAATCTATATCACTCCGTCTATTATAATAAATCTATATCACTCTGTCTATTATAATACATCTATATCACTCTGTCTATTATAATACATCTATATCACTCTGTCTATATCACTCTGTCTACTATATCTATATCACTCTGTCTATTATATCTATATCACTCTGTCTATATCACTCTGTCTACTATATCTATATCACTCTGTCTATTATATCTATATCACTCTGTCTATTATATCTATATCACTCTGTCTATTATATCTATATCACTCTGTCTACTATATCTATATCACTCTGTCTATTATATCTATATCACTCTGTCTATTATAATACATCTATATCACTCTGTCTATTATAATAAATCTATATCACTCCGTCTATTATAATAAATCTATATCACTCTGTCTATTATAATACATCTATATCACTCTGTCTATTATAATACATCTATATCACTCTGTCTATTATAATACATCTATATCACTCTGTCTATTATAATACATCTATATCACTCTGTCTATTATAATAAATATATATCACTCTGTCTATTATAATACATCTATATCACTCTGTCTATTATAATACATCTATATCACTCTGTCTATTATAATAAATATATATCACTCTGGATCTATTATAATACATCTATATCAACTCTGTCTATTATAATAAATATATATCACTCTGTCTATTATAATACATCTATATCACTCTGTCTATTATAATAAATCTATATCACTCTGTCTATTATAATAAATATATATAACTCTGTCTATTATAATAAATATATAAAGGTTTCCACTTTGGATCATTACAGTATTATTCTTTGTAATTATTTATAATTTCTGCAAACAAAATGTGACATAAAGTGAAATTTGTTTACATTTACTTTGTATAGAGGCTCTTTTTATCTCATTATATGTATATACCTATAAACACATTTATATTCTATATATTGGGTTAGATATTGTAATATAACTGCAACACACACATTTCTCCCCGTGGATCAATAAAGTATTTCTGATTCTGATTAGCTATATTTAGTTGGATATAATGTGCTTAACTTTTCCAGTAAAATACGGTAAAATACATTTCTATAAAATCCTACAGGAAATCTGTAAGAAGTCCTATTATTGGAAATCTGTTTTTTAATCAATTCGTGTGAATAAAATCTATTTTTCTAAAAATCCAAATTTTTACTTTTTTACCTTTAAATAGAAATAAATGTTTAGTTCTTGTAGGATTTTCAGAGTTTTACTGGATCTTTATTGGATCTTAATTTCATTATAATTACAATGCATTGTAACTACTTTTATTCTTTATTTATGAATTTCAAGCTACTTTAATTAATTTTATTTGATCACTTTAAGGTGGCAAAACAAGCAAAAAACAAAAGAAATGTCATATTATCACAATATAATCGCTAGAAAACATATTTTATTGCTATTACATAACAAACTGTTGACAATCTTGACATTTATATTCAGATTTTTTAGTCATAGATAGTAGTAGTTCAAATGTTTGCCAAAGCTTATTTGTTCAATTGTATAAAACACAAAGTCCCATTCATTTTAATTTATGGATTTAAAGCTACTTTAATTGCTTTTTTGATTACTTTAAGGCGGCAAAACAAACAGAGTCATATTATCACATAACCTACATTTAGCTCTGTTCATCAACAGCTGAGAGAAATATCTGTTTAACTGTTCAGCTACTAAATGCTCTTCTATATTCAGCTGGTTTCCAAGTGTGTCCTGAAACAAAGCAGTGAAGTTAAAACACTCACATGTCCCCACTAATAATACATGTTTTTTCTTGACCTGAGTGATGCATCTTGCTATTAGACAATCTCTGGCACCGCTCATGAAACCAATTCCTGTCATAACCTGCAAAATAATGAATCCACTGCCAACTCCATCATCTTTATAATCCATCACCTTTGAGTGGTTTCAGCTCAAACATTATCCTCCTTTTATAATCTGAGCTCACAATGACTTTTCCCACTCATTAAAAGTTTGTGTGCATGTTACCATAACAGCCACTTTAATAGGTTCAACCACAGTCGCCTAATTGTCCTGTGCTTCTCTCACTGCTGCTGTAAGAGAGACAGAGTGAGTCTGTCAGAACACAAAGCTCTTTTTTAAATATCTTAATACGCTGTTTTTTTCTTTTTGAGGGATGTTTGGACAACATCAGAGACGATTCTCAAAGCTGTTTTTGTACAAATTTTGGAATGTGGAAAGAAAAGAAGACAGTAAAACTACAAAAACATGAACCAGACACTTGTCCTATGATCATGGGCGACGTAAAGGACTCAGTACCCAGGATAAGAACTGTGAAGTCAAAGGAGAAGATTAAAGCTACCGCATCAAACAGGAGAAGTCTCACCACATGTGAGACATCAGGGAACATAATGAGGCTTTGTGTCAACCTAATGCCTGTTTTGGCAGCAGCCAAGGAGCCTGTGGAGGAAGAGGAGGGGAAAGAGGAGGAAAAGAGTAAAAAGGGACCAGAAACCAGGAACAATAACGACCCATCTGTGGAAGAAACACTTGATCCATGTGGTTCTGACTCAGGATTAGATTTGGACGCAGCGTCTGACACCAAACTACCACCAACTCCTCGGGTTGTGCTGCCGCCTTTAAACCCTAAACCTGCTCCTGAGTGTCAGAAGACCAAGAGATGTCTCACACCTCTTCCTCCCATCAGTTCATCAGAGCAAACCGGGGCCATCTCTTCAAACTTTACAGTAAAAAGCTGCAGAGGCGACGAGTTAGTAGCAGAACAAGCACCAGACAGCAGGGCCTGGATGGACAACACCCTGTTCTCTAAACCTGTGAGTGAACTACAAAAAAACTGTTTAAAGGACATCAAGGAAGTTTAGTTTATATTGTCCGTTTACTGGCAACCGGGAAGAGATCTGGTTTGGCTCAGCTTTTGTCCTGTAATAGAGGGGAAAGGATTATATCACAGTCCAACACAAGAGGAAGAACATATCAAACTACACATTCAATATGTTGTAACCTTACAGACGCTCAGAGACATCAAAGGTCTTTACTTCAGTTATTATCTTTAACATCTTTATTATTATCAAATGTTAAAGGATGCAAATTGTAGCAAAGTCATTAGTCTTTAAAACAAGGTCTAAAATTAAACGTTTGAACTGTAAAAACTTCAACAAGCATTAAGAAAAGGAAGAATAACTTAACAAACAACAGTAAAAAATAAATAAAATATTTTAATTTATTAAATTAGAATTATGAAGATATTCAGACACCAGAGGTTGAAAGGAAGATTTACTCACGTACTGTACGGAGTATTTCTATTTTAAGCTACAACTGTACGCGTTTACATACTTACTATACAAAATATAGTAGTTTTTACTCCACAACATTTATTTATTATTATTTATTTCACATAAAAAACTTGATATATTATTAAATATTAGACCAATGTTTCCCAAACCTTTTTGACTTGTGGCTCTTTATCATGTTTTAGATGTCTAGGAGTTGTTACCAAAGAGACATTTCTACTCTACACTTTCATTTCAGTAACTTTGACACTCCCACTATTTCACCAAAAAAATACAAATTTGTGTCACAGAACTTTGTTTTTTATGCTTTCCTCTTCAATCAATCATCTCATGACCCCTCAGATTTATCTTAGGACCCTCTGAGGGGTCTGATCCGACTACCTGTACTGCAGATAAAGCAACATCTGTAATAATATCATCACTTTTCATACATTAAGTACATTTTGCTGTTAATATAAAAGCTTTTACTTGTAAGAAGAACATTGTGGTTACTTTTCCACCACTATCAAATACTTTACAGCTACAATAAAACAGTAACACATTAAAACAGGACGACATTATAGTTATAAAACAATGTACGTATACATTATCTGACTCTCCTCTCTTCTGCTGCAGAGATCTGCTGAGTTTCTTCTTCCTGACATCTCCTTGTGCAGTCTGGACGCTCTGCTGCAGACGGTCACAAAGAAACTGGGGAGGAAGAGGACTGATGGTGACGAAGGACCATGGAGACGTGTCACGGCTGTCTTTGAACAACGTTTGAGAGGGGAGAGTGTCGGGCAGCAGGTCGACACCAAGATGTACGTTTAGATTTACTGTGCTGTGGTTACAGAATGAAAGGGGAATATAGAAAGTAGATTATCAGGGTTACATCATCAGTTGCAGCGTCATCCCTTGTGTGTGTGTGTGTGTGTGTGTGTAAGCCATTTGAAACCAGTGTGGTAATGGCGGACCCTGCCACTAACAATAAAAACTATATAGAGGAAACTAATAAATAATATAATAGATAGGGTCAACAATTGTGTCTGTTCTACGATGAAAATCTTTATTATTATAATAACTTTAACTAACATTTATTAGTAGTAAGGAATCTTAAAAAGAAACTAATATATCTAGTTTTCTAACTAAAACAAACCACTAAGACCTTGTACATCTTAGGCAATAAACGCTTTAAGATATTTAATGTTTAAAATATTAGTCACATGAAGACTGTTTGTAACCATGTGTAAATTCAAGGCTGCACGATATGATAATGATATAACTTTTATTATTATTGTGACTATGATGTGATTCAGTGGAAATGATCATTTTTACATCCCAAATATTCATTTTCAGTGAAAAAATATATTAAAATCATGATGTGACATTTTTTGGGGGTCTGTAACAAAATAAAACATGTTTTCTTAAATCTGGAGAACAATATTTTCAGACCAGAGAATATCTGCAGCTCTACAGTAGTTAATCATAACGCTGTTTGTCACACGTTTTATCTTCATCAACACCTTTGATGAACTGTGAAGCCCGATGTAGATTTAAAAATGTGTTTGTCAGAACAACAGCAGCAGATAAATGACTTCAGTGTTAAGAAAACTGTACTGTTTTTTTCTTTTAGCAACGAAGCAACAGAAACATCGGAGCGTAGAAGCAACGTAAACAGACCTAAACCAACGCTCATCCTCACGATGACGAAGAAGAACCTCCTGACTTCGACGTCGCAGCAGTGAAAACAACAAACTGGACTTATGACACACAGCACAGTGTTTTTAGAAATGATACAGGAAACCATATCGTTTTATTTTCCTTCAGGACGAAACATTCACAACAGACATATACCCGTTTTTTTTTTGTCTACACTAGCATATTTTCAGTATATAATATATATATATATACACATCTTATAGTAGATGCACAGGTAAATTAATGTTCAAGTAGAACTTTTCAAGCATAATAAAAGTACATTCAGTAATATAGACTTTTTTTCCAAAATGAGAAATCCACCATTTAAATGAATGTTTAATGTTATAACGGTTTTCATTTTGGAATTAAACTCTTCTGATACTGTTGTTTGTCTCATGCCTATAGATACTATTACTCTTTTGAACACTGCATTACAGTGCAATAACAACCTGCTTTATACATTCAGTCAGCTGTGTCATTTTTTTTATAGAAAAAAAAAAAAGAAATACAGAGTTTATGAAAATAAATTAATAAAATAAAAAAATCACCCACAGACTGAAGGCATTGTTGTTGCGTCTGGTGTGTACAGACTGAACGCTAATGTTTATTCTTTAATCTGCTGTAATTGTTTTGATTGAATTTGAACTGTTTGGTGTAATGTAGAATAATTTGTAACACCTATGTGTCTGGAAGCTTTCAAGAGCTAAAAAACTAAAACAGGACTTCATTAATTATTATTATTAAATAACCAAAATGACTAAATAAGTAGTAAATACCAGGCAAAATATTTTTTTCCTCACCATATGTGATACCCTTCGATTGGACAGTGACACTGCTACACAATGACAACACACACAAAATAAATAACAAAACAAAACAAAACAAAAACCTTTTTGACAGATAAAAGACAATAAATTCTTGATTTACAAAACAATAACACTTGTAAAGTTCATCATGAAACATTTAAGAGGTATTTAAAAATGAACTCGCAGTAAGAATTCTCTCCACATAAGAGATAATGTACTGTGTTTATAAACAACCCCTCAAATGCTTTTTGATATATAAAATTATCTTAATAATTACATGTAACACATGTACTCCAGCTACTGTTTGAATGTTTGCAGCATTTTTTTTAAAGTGCTTTCTGCAAGATAAAGATTGTGAGGGGTCCAATGATTGAGCCCTGAGGAACGCCACCCCTTGTTTTTTACATTGAGCTTTGCATTATATTCTTTCAGGATAGATAAACCATGACTTTGGAGTGATGAGATTGATGCATAAAGAGAAGACACAGTGTAAGATAAAGCTACAGATCTGTTGACGAGGGGAACAAGGCACCAGAGCCGTATTAGGAAGCAATAACTTTTGGTTCTTTCTTCAGATAGATTTACGATTAGAAATTTAATGGCTGTTTCTCATTTGCCCCTCTGTGAACAAATAAGGGTCTTGAATTATTGAACTTTGATGTCAGTTTCACCATGTTTTTCCACTATCCACTGTTCCAAGTTGCATATCGAGGTCGCTGCCAACCGTTGAGCAACATTCGGATGAACCTAACGTGATTAATGAAGAGATTTTGACTGTAGTTGGTCCTTTCAACTTGTGTTGCACTGGTCCACTTCACAGTGTGCTGTCCTGTGTGTTGCGGTCGACCATAAATAGTGCAGATGGATCTTTACTGGAGCTCTGCGCTTTGTGTTTGGACCTAGTGGATTTACTGGATTCTCCCAGACCTCCACCGCCACTGCTGTTAGACCCACTGCTGCCCTTCCAGCTTGCCCGATTCGTCTCGTCTGCCTGAGGTATTCTGGTCATTGCCGTACTACTGCTTTTTTCTCCATTAGCTCTGTTATCTTTAGATTTGACCGTGCTTGCTTTTGCCTTTTTTGCTTTACCCTCTTTCGGTTTGCGGTCAGATGTTTTCCCCTGCTGCTGTGGAGGCTTGTTTGGCTGAGGGGGTGTGACTGGCGGCTGCGGTTGGATGGCGGGAGGATTAATCCTGGTGGTCAGTGCAGTCAGGTTGGTCTGTGATGTTCTGTCGGTGACCACCGCTGTGAGGCAGTCGTCGTCGTCAGTCTGCTCCTTGGCAAAGTTGACAAACACCTACAAAGATGAACCGGCTTTAGTGTCACGATAATTCATTCTTTAATAGAGGTACTGCACACTTAAACATGTTGAGCTGTAAACTGATTATATGATGAAACACATCAATTCTGGTGTTAATATTGACATTCTTACCAAATGTATAGATATATATGTAGTTGACTGTTTGGGACTCAATTACGGAATGACATTTATATAAAACTAGACCTACAAGCAGGTATTAACGGGGGCCAAGCCCTCTGGCCCTGTTGGTCAAGTCAAACCCACGATCCAAGTTACAGATTGATTGCAGCACAGAGTACGAGCATTGAGCATATTTCATAATTTGGCCACTAAAGTGTCCCCTAGCGGCCGATTGGTGCCCAATTTAGCACAGACCCTCCGTGGTGAATGTAAAACTCCTGCCTGGTGTTTTGTGTTAATCATGCAGACCAATGTGGAGATATGACATCACTTCCTGTTTGGACGGCTACCTACAGGAAGTTGTTCCTTCATAACTTGTGTATTTTTTGGTTTAAATATATATATCATCACATTCTTTAATTTTTATTATTATATGGAATAATGTGAGTGAGGATATATATATTTGGGTAGGTTAGCGTGATGTGGTGGGATTATTAATACTCTTTTTCTCTCAGCTCTACTTTGTCACCACTGATTCAATGTTTGAATGTCAAGAGGATACCTGTATAACACACACTAATATATATTTATCACCGAACAACTAATTCACTGTTAACTGTACAAGAATCAATAGTTGAGACTAAAGCTACAAACAACAGTTTACTACAGTATGTCACAGTAATCTGCGGTTGGAAACAAAACAAAGTCTGCAGATACAGGAGCGGTTTGAATGCTTTCACCCAAGTTTCCTCATCGTCCTCACCTGGTCCAGAGTGGTCTGTGAAACAGAGAAGTCGATGATGCCCAGCTCCTCATGGTTGTTTGCCAGCACTTCAAAGACCCGTGCCAGGCAGCAGGCGTGTGAGGGCAGCTGGTACTGCAGCACGTTCTGGTGGCGCTCCTTCAGCTCCACGCTGGGAAAAGAGCTCTTCATATAGGTGCTGATGGGGCACGAGTCTGGGCTGGATTTACTGTCCACCAGACGGAGGACGATGGTGTAACCATCACCAAACCTGGAAGATGAAGAACGGAGAGAGACGATACACGATGTCACATCAGTAAAGTTTATTGGGATTTATTGTGTGCAGCTCTAAAAAAAAAAAACACATGACGCACACAAGATCTACAAGATCAATACCACAGGATTTACTGCACAGGTACATACAGTAGATCTACAGCCTGTGTACACAGGAGATTATATCCACAGCCATAATTCATACAGCTGCACAGTGATACTGTGATTAATGTAGGTGCTATTACCTTTAAATTACCTCACCAGTCAGTTTTAAGTGAAAATAAATCAGTGTCTAAGTTTAAAAGACACTCCACATATCCTCCATTTTGTTCTCTATTCACTGTAGACCATGCCTTAAACTGTGAGCAGCTTACACTCACAGGGCTCTTTAACCAGTTCAATATGGGAATCAGTGTATCATTCTGTGTATTAATTAATATAGTTTCAATGGCTATTGAGAAACTCTGCTGAGATAAACATAAACACAACCTTGAAAACTCTCTTTGATGATTTCCCAAATTAATAACCTTTCAGACCTCTGACCTCTGTTTTTCAGTCGTCTTGTGACTGTAAACCTCATCAAGTGACTCAGTCAGCTGTGTTAGTGAGACAGTAAATTCCCCACGAATATCAGCACACAGAGGGTTCTTCATAGATCTCCGTGGGGGCAATTAATTTTGAATTCAGGAAGCACACTTTGGTTTTAAAAAGCTCAGCGTTAATTTAGTAACTGAGTTTTGAGGAGGGGTAAAGATACTGACATATAGATTGTGTTTTAGTTGTATTGTTAAGGTTAGACAGAATATGTAAAACCCAGGTTTCCCACTGTTTTTAGTCAGGTCGTATAAGATGTGGTTTCAGGCAAACTGACTACATTAAAGTGGTCACAGCAACTAGAAAGTTAAAGTGTCCATTGGATGTACAATTAACATCCCTGTACATGTATTTATCAACCACAGCAACAAAATGTTTTTGCTCACAGGTCTGGACAAAATAGAGTCAATGCCGAAAAAATGACTGCAAATCAGTTCCTCTTTGCATCTTGTGAACCTGCTTTAAAGTGTTTGTTTATCTCACCAACAGTCGCGTTTAAAACTAAAAACGCACTTAGGTTTATATATCTGAGTAAGGGGATAAAACCCACAAAAAAAGCCATTATTTCCAGGATATTTGGTAATTTTAATTAATTTCCAGGTGTTTTCATGACTGGAAAACTAGTCTCTAAATTTCCAGGTTTTCCAGGACGTGTGGGAACTCTGAAAACCAATTAAGATGGTAAAGTGTGTTTACCTGTTCTTCAGGTGCTGTACAGAGCCAAGACACTGGAATCTGCCGTTGACCATGATGGCCATTCGGGTGCAGAGAGCCTCACATTCCTCCATACTGACCATACAGACACAAGATAAAACCGTTAACACAGACACAGTGTACGCACTAAAGGTCATCATGCTAGTGTGTCTTGACCATAAGAGCCATGTAACAATAATTTAGTGTACAACTCCTCCTACCTGTGGGAGGTGAGAACTACAGCTCGTCCCTCTTTGGTGACACTGAGGATGCAGTTCCACAGAAACCTTTTGGCTTTCGGGTCCATGCCGGTGGTGGGCTCATCCTAACAAGAATTCAAGGAATCAAAGGAAACAACAGATACAGATATTTCTGTAGTGGCAACAATTAAGCTACTAACTAAGCACATCAACTAGAAACAGAAGTCTGTGTGTAAAATTTTGTTGGCTGCATGTAAAGGTTGTTATGAGCAATATGTAGATATATCCACGTGTTCCAATATAAATGTAAATTCAGAGGCATTTCTCCGTATTAACCAACTCATATAGAATTTAACAGGTGATATTATAAAAGGGCTGCTCTTCGGCTGCTCTCGAGTCGGTTTGATTCTCACCAGGAATATAACCGGCGGAGCGCCGATGAGGGAGATGGCAGTGGAGAGTTTTCTTTTGTTGCCTCCGCTGTAGCCTCCTGCCTCCCGCTCAGCATACTGGGTCAGTCCCAGCTTCTTCACCCCCCACTGCGCCACCTACAGGACAGCAGAGAAGGTACATTACTGTATAATCCTGCACCTTGTCTTCAGATATCACATGACTCAGCAACTTAATTTCAGATTTGTGCTGAACTGCTCCTCTATGTTACCCTGGCAACGGACTCCTCTTGAACCCCCCGCAGGCGGGCGTACAGCTCCAGATGTTCTCGACCCGTCAACAGGTCGCTGATGGCGTCAAACTGTGGACAGTATCCCATCAGCTGGTGGACTCGCTCCATCTCTGTCAGCACACTGAGAACCACAGAAACACAGTTTCAGACCACTGCAGTACGAACACTGTTACTACTAGAACTACTGATAGTATCACTGCTGCTGCTTCTTTACTTACTGTACTGGTACCACTGCTGTACTATTGCTAATGTTAATATATTTCTTTATAATGATAACTGATATACAGAGAGAGTAAATAAAGGGGGCAATTGTTCTGTATTTAACATTTTCCAACAATACTGATCTAAACAGAGAACAAAGTAAAATAATAAGAGGAGAATAAATACAAACTGTAGTACTTAAAAACATCTCAAATGTTTACTATGTTTCTTAATGGTACTACCACTTTAGTACTAATACTAGTATGCGAATAGTACACCTACGGCGGCCTACTACTAGTCCTTCAACAACTACTGTCTTTACTAAGACTAATCCCTCTACTTTTATGACCACCAGTACGACGACGACGACGACGACGACGACTACTACTACTACTACTACTAGTGCTACTGTTTCTGCCATTTCTACAACTGTTGCAACTATTACTACTACAATTACTGGTACTTCTACTACTGTTGCTCTATAACTGGCTCCCTTTCTACAACTAATACTACAGTTATGACTACAATTTCTGCTATTGTAGCTTATTTTAAAGTTTAGGGATACTGTATACAAACAAATACAATAGTTTTTTCTGCCCAAAAAGAAGAAACTATTATTATAAAAGTTGAATAACTGGGTGGTGGAGAAGGTTTGTACCTGTGGTGATTAAGGAAAGCATCTCCGTAGGTGATCGCTGTGTCTCCAGTCAGCATGCGAAAGGTTGAGGTCTTCCCCGCTCCGTTCACCCCCAGCAGGCCGAAACACTGGAGGACACACACAGTACAACATGGAGTTACAAATTTATCTACACATGCAGCAGCTGTAGTCCACCACTGGGACAGTTCCCTGGAGACTCTGTGACATTATGTACTCAAATATATAACAGCTGCTTTAATCTAAAGCAGCAGCAGCAGCAGCAGCAGAAACTTCTATAGATGTGGTTGTAGTATGAGCAGCTGTAGCAGTGATAGATTTATAAGAGCAATTGCAATATTAGTAACAGTAACAGGAACAGATTTAAGTAAGTAAACTGTATGTATTTATTTATCTATCTATAACTCATATTTATAAATGACAATGGTTTCTGATGACGACAGTATCTACAGTGGCTGTAGATGTAATGAGTGCTGCCTTTAGTGTTTGTGTGTATGTGTTTCTCACCTCACCACGAGGAATCCCGAGGCAGAGACGATCCACTGCCGGCTTCCTGCCCGCTTTATAAACCTGCAAAACAAAAAGTCCTTTGTTATACAATCAACCAGGAATTCTCAATGACGATAGGAGAGGTTTGCCAAAGATTGAGCTCATCACTGTGACTGAAGACGCTAACTGCATGTGTGGTTGAAGGAAGATGTGACAATTTACTCACTAGTTCTCAGTAATTTCAGTAATTCTAACAAAAATACACAAACAGGACTCTTCATGTCGACTGAATGCAAAGACCACAACTAAAACAGGCTCAGTTTCACTGTTTAGCCTTTGAGTGCCGGTTGTACCTTGCTCAGGTTGATCACGGTGAGGATGTCCGATTGAGCTTTGCCATTTATGACCCTCTCTCTCTCCCTGGCAACGTCCTCATCCTCTGGACCCAGAGGAGGCATCTCAGCCTCGACCCACCACGGCCTGAATGGAGGGATACAAGATCACCCTGTGTCATTTAGTTTTACTCATGTGGAGCAGTGTAATCTAGTCTAATCAGCTTTTAGAAGAGGGGGATGTAAGGGGATGAAGTGGAGAAGTGCTGGGGTGAATAATAGGAAAAGTGGAAAGGTGTCTTCCATCCACTGAGAGTTGTTTTAAACATACCTGAAGCGAATAAAGAACTTGTACTGCAGCAGTATGGTGAAGATGAAGAAGATAACACCTTCAGCCGCCATCGCAAACAGGTTCTTCCCAACAAAGTCCCACTGAAGAGGGTCCAGAGTCTGTTTTGTGCCTGAGGAGGAAGAATGATATACACAGACATTCTTTAAATACATTTATCTTTAAATATCTTAAATAAAAAGTGTGTTTGTTGCAGTTTAACACGCAGTTTAAGTGTTTTAAGTCTTGTTTCTATAATGTCCTATAGGGTGGTAACCAAAATCTCCCCTGGATAATAAACACAATATTCAGGCAGTTTACAGTTTCCTGGAGCAAAATAATTCAAAGCGTTGATTTTTTTTAATAGATCTACTTAGAGGCAGATATAAAAGTACCCAGTCTCTGGAAAGCGTCGGCCATGGCCTGGTTTTTGGCCATGTCGATGAGTCCTCGTCCCAGGCAGAAATGAGGGAAGATGAGAAACACCTTCTTCAGAATCCTGTTCACCTCGTTCAGATGCTGTAAATAAATCATGAACTAGTTAAATGAGCACTAAATGATGTCACATTGCACAGAATAACTCAGCAATAACTGCTCAATGTATTAAGACTTCTGGCTTTTCTACCTCACTTCTATAATAAATTAGTTATTTCTAAACCTTTTAAGTTAAGATATGATTAAATTCAAGCTCTCTCTGATGAAGCTGCTGTATAGTTTAATGTTTATGCTTATCTGGGCCTTATGTCTTGTTGTTGCCTGTACAGGCTGGTGCTGTTGGTACCTCGTCTACAAACAGCTCCAGGACGAAGGTGGCGATGCTGCCGTTGATGCCGATGAAGAGGTTGATGGAGGTCAGAACGACATAAGCTGTGCTGGGGACGCTGAACACAAAGGATGCTGGGTACATTAAAGGGGTGATGGACCACCTGAAAAAGATGATGATGTTATTTGATTAGTAAAAACAGATACGTTACTTTTAAACGATCATCTTACTCTGACAGAGAGATATGTGTGTTATAAGGTATTTAAACCTTTATTTTGGCTTATGGGGTTTATTCAATTCCATAATAGAAATCATCCTGAGATAATTTAAAGATTACAAAAACTAAACGTTTCTGTATTTGTAGTTACGTAGAGAGTAAAAAGATCAATGGAAGATCAAAATTATGATTCAAGTGCACACGATGTGAAATTTAACCCAATTTAACGCTTGTAAGCATTATCTTTAGTGAATAAATGAGACAATTAGATTAAAATAATGAGACACACATATATAAAGAAACTGTTTATCTATGACATGAGTAACTCTGTTCACATTTGATGATGCATTATTTCATCGAAGCCTGTGTGAACGTACCCATAGAGCAGGAGCAGCAGGATGAGAGCCGGCAGGTTGGTCTCCGAGACGTACGACTGCTGCTGGAAACAGATGAAGATCAGCACCACCATGGTGGCCGGGACGGTGTAGTTCAACTGAGAAGATCACAACACAAAGTCTTTCTTTTATGTCCACTACAAAAACAGTTCATCCAGTAAATATTACATTAATGCAGATGATTGACTGGAGAACTAGGTTGAGCTCTTATAGACCTCATACACGAAAGGCCTCACAGAGCTTCACTTGAAGACAAACACAGGGCCGTCTATTAGATTAGGTTATTATGTTATTAAGCTGACTACAGCATGGCTTCCTTATTGTTAAACTTCTTCAGTTATCAGTTCAGACCAAAACAAAAACCCCAGCATTGAGAAAATGCTGTTGAAGATGATGTTGCGTTGCAGCAAATGAGGAGATTGTGTTTTCTTCATGCAGTGCTGTTGTCTGTCCAAACACAGCATTCATTTTTGTACAAGGTCCTCATGACAAACAATACAGTGTTTCATTCATTCATAATAGAACCAACTCAGCCTGAAGTAGGCTATAAATTACTGTTTGGAATTTGAATTAGATAAAGTACATTATGTAATATTTTATTATATTTACAGAACGACTGATCTGGTCTGATTTGATCTGAATATAATGTGGGTGGAAGGCTCATGTTCTGTTGAAGAAACAACTCATACTCTGTGGCTCTTGTCAACCTCAAGTGGTAAACTGCAGGAATTACAACGACAGACAGAATTTAAGTGTTGGGCTCTTCTCTGTTGCAACACTAGAACATTTACCCCTAAGAAGAAATCCCATCAAATGTTATAAGAAATTACTTATTTCAATTAGAGATTGTTGTCATATTGTGAAAACTTCACAATATGACAAGTGTGGGACTGATGGAGTGCTGACCATGTCCCAGGTGAAGTTGGCCAACCAGTAGAGGATCGGTTTGACTCCGCTGACAAACTGAAGGTGTTTGGCTTTGCTCACTCGCTCCTCAATCAGAAAAAGGACGAAGCTGGCTGGCACAAAAGACATGGCAAAGATCACGCAGATGGAAACCAGAACATCCACTGATGTGGTCATCCTGAAAGAGGAAGCCGGGAAAAACACAGGTCAGCTACAGAAAAACCCATTTTAACAAACACAAGACATTGTGGACCCATGAATTTTACAACTCACACTTTGTCCTTTTGTTTGTAACTCCTGTTATTTAATTAATAAATTAATGCCTTTTCTGCTGATTTCTGGAATGTGTAAATCAACAATTCCTGACTAATATTTACTTTGCATCTCATATAAGTGTTAGGTTACTGCAGACAAACTGTAGGCATTGTTTTACCTTCCAGACAGCCGCTGGTTTCCACTCATGTTGGTATGAAAATTTACTTTTTATTGTAGCCTTTTAATGTCAAAATCCAGGCAGCGACTTCAGATGATAATCTCATGTAAAGTGTCCTGACTACACGGAATTTATGTCTTAGGTTTAAGAAACCAAATCTGAATTTAATGTATGATTAAAGACGTTCCTCTTTCATAAATCTTACAGTTAGGGTTTGGTGATGTACAAATAAAACATAAAAACTGCACATGAGTGAACTAACATGGCCATTTCACTGAGCTGTTCCTTGGTAAGGTTGAGTGGGTGGTTGTAGGCAGTGATGCCGTGTATTCTCCTCTCTGGACCTGGTGGCAGACTCGCTCTCAGCAGGCCGTTGTTCATCACGTTGACAAATGACACCATGGCATGCCACCCTTTGTTATTGTACCAAACCTGAGTAAAATAAAGAGAAACATTTTTCACTATAAAACCATCTATTGTAGCTGTGAGAAAATCCTGGACAAACAGTCCAATTGGTTTCGTTTGCCAAGATGTTGAGACAGAAAATATCGAACAAACAGCGACACAGAGCCAGACACACAAAACACTTTACTTATTGTATGTGTCTTTAATTAATTAAAGTGTTTTCAGTTAGTTTTGACCTTTAAAGACAAAATAAAGAGAGAAAACAGATAAACAGACACACATTTACCTTGACATTGTCCTGACTGTTCAGTCCTCCTAGAAAATCCGGCAGTCTGTTCAGCAGATGATCCAGTGAGCTGTTCTGTAGTGAATCAAATATCATCAGAAAACATTAACAACATACAGGAAAAACGGCAGTTTAAATTAAACCTGACTCAAACCTTGTTTATACCTGTGGAATTCGATAACGAGTCCTGATAGCAAAGATCGAATCATGGACATGGTCGGCCTGAGATAAAGTCTGGGTGGCTCTGCCCCCGAGGGAGAAACCTCCATATCTGCAACACAGAAATTAAACTTTTGGGAATTTACAATATACAACATTTAGTTTCTTGTCAGTCCGTCCTTGCAGATACGTTGCTTCCAAAATTATGTTTTCTAGCAGCAGCTTACCTGAATTCATTCACCCACTTTTTGGTTTTTAGGCTGTTAATGAAACAGAAGGAAAAGAATGAATGTGTTAGGAATAAGGAAATACAGGACTTATTAATCTTCGACATTAAAATCAGTGTTATAATGAAATGAATGTAATGAAATTATTGATAATGAAAACAGATATTGAACTTCACCCCCTAAAAATAAATCTATGCTATTTACCGCTTCAATATAAAACTAATACGGTTAAGAGTCATATGGAGGCTACAAATAAAGAGTTTATGTTTTAAAAAATATCATTATGGTATTAATAATTATTCTGAGATTAATAATTAATAATAAGTTGATTTTACCAAATAAACTTGGGTCAATTTCAAAACACCACAGGAAGATAAAGCAATAGTTGTGTAATTTTAAACCTTTTAAAATTGTATCCCCAGTAATCTACATCAAAACCAAAAACAAACAAGTGAATAAAATTTACATAATTAAATCAAATACAAAGTAGTAATGCATGTTATTGTATGTTTATATATTATATGTTTAATGAATTACCTTTTCTTGAGGATCTGAGAGTAGGTTTTTATCAGGTAATCAGAGATGTTATAACTTGTCAGATTTTGGAGGATGTCTCCAGTCAGCCTTTTAATCTGAAAGATAACAAATAAAATATGACGTAAAATATCACTTTGATTCATTTTAAATTAACAGAGATGAAGGTAATTTCAAGGTGCACTGGCATTCTGCAAACACGTCACTCCTGACCTGTGGAGGCGGCAGTCCACCGGCACCCTGCGGGCAGTCGGGGAGCATCCGGCGGACATCCTCTGTGCTACACTGACAATCAGGGGAGGGACTGTCTATGCTCCAGTTGCCTCTTTTGAACATTTGCCAGGTGGAGTAGGAGACCTGTGGCCGCATGAACAGGCCACCCCGATCGCTTTCACACTGAGGACTCCTGCAGGGAGAACATGGAGTGAAAGCACATTGATTTTCTGTCCTCTGTCATATGTTTTTCAGTGTCTCTTTGTACAATAAGATCCTGATGTCTCAGATTTCTTCTTCTTCTGATGCTGCTAAGACAAATTGATTGTATTCACAGGATTTGACTTACGTGCTGTTGTCTTCATCCTCTTTCTCAATGCACTTGGTACCAAAACCTGGCTGATCCAGCAGAGCTTCCAGCAGGTTCTCCATGGCCGGGTTCCCAGGTGCATCGTTGCTGTAAATAAAGAATCAGATGTGAGGAAGCTCATCAATGTGACAATAACACGGCATTAAGTGAAGAAAACGAAAGAGACCAAACTAATTCACGGCAGAAGAAACGGATTAAAGAATATTTGTGTGCCGGCCTACCTGAAGAAGGTGTACTGTTCTCCGTACATCCAGGGCTGCAGCTGCAGCGCGGGATACTTCCCAAACGGAGGCACGATGAGGCTGAAGAGCAGAGCGACCAGCACGAACACAGCAGGCAGGACAATCTGAAGCACAAATTTTACACATAGAACTATGTATTCTCAACAATGACGAACAGCTAATTCACAATAGAAACACCATAAATTAAGAAGTCTATCTGTCTTGTTGTCATGATGGAAACCCTGAACCTTATGATGACGGGTGCTCTTTGAATCCAGCTCTCTAACAGCAGCTGCTGATGTTTGTCATCACCTGAGCGAAGAAACCCCGGCGGCTCCTTCGAGCGTAAAGCCAGCGTTTGATGAAGAGAGCCCTCAGCTGCTGCCAGGTCAGCCACCAGCCGGTCAGGGGGACCCCACCTCGTCCATCTCCACTCAGCAGGTCTGTCTCCCGAGGTTCTGCAAGCAGGAGAAACACTGGGTTACACTGATATACTGGGCTGATAAACACATAGACTGCTGTACACCTTTGATATGATGGAGACTCATCAGATCTTGACAGACATGACAACTGACTCACACATTGGATTGTTGTGTTTCTATTAATATGTTTTTTTTATGTAGCACAGTTTCCTTACTACTACTACTGACTATCTGTGGTGCCGCAATCTGGCTTGAACAGATACTAAAAGATCTTTGTCTGGTTTTGAGTTTATATCCCATTATGGTCGTAATGCTTTTTCAGGGCCTTTAAGATTCTTGGGAAAAACTTAATACATCTAAAAGATATTAAAAACAACCAAATTCAGTACAGAAATCTTGGTTTGTATGAGCTTTCATTAATTGATAATTAGTTAAATCCTCCCTATTTGTTAACTGCAACAGTAAAAGGAGAGTGAAGAAGAGACTGAAGGTCAATGCTATGTAACTAAACTGGAGGGGGGGGGGGGATAAAAGCACTTTCTAACCAAAGGTAGGTTTCGGTACCTTGCTTACGAAGCCTTTTCCTTCCTGGCAGCATTATGGAAACAAACATTCACAGTTGGAGATGAAACAGCAGACTGGCTGCACATGGAAACACTGTGTGGTACGTACACACACACATCTATGTGTCTGCGAGTGTGAGCGTGCACACCTGTCTCTGGTTCTTCAGTGTGTTGTGTTTCTGCCCTCGGACCAGCGGATGGCTGTTGCCTGTGAGGAGATTCAACCTGCTGCTCTGGTTCAACGTCCACGCCGGTTTCCTCCGCCACTCGTAAGAAGATCTGGAAATGAACAGAATGGTGATGATAAAAGATTAAACTTCTTCTTACAACCCCACTCGCTTCCTGTAGGGGGAGAACTCAATGTGTGACCAACAGGGTGAATCTACAAGGTCTCAACGTGCACATGATGCTCTTTAAGAACTGCCCAGAAAATTGTCTTCAGGCTGCAGGTGGCAGTAAAAAAGCATCCAGTAGCTTTACACAGAGGTAAGAAGAGCAGAGAGTGAGTGGCTTATGAGTAAAGGTAAAGTCCACTCTCAGGGTAATCTGATGCCAACATTAAACCCATTAAGACCATGGCTGCTCCACAAATATCCAGCCCTCCTCACAGGACCTGGTTGAGCTTCTTTAGATCACACTACTGGTGGGACGACTAATGCCGCACTAATGTGAGATGGTGATTTACACACACACACACACACACACACACACACACACACACACACACACACACACACACACACACACACACACACACACACACACACACACACACACACACACAGACACACACAGACACACACACACACACACACACACACACACACAGACACACACAGACACACACAGACACACACACCTATGGAAGCTTAACTGACATTGTTACAGCCATCATTTTGCCAGATCTGATGAACACTGACAAGCATCTTTAATCTACTCCACAATTGCCCCTGTAGCAGTATTATCTGTAGGTACTCCTTTATTTGATCTATTTTATGATTTGTTTTTCTGTGTTCAGTTTAGTGCAAACCAAACTAGCCACTAGCCGTCTGAAGCTAACATGTTGATAACACAAGATTCTAAGTATTTGTGAATTTACTGTAAATTAATTGTATTTTATTTACTCTTTTCACTTTTTCTCTTGTGGACTCTTTGTGTATGTTTACTATATTGATTACTGTGTTGCTCTTCCTACAGGTAGCCTACTTAATTGTTGATCTTTCTCTGATGACGCTTTGTTTCTTCTAGCCATGAGGGACATGCAAGCTTTATTTTTGTGAATCTAGTTTGTTACTCAACTAATTTAACATTACTTTTTAAAATAAATGTTATCTGTTTATAGTTTCACAGTTTCACAATTGCTTCAAGTAAAAACTTTAAAAGCCAACAGCTGCCAACCTTTATTGGTTGTAGTTTATAAGTGTGTCTAGCTGGCTGTATCAGTCATCTGCAAGTACCTATGACTGAGTTTTTATATACAATCATTTTATATTTTTTTCTGTCTTTTTAGTTGAACACTGTGTGAAATTAAGCTTTGGCTTTTGTGCTAGGGGATTTTAATTTTTTTTTATTTATTTACCGATCAAAAGCAATGTGATGTCTCACCTCCTCCAGTGTGCTGTCTGACAGTCCGTAGCTGCTGATGCCCAGCTCGGGCAGCTTCTGGTCCAGTTCGGACAGGAAGATGCCGAGGCTGCTGTCCTTGGCAGCCGTCTGAGGCAGGTTGACCACCGCCTCGCGCCCTGAATCCTCCACCAACCTCGCACCCGGGATGTAAAGCTGTGCCAGGGAGAGCAACGCTGCCAGGTCTGCCGTGAAGACGATAAAAAGGGGAGAGATCATGCGGTGAGTGAGACCTTTAACCTGGATGTCCTTTTGTTCTTTCATGAACCAACTCAGCTTACTGTGGAGGTCATACAACAGTTAATCACTCACATGAGCTGCTCTCCTCACTTCCCAGCCCGGTGTCTTCACTCATGGATGACTCACTGTCCTGAAACACAAAGAGAAGTTCTTAATATTTACAGAGGGAGGCTACAGTGACAAATATGATGGTGTCACATGTTGGTAGCTAACTGTTCACCAAGGTGGATTTTCAAGCTTTCTTCATCTACAATCTGTAGATCAACACTCAACTATTTGTCCTTTTAAGAAATGTAATGAATGTAACAGTGTGAATATGAAATTCAGAGTAAAAACCCCTACAAACCTTGAGAGGAGGCAGCTTGTTGGTACTGATGCTGGTACTGGTGCAGATACTGGTACTGCTGGGAGTGCTGGTGTCCAGTCCCTCCCTCTTCACCACAGTGAGGTAGTAGCCAGATCCAAGGTTGGATTTCAGGAAGAGCGGCGAGCCACAGCAGCACAGCTTCCCCTGGGAGATGATGGCGATCCGGTCACCTAGCAGCTCCGCCTCGTCCATGTAGTGGGTGGACAGGATGATGGTCCGGTCTGATGGAGAAAGACAGCACAAACGCGTATTTACTATTTCTTTTACTTGTCGTCTGCATATGTCTTTGTATGTCTCATGTAGGTCCTGTCATCTTGAGGTTTTCTTCAGGTTCTGTCCATCAGTCTCTAGATTAGAGCTAGTGAATCAGGAACACTATACTATATATTTTTATTACCACATGCTCTTGTGTGATGTTATGTGATCTTTTAATTCAAGTAAAGACAAATAAAGCTACATGGTTGTTACACACATTTACAGCAGTATCTTTTAGGCTCATGGCCCTTTAAAATGTGGTTTCCTCTCATCCCCACCCACTCAGAAGAAACAATGGAGGTCCACATCTCCACAGCACCCTCTTGTCCTGTACCTTTGCGGTATTTGAGCAGCAGATCCCAGATCCCTCTGCGGGAGTAAGGATCAACCCCGGCTGTAGGTTCATCCAGAACAACCACTTTAGAGCCTCCAACAAACGCTATTGCCACAGACAGCTTCCTCTGCATGCCACCTGACAGACAGACAGAGGGACAGAGGGGGAACAGAAATAATCTTTATCTTTCAGGACAAAGTTGCCACAACCCTCCAACAATATCTACAGTGGTTCTTTGAATTAATGAGGTCATGTTTTAGTGAAGAAGTTTACCAGAGAGGTTTTTGGTCTGTTCGTGTCGTTTGTGCAGCAGCCCCACGTCGTCCAGGAGAGTGTCCATCTCAGCTTTCACCTCTTCTTCAGACAAACCTTTCAGACACCCATAAAACCACACATGCTCCTCCACTGTTAGTCTGAGAGAGAGAGATATACACACACAGAAAGAAAATCTGTTTAAAACCAATCTACTCCTGGGTATTTCCTGGTGAAAGAAGATAGTACTACTATCAGATAATGTGACTAATGAAATTGCCAGTAACCGCAAAAAAAGATGCTTGTGGAGGAATTCAAGAATTTCTGAAAACCGTCAAACTTAACCACAGTAAGTCAGAAACAATACGCACTGACAGCTGTTTCTGTGTTGGAAAGATGAGCCTTACATGTCAAACAGGACATTGTGTTGTGGACAAACTCCCAGCGTCCTCCGGATGATGTCCATGTCATAGCGGATGTCCATCCCCTTTATATATACAGTGCCCGAAGTGGGTGGAAATAGGCCAGTCAGGACCGATCTGACAGATCAGACACATTAGAATAAATACATTATTTAAAACACACCTTTAAATAAGATACTAATGCTGCTGCTGGCTGAGGAACTACATCATCTTAGTCATCATATTCAGTAAATCGCTCAAACACTAAAAACATGCTAGCTCTTTAACTTCATCCCCAGTTTTACTTAACCAAAGTGATTAATTCTGAATCAAATTCTTGTAAAAAAAAAATTTAATCTAAATTTATATCTTTATACATATAGTTAACGAACACATCAGTGCTGATAGTGATTGTCTTTCCCTCGTCAGGTCTGCTCCTTACATGGTTGTGGTTTTGCCAGCTCCATTGTGGCCGAGGAAAGAGGTGATCTGCCCCTCGTAGAACTTGAGGTTGAGGTGATTGATGGCCAGTTTGGCTCCCTTCTTGTAGATTTTCACCAGGTTTATGATGCTCACGCCCAGGGTCAGGTTAGTGGGTTCTGGTTCAATGTGATCTGATGACAGAATTTTATATATTTAGAGGGAACAATATACAGTAACTGGGAAGTTACGATGTGATACAATCTCCTTGTGTTCTTAAACCTTGAAGTTAATGGGTTTATTGTCTCAGCTCTTTAACTTGATTTGTAGTTAACTGGCTTACACATACAAAACTACTTGTATGGTCTTTGAACAGATCCTAAGACAAGAGGAGCAGACTGCAGAGGGCTGCCAAAGTGTGTAACTGGGCAGAATGACACACTATTGAAACTGTCCAATAAATGATGTGACATCTATTTACAACACTGCTTGTAAATAATGTTTAAATACAGAAAACTGTAACTGTGATTTTACTTTTGGATGACTTTGGCAAAAAACAAGTGTTTTACCTTCATCCTCTTCTGTAGGCACTGGGGGGATTGGTATGCCTGCCTCCAGGGGAATACCACTCCAGAAGTTCAGTTGGAAGATGAAGTACCAGGGCCTGGGGATCCCATATTCACCTGGTGTAATAACACACACGCATACACATGACGCTCATGATAAAACTGAATTCAAAGCAAGCACCAAACATTTTTTGTGTTTCGTTTTTGACAAAGGAACCAGTTTAACCAGCATTTGTTTGACCACACGGCATTCCTCTTGTAAAGCTGTTTTCAGCAAAGCACTAAGCCAAAACTACTACGGAAGAAATATACCTTTATCAATAAAGGAATGGCAGCAAACCGGAATCCTCAGCAAACTAAAATATTGATCGATTGACTGAGTTTTATTTTGACTTTTTTAAGATGGTAAAAAAAATTTAAATTGTTATCTTCAAACTGATATCTCTAGTCCTGTCTCTGAAAACTTTAACTAAAACTTAAAGTCTGACACAATTTTAAAAGGGATCACACCAAAAGTTTGTTTGTTAGTCACAGACGAGACACTGTGTTCATCTTAATCCAAACCCCCTAATCCGAAATCAACACAAAATAAATTACACACATACCAGGAAACACTGCTTCGATGTACCAGGCTGAGACAGCGTAGATGAAGGCGTCCACATAAAGCATGACGATAGAGGTAGTGAAGTTGTATGTGTCTCCTTCTACGGGGCTGGAGTGGAGGTTGTTCCACTGGATGCCCACACCTTGCTCTTCATACTGAGAGAAATACTCACAGCCAAAGCCAAAGGCCACCGGGGAGAGGAAACTCTGAGGAAAAAGGAAACAACTATTTTTAATCTTTAATTTAATGGCACATTTTCTGATTCAATGTTGACATTTATTCTTGTTACTGATTCATTTTCTGTGCCATCTTTTTTATAGAGCTGTGTACGTGGAATTGGGGAAAGAAACAACCTGATTGAACCCGTTATTATTTGACTCACAGCGAAAACCCTGTGTTTGGTGTTGAGGCGGTCTCTCCAGGCCACACACAGCACGTAGGGCAGGTAGAGGCCAAAGTATATGAGCCCCCCACATGCAGATGCCAGGTTGGCCTTGGAGAAGAAGGTGCTGATGAGGAAACACTGCATGATGGTGGCGGTGGCAAACGCCGTCAGGAAGAAAAATACAACAGAGGGGTTGCTGTATGGCAAGATGTCCCCCCACTGGAAATAAGTAGGAGGAGGAGGTTAAACAATGTCTAAAGGAGACACGTGAAATCTTTACATCAGCTTCATGACAATAAGCTATAATAAAAACTCACAGTATTCTACTTTAATATCAGTCTTCTTATCAATATATTTTATTTACAGCTCTACATTTAATTTCCTGATCACGGCCAGACCGCTATCTAGTATCTGAGTGTGTATTTCTTATTTAATGTATTTTGTATAGAGTTAGAGGCCATCTTGCCTTGAGTAGAGCAATGAGGAGTCCAGCAGAGACCAGGAAAGGAACAATGCTGCTGATGAACCAGCTGAGCCACAGCGTTCCTGTTCCCAAACCCATAATCCTCATGGTTTCCTTCAGCCTCGCCTCCTTCTCGTACACCACGCCTTTGATGATCATGGCCACCGAGTAGATCCAGGCCAGCGTCATGAAGAGTGGCAGAGAGCGATTCAGCACTCGAAGGAAACTGTTGTAAAAAAAGGTAAACGAAACTGAAATTATTATCATGTGCTAATGCAAAATAATGTAAATGTAATGTAATGTGTAAAGCAGACGTAAACATTATTCAATATATGGGAACATTTTTAATAATTAAAATACTTATTCTGTTTTCTAACTAAGTTTCAGTGAACATTATAGTTCAGAGAAGTGTGGCTGTCAATTCAAGTCTAGAAACAAAATGTAGACTGTAAGAGTCCCTTTAACAGCTACCATTGAGGTGTCTTTGAGCAAGGCACTGAACCACCAGCTGCTCCACACAAGTTGCTCAGTAGCAGATTAAGGCTGTACTGGTCTGTTTCCAGCATGAACACGTGGAACTGTGCACGTAATTTAGGAAAACATCGATTTATAGCAACATACACATCATCTACGTAGCAGGGGTAGGGCATCTGCTGGATGTAGATGCCGGTTGTTTGTTTAACTCCGGTCAGGACGTGGCTCACAGCTCTCTCCACCAGGTCCTGGACGTACACGAAGCCGCCCCAGATGTAACGCATGTCATTAAATGGGTCGGCTGCTGGACCAGGATCCCAGAACCTGAAGAAAAACCAACAAATTTATGTTTTTTGAAATCCAAGTGCTGGAAAGGGTCAACACCAAGAACAGAGAATCTAAATCTATCTTTTATAAAGGAGTTCATGGAATTTCATAAACCCAACAGTAATATATTTTTTCAACATACAAGGGAGCAGGTAATCATAATAAAACATGACGATGAACTAAATTTATTTCACCTGACAGCAACAAGTCCCATAGAGGAGAATACTGTTTATGTACTAAATTATTTAAAAGCTGAAACTTAGATTAAGTCATATCTCAATTTGGTTTGTCCAGTTACCTCAGAAAAGTAAAGTATTAGTAAATTACATATGGTTTGAGAGAGTTTCAGCATCGAGTAGTATGTTCAGGAAAAGGCAGAATAAAAGCAAGATGCTTTAGTGCTTCCCCAGTAGAGCTGTGTATTGGAGGAATCTGTGATACGAAATGTATCATGACACAGGGGTTACGATTCAATATATTGTGATAATTTTAGGAAAACTATCATATAAAGAACACAAAAAGTTTACTTTTTTATGCAAACAGAACACTGGGATCTGTATTTGTATTTATCACTACAACATCCAACATCACAGCCCTCCATTTATAACACTGCTATCCAGCTGTTGGGCGTTGATACAGTGTTTAGGATAAATACAATACTACAAGACAAACTATCGCGATTCGATATTTTTCAGTATTTTCTTACAACCCTATTCCTCCTCAGTACCTGTCCTTGATCTTGTTGGTTCGGGTCACATCGTCAATGTCCATTCGGATTTTGTAGGTGATGTGCGGCGGCAGGTCAGGGGATGAGGAGTTAGGCAGAAGGAAAACCACACCTGCCCAAAACTGCCTGTCCTCCAGGAGCTCCAAAGCCCTGTCGATCATCTGGCCCTCAGTCTCCAACCCCTCCAGCTTGTTTAGGGAGAAACACTGAGGGGGATAATAAGAAATAGAAATATATGAATGATAAATAACAGGGAACTGAAGCTGAAGTTAAACTTAACTTGTACTTTACGCTTTTGGGTGCAAAATCAAACTGATTTCCCATCTAACCAGTTTTCAAGAATATCAAAGGAGCTCAAAAATGACGGCCCTGTATGGTCACCCTGCAGCTGTAGCTGTGTAATCCTGTTCCTTATGCAACAGGCTGCATTAGCTCTTTAGCCAGCATACTGTGGTTTGTTGGAAATTGCAATAAAAAGAAAATCACTTTACTTCTGTTTCTTGCAAATTTAGTGTATTTTGAAGATTAACTCCCTACTTCCCTGCTTCTGTTCTTATTCCCAGAATGAAGCTGGAATATCTGACATGTTTGGAGAGAGAGAGAGCATGAAGAGTACAAGAACGTCAAAAGAAGAAAACCTCTGTGACTTCAGCGAGAGTGGTGATGGTGTGGCTGAGGTCGTTGTAGATGTCCAGCCAGGTCGGCGGCGCTCCAGGCTTCCTTGGGGCGTCTGGCGAAGGTGTGGACAGGAAACGTGCGATACGTGAGGCCGTCCAGGACGTGTTCTCCAGACGCAGGTTGACTAATACTGCCACCTCAGGCCGCCTCAACAAATCCTGTCACACACACATACAATCACATAATATGAAAAAAGGATTTTCAAATGTATCATAAACACAACACGCACACACACAGAGACACACACACAGACACACAGAGACACACAGAGACACACAGAGACACACAGAGACACACAGAGACACACACACACACACACACACACACACACACACACACACAACTGGTGAGTCAAACCTTCAGCAGCTGAATCTCCACACTGTTCTCCATATAATTCTTGATCTGCGGTCCCACCTCCAGCCAGGCTTCATTCAGCTCCCGGAGGATCCGCAGGTCCTCAAAAGTCTTGTTCACCTTCAGCAGACACAACTTGTCGTTAGCTTAGATAGATGTGTTTGCTTCATAATGTCAACAACTACAGAATACACCTCCAATCCAAAAATAAATTTAAAACAGCTGGTTCCAGGATCTGAACACACTGCAGTTACGTACTGTCTGATTTCTCCAGCTGAGCCGAGAGATTATTACAGAATAAGGACATTTTGGAGAGTTTGTCAGGTTCGTATAACAGTTTAAGATACACAACCTGAGCATTTATCCCTAAATTGGGCTCTGAACTGTTTATCACAAATTTACATTATAACTTAACTTGAACACGATCACCTGTAACTTGTGATATTCACTGCTCGTCAACAAGAAATGGTTTAAATGCATTAAATGGTTTAAATTGTTTAAATGAGGCATGTTTTGGTTACATAAAGTGCGACACACACATGAATTGAACTCCAGTAAAAGTCAATATATAAATATTATTATTACAATTTTCAGCAAACATTGTTGGTGACATCGGCCATCAGTTACAATTATTCCTACTGTAAAAAGTTGGTGATCATTCTTGACAAAACAGACTAAACATGAACTTTCTTGTCTTTCCTAATCTTTCTTTATCACATCTTGACTTATAACAACGGGACAAACTCTCTGAGGTTTGACTCTCTGTACCTCTTTCATGACTTGCTGCACTGCAGGAGTGTCTGGTGTGTACAGCAGTTTTCCAATGAACAGAGGTTTTATTCCTCGCCACACAATGCGAGACAGAGGGTTGGACTCCAGACCTTGGATCAAACTTTTACAGAACGGAGCTGCATGGAGGAAATGTGACAAACAGTACACACAGAACATTACTGATCTTAAAGATCACAAAATTATCAGACCATGCCAGTGACTCTTTAAAACATTTGTACACATTTCCAATCATATCTATCTATCCATGCTGGATGAGAACAAACAAACTGCACACTAACAAGGACGTCCAAAGCCTCTTACTGGTGTTGTTGTCACGGTCCGGGTCTGTGTCTTCAGTACCATTATTTCCTAAGAAGGACTTGATGTCATTGTCCTCATACCAGTTGAGTGATGGGATACGCTCACCGCCAACCTCAGGGTGACCGCACATGATCCTGGAAAAAGCACGAAAACTCTCTTTGGGCAGCGCAGAGCGATTCTCCGGAGACAGAAGATGTAGAGCTGCGCTCATGTCCGCAAAGCTGGACAGAGATGAGAACTGAGGGAGGACAGAGAAGAGTGAAAGGAAGATAAAATAAACACAGGTGAGGGATACAAGAAGGAAACAGATGGAAAAAGATTTTTTTTTAAATTTAATCCTTTGAGAGAATTTGGTCAATTTAAGTGAAAAAATAAGAAGCAACAACAAAGCAAGGGGAAAAAAAGACATAAATATCAAAAGCGTCCACTAGTAGCCACTACTGACTTCAGTGTTGATTAATATGAAATCAGAAGCGGTTACAAAATAACAATCCATTTAACGATGGTCTCATTTGTTTACAGTGAATTATTCATAATGATGCATCTCATGTCATTTGAACAAACATACGGACGCAGGTGGACGTGAAAGCCGTGTTCTTACATCATCAATGAGGACAGCCAGCTCCTGGGAAACTGAGGTGACGGCCTGACTGATGTCCCTGAGATCTCCAGCGTTAGCCATCAGACGGTCTCTCTGACAGGAAGCACAGACAGACAGGTTTACTGCAGCAGCTCAGTGTCACAGCGAACAGGTAGACGACTGCATTTGAATCCACTGAAGTCTTGCACTGGTGAACTGGTGTATTTTTTACTGATTCCTACCGTGAAGAACTTGGTAAAGTCGAGCTGAGAGAGGAAAAGGCGTTCAGCCTCCTGCAGGATGTCGGCCGACTGGTTACACAGCTGAGTCTGAAGATCGTTCATGGTGGCTTCTCCTCCGTCCACCGTCAGAAATTGTCCCAGCATGCTCGCGTTACACACCAAGTCCTTCAGCTGCAATTCAGCTCCAGCCAGAGAAACCTGGATGGGACAAAATGGTTTACTTTTAAAACCATTAGGCTATGAAACAAATAATACACAAAACTTTAACTGTAATTATCATCTGTGTTGATAGTAACTTTTCAATACTACTAACTTATTAAATTGTACTATTTATCTCATACTTTTCAAGTCTGGTGTTTAAAGTTTTTTATCCATTTAGTTTGTATTTGACTTTAACCCAGTTCCACAGTTCACAATCCCTATTTTATTCATGAATCAGGACTGTAGTAATCTATTTGATCTAATATTTTTTGCCACTTAATCATTATAATTGATTCAACCTATTTTTTGGGGAAAATCACTTGCACTGGGTTACCTATATATATAGATAGATAGTTAGGTTTGTCAAATTGAATCTATATATACACACATATAGGTATATATGTATATACACATATACATAGCTACTATTTATACATATACATATATACTATATACATGGTATATACTATTATATACATCCAATGTTTGTTGTCCAAGGATTTACAGCCGATACCCTCACCTGAAAATTGAGACGAGCCTTCAGCAGCTGGTCCACCGTCACAGGCGACAGGGTGCTATTGGTCAGGAGGAAGGTGGAGAACGTCTCATTGGCTCTCAGGTATTCTTGTACTGGGAGATCTACAGAGGAAACACAAACAATAAATACCTTGTATTAAATAAAAATCTTGACAGATAAACTACTGTGCCCTCGTGTGCATGCAAGTTTAACTAAACCATTTAAGTTGTACCGCTGAGAAATCCTCTCAACTAAATCAGTAATTGTTCTAAATCTAGAAAAGAACAGTTCTGAGGTTACAAAGTTCTTTACAGTATCAGTGGGTCAGGATTTTAGGATTCAGCAGATGTCTGTTAGGCCATTTACAAGGGATTTTGTTGCATGAAAAAAACCTCATTGAAGACCTGCTTTAATTCATCTAATTCTTTTGTCTGCCGGTAGTCATGTAATTTAATCTGCCCAGAAAGCAGAAGCTGAGCAGACTCTCTGTTAAGTTGCTTGTGCTGCTTTCACAGCAGCAGTAAATGGCCCCATTCAACCGGTCACTCGACACCTGTTTAAAACCATTCATACAGATCAGCTACTGGCTGCTACTGTAACCTCTCAAACCTGCTCAGATAAGTCTGGGAACAGCTCTGGCTCAAAAAATAAAATCTGAATTTGTTTGTATTTGATGGCCTGCAGGGACTTAATCCTGCTATCCATAACATTAGGTTCTTTTAATGCACATTTGTTTTTATTTAATAAACAAAGTAGGTTTGCAATCTCTGTTATTAGTGCTTTGACATTTGAAGTAAAGATTTCCTTCTGCTGTCTTCCTGGATTCAAACATTGTGGTCATCTTGTCTTCCTGCACTTTACCACACAATGACTTTGTTTAAACTGCACTACATCTTCACTGACAGAAGCCAAGGCTCTATTGGGTTTCTCCATATACATAATTTATTCTGATTCTTGGAAAGCAACCTTAAAGATATACCTTGACATTATATACTATGCATGTTTGTCTGCCAAAATGAGTCAGCTCATTAATTACTGGGATTATAATGAAATCTAATGAACTCTCTGGATAAAGTGGTGAATAAGGTGCCTTTAGAAAGTAAACACCAGTGTCACTGGGTCACTCTGTCAAGGTATCTCTTTGGGTCTGTGCTAGAGGAGATTTAAATAAGTTGTGGTACTTGGCCAGGCTCCAGGTCTCTCTCCCAGCCTTCGGACACTCTCCATCAGGTCCTGAAAGCCCGAGAATCTCTGGTTTCCACTGTAGGACAGAACTGTCTGGGCGTCCACGAAGAGACGAGACAGTCTGGAGGAGAAGGACAACAAGAGGAGCCTTTAGTGGGACGAACACATGCAGCTACGTTACATTTTACAGACTTTTTTTTTTTACCAGTACACACTTCCCCTCTGCAAACACTACCAACTATGTTCAATGAAGAATTCAACTTGGGGCTAATTTAAGCCAGATGTATAACCAGATGTGGGAGCAACTGAAAGCACCAAAGAAGGGTTTTAAACACTCTCTGATGTCAACTGCATCATTACACAATATGTAACTTTGACATACCAGTGGGTCATCCACCGATCACAGGGTTGGTGGTTAGATCCCCAGCTGTCTACATGTGTCCTCGGGAAAGACACTGAACCCCAGATTGCTCTGATGGTCAGCACCTAGCAGTGTGTGAGTGTGTAAATACTCATGACAAATGTAGCTAAATCCTGTAAAGCGATATATAAATGCAGCCATTAACGTTTACATAAAGGAAAGAAAGAAATTAAAGCAACAACAAGCACTTTGTGTTGATTCTGGCGGCCCCTGTGGACATAAGCAGTATTGTTTCTGGCTATTGTTTAAATCTGACCTGGTGACAGACATTAAGAATAACTATATAGAAATAGCAAATCTTCTCGCTGATGGTCTCGTGTGCTTGTAGGTCACATAGAGGCATCAGTATTAAACTGAGACTATTTCATAACCAGTAAAAAAAACTCCATGTAATAGGCTTAATTAATTAATTAATTAAAAAAAAGGTGACTTAATGTTGTCTGTGATGGATTGCCTGAGAGGATTTTTACATCACAGTGATCTGAAATGAAACTGCTGCCTGGAAAGTAGGAAAAGTCTCTGCTGGTTGTCTGACAAGCTCAAGGTAAAAACAAGACAAACAGACAAACCACAGTGTAGTACTAAAAAGTCCAACATTGTTTTTTATGTTGGTTTGTGCAGATTAAACAGACATATAAAAAGTTAATTAGTTAAAAAGGTACTGCTTGTAGGCTTCAGACAGAGCCACGTTAGCTGTTTTTTGTCTTTGTGCTGAGCTAAGCTGCTGGCTTTCTATTTAACAAACAGACATGAGAGTGGTATTGATCGTCTAATCTTCTCTGGCGTGCATATTTTCCAACAAACGACTCCTCTGATGTACGCTAATGCAAAGTTATGTAAAGTACGGTATGCAAACTGTTATGATTTCCTATATTCAAAAATGATGCCATCAAAGGCTTTGTGTTACTTTCGTCTAATAGCTCAAGAACACTGGAGTTGATCTTTAAATCACGGCTGCAGGTCTTACTACAGCAGCACTGCAGTCTGCTCTACAGCTTTCTTGAGCTAATAACCAAAGTCAATAACAACAGGCTGATTTTGTATTTTATCAAAAATATAACATAAATCTTGAGTGACGGCAGTTTGTCTGTTTATCTTTTGGGCTTTATTCTACAAGCAACGATCCTCTGGTAAACTCCACCTCTCCAGACAGCTGCCCATGTTTTTACCTCCAGTCTACCTACATGGAGTTGTCAAAGTTGCCAACTTGGCCCGACGTCTCCCCTGGTGTCGGGCTGTGGAAGCAGGGATTGTTGATGTTGCAGATAATGCCCTGAATCCATGGCAAAGTGCCTGCCGATGGCAAGGCTTTGTTTGGAAAGTGACCTACAAGGAAAGGAAAGGAAAACACAAACAGTTCAGACCCAGGAGATTAGACCGAGATATAAAACAATAGAAATACTGTGATGGTGGGCTGAAATACAATCTACAGGCAGTGGACTGAACTATAATCCTAGCATTACTCAAGCTGCTGTTCATTTCATTAAATGCTGTTTTTGTTATAATTGATATCAGATTACACTGTTATACAATCTTCAACCTGATCCTGGGCTGCTTTTAATGATAGACAAAAACAGGAAAGAAGAAGCATGTTCTCATGGAAGCAATGTCCAGAAAAAAACACACAAACAGAAACTGAACAGAAGTTTTCAGGCTCCTAAAACAAAATGTACTGTATGTGTAGTGTCCACTTAAAACAAAGTACGGTATACAGTAAATACAAACCCCTCATATCGTAATTAAAACTGGTAACAAGCAAGGTTCTGTTTGTGGTTTCTTTCCAAATCCGTTACCGTCTTCTACTGTAACTTTACGTGTATTAAGGCACTGACCAGCTGGCCTACATGGTGTTGCGTCTTGCCACGCTGTGTTTTATTATGTTACCATGTCATGTTAGGTCACCTCATGCTAATGAAGAACTTCTCGAAGAAGGTCAAGAACGCAGCAGTTTAGGAAAAACAAATGTGCGTGCCTGGCACAGGAATCACTCTCAGTGAGCTAATCCTCTTTAGCTGGCTGGCACAAAGCCATTTTCCAGACCTGTAAGTTAAGAGTGTGTCTGAAAACACACACATTACATAACATCACTCACATTGGCTCTGTTTGTACGGAGGGTGTGAATGACGAACTGAGATGAGGATGACGAAGAGGAACAGCGGCCAGAGGAGCTCGATGATCAGCTGGATCTGCGTAGGAGGAGGGCGTTGGAGCTGTTACACGTGCATCAAATCATTTCACACATTTAATGCTCAAGCTGTGTCTCAGTTTCAGAATCAACAAACTATTTTACTCCTTTCTGTTCAAATGTGGTCACCTTGTTCCTCCGGCGGTACGTTATGTTCTTCCAGAGCAGGAGGGAGAGCTCCCTGAAAAACCCCATCGCTCCAAACAGCTACCTGACCATGATGCAAATCTGGAAAACACAAACAAAAGTTCAGCAGGGCGTCCTAGTTGTCAAGTTGCTAGGGACACTTGCCACGTGGCTGCTGTGTCCCCACTTAGATTACAGCTGGAGACATTTACCACATTTCATCGTCCTCTCTGTCTCCCCGTTCCCTTTCTTGCCCCTTACCCTCACAAAAAGCCTCCAATCAAATAATAAAAGGTTCAGCAGTGGATTAGGGTTTAATACACAGACACATACAACCCTTTTACAACCCTATATCATGTGATTATATAATGAACACGATTCCTATTGTGATACCGCAAATATATTCCCACAGCAACACACAAGCATGGCTGAAATTGAAAGTAACATTGCTACCGGATCCACAGGATCTTCATGAGTGTGGAAGTGATTTGGTTACAAAAGATCAGATGTACAACAAACCACTAATACGCAGGAAGTGCAAGAAGACTGTATAGAGACGGGCCGATTAAACAGGACGTATGTATGGTGTTTAGAGATAATTGTCATCGGTCGATGCCTGCAGTCATGAGGTTGATGAACAAAACATCTCTGTAGACACATCAATGGAACAATATTAGCGCCTTGTGAGTTTTGGGAAGGTGGTAAAAAAGTTAGTTTCAAGTCCTGTTCTATAAACTCTGTATATGTAAAGTAAACCTTTACCTAAATTTCCTCAGTCACCATAAATATTAACACATTTTTCCCATCCTAAATGTTTTATGAAGTGGGTCTTCTTCGAGGGTATCGAGCATTTGTTAACCCCCCCTGTGTTTCTACAGTAGTCCAGAATAGACAAACCAAACACTTTCTACAGCTAACCCAATGTATTCTTCTAATTAAATAATACATAATAATTAATACATATTACATATAACACTACATGTTAAGATAACAACATATCGGCATTATATGCCCCCACAACTAGACTGTAATGTCAAAAGGAGGCAATACAAGAAACTTATTTCACCACCAAATATTCTTCGGCATTTTGTCACATTATTAAGAATTATCACAGAAATAATGTGAAATATTGTGATATTATTCGAGGGTAATATAGCCCACACCTACTCTGGAGGTTATTAAAATATCAGCTTTTCTTCTACATTTAAAGTGTGTGTTAAAAATCCTGACTGACTTGCTCTACAGGTTTTTTTGACAATATATCTATGAAGATTATTGTCAGCACATTTTACATTTAAGGTGTGTTACAGTGTTTTAAAATACTTGCTGTCTCTTTGTATCCTGTGTATGAATGAGTATTATGAATAAGCTATTGTTGGTGAGGACCGCTGTGAGAAACCTTTTCCCCTGCAGAGGACGCAACTGTGGAGCTTCATCATCAGCAGAAAACATCTTCATTTTAACTTTTATATGTCGATCTTTCACCGACCTTAGCCACGAATATGTTGAATAAAGTTAAAAGTCCCGTATGCGGTATCTCCAAAGGGCTGTTTTTTTTAATATATATTGTGCGAGTGAATGTTGTCTTAGGTTCCTGCTGTGATCTGTTCAAGACAGACAATCCCCCCCCCCACTGCTTCATCCTGAAATCCTCCTGATCCCAACAGCTTACCTTTAACACATTTAACACTTTAACATTCATTGCTCTGTGAATGCCTCCAGAGTTTGGTTTCAATCTGCCTCATGATGTTGAGCCAGGCTAGAAAGCAAATGGCCAGACTAGATTTCCTTTGCAAATCTGTGTAACCTCAAAGTCAAACTATTTGTTTGTTATTTTATTTGTTGAGTTGCATTCATCTGTTTGCATTAAAACTCTTTGCAGATGTCAGCACAGTTATAAGATACAGGTGTGTGGTAGCCACTGTATATTATTTGACATTATAACCTTTTTTTTTTTTTTATTCTGTTTTGTTTCATGGAGCCTTTCAGCAGCAAAACATTGGTAATTACTTAAATGTAATATATTATCAAACTAATGTTAATAGTAGATCTTTAAAAAAGCCTCATTACATTACATTAAATGAACTCACAGTTACAATTTAACTTAATAAATAAGTGTTAAAGGCATTTCAGCATTTTCATTTGTCTTTTTGTCTTATTAAAACAAAAAATATAAAGTGAAAATACAATAATAATATATGTAAATACCATTAATAGTCATTAAATTGCCCGTGTAGTGCACAGTTACAAAGGACAGCATCAAACACGGAAAACATCAAGCTAACAGCTAAAACAAGGGAAACTCATAAGCTAACGTGACACACGGACGCTGTTAGTGGTTTAAAATCATCTTATTTTAACACAATACCTACAAACTAATGAGGTCCCAAGACTGTTAAAGCTGTAGTTAATGATTACCTGCTGTTATTGTTGGTGATAAACTCTCCTTTCAGGGTGTCGGACGCACCAACGGCCCGCCGGTAGCTTGTCATTGACTCTCCATTTCCCCACTGTTTGTAAAGGCAGGTGCGGGCTGACGAAAGGTCCCGCCCACACGCAACGCTGATTGGTCGAGGGATACTCCAGGGGCGGGGTCATAGGCGCCGGTTAAAGATCTGATTGGCTTTCGTCCCGTGTTTTGGTAACTGGAGACCGCTGATTGGTCAGGAATCAGAAGCGGCGTTGTGTAAATGCTTAGTGACACAGATGGTATGAAGTGTGTCTTGTAACAGTGGTGTGCAACCCTTTTCTATCATTCACTGACATATTTTATGGATATTTCATATTATATTTAACACATACAAGAACAACTGATAAACTGTACAATTAACCCACACAGAGAACGTAATAGCTGCAGGAAGTTTGTGTAACATTAGTGATTTGGATGACTTTTGAGCAATTACTTCTTGTCAATATTGCATTAGAGACCAGTTGTTCTGATATTTTCTTGTATTTCTTTACACAATCCTCTGTCTGTATTATGCTTTTTGTAATTTGTAACAATCATACATACTTAATAGGCTTCTTCCTTGACAAATTTAGTGTTTTCTTCTTCTTGATACTTGGCCATTGTTCTAAAGCAGGATGAGGATGTTTAGCAGTGGTTTTCTTCACATGAATGAATGGAATGATGTTATACAGGCCTACTGTGTATATTTTTAAAGTCTTCTTACACCCCTTAAATCAAGAAAGCCTTACTTAATTGGGGGGTCACGACCTCCAGGTTGGGAACCACTGCCTTATAATAATATTCACATAAATAAAAGGCATTACTTTATTAGCACAAGCAGTATATGATTACATTGTATACTTGTAACTAAATAAAATAGCAGTAAAGATATTAACATTACATCTTCAATTATTACATTAATTTCCTTATATGAACTGTGCTATTAAGAATTTGATGTATTTTTCAATTACATGTACAGCAAAGACAACATATTTATAGAGCTGTCCGAATTCAGATATACAGAAGCTCTACGTACATAGGGATATAATTTGTTTTTTAAATAATTTCATTTCATTTAGAGCCTCTTGTACAAAAGCAACTTTGCCTCTGAAACATAATCAATGACTTCTGTCAATAAATAACTCAATGGGATATCTTACAGATCATTTTAATGAACATCCAAAACAGCAAAGTTCTTAAAAATATACGCATCTCTCTATCAATAAGGCATTTACCTTTAATTGTGCATGATGTCTGCTTCCTGTCAGGCACAGTCAGGGAAGCACTGTATGAATGAACCAGAGCCTTCTGTGGAGCGTGTGACAGACACTTGTTGATATGCACGTGTGTACGTGAAGGACTGGAAGTAAATCACAATGAAATACACAGACTCTGTGTACTGATTCAATAAGGTTTCCCCAGCGAGCACGTTCAGCTCAGGCACTCTGGCAACACACCGGGGCTGGAAGACCACGAACTCTACAGTTTACTCAACACCATTCAAAAGTTAGAGAAGTCCCAAAAAAATATTCAGTTTATGAATTATTGCATCCCACCTAATGCTTGCATTGTTAAATATCAGATAAATATAAAGAGCTACCATCTATCCCTGTCACTTTAAAATATGCTTTCACAATATTCCAATGTGCTTTACATCTTAAAAATATATAGCTAGACTACTTTGTTGTGTTCAGTGCTGTGACAACAGCTCGTGATACGCTGTGTGATCAATTGCATAATATTTTCTGAGTTTGGCAAAAGTTCATGTAGCTTGAACACTGTGCAGTATTTTTGTCCTTTATGTAGCAGGAAGCGCTCAAAGAAACACTGGTTGCTCCTGGCCTGTTAAGAGTCGATAGGTTGAGGCTGGCATGGTCTTTAAGTGAATCTGCGCAGAGAGAGAAAAATTATAAAAGTTAAATGTTCAAAAATGTAACAAATGTAAAATCAAAGTAAAATTTTATATTTAATCTCTTCTCACCTCTCCGACAGCATTCGTCAGGATCTGGATGATTTTATCGTGCGGTGTGGCGACGACACTCTGCCCGTTGATTTCAATGATGCGGTGCCCGACGCGAATGCCTCCTCTCTCCGCTATACCGCCGCGCATTAGACTGCAGATCTGCAACAGGAAGACAGAAAGGAATTTCACAACAACACACTAGTAGTCGGACACAGACTTGAGATTATCTCATCAAAAAGTGAAGAAAATACAACAACCGACTGTGAAGACGAGACAAACCTCCCGTAAGTTTAATTATGAGACACAGAAAATATGAATATTGACTTACGATGCCGTCCTCCACACTGAAGCCGAGCTGAAACTTGGGATCTGGCCTCCTGATGATCGCCATGGTGACTGGTGGGCAGTGGACGATGCTGAGCTTCACATACTTTTGGCTTTTTAAGTCCTGAGATAGAAAGAAAATAATGTGAATTTAATGTATACTTTAGTGATGTGTGCTGCATTACTACCTTAAATCTCTACAAACACTTTAGTCTTTATCCTGGAGGAACTTGAAAATGTTTTACATGAATTATTTCTGTGTCTGTCAGTGGATTGCACAACAGTTTCTCTATTCCTCTATCTATAATCTATTTAAGACTGTTTTTTATGTTTTTTTATGATGTGAATACATGATAGCAGACGCTGACTGTTGTTAGGTTGCCGTTCAGACTCATGGTCACGACCCTCTGCATGTGAATTCTGCAGCCTCACGAATTACCATAAAGTGTACAGACACAGCCTCAAAACACAAATGCTTCAAAGCTTCTGCTCTACCTCTTAAAATATTACATATGTGTGAAATACTGGCTATACACAACTGGATAAATACTGATGTTAGACCTTTAAACCCCAAATAACATCTGAGTCCACTATCAAATCAATACGTTTATTTGTACAATCACAGTGCATGGAAACACAGCACCATCTAGTGCATCCTAAGGGAAGTACATTTGCAGTGAAACACTTGAATGTAGTGTTTGTTTACATTTTAGTGTTTTACCTGAAGCCCAATAAAGAAATTATTCCATCATTATAACAACAACACATTAATTACTGTAGATAAAGTTTTATTGTTAATTAAATTACTCTGATTGTAAGTTTCCTTTCTTACCCGGATAATGTTCTGGCAGGTGCTGATGGGCAGACCCACCATGCTGGTGCTGTTGACGGACATGATGCGGTCACCGATGCTGAGCTCGCCGCTGCGCTCAGCCGGACCTCCGTGAAGGAGGTTGGCCACCACCACTGTGGGCAGGATGGAGCCCCAGCCCGACTCCACCACCGCCAGACCCAAGATCTCTCCGGGAGCCTTAGTGATGACTACCTGAACCACAGAGACACAGAAATCTTAATGTTTTCACCTGGTTAACCGGTTATTTCCCTCCACAGTTGTCACGTGTTTTGGTGGCGTGTTTGACCGTCTCTCTCTCCAAAACTCGGGATCAGGGTGTTTCTGTAGCTAATATGTAAATAGTTTGTTTGAGCTTGTAAATATTTATATAGTTAGTTTGAGCTTCTCCCTTCCTTTGTAGATTTTAGTTTTTACTTCAAATATAAAATGTCTCTGTAGTGAGTTTAATGTTTATAGTATGTGTATGTAAATATCCACTGCAGTGTACCAATCAGAAACAGATTTGCATTTGCACTGCAGTGATCAAACAGTTAAACATAAATAAGAAACAGTAACTCAACTAATGACTACAAGAATAATAGAAATCTCATGCACAGGAAACAACTAGCAGAACTGCCACAGAGGACCAGAGTGAATCAATGAAGTGATCAGAGTTACTGAAAAATAATAATTAAATCGCTGGTTCTCAAACTGTGGTGCTACTTGAGCTCCTCCTGGTGGTACCTGGACAAATCTCTAAAATATATATTTTTTAACGAAATACATTTAAAAAACATATAATAGCTGCTATCAAAATACTACAAATTTCCAGAAAATAAGTTTAGCCTTTCCTGTAATATTTTTGTTTCACTATCGGATGTGGTACATGGTGTAAAAACACTGTGTTAAACTATATTCATATATTAAGTAAAATGAAAATAAGAACAAATGTTGCGTTGATTCTGGGACAGTTGGAGGTAAAATTCAGTTGCGGGACGCTGAAGAAAAAAGTTAATTTGGAGCCCCGGATAAGAGGTGACATTAGGTGAGATGAAGATGAGAGATAACTGTTGAATAAAGAAAAAAATAAAGAACTGAATACTCTTTCTGTCAAGAGGCCTACTGATCTGAACTTCTGACCCACATCTGGAGTAACACATGATATTTTTCCAGATGTTTCCAGAGGCTGTTATAAACATCTGAAAAAGCTAAAACGTGATATTGAGGTAGACATTCATGATTTCAATTAGGCATTCAACCTCTACACCTCACATGACTCTTCTTATGTGTGTGCTGACAATCACTACGCTTACGTCTCGGATGTTCTGAGAATCAGAGAAGTGGGCCAGGTCTCCGTTGTAGAGCTCCTGACTTTCCAGGTAGTCGCTGTACTCGCCCGGCCTCAGGTCGCTGGCTTTGATGCCGTTGGCCTGAAGAAACTGCTGGTAGGCCACGCCGAACGCCTGGCCGATAGCTTGGGCTATGACCTGAGCCTGGATGGAGAGACACAGGGTGGAGGACACAGTCATTCCTCCTGGGAGGGTTTATATCTGAATCGTTGAGGCATTTGTTAAATAAATATTCTTCTAAGTCTTTGTTTTTTTACCCTCCATTTTCATGTGAACAAATTAAAGCAAATGAGTTCAGCTGCAAAACACTCAACGGTCACACCCTGAAACTAAAACATCAACCAGAAATAGAGCATCAAGTCTGATGCTCTATAAAAGGTGATCTATTTTAAAAAACCAAAACTATCTGTTACATTCATTCGCTCACTTGCCCCCACCCATTGTAAATCCTGTCATTTAAGAGGAGTAAAGTTGGGAAAGAACTAGCAGTAGACGCAGCGGCCTCATGGCCTTCAGTATCCCACAGCTAATTAGTTTCTAAAAAGAAACTCTTCCTCCTCCTATTCAGTCTTGCCAAGAGTGGGAAACTGGGACGACAGCCAGAGCGTTTTTACATTCAGGAGAACTCACTGGCTGTCTGGGGGAAGGAAACCAGGCCAAGCTGAAGCTGTAACTGTTGTGTGGCCGAGAAAACAGCACATTTGATCTGAGATGCAAGGCTGAGGGGAGCTAAAGATGCTAATAATGTCTTGAACTGTGAGCCAAAGGTTCGAGTCTACAAATGAATTGACATGATGAAGTTTGTCCACTATGAAGTCCTACTAGAGTCCAAAATAACAAAGCTAATGAGTGAAAACACTATCATGATGTTTACTTTCTACTGGTAACGTTTATGTGTTCAGACCCTTCGATCGACTAACTCACGTCGTCAGAGGAGAAGACGTGGCAGATCATTAAACACTTCTTCTGAGGCCCAGAGGAGGATGAGGAGGAAGAGGGCTGGTCACTGTCCGGCCCTTTACGTTTCCTCCGTGCCATTAGGACCACGATGTTGCCGATGTCGGCAATGTAAGAGATCATCTGCAGAGCGTGATCCATCATCGCTTCCTGTGTGGAAAATGAGACACGAGGGTGTTAATGATTTTAGAAACAGACAGAAAGGTTTGGATTTCACTTTACCTTCAAGTCTCTACTTGTTAATATATGACAAAGAAGGATGGCCACTCCTTTATTTTCTGTTTTTGTCAGTTACGTTGTTGTGCCTGGTTGGTAGAGACAACATCCAAACTCTCACTGGTGAGGCATTCAAGGACACTTGATTAACTACATTAATGTTGATCTCATTCAGAAGACAAATGTGTGGAAAGGATTATGTGACTGAAGATTTCTTGTATTAGAAATGTTGAGCTGGGTGCCCGGTTAGCTCAGTCGGTAGAGCTGGCGACCAATATACGGAGTTGCTGCAGCGGCCCGGGTCCGAATCCGACCTGTGGCCCTTTGCTGCGTGTCATCCCCTCTCTCTCCAAACACCTTTCCTGTCTCTCTACAGCTCTCTCTATAAAAATAAAGCCAACCATAGGCCAAAAAAATAACAAGTAGCCATTTATAGGTCATTAAATCTGAGAAATTCAGTGTCTTTGAATGCAACAACAGGTGGAAAGAGTTCTGCTCACCTCTTGTTACTATAATGATGAAATCATAAGTGCAACTTTCCCTTCGAACACAAGTTATAATATAGTTATAATAAATAAAGTTAAGATGCTAGTATGAGATGAAATTAAACACTATGTGGCTTAAAATTGTCAAGAATATTGTTTGTAACTGAAATGTCATCTTCATAAAAAAGAGAAAAAATCACCAATTATGGTGCAATGAGGAGCAACCAGCCATGCAGAGAGGGAGCCGACAGTAGATGACCCACTTTGACTCTCCTGACAATTCAACCACACAGTGGAGGAAAATAGACGCTACTATAACTGCAACGTTACTGCAGAGCTCTCGTATTAAATCACCATCCTGTTCTATATTAAGGGTTCCTGCTGCGAGGGCTCAGCTTGAAGGTGGAAATATAAAAGTGCAACCCTCCTTTATTAAAGGAAAGTTCACTGATGTTTTTTATGTTAATCAAACCTCAAATCTAATTACAATTCAGCAGGTAGGGACACTTAATCAAGAACAAATAAACACTGGCAGACATTTAAGGATTCCCACATATATTTTAGTGTTTTAGTTATTAGGGATGTGAATTGTTCCGATTTTATTGATTCCAATTCCAATGTCGGTTTTGCTTATCGGTCCAATTCTTTGTTTATTCCCTTTGAAAAAAACGCTGTAGCCTGAGAACTAACGGTAGCAACAGTTTGTTGTCCTTGAGGTTTTCCACTGAGTCTTCTCTTACAATGTGCAATTGTCAAAAAAACATCCCGGCATTGATAAGGAATTGATGAGCTCGGACACATACGATAAATTGGACAATCTGGAACCGGTTATGGATTCAGATCTTATAACTTTTCCTCCAATTACAGTTCTTTCTTTCTTCCCAACATACCCCTGTGAATTGTTGGATGAAGTATGATGAGGTAAATCATTTTATTTGACACTTAAAAACTTAAAATTTGTATACGTTATCATGTTTTCCAAATTTAAATCCATTCTACAACCTGAAAACCATTAATAGCATCAATCAGTATCTGTTCGCTCAGAAGCCAGAAGACCTGTGGTAGTTTCGACCACATGTGGTTTAAAACCCCAAATTTAAAAACAGCAAAACATACCTGTGTGTCAGCAGTGAGCACTTTGATTCGCTGAGTGGAGATGAACAGATCCACCTCTGTCATCGGCTGCGACTCTCCCTCCGGAGCCTGAAAACAAACAAACACTGATATGAAGCCTGTACCATGTATGTAAAAAATTATCCTTAAAATCACTAGAACAAAGTCACAGTCAGAGCTGGTCTGTTCACTGTGAGCGTCTCTTATCGGAGTTCACCTTAATGCGGTCCACAGCCTCCTGAGCCTGCGCCATACGGGCGCTTGTAGACGGGTTCTTCTCTGATTTGAGCTGAGTGGATCCCAGATACTTTGCACCAAAAACAACTCCATCTAACAAGTCCTCGGGGTCACAGGGACCGGGCACTTCAGAGCGAAAACACAATAACATTAACACAGTGACTTGCTCTCATCTGACACAGAAAATAAAAAGCTGAATTTCTAATGAGATGAAAGAAGTGTGCTGGTGGCTCACCGTCTTTATATGAAGGGTGATCGGCACTCTGCAATGACAGAAAAGGGAGAAATTAATGGACAGTCAAAGAAAATAGGGGAAAATATTGAATTCAGATATTTTGTTTCTTCATATTGTATCAATTCTTAAAAACACTGCAGCGATTTCTTTGTGTTTAGACGCCCAAAACAGAAATAAAAATGAATGCTGCACAAACATTCTCTCATTTAATCCATTTTATATGATAGAAGACTGATCAGGAATCAATAAGGGAATCGATAAAGAATCGGACCGATGAGCAGAACTGATAATAGCATTGGTATCAATAAAGTCTCGACATCAATTCCAATCCTAGTACATGAAGAAAATAACAAAAAAGTTCAGTAACTGATCAATTTTAAAGGTTATAGTTCCCATAATTGATCCTTTTGGTTACCTAGCAACTTAAAAAGACCAAACATTGGCGCGATCATAAACACCAACCCTGAAGCTACCTTGCTTTTCTCTGTTTTACAGCATTATTAAATAAATTAAAAGTTTTGTTTCAGCTGCTTATCAGACAAACCACTGGGTTGTGGTAACTTGTGATGGTCATTATTTAATTCAATTTGACATTTTGTAGACTGATTACTCAATTAAACCAAAAAACTAACTCATAAATATTTGTTAGTTTCAATCAAAACCCAAATTACATCATTATAAATGGTCAAACTTCAACATCTCTAATGATAAACATTTAATTGACTTTATTTTAAATCTAATTTTTGTGGAGTTTTATACTGAGTAGTTTTAAACATATGAAAGTTACATTAGACTAAAATGAATAATTCAGCTAATTTAGAGTTTATAATTCATCCTCCTTTAAGCTGATTATATTAATAGTCTTAAAACCGACCTGCTCGCCCTCTGCAGCAGCCTCGTCTTCCTCCGGAGGCTCCTCGCCCAGCTTCATCCACACTGGCTCAGGATACTCGTCATCAGGCAGGGAGGCAAGGGAGTCGTCCCTGTGCCGCCGCTGTTGCCCGTTCCCGTAATTCCCCCAGAACCTCTGAGCATCCTCCTGACTGTAGGAAACGGACACCACGGCGTCCACCTCTCCTCGGTGGGGCAGACAGGCGGGGTCGGAGGTGGCGTTGATCTCTGTGAACTGCAGCATCCCCAGCAGGTCTCTCTGGTGGCGCTCCGAGAACAGCAGCCCCGAGGTTTCGGTGCAGTCGTCCGTTATTTGGGAGGAGGGAGCGCACGCTTCCAGCTCAGACCGGTCGTGGTACTGATGCTGGGTGAGGTGAGGTGCCGTCTGCCGGCTGGGATGAGGCTCTTCGCCCATCAGCTGGAGCTGGCTGAGCAGGCTGTGGATGCGGCTGTGGTCTTCATCACCTGATCTGTTGTTAGCGACCTCAACCTCCTCTTCGCTGACCCTACTCTCCACATCACGTAGAACCTCTTCCTGGTATTTCCCAGCACCCTCCGAGTCCTCAACTCTCCCCACTTCCTCTTCCTCAGCTGCTTCATCTTCTTCCTCTAATGCCCCGCTAGTTTTCTGCACTGGTTCTGCAATGTTTCCCACAAGCTCCTGCTCGTTTACGTCGAGTGAAGTCACAGTGTCACTCAAAGGTAGTAACACTGGTTCACCCGGACTGGGTTTGTCCAGATCTTCAACAGAGGGGGTAAAGCTGGGGTCGTCCAGGTCGTCTGCTGAGCCCACCTCACTAGAGGAGTCAGACCTCCAGTCTAACGGAGGAGGCTCGATGAAGTTGTAGGACTCCAGTTCCTCCACCTCTGCACCTGGAGCGGCGACAGTCTGCGTGGGGACCTCGACCACAGAGGCTCCATTAACAGGGACAGAGGCAGAACACAGGGAGGGTGCAGAGGCTGACTGATCAGCGGGGCAAACGTCTGAGTCCATTTTGAAAGAAAGCCTGTGTGTGAAAGTGACATTACTGTGCAGCAGTTTCATTAAGAGGCCACCAGGAAACTGGGTTCACCAATGAAACTATTGATGTAGAGTCTGTCTCACATAAGTGATTGTGAAATCCCAAGTCCAATCACACAGCCCGCTTATCCTCATTGCCCCATGACCATCAAGATAGAAAACAGCCTGAAGCTCAAAGTACATAAAACAACATGTACATTATGTGTAACCATCAAATAGACATCCAGTTGCCTTTACATACACTAATGTACCCTAGAGAGAATAAGGAACTCTTCCCACATTATTTTCCAGGAGTTTTTCTACAGCACTTGCTCACAACTGGTCATATAACTTACTGGTATTGACACATTTAACTCCAGTCCAATAGTTTAAAACAAAATACACACCCAGGTTTATGTACGGCAATCTGAGTGAGGGGATAAAATACTATTAAACATTCCCCAGGACAAAATATTCTTAATTTCCAGCTTATTTGGTCACTTTAATCCAGTTCCAAGTGGAAAACTAGCCTCTAAATGTCCAGGTTTTGATGGCGCACACCAGACTCCATTCAAAAAACTGCTAATTTAAGCAGCATCATTAACAGGTAAAATTTAAGTAACTGCTCCAATACTTTTAAAAAACAAGGCAGATCTCCTGGTAAATTTGGCATAAAAATGATCCACAATGCACCACGATATCTGAGCCGATTCTAGGTCCTACATGTGACTTTATTATCTTATATAGTAACATTATAATCTGTCACAGTTAACTCAGTGGGGCTACCTCAAAGCTAGCCCACAAAGTAGCTCAACGCTGACTAGTTTCGCTTATTTCAAACCGCAGCGTCGCGGTACGAGTTCATTAACACAGTATACAGTTATTATTATTTATTAAAAACCCACCAGGACTTTAAGCCGAAGGAAGGAGAGCAGCTCGTACCTGATACTCGGGGTCTTTCTCGGGGTCTTTGTGCCCACGCAGAGGAGACTGCTGCCGGTGCCACGACCGATGAGTTGACGTGGTTTGAGATTTGAGTCTTTTCCAAAACTTTGGCTTCGTTTTCTTCGTCATACTAACAACAGAAACACCGTCAGCCACAATAATGTTTCACATGATAACAAATAATCGCGGTGTAAAGCAGAGTTTTACTGCCATTGTTGCTGATCTCGACTCGGCTGCTCTTTTTTTTTTTTTTTTTTATTCGCTGACTCTTTGGTTGTGCTGCGTTCAGGTGCTCTTGTGCATTCGCAGTGTTTTTCAGACTCGTGGTTTCTCTTCCCTTTTTTGCTTCCTCTATAGACATGACTTAAACCACAAGATCTATTTAAAACACATTTCCAAATTCTAGGTTATAAACAAAACTCGTATTCAATCGAAAACACATACTTTAAAAAAAAATATATATTTTTAATTTAACCATCTGATTTATAATTTAATACAACTATCCTACTGCTGTCTTTATCACTACAGTTTAAAATGATGGATCAAGAAAAATAAGTTGTTAAATTCTTTCTGTTGCAGAATAAAAGTAGTTTTCTGATACAGATGTGTCATTGTTTGAGCTCAGGAAGCTCTAAATCCCGAGCTGTACGTCGGCACATGAAGGCAACGGTTGCATACGTCGTGATGACTCTTCCAGACCTGCTCAATCAAACGTCAATAAAAACGATCCAAGGAATGACAGACAGTTCAATTTATTTAAAAATCTCATTAGTTTACATCATCTAAAATAACTTTACACGTTTCACCAGAAACACAGACATAAAAACTTCTTCAGTGTTGGTTGTCGGTGTTTTTTTGTGCTGATTCTTTAATGCAAATCAGATATTTATGCATTAAATTTCACCAGCGATCACAACTTCATCACTGAGGAACTATTGGTGAAAGCAGCTTACTGTAGTGTAGTTTGAAGACATTACATCCTTTATAGAAACAACACTGAGTTGGTCTTTAAACATTATGCAACAATTTCTACTTGTCCATAGATATAAATCACTAAAAGATGTTATAATTAATTCAATGTTTATGATTTACTGTATATGCAACAATTAAAGACTGGAAATTAGGTACATGGAGTGTGTATCTAAGGCAGCAATGTACCAGTCTTTTCACAGTGTCACTGTATCTCTCATAAAATCATCCCTGTTTGAACTTATTGTTCACTGACTGAACAGGTAGAGGCACCACAGACCACTTTGCATACAAACAAAACAAGCATGCACACTGTGAGGAGTCTTGGGCCCCTCAGGCAAAAGAGTTGTCGTCCCAGACAAAGTTGTTGGTTTTGGGAACTCTCAGAGAACAAAAAGTAGGAGATATTATGAGCTAAATACAATTTACCTGAGGATCTGCCTCCAAATGTATAATCATAACATCATTAGGAGGTTTATTCTGCTTTCTAAAAACCTGCAAACTGCACTAAAACGGCATGTAAATACTTTTATCTGCATTTAACAACACATGAATTAAAAAAATATATTTCACATTTGTGTGATTGTGACACTGCTGCAGTAAGAGCGAAGTAAAATAACATTTAATTGATTGATTTTATCTTCAAATCTGACCTCAAACTGTGTGATGACGGATGAAAATGTCCAAATATCATTAAAAAATCCGAAGCAATTAAAGATGTTTTGCCACTTTTTCAGGAGGCTTTCAGTCACATCTCATTAAGCACTTGGATGACTGGCTACAAAATGAATCTCCACAGAGATTTAACCTCCTTTCACTCAGCATTTTCCACTAATAAACATCACTCACTCAGTCATCAAAGCATCTAATCTATTTCCTTGCTGTGAGGTGAAGACTATGTGCCGTCTGTCTGGTAGCTGTCGCCGGCGTTCATCTGGATCAAACCAATCACAGACGAGACGGTGCCCATCAGCCCCACCAGCCAGTTGGGGAATCGTCCTGCCCACAGGAAGCCGGGCGGCATCCAGTGAACGGCATTACTGAGGTCAGCCACGCTGCTGAGGACGGAGAGAACCTCCCCTCGCATCTGTCTGCGGAGCTGAGAGCGACTGCAGGAAGAAAACACGTTTAAATCAGGACGAGTACGTTTCTATCAGAGGACGACGTCTCGCAGTGTAGAAACAAACAGATACCTGCTGCCACCTCGGTCCCTCTTCAGCTTCTTCTTCAGCAGCAGCAGAACTCGGAGGGATCTGAAGAGCAAAAGATTCAACTCAGACAGACTTTTCTGTATCTGTACATATATTTTACACTTTCCCTTTGAATAGAATTTAATTTAACTGCTTCGCAAGTTATACTGTTAGGTTTTTAACACATTCAGCATTTAATGTACTTAAAGGATGAGGCTGGTATTATTCTGTATTTTTCTTAATGTCAACTAATCCCACAAAAAAAATGACGTGTTTGTCCATCTTTCAAACATCCCAGTTTACCCTTCCTCAGTGACACTCAACACCAAGCCCACTGGTTCCTACTGAAGATTTAAATCTTTAAAAAATATTCAAAAACATCTTTTTTTTTGTTTCATCCTTAAAGGATAACGTTGAAGTAAACGTTGACGTAAATGTTTGTCCCCACAGGAATATTTTCACACCTCACTCTGTGAATTAAAGGTTTATTTAAGACTAAGAAAGTCGGTTTTGGCGTGTTTTATATTATTTCTGTGATGGGATGATTCAGTGCGACATCCAGTGGCAAGTGAATTCAATATATATACATATAACTTTTAAAGAAGGCTCAGTAATTTTGTGTGTGACTCCAACAGAATTAGTGTATTTCTTGGGGACTATTTTCAGCTGCGGATGAATACACACTTTGTGGTCTGGTGAGTTTTTACAGCAGCAGGTTGGTGTATGTGTGACTGAGGTTAATAAAGGAACATGTCACCCAGCAACCAAAGCTCTGAGGCACAGAGGAATATAAAGGTCTATTACACTTTATCTACACAGGAAATATCTGTTAGAAGGATCAACTCATTGTTTACTTTATGATTTTTCCAGCCTTATATTCAGCGTGGTAATTAGGATGGTTTCTGTACACAATGATCATATAACTGATATTTGTTGTATTCAGTCAGTTGATTTGATAAAAAGCTGTTTTTCCTTCCCACTGTCACCAAGTGTTTGCTCCTGGTGGGAACTGTTGGGTCTCTGTAGATCATTTCATAAGGAGTACGGTCTATAAATGCTCTATATGAGTGTCAAATAGAGAAGCTCTCCGACCTGAGTATTCCCAGCAGCAGCGAGGTTCCCCACAGCACTGTACTGAACAGCCACCACTTATCAGACTTCACTTTGATGAGCTCGGCGTCGGCAGCCCACGCGATGTGTTCACAGGGGTAGTACAGCTGGTCGGCCACGTTGGTCAGCACCGATATCCAGCGCACGCCTGCGTCCTCCTCCTGTGAACGACACGCAACATGTAAAACCTTTACGATTTAACAAGAATTATTTTGTTATTTTTTTTATGTTTACTGTGAGTCTTAACAAACACAACCACTGTCAAAGCTTCATGGGAACTGTAGCTGTTGAGTACAAACAAAAAAATCAGTCTGAGAGGCGTTCAAGTTCTACTTTCCAAACCAATATCGGGCCTCATTACAGAAGAATTTCCTGACTGCTTGTCCTAATTTAACTGAAATGTCAAAGATCTTCCTATTACCAAAGTATTTCCTAAACTCCTGGCTGTGTCCTGTCCTATTACAGACTTCTTATCTTACTTTAACTTAACAAATCCTGACTGCAAACCGTAAACTTGATGCTTCAATCGGCACTCGTCCTGTCGAACCGTTGTGTTTTTGTTCGCCATGTTTCTACAGGAGCCCAGAATGAACAAACCAAGGATGAAGCGACAGAGTTGCGATCTACAACTAAACCAGTAGATGCCACTAAATCCTACACGCAGGACCTTTAATTCCCATAATGTGTTAGCGTCAGGCTAACGTAATTTCCTTTTTATAATCAATTCTGGAATAAAAAATGATTAAAAATTTGTAAAAAAAAAAGACAAAACTTTAGTGAATCATCACCATGTTGGGCGGTTATTTTGAATTTAGGATAAATAAACTTCCTAACTTAGTTCATTTAGGACGGTTCTGTAATAACTTCCTCTCCTAAAATAGTTTTTTTCCCTAAATGCAGTAAGGAAACATGTTTCTGTAACACCAAGAATCCTAAATATCATCCTAAACTGACATTATTTCATACATAGGAAGTTTGACACCACCTTGTATCATGTTTCAACCCCCCTTAAACTAAATGATAAGACCCGAGAGGAGAAGAAGGACTGGGGGAGAGTGTGGCTGTGTGGCTCACCCTGGCTCCCATCCCATAGCTGTGGGAGTAAGACAACATGGACAGATCATCAAACAGCCTCAGCACCGTCCGGCAGTGGCTGAGCTGAGCAGAAAACAGCAGCAGACTTTTCCCGAGCCGGTGGGATGAAACCTCTGCGTCTGCCGTCCGGGAGAGAACTCCTCCAACCAGCTGGGAGCCATAACAGACCGTCCTGATCTGAAAGAGGAGCGAAACACCGGGAAGATCTTAAAGTATGGAGTCAAAGAGGAGACTTTCAAGGATTTAGTAAAGATTGGACAATTATCTGCTTATTTTAAAGTGTTATTCTGTTCAGTGTGTGTTAACTTTCTAACACATTTTACTAGTTTATGGTCGAGTATTTGAAATCCATCCTTTATGAATGGTTTCTATGTTGTGACTAATATCTTTATTTATATTCATTATAATTAATTAATGTTTTATAGAGGAATTATAAGCCCTTTATGACTAAAGAGCTGCGGAGCATCCCAACCAAAATGCAGTCATTATTGATGAACCTGCTCTTAAGTTTCTTAGTTAATTGTTTGGTGAACAAAACATAAGAAAATATTGAATTTCTACTATTTCCCAACATAATTTCCCAAGAGCCCAGAATCCGAAAAACATATTCAGATTATTAGGACATAAGACGAGAAAAAAAACAAGCAAAACCTCACAATTAAAAAGCTGTAACCAACTAATTAATATTCTCCAGAACAACTATTAGACTATTTATTTAACAACAGTAGTATTTTCAACATCTCTAAAATCATTTTACATAGAAGAATTATACATTAATAAAAAAGTAATAATTTTACTGCACCAGTATTTATTATTTACACTTTAGTGCCACTTTCTAATAAGCCACCCAGTCTTAAGGGTTTTAAGAGTAATTAAAAGCTTTATTAATGGTTAATAATGAATCCCATGTGTTGACAACCCACGTTGAATCTATATGAACTTCATGAATACTCACAACTTTATCTCTTCCTCTGTATGACTCCAGCAGTCGGACCAGAGCCTCCACAGACTGCTGCATGTCTGTCTCTCTCTCTCTGTCTGTCTGTCTGCTGAGCGACCAATAAATACAGATCTATAAACATCTGCAATGTTAACTGTTATTTATTCTGGACCATTTCTCTCAGCTGGACTTTGAACCAGGAAGTGACTCAAACAGACTCAGTTAGACGATCGCAGATTCAATCGAACTTCTTCTTCTGTTTTTGCTGTCCTCTTCAGGTCGGGGAACATCATTTCATCCTCTACAACAGTGGTTGGTGTATTTATTTCAATACATGCAGTAAAGGTTAGATGGATAATAGTGCTTGCTGATTTTTTTGAATATGAACAATACAGATAATTTCTTTAAAAATTAGAATCAGAAATACTTTATTGATCTTCGGGGATTGTTCTCACACAATGTTAAAGAATAGAAATACTAATTATATTACAATATTTAACACAATATGTATAGAAATATAAATTTATATAAAGGCCTACATATAAGTAAAAGTAAAAATAAAAAATAGAAATATAATAAGAGCCTCAGTATGTACTTCATAATACAATATATATACAATATATGACATTATAGACAAAAGTAAATGTTCTAGAAAATCAGCATGCACTATTATCTATCATACTTTTACTGCATTTATTGAAATACAGACATCAGCCAGTATTGTAGAGATAGACATGACGTTGAAGAAGGCAGCAAAAAAAATTGTTAAGTAGGTTTACAAATAAAAAACTGTTGTGACAAAACTTTATAAACTTGGGTTTCTTTTTCCTGTATTATATGTGTGAAACTGCCCTACTGCATATAAAAATACTAAATTGATATGTTTACATAATATATTAATTATATAAAAAGCAGATTTGGAGTTTTCTTTTGAACATTTTTCATTACATATAGTATTTTTTTTTCCTAACCACAACCTGACCTTGACCTGAATTTGATTTTGACACCTCGGACAGCAGTATTAGGGGAATGTCTGGTTGCATTGAGGGGAAACTTTTGTCTCCAAAGCCCTGCATAAAGCAGAAACCACCTGGTGCATTCAAGGGTCACATTAGAGATCATAAGTCTGATACAACAGTTGTAAACCACAACCACCCGCGGCTCTTTGGAAACATCATCGTTAAAGATATGAACTCTCTATGAATTTAAAGAGGATGTATACTGTGGATATGCATGAACATATGAAGCAGCTGTACATATTATGTAATATGGAGAAACACATTAATGTGTGCAGTCATTTTTCTCGCTAATTATGCAATGTCAACTTTAGTTACATAATTATCCTAACAAAAGAATACTTTTTAAATTTTTGAGGTAAGTTATTCAAAACATTTCATATTTCCAATTCTTTTTAAAAGTGAAACTGAAGCCTTGATATGGCTACCGATACGACTGACGTAGGATGTTGAACAAGCAAAGTCAAGAGATGGTCCCCTCTGCTGTTTAAAAACAGTATCACGATTCATTTTCTCATCTCACCCATTTGAATTTTCACATATTTATATCCCAATTGAACTGTCAATATATAATAACTCACTATATATTTACATTGTTTCCAGTAAAAACCTACTTTTTCTGCCTCATTTCCACAGGTCTCCATCATGTTCCTCCTCCACTTTACATAACACTTCTTGTGGTTAAGGTATTTCAATTTTTATTAAAAAAAGAAAGAAAAGAGTCAATTCAAACTGAGACACAATTACCAGAAAACAAGTTTATTCATTTATTTTACATTATCTCAGATGTCGAGCAAAACACAAAGCTACAGTAATAGTGTATTCATTTTCTATACAAGCAGTTTGACAAACAATGAAATGATGTACGGGGCATGTTCAGTTTGAATGTTTGAGTGAGTCTGTATCTTTCTACCATACATATCATTTTAGTTTTATATAAGCTAGTTTGTTTGTGAGCCAGACCGCTGTCAGTTGTAACAGGAAGTCTAGACTGAATGGGACTAGTGGAGTCAAAAAAAGCAAAAATAGTTATATAGTTTTAAACAGCTTAAGGTTTTGGTTTTTTAGTTTTTATATAGTTTGTTACCTTTTGTCTGCGTGTGTGTTCGTGTGGACTCAGTTTGACAAGTTTTAATAATCAGTGTGTGGAGAGTCGTTGTCGTAGATGTCTGAAATACAAAAGAAGAAAAAAACATTTACTTAAATATAGATTATAAAGTCAATGTCAGCTGAGACTGGAAGTGGCAATAGCACAGTTTGCATGGCATTTATTACAGAACAGGAAGATCCAAAGATAACTCACCACCTGCGTAGTCAACATCGTCATAAATGTCTCCTTCCCTGGAAAGCAAGATGGATATTAAACTGACTGCAGGAAAAAAACATTATATTCAAGCACGAATGAAGCACTTTGTTTAGTTTAAAAAAAAATGTATCCATCCAGTACAATATGTAACTTTATCTGTCTCAAGACTTACCTTTTTAGTCTGGCTTTAATTGATTTTTATGTACTTATATATTTATCTATCAATTTATTATCATTATTATTATCATCTAATTGTGTGCATAAATTACTAATTAATTAAAAACAATCTTTATTAAACAATAAAAGTCAAAGATGATACTAATAAAATGTGTTTACAGAAAAACAATGAATCATTATAGAGACTCAAATACAGTCATGCTACTGGTGGCACATATTAAACTGATGAAGATTCACTTACATTGGAAGAAGAAGAAATCTGGGCACATAACCATCTGTGGGAGGTGAGATAAAACAAACTTATGTAAAACAGTCCCATTTAATTAGTAAAATACAACTGTTGCTATTTTAATTATTATAAATATTATTATCATCTGACAAAGATTAATAATTGTAAATTCTCCATGCTGGAAAAAAAGTAATTTTTGGCAGCTTGAAAGGACCTTAAATGTTTGCTGCATTGAAACTAATTTAAACATTAAAGCTTATATTAAACAATATGGTATTTTTGTTTATATCTTTATTATTTTTTTATAACTGTTATGTGAGGCCATGATTGGGTCTCAGAGATAATATTATTTATTACTAATATATTATTACTGGGATCTGATAGTAATGAATCACAAAGCTCCTGATTCACAGGTAATAACGTAACGTTATTATTAAAAACAAGACCAATGTTGAAGTCTTCCTCTAGACCAAATAATCACACACAGAGATGATACTATGAGCACAAATCCATACATATACATGTTTCCTTTAGTATTATCTGTAAACAGTGTTTATTCATTGAGTAGTTAAAGGTGCAACCGCCAAACTGATGAGTGGTAACACATTATTACGTGTGTGATATTTTTTGCCTTGCTTCTGGCATTACGTACATTATAAAAATAGAACATATGTCAGTCAACTTTTGTCAAGATTTAAATATCTAAAAAATTACTGGGTGAATAGTAAAAGTTATAACAGATATTCAAGATCAATATCTACTACATGGACTGACACAAAAGACATTCATTGTCCTCAGTGCCTTCTGTTGTCTTTGGTCATCCTCTGACTTTTTATAGCGCCACCATGAGGCTGACATTTTTAGTTTTTATTGAAATATCTCAACAACTGCAGCACATCAGCATCAGGTGATTATTTCTCCAATATTCAAGTTGGAAATAATTTTGATAGTGAGAATACTGATGTTTGCATTTAGCTGAAAGTACAACTGTGCAGCCTCACAGATACTGCATGCATGTAGGGTTAATCACATATTAATGACAATAATGGCTTTCTAACTTTTGTACTTCAATGGAGCAGTGTGCTCTGAATAATTTGAAGAGTTAATCACTCTTGAAAACATGTGTGTAGTAAATCTTTGTGTTTAACTCATTGACACTCTGACAGCACATGTGGCTGCTTCTGGACACAAACTCATGACCTCCCTGTGGTTATACAAAGAAAACCCACACTAAACACCAGATGACCCATACACCCTTACGTCAAGCAACTCTTACTCTTCTTGCAAAGTCAGTCAGCTTGACAAACTGCTCATGTGTCACATGCTGCTGATTAAAATAACATACAGTACAATCAAAGAAGTGGAAGAAGGAAGTGAGGTGTTACATACATTTTCCAAACTGGTTGCGACACAGAGCTTTCTTGCTGTTGGTGAGCTCGATCACGTCCAGGATTTCTCCCTGAATCACGTGTAGATCCTTCCCTCCTGGCTTCTTTATGATGCTATTAGGATCCACCATCATGGTGTGCAGCACCCTGAGAGGCCCTTCATACTGGGAAGCAACAGTTATATTATATAGTTATTATATATCTTATTTTAAATTATATGCATCAAGTCTGCTGCCTACCAGCTAAATCACCGGTAGTGATTTTCGACACAGACCTAGTTTGTAAATGCTGGATAGTTTTTGTGTGATTGGATGTACTAACCGACGAGCAGACAGAACTGGGTTGTGCTTCTACAGAATAATCAGGTCAATAAAGCTCAATATAGCTGATACCGATCAGTTAAAAAATGCTTTAATTGGCACAGAGACCGATCTGGGGACATTCATGGTCTGTACTTTTGTATGTTTTCAGTCTGGCAGCAGTGTAAGGGGAGGCATTCTCCATAAGAGCGATGTAAACATCTCGAAACTGGGGCTCTGGCAGGGATTTTGCTGTTTTTTTGTGACTGAAATACTGCAGCAGGTGCTGTATATGGATCACAAGTGCCCCAAAACTTGCAGTTTGTTCACGTATCTGTGTTTTTCTTCTTTTAAGAGGTGATATAAATATTCATGGCTTGAAATAAATAGATGATTCAAATGCCTGTTTTGCAGTTGTTTTGCCCTCCAGGGCTCCAGGCTCACGTGACTAAAAACCATGAATAATAAACATAGAATATGAACATTTTCCTTTCACTGCTATACTGATGACATTCTGCTTTATCTACCACTAAAACCAAATATTCTGGTGTTAATGTGTGAAAACTATTTACCTTAAATTTCTTTTTAAGATCCTTCATCACTTTTGGATCTATGCTGTAAAAAGATATGATGACAAACAGTTAATCAAATATACGTATGCATTTATCACCAACACATTTTATCCCACAGATTAATAAAATATGAATCAATAAGGTAATGTTCCTATTTGAACATTACCTCATCTGGTCTCATCACTTATCAGATCTACATGAATAAAGCTTTACATGATGTTGATAATGGAGATGGACTGAGTTGTCAATATGTCAAGCTCTTGTTTCTTGTTCCTTGTCAGTGGGCAAGCTGTGAATAGATACCTGATTTCAGGCGGTGGCGGGGGGAAATCCTCAGTTAATGGTTGCACGTCATCATAGTCATCTGAAGAGAAAACAAAAAGTACAGTCAAACTGAAACTAAAACAATCTTTTCATCTTCTCAATAAAAAAAACAATAAAGTAGAACCAACATGACACCCACTCACACACAATTATGCATGTTATTTCAAGGAAAATAAAGCTGTTCTTGTTAATTTTGAATTTAGTGTATGCTCATGATCCCTGTTGTGAATCCTCTGCTTTCAACAAAAGAAGAGCGTAAACCAAACAATATTTATGTTAAGCAACGATAAAGTTAAATAAAATCTGAGATTGTACCTGGTATGTGCCAGTAATGTTTATGCTTTATGTTGTGTTGTCACTTACCATCATCTTCAAGCATGCTGCAGATTAGAGGAAACGCAACATGTTAGTTGGAACAGACGTGGGTGAAAGTGAAAAAGCAATGCAACAAAATAATTACATGAATTTACAGGTAGGACTACAGAGTCACTAATGACTGAAAAATTACTTTAAAACCTTTAGGAAAAGTTGGTCAAAAAGAAATTTTTCTCACAATATCACAAAAGTTCAGTACAGGATTAACATGATCTACTGCACCTGTCTCTGTTATTTGACTCCAGTGGGGGGTCCGGAGGTGGTGGAGGCAAGTCTGTTTTTCTGGACTGGAGCACTTTGCGCTTCACTGCCTCATAGTCAATATCCACACACGTGTTACTGATGTATCCGTCTGCAAGGTAACATAACATCAAGTGGTCAGTGTGTAAGTCAACACAGAAACACAGAATACAAAGTCTGATATTCAATATTATTACCAGGTGTCTATATAAAACCACATCAAATAATTTTAATTTTTAGTTATCTTGACTTTCAACACTCGTGTCTAAGTTAATGGAAAGGAAAAGTAAAACAGAATACGGTTTTACTCAAGATTTTTACTTCTTTTTTTAATATGTTTCATTCTTATGAATTAGATCTACTACAAACCAGTATCACTGTTTAGATCAATGAAACTAAAATAGTGTTGAGTTTTTATCATGTGATTTGAATACATGTTGTCCACATTGTTCTCTGCTACAGATTAGTTATAATACAACTGAAGAATAGCCTTTTCTTGTCTACAAGAACAATCAACATATATAATTCAGTAAATGGTAAAGTAACTAGACAGCCAGATATTGATGTGCTTGTCCCTGCTTTTTTGAATGAGTAATATGTCTGAAACATTTGTTGTTCACCAAGCCAAGCTAATGTGCAATACATAAAATGTACAATATTTATATATACAGTATACTTTTATAGCACTGGCACATGAGGCACTTGTTTCTTAGTTTCAGTTGACAGCTTTATCACATAAATCAATGCGGAGGAAATTATAACTTAAAGTTACCATAGCAACACAAATGTCATGCTAAATTGACAGTTAGCCTACTGGAGTGACTTTAAACAAGCTTTAAACATGTGTAAATACTTTACACAGCCTCACTTTCCCAGTAGAGAAAATGCTACTCTGCGTTGCTTAGTGGCATTCTTCATGATCTTCAACGTGTTTACTATTTTCTTATAATGGGAGATCTTGCGCCCTGCAAGTTCTTGCATATTTTACACTACTAGAAAGGTTAATCAAACACTAGAGGAAGTATGCAATAAGACAGAGGTTGAGAGATTGAAGGAGATAAGACCACCATTTTTTGGTTTCACAGATAAAGTTGAGTATCATCTGCGTAACATGATACATCATATTTTATATACATAATACAATTATTGCCCTGGCAGGACTACAGCTCTTTGAGGAAGCAAGGAGCAGACAAAATGTCTTCAATCTGAAGATATAAACTAAAATTGGTCCTTAGTACAAGAGCACACACAGATCTAATAATAATGATGCAATTATTACAATGCCAAGGAATATTCAAGAAAAACTCCAACTTATAAATATGCCAATGTTTCCAACAAAGCCAAGTGTAATAAATTTAGTGCAAACCTATGCCTACCACAAACACACACAAACACACACAAACACACACATATTCTGTTCTATTGCTGGATATTTCCACTGAGCTACACAGGACCACCAGCCTGTAATCCACAAACAGAATATCATCACATCAAAAACCAAGATTTTAGCCTTCATATGAACGGAGGTCTCTGCAGTGTCTGTTAAGCTAATGTAGGGAGATACATTTTCAAGTGCTGCTTTATGTCTAACTCAGGACCTAACTTAATGGTACTAAAGATAGCTTCAGACTGAAGGTTTTCTATACATACTTGATTAAAATTTAAAGTCAAACTCACAGTTTCCATTCATCGTGCGAGCCAGCCATTTGCCTCCTGGGTTGTTCTTCAATCGGATTATCTCCACGCTCTCGCCTTGTCGTACACTGAGGTCCAGCTTTCCTCCTCCGTGCCAGTCATGCCGGACGCTGGCAGTATGAAGAACATCCACTTCCCCTTGCAACTACAAAAAGACAGAAATTAAGTTGTGAGAGTTAACAAGAAACAGAAATGAATGAGATTTAAATGGGGGTGGAGTGGGCGGTTTCAATGTCCAAATTTGAATTTCAAATAATTTATTCTGGTTTAAAATATATGTTTCAACCATTTACTGATTCATGACCATAACATTGGTTAAGTTTGAAGGTCAGCAAGTTACCAAACTATTAAACTTGATTAAGATAGACTAGATTATATCTTTTTCATTTAGTAGGCTACAATATTCTAACATTTTGCCTTTTAACTTGTTCTTCAGTCTCAATTTAAAAAAGTTATTCTTTGGCTTGACCCCTTAAATGTTCATATACTGCTAAATCTCCAATTTGCAAATAGCATTCCTGTTTTGTAAGGTGGTGCATCTCCTTGGAGGACAAATTTTATTGGTTCCTCACCTGAAAGTTCTTCTTCAACTCATATTCTTTTTTCTGACGCTCCATCTGATCTTTCTTCTCCTGCTCCTGTTGCCTCTTTGCTTCTTTTTTGTTTTTCTTCTCAGCATTTACCCGATTTACCTCCACCTGGTCCCTATAAAGGAACAATTAAAATGAGGTTACTTTTCACATTTTTAGACAGTTGTTCACATCACACCATAACAAGGCTCTAGCATTGCTGTGCTTTGAGCTAAATGCTTACATTAATATGTTTAAATGCTGACAGTGCTAATGTTCTGATGTTTAGCAGGTATAATGTTCACCATGTTCAACATCTTAGTTAGCTTACGAATATTTTGCACTTCACACAAAGTACAGCTGAGGCTGATGAGAATGTTATATATACATATTAAAATATAAATTCAGTCATTACAATTCATCCTTACGTGGAACAGAAATGTGTGTACAAGATTAGTTGAGACGTTTTACTCAAATCTGCAAATGTGAACCTCATTGTGGCGTTCAGAGGATCACCAAAGTCAGTAGGTTTAATCACATTGCGATTATGAATGTCCAGGGTTGGGAGGGTTACTTTAAAAATGTAATCCGATATAGTTACTAATGACATGTTTTTGTTATCCAAGTATCACAACATAAAAGTAACGTAACTTGATAGATTTACGTTACTTTTGGATTATGTCAACAACAAATTTGTAAATAAAAACAAGAGAAAAGAAATATCAATAAGAAGTATTCATGCTAATGTATTGTGTAAGACAACAGAACAATGTAACCTTTGAAAAGAAAATGGAAGCAGAAAAAGATTTTTAGCATCAACAATGTGTCCTGTACTCTGTATTTTTAAAGAAAAACTCCTGTTAACTGTAATCTGATTCCGTCTTTTTTCTGTAATGGACTACAGTTACTTGTTTTTATATATTGTACTGAATTTCATCCATCCAACTGAACAACAAACTTCCCATTCATGTTATTTTCTCATACATTGCTCATCCATTGCTTTGCCTCTCTGTAAAATGGTGCATATTAGTAGTTAAATAAAAAAAATCCACCAATGACACATGAGTGTCCTACGTACCTCACAGTAAACTGTTGTACCAACTGTTGTCTACAAACTTCACCACCTTTCACTTTTTCAGTTTCTTCCAATCTGCCCACATTTATACAGTCCCACCCGTGTGTTTTTTCACACTATCCTGCTCTAACAGGAAATATGTTGATTCACACAAACAACTTATAACCGTAAAGAAATATCATTACACACTTAATGTTGCTTCACAGAGACATTTTGGATGAATTTTAAGCACTTTCTGTTAAATGCAAACAAACAAACAAACAAACAAACAGACAAAAACTGTAATTGAGTAAACTTTTTAGTAGTAGTAGCTGCTGTAGTGGTTGTTGGCGTATAGTAGCTGCAACAGGTTTACCCGCAGTATGGTGCAAAAATAACAGTAGCAGTATAAGAAATAATAGAAACACATCATATTCATGCAGCTGCAGTCACTTTCTACTTTTAGCCCTCTACATATAATACAGACCCAATGGTTTAATGTTTGAGGCAGAAAGTTCATACTTACTCATCAATAGCTTCATACACATCGTCGTCGTCGTCCTACAAGAGAAAAGGTTTTATTTGCAAGAGCAAAGAAAAACATTCTTGCACGGTAAATTACTACATTAAAGGGGGAGAAAATTAAATTATCATGAGAAGAGCCACCTGGTTTTGAATTCTTAAAAAGGGTGGCATTCTCACTTTACAGTAATTTAAATTTCAGTTTCAGTTTTCTGTTCTTACCCCGTCCATACACTGTGAACTGTTGTCACTCAGGGACTCTGTGAATCCACAAAACAGACACAAAGACAAAGACATAAGAACACTGTCTTCCATCCTTTTAACAAACGCTTGATACTTATGATAATACAAGGAAATTACAAGCCATAACTCTTCACTTAGTTACTTCAAATGTGTAAGAATAACAAAATGCACCAATAAACAAGCTGTAATTGTTACCGTTCTTCTCAAAGCTTGCAATGTCATCATAGGTGTCCTGGTCCTGATCATCAAAGTCCCTGCAATCAGTAAACAAACATGTTAATTATTCAGCAAATTTTTATAAAAAAATATACACCCCCCCATATCTACACTGACAATCTGAAAGGCTCAACCCTCAGTTGTTAATCAAACCATAATCTGGGTGGCCTTACATTTCTTTCTAAATATATTTGCTGTTATACGTTAGTAATTAGGAGACAGTGTTATGTTTACCCAAAAATATCAGTGTCTACCTGACTCCTTTGGTCTATTTTCATTTTACTCTTTTAACTTCTGAATTATGGCAACGGTAAAGTTACTAGAACTAGAAATAGAAATAACAGATTTTAAATATTGTCAAACAAGTTGGTTACATATATAGTTGATATATGCTGACCTATCATTACCTTTAAGTTGATAAGGTCAACTTGTTGGCCAACTGTTACTGATTTACACATCCAGCAGTTACAGAGCAACATTATCATTCACTGAAGTTGTGTAAGTCCAGCATTTACTCTCTTTTAGATCTGTTTTTGGTTTCGACCAACTAAGATTATTTGTAATGACCTTCATTAGATAGCTGAAAGTAAAGTGTGTCAGGTAACTATATATATATATATATATATATATATATATATATAGAGGGAGAGATGACGTGCAGTAAAGGTCTCTGGTCTCAAACCAGTAACATCATGATTAAGTAACACATATCTGACACCTGAATGCTGCATACTATTTTCCACAACTTGTTAAAGTCTCTGACATGATCTGTTCTCCTTAAAGTGCGTCACATTTATATATTCAGCTCATGATTGTCGCTGATTCAAAATAAATGTAAATCCTCAAACTATTTCCTTTCTGCAATGTTAACTGTATGATGACTACTGTGCTGGAAATACTAATCTGATTTCACTGTGGCATTCTCGAGTGCTTTTATTATTGCTGATTTTGTATTAAAGATGTGAAATAGAGGTAATATGCTGTAATAACACCAGCATTGTGTCATCGAGCTAAATACTCACACGGAGGCTACTTGGCGTGGAAGTCTGCTGGGTTTGTTGGATCGTTGTGGCGGTTTCGGAGGACTGATTACTGCAGGTAAAGACATTTTTCTGCCTGCTGAACCTGGTGAACCTGCTGGGAGAACTAGAGAGAACGTCTTTATGTGAATACATTTAAGGCAAAATGAGGCAGAGACAACCAGCCTACACCTACTCTGTTGAATGGACAGTTAACAAAAAGACCAAAATTAATGATGAATACGCTGAAACTTTATCCTTTTCTTCAATAGGCTTATTTGTTTGAGCTTTACTGCTGGTAATTACCACATTTCCACAAAAATATGAAGCACATTGTGGTTTATGACTTGTTTGAAGTAATGCTTTGACACATTTCTTACAAGAAAATTAATAAATTAATACTAATGTTTTATAGAAGACTTCCAATTTCCAATTTAATTTAATTTTTTAAATATACATTATTACATTTAATTCATTTGACAAAGACAAGTCAAATATATAATGGGAACATGCCTCATCTCATTGGCCCTTTTCACTGCAGACATTTTAGCAGGAAAAGCTTAAGTGTTACTAATACTAATATTAAGGATGGACCCTGAAACTGAAGCAGCTAAATGGAATTCGGCCATTATTAATATACTAATAACAACTGTGTTTGTCCTCACTCTGAGATAGAAGACATGAGCAGGGCAGGAAATTAACTAGTTTGTCCTTGTACTATGTTGATTAATCTTTTATAAATGCAGCCACTGTTTGCCAGGTTAGTTATTTTTAAACAGAAGGGTTAGGGTTAACCTTTTCTAAACATTAAGCCAGAGAAATATAAGAAGAGAGATTCCAGTTAGACAGCAGGAATGTCTAGATTGTCTTCCTTTATTAGTTGAGTCCTACATAATTACAAATCTGTGAGTGAATAAGCCTGAGAGACTCACCGTCCCGCTTTCTTGGACCAGGAAGAGCAGGTACTCGGCTGAACCTCAGAAATGGCTCCAGGTTGACATTGGGAGGCCGTTTGGGTTTCAAAGGCAGGGGTCCTTCAGGGGGCAGGGGCTTTCTCAGCGGGGTCACCTCCCCTGCGCTCCTCTGTCGGGGTTGCTGTCGAAGTGGTAGAGGGGCAGAGGTTGGAGTTGGTGCAGGGGACTGACCTAGAGCTGGACTCTGGGATGGTTTGATGCCTAGAGGCTTCTGGTGCCGCAGCATCATGTTCTGCAGCATTTCCCCGGTCTGCTTGACCTTGGTGGCGTCTACCGGCGGGATGGGTGCTCTGACTCCATGATTGGGAGGCGGTCGAGGGAAGGAACCAGGTCTTGGGGGGATTGAGGCTGCCATTGGTTCGGCCCTCGGGATCCTCATCAGGCCTGGACCAGCCATCGGAGGAGGAGGAACCACAGGAGACAGTCTGTGAAGAGCCAGATTGTTCTCGGTCACTGGCAGGATTGCCCTCCCAAACCCAGGTCGTGGAGATTTCGGGGAGCCGCTGTCCCGGCTGCTGGTGTCTGAGGTGCTGGTCTTGTTGTTGAACTTGGCCCTCAGAGCCTTGACATCAACGCTCTCCTCCTGATGAAAACACAGGAGCTCAAACTCAACGGCAGCAGCTCGGTTTCTGAAGCAGGAAGTTAGCAGCACAGCAGGGCATGCCCCCCACGCACACAACACACACTGCTTGTCAAACCCTTTGCTATCTTTACAAAGTGACAATGCACCGTGCAACAACACAGTTTCCTGGTTGCTTTGATCTTCACAGCACTGATATGTCTCCTCTAACCCCGTGCAAAACTGCAGGCAGCAATGAGTAATTATAAATCCTCATGGCTGAGATTTCGATCATTATAAAAAATCTATATCATTACTAATGATACACTGAAATCTTATTTCTTATTAAAACTTTAGTTTAAGTTAGAAGAGCTTTCAAAAACGAAGAGTCTTTACTTCACTAAGTCTGTGGCTTTAAAAACTGCAGCTGCTGACTAAATAAAAAGAACTGAAACACATTTTATAGTGACGCTGACCAACAACTTTTCCTTCTAAGTTCAGCACCTGTACTCATTCAGCATATTAGATCTGTGTATCTAAACAAAGGTAGGTCACTCTGTAGAGTTTAATGAAGAGAGAGCTCTGCGGCCACGTGGGCTGTAACATCGTACAGTAGGATGTTGTAACAATGTTGTGTTTCTTTGTATGTGGAGGTTGTCTTTGTTGTATCCTTTGTATTTTGGTTGTTTAGGGTCACCCTGTCAATAACATGCAAACCAAAGCTCGTAAAAACAGTCACGTGACTTGGTGGTGAGTAGCTATGCTATCTGCTTTTACTGTTCCTGTGTTCTGCTTTTACTGTAGTTAACGTTAACGTAGCTTACGACTGATTTTAAACTGACTTTAGGCTCCAGGTCTACACCTGGCCAGCGACTACAGATGGAAACTCAGTCCCTAAGAAATATATAAATAAACTCAACTTTATAGGAAGGACTTCGGTATCCTGCCTTGATTTGATATCCTGGATTTTGTGTGTATTTTCTGTGCATCAGTGAAGTACCTTGTAACTCTGGTTACTTAATATATTAATGACATTTACTTTACTTTTGCATCATGAATGATCTGCATTTGGCGGGACCGTTATCTGTATTAAACTGGATGTTTAGAAGTAATTTCCTGTGTGATTTCTCACATTAAACTGCACCACCTTGCTGCATGCAAAAAAAAAACACAAGACCAGTGTTAGTTATTATTAGGTAAAATCAAATACAACACAACAGCTCAGCCATGAATTCTACCTTTACAAAGATAATAATGTTCAGAATGTTTGAAGTAAAGTTTATTGTTCAGCTCTGCATTATAATGAGAGGTGTTTCTTATTTTTGCAAACTCACCACTAACTATGAACTCAATAATAAACATTATATTTAATATATAGTTATTTTACATATAGTTAGCCCTTAATGAAACAGTTTTCTGTTGATTCTGGCAGCCCTTGTGGACAAGAGCTTCCACCAAGGGGAAACACTACTGATCGAATCTGACCTGGTGGCAGACATTAACATGACTACATAGAAATACTTAATCTTCTTGCTGATGGTCGTGTTTGTTTATGTAGATTGTAGAAAGTTTAAAGAACACCTCTTTGACAGAGTCAACAATAACATTATAACTTTCCTGAATGTAGAAGCTGTGGCAGAGCTGTTGCATTAAATTGTACATGTGTACCTAATAAAGTGGCCAGAGTGTAAATGTTTAGTGTCGATGAAAGCTTGTAATCGGGTTCAATCCCCCCCAACTGGACCAGCATGATAAATCTGGGTCCGGAAGGGGGGAACGGCAGTGTTTTCCCCAGTGAACATGTTTTCCAGCTATCATGTTGAAATATCAATGACTGAAGCTTTTTGTGTCTCTGTAAACGTTATATGGGGATGTTGTCATTCTGACCAACAGCAATAAAGCAAACTAGAAGAGGGAAGTGACAGAAACATTTCAAAATTATTATGTTACATTAGTTCACAGTTAAACTCCAACAGGTGGAGTCACGAGCAAGAACATGAAACGTGATGTGAATAAAAATAAATTCTGATATGAACGAACGCCTCTTGTGCTCTGTTATGTGGACGAAATGAAAACATGATGACAAAAAGAATTACACCATCTTTTTGTTTGAACACCTAAAGTCGTAATAGAGAGGGTGGGAAGAAGAGCAGGAAGTGCTCACAACCACACACCTCTGTACCTCAGCCAGCATCCTGCGGCCGTTACCATAGAGACGCCCTCCGCTGTAACCCCTGCACCAATAAGCTGCAAGCTGTGCTCGCAGTCGTCTCTCATATTACAAGGAAGAAAGGAAACAGACAATTTTTTTTTTTTCTATCTCCACACCACAAAATACATTCACTCACACGCAGACACACACGGGCTCTACTTTCAGTCAGCCTTTTAGTCTGCACAAGAAACTGTGAGCGTGACTGTGTGTTGCATCCTTTGGCGCTGACACATAAACGCAGATGGTTTGGCAGTCTGACAGACTGCAGGTGTGCTGCAGATACATTTACGACTCAGTGATAAAACTTAGACTGAAGGACTGAAGAAAGACTGTCAAATAAAATATGACAGAAAATATAATTGATTACAATATAATTGATTACATTGATTACTTATTCTGTACTTGGATTATTTTCTGCTGTGTGAAACATTTTCTGGGATATTGATGAACTTTAAAAGCATTTTGAATTAGCACTAACCTGTTTGATTTAATATATAGGCTCTTATTTTTTATATTTCCTTTTTTGTTTTAATTTTTACTAATATGTTTATACCTGTATATATACACATTTCTATTCTATATATTGTATTATATATTGTGATATAAGTATTATTTCTATTATTTAATGCTGTTTAAGTAGAACAACTGTAACAAATTTCCCCCTGGGGATCAATAAAGTATTTCTGATTCTGATTGAGGTAGTGTTTTATCACATATTAGGCACCAGCCAGTCTCTGCTACAGAGGACAGACATTTGATGTAGTTGATTAACTTAAATTTAATTGTTTAACTGTAGAGTGAACTGCTGAAATTACAATAATCAGTTGTGTTTTTGTCGTCTTTGTACATCTTATGGAGAAAAACCTGGATTCTTTACAATTTAAAGACTAAATTGACCTTTTTCTACACAAAAAAGTATAAAAACACAGTTAAAGTGTCTAATTCAGCAGGAATTGGTAAGATAGAACAGCAGCAATAACACATTACTGATTACGCTGTAAATCATTAACCAATGACAGCGGTGTGTAATAGAGCTTTCTTTCATCAGCAGCAGCATGGACATTTCTTTTTTTCAAAATCCAAAACCAACTTCCCCTTTTACTGGGAAATATATGTAATAACGGCAGGGAACAACTGCAACTTAACACGTCAACATTTTACGGGGTTTACCAGAAGGTTAGGCTCTGCTGTTTCGAAATGTCAGATCATGCAATTGCAGGATTTTAAACCAGCTTAAAAAGTCTTAAATTAAAACTGTACTTGGTTACATGACAGAAGGAAACTGAGGTTTCACCCACAATGAAACATTAAAATCTGCTGATTGTCTTTATAAAACAGTCGGGGGTATTCATAGACTTCTTGAGGGTCAGGAGGAAATGGACAGACGTTTACAGCCAACACATAAAAGAGTGAAAGGTGCTGTGGTGGAGTTAGTAATCACTCACATTAATTGATAAGTTATTAAAAAATAAAAACCTTATAAATAACATTGTGAATAACAATTTCTTACCATATTTGTCTTTAGTGGTGGTTTTAGTGATGGGTAAAGTGCTTCATGTCCAGCTGTGAATCAGTATCCAGGCTGATGCTGCTGTACAGGCAGAGCTACATGACACTAAACTTAAACAGCAAATGAGGAAATGCTCTGTAATTCAGCGTGGGCAACAGGGACTGACAGTGACTTAACATGGGGTTAAACAGTAGAGAAACAATAACATGCTGCCACCCAGTTTGTTTCATTTCTTCTTGAACAGTCAGGTTTTTTTTTATTATGTGTTTGAAAATGTACAGTTACATGTATTTTGTTCCAAAAAAAGGGGGCAGCATTAGCACATACATACATACATGTAAACAGTAAACATTGACTACCTTATACTGCAACTCTGACATGTTGGATTGTTTCAATCTTTCAGTTTTCTTGAATAGCAACAAAAATATTTGATTATATAAGCAAATAAAAGAAAGTGTCCAGATTCACACAAATAGAGAAACACGTATGAAATTACATTTTGTGCAGTTTTCAGTGAGCAGACATTTACTGTATATTTTATTATTATTGTTGTTGTTGTTGGTAGTTACATAAATAACATTAGCTGCAGAATCTTTAGCTAAAACTCACTGCTGCTGCCTGTAGACTGTTAATAATCATAATAATACTGCTGCATTAATTTAGAACTGAAAACAAAACACCCCCATCATACACCTTCCACTCAATTTTCAGTTCTCATATTACTTATGTCGGGGAAACCATCGCAGCTAAATTCTCTTGAAAATCAAATAACAATTATAACCAAATTCAATCAAATCAGAAGCCGTCACTCTATGTTCAGTTTCCAACTCTACCCAGTTCATCACAGGAGGAGATTATGGTCCAAAGTGGGGGACTGCAGAGGTCCTGTTTCTCCAGCGGGGGCATAGATGGAGTTTAAAGGGTCGACAGCGGTGGGTGAGGCGGGCGTGCTTCCACCCATCATGAATCCTGGTTGAGCGCTGTGAGCCTGAATGTGGCCGCCTACAGGGGGCGCTGCGACGCCTGCCGGCCATGCTGCCATACTACCGGGGACTGTGGGCCAGGGCGCCGCTGCAGAACCTGCCCACTGATTTCCCAGAAGCCCCTGCTGACCCCAGGGCATGGCGGTGGGAGAGTACGGGGGAGAGGAGTATGGAGAACCCCCAACTGGCTGTGTGGGGAACAGGGAGAGGATCTGAGAGCTGGAGAGCGCTGGCTGTGGAGACTCTGAGAGAAAAGAGGATAAATTAAGTTAAAACTGCTCTATTATACAGTTAAATATTAATGTTTGGTCAGACTGAACTCATTAAATATTGTCTCAGCCTGTACGATACAATATATCACAGAACTGTGATTCTGAAACGATTCGGTCCATTAATTGAACTCCAGGAAGTAACTGCATCCAGCTGCTAGTTGCCAAGAAATAGTTCAAGCACAACGTAGCTTGTCGTTTGTACATCTTCAGTTTGCGAACAAATTAAACAAACTGTCAATTATTAAGCATCAGAGACGAAGGCCGGGCTAGCTGTTTCTGCCATTTCCCATTCTTTATGCTAAGCTAAGCTAATCAAGTAGATATTAAAGTGGTATTGATCTTCTTTGATCTAAGTCTCTGCAAGAAAATAAATAAATGTTATTCCCAGAATGTGAAACTCGAGTTATTAAATATGAGGATTTTCTGCTTTTATATATTTTAAATTGAATATCTTTGGGTTTTGGATCGTTGGTCGGACAGTAAGCAATTTAAAAGGAGTCACGTTGGGCTCTGGGACATTGTGAAGGACATTAAAGATGATTACAAGTATCAGGGGATTGTTGCAATACAAACCTTTGCTCTTGTAACGTAGCACTAGTTCTCATTAGCTACGGAGCACACATGGCTTAGCTGACTCTACTGGGAGCTCAAAGGACACAGGGTAGGTTTGTTTACACGACCAGCACCGAGCACCAGAACTGGAGCCGGGTGAGACCGGTGGACGCCAGGTGATTTATATCTTCTCTGACCAGGACTCTGACGACGAAGACACGGTGGGGATCAAACCCTGGATTTGTTTAATAGAAAGTGTTTTGAAGCTTTACTGCCAACCTCTGATTATTAACTTGCTATTCTTACAATATCCATATAGTATGACCAATGTGTGGTTCATTTAGGTAAGTAAAACAAAGGCAAAGTAAACAACACCACCCCACTTTATGAACGTCACGCTGCTGCCTACTTACACACTGACTCTCTTTGAAGACAAGCTTGAACAGAAATGTTTGTTTTCTTTTATAATTTTTCCTCTACCAGCAGAGACGGAGGTTGAGAAAATCTTTCAGTGTGGGAACTCAGCATGTGTTGAGAGAGTGAATCCACCATTGATAGACAGTAAACACTGCACATTCTTCTGTCTTACTAACATTTAAACATTAACGTAAAACAACTGTGCCATGGGAATTATGTAATTCCCTACCATATATGCATCAAACATGTCATGAACACGGAGATCATGGGAAAATATTGTGTGCGTGTGCAGTGCACCTCCAGGTCAAAGTTCAGAGGCTGTTGAAGAGCATCAATGTATTTCTCCAGATTGCTGCCTGAGCCTTTGAATTTGTCTCATGATCTGAATCAGTGGTTCCCAGACTTTTCCCTTAAGGGACCTTCTTTCTGTCATTTATTAAGTTGATGACCTCTGCTTAAGGGACATATTTTATGGATATTTCATATTATATTCAAAATTGTACAATGAACCCAAACAGTGAACTCAGTAACTGTGAGAAGTTTGTGTAAAGTGAGTGATTTGGATTCATTTTTTCATCGTTCTATTAGACAATTTACTTTCTTTTACGTTTATATTTCTTCACATTAGTGAACCAGAGATATTAGCCTACTTTGTATATTTTTAAAGTTTTCTTACACCCCTTAAAATCAAGAAGGCCTCCCGACCCCTCATGAAGCTTCCCAGGTTGGGAACCACTGGTCTATATTAGGGGTCAGCAAAACATATTTGAGCGTTATATTGTTAATTTCTCACCGCAGATCAAGCAAACCGGTAAACCAGCAGCATCGAGACTCAAGACTTCACTACTTCACCACTAGTAAAATATAGAGGAAAAGTTGTCGGGTCAGTACGTAATGAATGAGGCACATTTTCTTACTTCCTTATATATTTGTGTTAAAGCCACTGGAGAGCAGTTAAAGAGCCTCATGCTGCTCCAGAGCAGGTTACCTGATCTATAATGTATTGTATATTATAGATAAAGTGCTCGGTGTTAATCTGCTAAAGACTGAATTAAAGATGTGAATGGTGTTTTGGTGAGCCGGCTTCACAACCACAGTTTCAATACCACAACGTGATGTGTGTGAACACACTGTGAAGGTGTTAATGCTCTGATTTAGTGAGAGATGCCAACAGTGAGTTGCCTTGAATGCTAGAGGAAGGAAGAGATTAATGTTTGTCTGATGGTTTGCAAAGTTTTATGACAGAACAGCCTGACGTTTTTAATGATATTTATTTGCATGATTAGGATATCAAACTGATAAACTCTGAGCCAGATGTCAGGATGAATCCCCCCTTTGATGCGATGGAAAAAAGGAAACAACAAATTTTGCCTTTTGTGGTTGTCCTTGATTTTGTGTCCACGTCTGTCAGTGAAAGTCCAAACAAGCCTACAAATCCAAACTCTCAAACCTTTGATTATCTCTAAAATAAATATTACTAAATCAGATGTGAAACAACTTCCCTTTTCTTTGCACGTAATATTTAGACTGTTACTGAATATTTGCTATGCAGAAAAAAGGGAAAATACACTTGCCAAACACAAAGAAAAGCCTTCATGTTCATAAACATCTGTAAGTATACTGATGGACATTTTTTACTATGTAAAGAAAAAAAATATAGTTTATATATATATATATATATATATAGGCTATGACATTCAAAACATTTTGAATAAAAGTTGAGAGAAACCAGGCAAGAAGGAATCATTTATTTATTATTTTGACCTGAATTAGACCATCCTTGTACCTCCACACAGGCTGTGCTCTCCCCCACTCTACATATAAAATGTTTCAGGTCACCTACGGTTAATATCTGAGTCAAGCCTCAGAGACTGCAGGGTAAAAAACATCCTGTGTCAGTTTACAGTCTCATGTTGTAACTCAGTGGTTCCCAACCTTTTTCCTTTTCTATCATTCAATAAACTGACAACTAAGTGACATATTTTATAGATATTTAATATTATATTCTAAACTGTACAATGAACCCAAACAGTGAACTCAGGAACTGCAAGAAGTTTGTGTAAAAGGAGTAATTTGGATGAATTTTGAGCGGATTATTTCCTGTTTAGAGAACTTTTTATACAATTCTCTGTCTGTATCATGTTTAACTATCATAATAGGCTTCAGATTCAGTGTTTTATTGTCCTTGATGCTTTGCCATTGTTCTATTAGACAATTTACTTTACATTTATATTCATATTTCTTAAAATCAAGAAGGCCTTGTGACCGCCCATGAAGCTTTGGCGACCCCTAGTGGGGATCCCGACCCCTGGATTGGGAACTGTTCTTGTAACTGACCTGGCTGACTGGTACATGAGGTCTGGCTGGGCATCATTGGGTCCTCCATCTGAATGGCGAAGACCTCCATCAGCTCATTACTGGAAGACGCCTGTAGAGCAACAGAAACAACAATAGGATGAATTTACATTTCCCAACATATATTTGTCTTTTTTTGTGTATTTAACTACCGAAACAACCATTTTATTTTTACCATTGCATCTCTACTGTAATTGAACCCTGTTTCTTTCATCCTGACTGCTGTGAGCATGTGAGTCTGCCCAGGCAGTGTATTCATCAGACAGATACCACACAACTGGACTTAGAGCTTGTGCTCTCAAATCTCAGTCTAATGAAGAATCACCATCTGCATACTTATCTAATCTAACTACTACTAATCATGACCGACTGGCTCCACCAACAAAACCTACGTTCTTATTTGTGAGCGATATGAACAGTGAGGCATTTTATTTGTATTTATTTATTATGTATGACCTGTGAATAAGTGGGCAGTTTGGGGCATTTTTTGCTGACTATCTTTTTTTTTTTCTCCGTAGAGGAGCTTTTCTCACAGTGTAAAGTAGTTGTTTGCTTGCAAAATCTTTCAAAGTAGCTTCTCCAGCACTGGGGGGCAATAATCAACATACAAATCTAACTAAAATATAAATACTGAGTCAACTCTTCTCATTTGGTCACATCGTTTGTGATCGCAGAAGGTGAGCAGCTAGCTTATAAACTGTCGTAAACAGTTGGCCAGTGAACTTAACACTATTCAATATTTTAATTATTTAACCCTGGTCTCTTATCTCCAGAGAATAATGACGCATGTTATATGTCAAATTCATCCATCCAAAGTTAAAAACCTTGAAAGATGTCTGTGTTTGGTGTTTGGTGTGTTTTGTCATTAAGACCATAGTTTGTAAACATGTTCAGAAACCTTCATAGATAGATAGTTAGACTTTATTAATCCCCGAAGGGAAATTGGTAATTCATACTTCAGTGTGGCTCACTGGATTAAAGCATTCACATGCTGATGATGTGTTTTTGTTCATTTTACCTGATTTAATTGTCCCGATGGAGAATCTGGCCGTGGACTGAACACTTCCTTTAAATGTGGACCCTGGAAATAACAATACGTTCAAACACTGAAGAGTTCTGTTTTGACATGTGACATCCATCATTTAGTAAAAATCTGATAAAAGATGCTGAATGATGCTTTTTTGTTGTTTCATTTACCTCGACTGGAGGGGCTGAACTGTCATTTAGAAGCAGTAATGAACTAGTCTGACAAAAACAAACAAGGAGAAAACAAAATTGAACCCAGTCTTTAGAAAAACAAAAACAAACAAACATATGAATATAAACAAACAACTGACTTGTGCCTCTGCTGGTTCCTGTGGTGTCTCTTGGTCGACAGCCTGACAAACCTCCTTGATGTCAACCAGAACCGGATCTGCCTGATGAACACAGAAAAAACACATCCAGTGCAAAGAATAACGACAGTCGTCCAGTGTTAACAGATAGTTTGTGGCGTCTTTCTGCAAGAATATGCAAGTTAACCATGATTCATAAGTGCTACTGCTCCATAAAGTGTCCTCCAGGGTGCCCTCCAGTAGAGAAAACGCGATAAACAGCCCTCCAGGGTGCAATTTCAGTGCCCAAACACATGGTTAGGGTGCATATCCTAACCCTGACTCAGCTGTTTGTTTGCCCCTGCCCCTCAAACCACTGCACTGCACAGACATTAGCTTATAGAAAATACTTGAGGGCACAAAAATACAAAAATTAAAGAGAACTTTATGTACGTTCTGTTTCTGCTGAGTTATTCAGCTGTCAAACATACAATATCTTTGTAAACTAAAGTAAGAAAGCCTTTTATTAACACGTGGAGCTCCCTGACAATCTGAGCTCACTACATGCAGATAGAGAAGAAACAAAGTTTTTCCACCGAACAAACATAACGTAATTTGTTTTTGTGTCTCTTCTCATTCAGTATGTTGTTGGAAGATACAATTATTTTACAATTTTAGCTTTATTGGCTCCTAATAGCCCAATTGAAACCACATGGTTATTATTTCCTCTAGCTAATAGTTGTTTGCTATAATCCGTTACATGTTTATTAACAGTAATGTAAATTAAAGTTAATCTTAATACTGGCAATGGGTGTTTTTCCTGTCTTTGATATAATTGTAAAAATGATTTCCTGTGATTTAAAAGGACCAAATATCATTGCTTGATGCTCATGTTAATTCCCACTTGTTGCATATGTATTATATATATTATAATTTGTCTGTAACTGACATATATACACATGCGTTTGTTCACTGCACTTCCTACAGGATCTACAACACCTGTTATCTATTTGTTATTAAGACATGCCGTATGTGTCCCATGTTGTACTGCATGTTGTTACCAGGTTGGCCATCTTGATGTAGAAGAGGCTGTAGGTGTCTTGGTGTTGGTAGACGTAGGCCAGAGCTCTGGGGTCAGACTCATCTTTCGTCAAAGAGCTGATCCTGCTCCTGTCGTGGTCATAAAGTACCTCCTGAGAAACAGACAATAAAGAGGATCTGAGCTTTTGAATTATGTTACAACATATCTAACAACTACACAATGCTGCTGAGATAAATAAAAATAATGGGGGAACAGAAAATGACCAATACTGCAAGAAAAAAAAGGGGAAATTAAGATCATAACCATAAAATCTGGCAACATTTTATGGTTATGATCTTAATTTCCCTTTTTTATCCGGTTTCATATATGTTTCTCTTTCTCTTCACCATTAACCTGATTATTGAGTTTTGGCCTTGAAACTAACAGACTAGGATTAAAGAGCTCCAAAAGAGTGCGTCTGCAGGAGCAGGAAATCAATTCATTGTAAATTAGCCTTTTTAAATGTGATGATGATGGAGAACAAGAAACAGCTTTCAACCACATCTGGACACTTTTCACCCAAAAATCTATAAAAACTAGAGAGTTACATGAAATACTAAAATTTCAGCTTTTACAAACTGTTCTTCTAACCTTTGTGAACACTTTGAAGCAAGTTCTGTAAGTGAAAATGTATGTAGCTTGCATACGTTAGCCTTGGTCATTTCTCATGTATAACGTTAATCTTTGATGTTATAATAATGACATTAACTTATCTTGTAGCTACTGATCTGTGCTTCAGAAAGCAAACTATGCAGTTAATCGAGTAACGTTCCCACATCAACTTGTTCAGTACAAAATAAAGACACCAATAAGAGCCTTCTGTATGTGTATTAGCTTTGACTGTTGAAGCGCTTATCACTACATAGATGGTCCAGCAGCAAGCAGATAGGATGGCTACTGGTGGAAGAGGTCACTACTACAACTCCTCCAATCAGGTGCTCTTCCAGCTGCGTGTTCATTCTACCTCCTGGTTATCAGCATCCAGCAAATTGGTATCACTACAACCACCTTTTGGGCCAGAAACGAAACTAAAACAGGGGCAGAAGAGGAACCAAAACTTCGACAGAGAGCACATTTTTCTTTCTTTTGCCACTAATGTTTAACACAGTATTATTATTATTGGAAGAATACATTGAGAAAATAGATATTTTGACTTCTAACTGAGATGGCATCATTTAAAATATATGTGTAGGGGACTAGACTCTCCTTTTTGTCTGTAAACTATAAAGCAAAGTACTGGGAAACAGTTTTAAAGCACTGATCAATGTCAGCTGGATAAATATTCTGCTTCACTTCCCGAAGGAATCCTGAGAATTGTCTAATTTTATAGACTAAAAAAACAAAGCAAGTGAGATCGGTGTGGTAATCCAAGCTGGGAACTGTTACGTCCACTGGAAACCCACAGTGGCTGTTGTGGTTGCACAACAGGAAAGATACACTTTGAGATTAACCATCAACCTGAGGGAGGCACTGCAGTTACAGGACAACACAATGAGGAGAGAGAGAGTCAGTGTCACTCACCCCGGACCTTTCATCCACAATTCTCAGGCCAGTGGAGGAAACCTTCAGCCAAACTCTCTGCTTGTGTCTCCCCTGTTTCCTTGCTGCTGCCTCAAAGCCCTAGATGGGGGTAAAAGAGTTCAATAGGAAGCACAGTCAGAGTGTGGTAGGGCAGAGCAGGTATCATAAAAGTGATGATCATTTATATTTATGCAACATTAGGTAACTTTTTCTACGTTCACTTTTCTGTGACCGGTAGTGTCTGTTTGTGCATTAAGTAACTTTGTGCTCCAGATCAGAGCAAGTGTTGCAGTGGTAGTCGTACGCCGGCAAATACGTGACTGATTTTGGTTAAGCTGGATCATATTTTATGGAGAAACTGTTTCTGTTGCTGTTTAGACTCAAGTCTCGATGATTTACAGAGTTTACTGATGAAGAATAAAGTAAGTAACTGCTGCAAAATGTAGCTGCTGTTACCTAGTAAGATGTGCAAAGAGGACCAGGGCAATGTAACCAGGCTCAGCAGCTTCTACAGACGTAGTGTTCGCTAAAGGCGGAGGCAAAGAGACTGAAGCGGACAACGGAGGAAGGTAATGCGAGAAAAGGAGAGAAAAGCTGACAAACAAAAAGTAAATGTGGCTTATAGTCGTTGGCGAGACCTCTTGCTGTTGGACTAGTAAGTGATATCAGCTGGCTTTCTGTGTCTTGTGTTGTTGCACTTGCTTGATTTTTGTGTAATCATAAAAAGCTCAATTACAACTGTAACTTAACTTCAATAAACACCCGAATGTTTGTGTAATGACACTGTAAACTTAATCTAGATAAGATAAGTGCAGCTCTAAAAGAGTTTGGAGGATGGTGAGTTTTTTTAGCCAAAAATATAATAATAATAGTTGATCTGTTGGCCTACTATAGATATATTTCCTGGCTTGAGAGAGGGACCATGTATACAATTTGACAGCTTGTCTATACTATTTGAATCCTAGAAGACTAAACATAATTTTCAGTAAAGCCCCTATGTACACTATCAGCAACCTTTAAATGATGCTGTTAACACCATAGCAACATGTACTACAGTCTGCCACAGTGTCTCTTTTGATCACTGGGAGGCATCAAAATCTGACATTTTCATATTAAACATAGTGGCTATGTGGCAACAATAATTTGTTAGTACAATATTAAAGTAAGGTACTCGTTGGACTGTGGCTAACTATTTTCGGATGACACTGATTCAACCTTCAGTTCCCTTGAGTGTTCAGCCTCTGTGGACCATTAGTTAGTTTTTATCATTCATCATTTTTTCCGTATTTTTCTAAGCTGTTGCATACTGATAGATACAACTTGCTCGTGCAAAGTCCTGTGAGATTAGACAGCCCGAAGTCACTGACATGCCAGGAGTGAGCAGGATGTCAGAGATGTCAGAGGTCCCTTTTTCCACAGCAAGAATTTTCCCACAATCCCCATTTTATTTGCTAAAGTTTATACATACATGGCCCTACTTTATACTTTATACATACTTTATACCCCCTTGTAAGTTATGGTTATTGTCTTAAAACATTGAATCAAATTAGATTTAATGTGGCTCTTTTGAACTAAATTCATTACACATATTAAATACAAACTACTTGTTTTACCCCCTTAACTCCTCAGTAGCTGTATGTAAAGTTAACTAATTAAGGTTGAGCCAACATGCACAACAGCAGCACTCTGACTCTGTTTGACCTGAATGGAACAAACCTTAATAAGTATAATTGGTTGTGTTTACCCTACTGTTTCACATCAAAATGTCTGCTGTGAAAAAGGCCTATTGTAGGTTTATTTAAGTATAGATCTCCAGTACTCTACCCTGCCACTGCTCCTGAATCGAGCCATAACAACCACTGACGACACACCCGTTATTTGATATAGATGTGATGTTTGTTTTTAATTTTATAAATAAAATGACTGTCAGGGGACAAAAACATCATCTCGCAGACTGATTTTTTAATTAAGAGAAGGTTGAAAAGGTTGAGTTGATATTGGCGGCGGAGGAAAAGAATACCTTCAGCTTCATCATGGAGTCCCAGCACATCTTTTCCCCCTGGGCGTCGGGTACCGAGTCCACGCCAATCAGCTTTGCTTTGTAGCGAACCCCGTCTCCGAGGAAACGGGAGGTTGCGTCAGTGGGTGTCCTGGGTGCTCCTGGGAAAACATGAAGAGGGGAGATAAAAGGGTCAAACCATGAGGACAAATCTGTTTGACTGTGGTGTGTGAATCTGTGTGAGAGCGAGGAAATAAGCGTCTGTGTTTATTTGTGTTACTTAGTTGTGTCTTAATTATGTTTGTAGGTCATAATTTAATCAAAATACGTGTGTATTTGTGTTTTTAGTATGTGTGTGTTTGTAAATGGATAATCAGTACAAGGATGTTAGCGTTATTATGTTCGTAATGTGTGTGTGTGTTTGTAAGCAAATTGCTGAGCGAGCTTTTCACTGATCCTTGGTCAATGTTTGATCTCATTTCCTGGAATGAAAACAGCAATTTAGTGATTATGGAAATGTCAGTATGTGTCGCCTCAAACAAAGGTCGCCTCTTAAAACAGTCTGGCTTGCGTTATGTAACAGTTTACTGGCTGTTAGTCACTGTTTAGTTGCATGTACAGCACAAAATACACGTGTGTCAGTCAATGACCTGAACTGGTGCCAAATATCCAGTAAAAACCCTTTGTGAAACTCTGGTTGCTAGTTTGATGACAGTAAACTGGGAAATCAGCCAATAAAATCCCAACGTTATATTTTCACTCAACTCTCCCATTATGCCCATTTGAGGTAAGCTGATATTGGCTTTGTGTGGGTAAAACTTCTGCTGACGAAGTTCAACTTTAAGTAGTTCACTTCCTCCTGTGACAGATGAGGAGAAAACAAATCTCTCTCAGGTTATGTGGAGAAACTCTGTGGACTTAAGTTGGCAGAAGAAACTGCAATAAAAGTCTGATGATACATGATACGATTGAAACAGTGGCTGCTCAGACAGCATTCCTGCATGGTTATCTCACTGCATTGTGTTATGTTTTACTCTTTAATTCACTGATGTTTACACCTTAAATAATGGGATTTTTTTGTGCAAGAACTCCCAATATCGGGAAAAGTAAAACCCTTTGAGCTCAAACTGGCTGATTGTCGAAGGTGTTGTGCTGTATGATGATGGAGTTTGAGGTGTCTAGCCAGTTTGCTTTTTAAAGAATTGATATGTATTTTTAGTCTTTATTATTTCTTTGGTCAGACATAAATGCCCGTCTCTGTCCTTAAAAAGGTCGGTGGATAAAACCAGTTAAAATGGTTGGTTAAACAATATAAAAAAAAATCTTTATCAGTCTATCAAAGTCTGATGTTGTACGTCACTTGAATTTTGTCAGTAAACAAAACCAAACTAGACTAAAAGCAATATCCCACAAACCAAGCAGTTATAGCACAGGAAAACAACTGCATGATCTAAATACAGTGATTTGTCTTGGCTCCAAAGACATCTCTTGATTCCTGATAGTCCCACAAAGCCCCCTGAGAGGTTTTTATCAACTCTTTTAAAAAGGTTTCTCTAGACTTTTGTTCCCCTCTTTTCGAAAAACACACTTGAGGTCACTTTTAGAGCACTGATATATTAATGAACTACAACAACAATTTGACAAGAAATATTTAGCAGGAGACGTAAAATAGCATCCTGGATTACAGGATACACTTTAAAACCAGGTCCACTGACACTGCAGAGTGGACCTGGTCCCACGTGTGAGCACTTCAGGGTTATTAAAAGATCTCGGTTTCAGTTCAATGACTGTTTCAATATTATGTGACGTGGTCCAGAATCTTTTCATGACCTCAACCAGGTTTCACGCTTTAGTTGCTACGAGTAGATATATTACAAGAGCAGCACCAAACCCATGTCTTTACGATTTCCCTTTTTTTGACGTACTTATTTTCAGCCTGTTACATTTTAAACAACGTCTCTAAAGTGTTTTATGTAAGGTATATAAAGCTGTTGTACACGACAAATGAACATGAATTACTTACTTTACCTTTGACCTGACTCTAAACTCAAAAACCAACCAAAGTAAGGTCAGAACACATCTGACTTCAGAAGCTTTATTAACTTTTACAATCCTTGTGCCCGTATTTTATTGTCAAAGTATGACTACTGCGAGTTCACTGCTGGTTTTTATGGGAACACAATGAAATACAGTCCGACCCAAAGCGAATGCATTCTCATAAAACCATCATTGCTCAACACGTGATCTACTTGTTCAAGTTGGAAACATGTAAAGGATTTCTGGTAAGACTCTTCTGTACCTCAAAGAGTGACATCAACAGTGTTTATCAAACAGCTGGAACAGCTGGAGCAGCTGGACACCCTCCAGAGGTGCATGAAGGTGGAAGGAGAACAAAACAAACAGTGTTACCTGAAAATGCTCCAATTTCCCAAATATGAACAAACTAAGGGGACCAGGGGACATACTGTACTTCACCAACAGTATTTAGAAACACACACGTACAAACAGTACAGTGCACAGACTGCGTCATTTCAAAATTATATATCCAATTGCCAACAAACTCTTTTTACAGAGTGACTCTCTTAAAAAACACTGAGCAATTGAGGATAATTTGTTATATTAATCAAAGAGGTACTTCAGTGATTTAGTATTGAACCTCGACAGAAAATATCAAAAAGAAAAGTCAAAATCAAAGCAGCAGATGCTGAGATATCCTGACATATACTGTATGTTCAGACTGCAAGATTGCATACAAAGTGAATGGAAAAGCCACAATTATAGGCCAATTAGATGGCAAAAAGTTGTGCGAAAACATTTCTGCACAAGTTTTAATGTAGTCATTAAGGAATTGCAGTAGTCCACCAAACTGTGTCTGAAGAGTGGGTAAGAAACTGTGCATTCAGCAGGTTCTGAAACGTTTCTCCTTAGGTCATAGCTGATCAGCAGCAGCCGGGCACTTGTACCTCTTGTGCTGGAGGAGAGCCAGGTCCTGACAGCAGTTTGGCTCGGGGCAGGAGAACTCCCAGCCGCCTGCTCCGTCTCCATCATGACGACGTCTGTTTGGAAATTCAAGGCTGGGGTGCTCAGGATGCAGAGAAAACAATGTGGCTGTCACATGAGTTCGGCAGCTTGAGAGGAAGACAGCGGGGCGGTTGATGTACAGAGAAACCCAGAATGTCAGACATTCAAGAAAAAATAAAATTGAATCTGTGTTTTTGTTCTTTAAAAAGCAGAAGACAAGTTGTTTGGTCTACCTCACCTGCTGGGAGTGTGTCTCTGCACTAACCCCAGTGCTTGGCTCGACTCAACACATAACTTCTCAGAGTCAAAGGTCAGGCTGTAGACTCACTGGTGATATATTAACATCCGCTGGGAGGCCCAAATACATGGGAACTCTGATCGAAGGACTAAAGAGGCTCCAGCAGGAAGGACAGTCAGATGGTGCTGGCCCTTTCCGAGGATAACTGGTAGGTCATGTGTTTCCCTCATGGAGAGTGTGGGTAGTATTTTCTTTAAATAACAGCCGAACCGCTGCCGGTGTGCCAAAAAATCATCCAGCTCGCTGAAAACCTCTGCAGGAAGGTTGGTTGAGAGAAAGCAGGAAACAATAAATGCCGATAAAGCGCCGTTAAAAAACAAACAAATATTAAATCTTGAGGTAGCACTTTTATGGGAAAAAGTTAATCTTGCTCCAGAAATAACTGTACTTAATGATAAAGTTATGTCATTCCTCTTGTTCACACAGTCTTAAATACAAATGTTAGTTACTTTGTGGGCAAAATGTAGTATACTGTACTTCAATCTTCATGTTTTTAAAGGGGTTTTTCCATTGATTTAGTGTTGCATATTCACCATAAAGTTTGGGAACAGGTACTAAGGCTGAACTTAAAGGTCCAGTGTGTAACATTTAGGAGGATCTATTGACAGAAATGGATTATAATATTCATAACTATGTTTTCATTAGTGTCATCATGTGAATATAGTAATCATTATGTGTTTGTTACCTTAGAATGAGCCATTTTTATCTAAATGTATAGCACCTTTTTAGTCTTCCAAAAAAACTTAACACTACACCCACATTAGTCCTTTCACACACATTCACACAGTGATGGCAGAGCCCATCAAACAGACACTAGCTCATTCATTCACATTCACACACCGATGACACAGCAGCCGGGGGAGCACTGGCTCTAGATAGGGTTGTTTTGCAGCCACTGTAGTTTCTCCTTGAACACTGTACACTGCTATAAAAAAAAAAAATTCAAATAGGGTCGAGTCTCCCTCTCGTCTGTTTCGTCTCATGTTAGACGTAACATTGTTTTTGTCTGTCGTGCCTGATCTACACCGGTCTTCAGTAACAAGCCTGTTTTTGAAAATGTAGGAGTAAAAAGCACAGATATTTGTGTAAATATGTAGGTAAAGTACAGATACATGAAAAAAAAACTACTTAAGTACAGTAACAAAGTATTTGTATTTAGTTACTTAGCCTGTTTAGTGTAATACCCCTGTGCTAAAGAATATAATGATTTCAGGCCGGTTGCTTTGACCCGTGTGGTGATGAAATGTATGGAATTATGGTGAGCAAGCCTGAGAGTGCACACACACACACACACACACACACACACACACACACACACACACACACACACACACACACACACACACACACACTACCAGCCAGTGATTGGCTCATTTCTAATGGGAGGACTAACCAATGGGAGCAACCCCCCGGTCCCCTCACCTCCAAGCAACATACCCCCCTTGCTAAGGACACTGCTGCAGCCCCCCCCCAACCATAACTTAGTCTGGGGGATGTGTTTTCAGAGACAGATGCTACTGAATGAAATATTCATAATATAGGAATACTACATGCAGCAGTGTGTCTCTATATGATCATGAAGATGGCACTATACTGATATATATATATATATATATATATATATATATAAGTATTTATACCATATAGTTGAGACAATTACATATCCAAGATGAAACTGACAGAAGGCCGCAGATTCAACAACACAAACCGGCGTATTTTTTTCCCCCTTTGTGCTAAGCTAGCGTCATATTTACAGCACATATGAGAGTTGAGTCAATCTTGGCAAAGAAAACAAATAAATGTCTTTCCAAAAATATCAAAGTATTCCTTTAAGTTAATGATTTGAATTCTTCTTCCACCAACACTTTCTCCTTTGAGACATAGTCAGACATGTGCCCCAGAGGGCTGAAGAGAAAGTGGCTTCTCCTCCGGAGGGATTAAAATGCAAGGGCTGCAATTTCTTGAACAAATGTTTATGAACTGTATCACTTGTGACACGATATTTAGGAAAGAGGCTCCTCTGCATGTAGAAACATTTTCTCAGGAAGCAAAGCTAATTTGTTGAAAACCCCCAGAAACAGGAAGAGATTTATGTCAGATTAGACACGGCTTTCCCCAAAAGCTCCTCTAAATGAGACAGATTCTTTTAAAGTCGGAATAATACTCAAAACCAGAATATTTAGGTCAGTTGGCAGAACGGTGGAGAACTTTGGTAACCTGAAGACAGGAAATACTATATTTAATCCACTTGATCAGTACATCTGTAGCAAACACCAAAGACAGAAAAGGGTCATGTAGATAACTGCCATCAGTTTCCTTTTTCCAAAAAAACAAGGGTGAATAACAATTACAGTGACAGTGAATGTCTTTTGATACACTATCGAACTGCCATGGAAGTGTTTGCTTGTGGAGTGCCCTTGCCAAAATCCTCAAATTCACCAGAACCTGGCCAAAGGGAAGCCTCAACTCAATGCAAATCAAGCTGGATTTCAGACTCATGTTAGTTTGGACTATTTGGTGTTCTGATCGTTTTAGACATTATTCTTGTGTCATGTTGATAATTGAGACACTGTTGATTAAAAGTCATTCTAGAGCGTCAGCAAACAACTGCAATATGACCTATAATATGACATGCTGATGATCATATTTACAGTTAATGCAGTACATGGCTCACTCATTACTTTCCAAATAATTGACCAGAATGATGACATACGCACACTAACTGATGACAGTACAAGCAAATTCATCAGGAGCTCTCCAACATTTTGATTTGAACGAGTTTGTTTGTTTATTCTGACTAATGCGGTCAAGTGTTTCCCACATCTGACATCATACGATCAAGGACAAGAAATCTGCATGAAAACCTCCTAAGCCCAGTTTCTTGGTTTTCCACGTTCAAATTTAAACTGAAGGATTACATGTTCCTCTGTGAGTTGTGGAAACTTAGTGACCTCTTGAGCGGATGAAAAATATTCAAAACCTCACTGGAAAATGTTTATATACAGTTAAGTTTTTGGTGATTAGAGGTTTTTATCTGAAAAGAAAAAAGTGAAGGTTGTTGGCAGGTTTCTGGGTTTTAGTATTGTCTTTGAATGTTTTTACATTAACTGCAATTTTAACATGTTAATAACTTCACAGAGGCAAATTCTCACTGTTATATCACTGACATGTTTGCAAATGAGAAATGTGAGTCTAAACATCGTCCAGGAAGTTATAGGAAGTTTATTGGGAACCTGATCTGAGTCCTTTAATACTGGAGCAGGATCTTTAGGAACCGATTCTGATGATGAAATAATTTGCTTTATTTTAGCAGATACTGATCCATTAAAATATACCTATAGATTTATATATGTATAATTTTAGTGTCTACTGTATGTGCAAAATTAATGCAAAAGTCATGTGAATTAAAAGTTTGTCTTAATGAAGGCCTTTTTTCTTTATCTCCCGTCTCTAAATAACCGTCAAACTTTAATGTTTTATTATGTAAATAGCCTACTCAGTCTTTGTCAATTGGCCATAAAAAAAAAAAAAAAAATCAGATGTTATCTTTCATATTGCATGATTGCATTGCAGGAAGTTAATAAATAAATATGTGGCCTCGTGTTTCTTGCTGTTAATTTATATTGTAGATTATGTACAAGACAGGGGGCCTGCACCACAAAAAGAGATTAAAGGGTTTGCCAGCTATCTTTGGGCTTTACACACAGATTTTCCAGTAACATGAAGTTGGGTCATTTTTAACCCGGGGCAGATCACCATGGTAATATGCTATAAGGGTAACCTGCTTCAGAACAGGTCAACTTCAGAGCATCAGATCAATACCTTTACCTTTGCTTGTTGTTGAAGTTTACAGAGCCAGTTAATAACCAGCTTCAGTTATCCTGGATCACCAATGTCAGGCTCAAGCCAGGTAACTCAAAGAGAGACACTTCCTAAAATCTCTCAATCCAGCCCAGTTAGAGAACGACACACTAATCTCCAAACTTCCATTTTTATCAAATCCTTGAAAAGCCTGTTGTGAACCAGCTCCTGAAGCTTTGACAAAATTCAATCTGGTTTTTGCCAAAAGCATAGCACAGAGACAGCATTAGTGTCTAATGACATTTTATGCAGTAAGAGAAAGGTAAAAACTGACATTTCTGGTACGGCTTTAAACTGGTTTCACTCTTATTTGACTAATAGGTACTTTAATGTTTGCATAAGCAATCATGTGTCCTCCTCTACTCCCCTGCTTTGTGGTGTCCCTAAGGGGTCAGTTCTTGGTCCAGTCCTATTCTCAGTGTACATGCTTCCTCTGGGTCATTTGTCGAGCCGCTTCCAAGATGTGTCGTACCACCGTTATGCCGACGATACACAGATCTACTTCTCTGCTGAACCCATTAACCTGAATCACCTGTCCTCCCTCCATGATTGCTTAGCTGCCACTAGAGACTGGATATCTCTCAGTTTATTGGACCATTACACACAAATATCAAACCCACCGCTAAGAATCTTGGTATCATCTTTGACCATCATGTTACAAAACTTTTCCAGTCCTGTTTTCCTCTTCTAGTGATTTCAAACAATTAATTCACACCTTAATTTCCCCCTGTCTAGATTACTGTAATTCCCTCTACACAAGCCTCAGTCAAGCTTCCTTGAATCATTTGCAGTTAGTACAAAATGCAGCCACCAGACTTTTAACCAGAACCAGACGTCGTTTCCACTTCACTCCTGTTCTCGCGTCTCTCCATTGGCTTCCTGTAACATTCAGGATCAACTATAAGATCCTGCTGACTATATATAAGGCACGTCATGACCATGAGTTAGATTTTAGATATCCTTGTTCCTCATTACACTCCTTGACCACAGCGCTTCTTAAATCTTTATCCGTCCCCGCTCTGACTGTGTCTTTGCTGTTTTAGCTACAGCAATGTGTAATCTTCTTCCCCGATCAATCAGATTTGCTGAATCATTGGACTGTTTTAAGCAGCTCCTTTAAAACCCACATCTATAGGGAAGCCTAGTTTTTATTCATCCATAGGTTAGTATTTATATGTTTGTGTATTTATATATTTATATGTAGTGTATGTATACGTTTATAAATAAAGCTTTACTTACTATGTCGAACTGTCTTGCTGATACAGCCCTCGCTGACAATTACTACAAGCACAACTTTGAAATGTAGTAAACACACAAACTTAACCCAAACTTGTTTAAAACGCAGTATTTGTTCCTCTAAGCCAGGTACTATCACTGAACTCCCACCTGCTTACTGTAAATAAAAGTATAGTCTAAAGTTTAGACTCTAAACCCCTGAAATATAAATGGCTGCTGGGTAAAGTTTAAACACACAGGAGAAGTGTTTATTTAAAATCATTAACAGTTTACATTTATAGTACAGTAGCAACGTTAAACAGAGCACATAGGATACTGTGTTATTTCTCTAACACGTTGTCTTCTCAAATGTTAACTTTTTTTTTTTTTCCAGTTTCACAACAATGAATGGTGTAAACACAGTAAGTTGTTCCACTGTCAGATTATTCCCTGTGGATGACAAAACTAAACACACCAACAGCTCCGGCATCTGTTGACCAGATTTGCAGTAAAATATCCAAGATTTAGTTGTATGTATGAATTTATCTGGCAATTTTTGATCAGTTGGTCTATTGTTCAGTCCAGACAGTAATATGTCTACTATTTGTGTCACTATCAGATCCATTGTCTTCAAATATTGTACATTCATGGTCCCCAGAGGATAAATCTGACTGATTTTGGTAGGACTGTCCCCTTTTAGTCGAGTAAACTGTTAGTCGATGAGAAGAGTCTTAGTCGACGCACGTTTCACTTAGATATTCACAGAAAAACAAAAGCGGCGTCAAACGGACTGCGATGTCGAAGTACCGGGGGAGATTTGTTTTACACCACAAGCTTTAGACTGCCGGGAAAGCCTGAGTGGGGCAACGGAGCCTGGCTGACACCGGGCAGCAACACAATCAGAGGACTCACGGCGTTTGCGTGTGGAGGTGGTACATTTAAATATTTAAATTAATATGATAAACGTTCGACAGTCAGTCGACTATTGGCTTTAACTAGTCGACTAGGAAACTCTTTAGTCGAGGTTCACGTTTGTATTTCCGAGGAAATTGTATTAACAACTTACAAACTTGAAATAATAGACTTTTGTGTTCCCTTGAGGATGATTTTGCTTTGTTTATTTAGCAGTTGGAACAAACAATCAGCACTAACACATGTGAACACAAACAAAACCATGGAGGCAACTCCAGGAGAAATTCATTGGAAAGAGAAACCCACCCATGCAGAGTTTGATATCTGATGACGATATCCTTAAGCACACACCCATGAAGAGACGGATGCAATAAATGATTAAACAGAAAACCACCTTCCTGCTCTTTTTTTTTTTTTTAAGTCAGGGAACTTGTCCCTGGAGGTTGATGGATTACCAGGAAGCAGACAGGGGTGATCTTTCTTCCTGTAAGTGCAGGACGTATTAAGTATTTGACCATCATTAAATGTACAGTTTGGATATTGAGCCACAGCTCTTATCTTTATTCTTATCTTATCATTTAGATATATCATATAAGTCACACAAGTTAAGTAAAAGTGAAAAGGAAGTACAGTATTGCTTTCTAACACTGTTACACCCCCATGATGGCCGAGAGGCTGAAAGAAATATGAGCTGCATGTAAGTTAGAAAGGAGTTTTATTCTATTTGAAGTGGATTAGAAAACACAGGAGGAGGAAATTGGTCAGCGGCTTCCCGCATTTTAAGAATAACTCCTGGAATTAAAGCGCTGCAGGACTTCAGCGGTTTTCCTTTTGTTTGGTTTGCCGCTCCGTCAACGAATACCCTGAGAGACCTCATCGTCTACGTCCTTGGAAATCAGCTTGATTTTGATTCTGATATCAAAATATTTTTTGACACAGGTTCAGTGGCACACGCAGCATTTTAATCCCAGAACTTTCTAATTAAATATTAGATCAAAATGGTTGTTTTACCTTAGAATCAAATGAACGTTAAATCAGCGGCCAATGAGTAATTGTCATTACTGCTACACAAACGGAGTGAATTAGTGGTTTTAATCTGCTCCAACAGTGTCATTTTCTGATTTATGTAAGAAACAGATGAATGTGTCAGAGCCTCTTATGAAAACTTTTATTGTTCCTGATAATTGTTTATACTATACTTTTGTTTCCTACTCCCACACTGGGCCGAGGCACAATAACTTCACCACTTGATGTTAATTAAAATACCAGCTGTGAACAAATTATCAGTCTCTTTAATTTAAAGACAGAAAGTTGTCTTGTTTCTCTGAATGCATGACGTCGCTCATGTTCTCTGGTAACATGATGGAAAGAAAATGTGGCAAGTGTTTCTTTGACGTCACCCGACAACATGAAGGGGCCGCTGTGAAGCTCAGTGTGGTCAGCTCTGGCTGTCGCCATTTTGGCAGTCCCGACTACGTAGTCTCCTGGCTAATCCAAAAATAAAAAATAAAAAAATCGTGTTTACCCTACAATTTCATGTAAAAATGGCTGTTAGAGTTGGACCCTGGTATTATTCTGTATCTGATTTAATGAGGCTGATGCTAAGTGTGGTAAGATACCAAGAAAATACCACATGCACAATAGAAACTAATTAAAACATTTCAGATGGCTGGTTGTGATTAAATGCAAATGGAAACTGTCTCGTCTCCTGCCAGTTTATTAGATTAACACAACAGTTGCTGCTGCTTGATTAGCAGCTTATAGAGATTCAGCATTGTAACTCCTGGATGCCATTTAAGCAACATTATTGCAACAAGCAATTCAATTCTTTAATGTTGAGAACTTTGTGATTTTAGTTTCCCGTGCAGATTTTTAATAATCGCAGCTCGCCAGTATCACTTCAGTCGGTTTCTTAGTTTTTGTCCACTTGTGATGTTTAATCGATGTCTTATTCTTAAGGAATTTCTTTTTCATATGCTATTGACTGGACTGAGTTATAACATCTGGCTTACACTTGACTTTAATTTCATTAATGCTTTTAATACACAGGGGATCATCTTGACCCACTTCCAGTGAAGGACAGAGTTTATTTTCCTTCCTTCCCAAGTCTCAGAATTCCTGTCAAACCAAATACTTTTACATGTGCGTTCGGTGGAAGAGAATCGTCATAAGAATTTGTTGTAATTTTTGGATTCTCCGACTGTTAGTCTTTATACTCCATTTCAGATGTGTCTAATGGCCACTTATGGTTGGCCCTCAATTCCCTTCTCCCTTCTGATTTTATCAGCGCACAACAAAAATAGACAAGAGGGCCAGGAAAGTAATGTTGTCTGAACTGTCTGGTGAGGACAGACTATACTGTTGTGCAATACAAATAGTGTTTAGGGAGGAATTTGAGCTTAGGTTGAGTAGATAACACTTTCATGCGTTTCATTATCTTTAAAGTTTAGAATATTGTACACGATAAATAACTGGACAGATTTAGCTGTTTTGACATTTGACAGCTGGTTCTTTTTGGGTGCACACAATTAAAGAACTGTCAATTTTGATAGCATTATTAGGTTCATTAATTTAGGTTATTTTCTTTGAGTTACCAGTTCCTGGGTGTCGCTGCTGGAGGTGTTTCTTGGCCGTCAAAGGAAGTAGTGGCTGAATCAGACCTGTTTCAAAAGGAGTTGGGCTGATAATTGGGTTGCACCATGTTAACATGCATCGTGGAGAGAGGCGAGTGTTTTGTCCTAGTTTGAGTTTTGTTATTTCTTTGATAATTATGCTTTGATATTAGCGTTTCAGTATTTCTTCTTAGTTTATATTAGACTGCGTTATCTTGACATTGTTATTGTCTGTTGTTCAAATGTTACGTTTTAGTCTATTCCCCACGTGTATCAGAGTGGCCTAATCTGCCGCTATTTAAGTTCCTTCAACATCTTAATTTAGTTTAAGTTAATGTAGCCTGAGTTAAATTCTGTTTAGGTGACCTTTTATGGGCCCAGAATGTTAGGTTTTGTAAATTGGTTATTTTCATATTTTTGGTGAATAAAATGACTCTCTGGAAAATGTACCTCAGACTCCTCATCCCTGCCAACTCGGTCCCTTACAGAAACATTATAAACTGTTATTTTTATTTATTTTCCACAGGATTTTGTCTTATCAATTTTGTGCAATTGAAGGATTCTGATGCTGGCACATCTTTTTATGAGATTGTATGCAGGGATTTAATTAGGGAGTTCTTCCTCCAGTCTTTGTGTTTCTGTATCCCTGGTGAATATTTAATACCACTGGAAAGCTTCAGGTCAAAAAACAACCCTACTTCTGCTGAAGTTAGAGACGATATCTGCTACCATCTCATCTCTCCCTCAACTGACCTTTCTTCCCCTCTGCTCTTAATGATCTCTTATGGCCACATTTGAGACTCATGAGTGATAGGCTCAAGTCCAAAGAGGAAGAAAAGGGCAGGTATTTGGAAAAATGTCTGAAGATTGGAAATGACTGTTTGCAATTAAATCAGCATGTATTGCTGCCATTCCCTGTAAGGGATGATAAACAGGGGATTTTTTTAAAGAGGGTTTCAGATAATATCAAAAGTTAAAAACCTATTAGAGGCACATGTACACACCCACAAGGGCACCAACTTTAACCAAATCTCACGTACACTCCCACACACTTAACTACACCCAGAGCCTCACTGCTGAAGTGATCTAACATGGAGCTGTTTTCACTTACACTGGACAGCGGATTTATAACAGCGCAGGTAAAACAATTAAAATAGTTACACATACCAGAGCAGGGTTCACCACCTTAAAAACATCAAATCTTTGGGACAAAAATAAAATGACAAATTAAAACAATTTAAATTACCAGATGAAGTGAAAGCAATGATGTAACACAAAAGTGTTGATATTAGGGTAGCAGTCGATTCATTGATTAAGAAAGAGTGAAAGGACAACAATTTAGGTCGTTAAAATAAAGAAGTGTTTGCTGGTTCAGTCCTCTCATGAGGATTACAAATGAAAGGACACAAATAAAACGCATATGTAGTTACATTATATTAGATTGATTTTTTTGCTTTATTTTCATTGTATGTACAAGTGAAGTATTAACAAAATGAAATTTAGCATTAAACCTGAAGCAAAATGTGCATATATGTATATAGTGGAAATATATATAGAATAAACAGTAAGATATGAATAAAATTAGGTATCAGGAGCACTTTCAGCCACGGACTGAGAGCCTCAAGTGGTTTGGAGGCACGTTTGTACCATCAGCCATCAGACTCCACAACACCACAATACTCAGCGTCAAGTGGCCCTCACTTTTGTGAGGTTTGACGTGCAGTTACCCCCACTTGAAAAGGCAGCTTGCTTCAGAAGACTTTTTAACTGGAATTCACTCAATGACAAAGATTTATCTTTTTTTTATTTGAAAGTTGCGGAGGCCAATAGCAGGTGAAAAACCTTAAATACAAACAGTCTTTAAGAAAATGTAGAAACCATAATGAATCACCATAATCCAAACTCAAATACTTAATTTTTTACCTACTAGAAACTAATCTCAAATTAGTAAACTAACATTTAAATTACCAAAAATAAATTAAACACATTTTAAAGCACTGTTTGATGATGATTTTAACTTAATGATCTTTAGCAGCTTTTACCTCTTTTAAATACAAATAAATCACATTTATCAAATTACTTTTACCGTGACTACTTTTTAAGTACACCACATTTCTTAACCCATATATAAATTATATCACATTTTAACTTTCATTTAAGTCACATGACTTTTTAATACATCACATTTTAACCTAAATGAAAGCTCACCAGCTCCTTCTTCTTTGATTGAAACAAGCTTTAGTCCTGCAGTCTTATTTCCCCAAATCCAGTCTCTCCAACCATTTCTTTTACACTGCTTCCTCCTACCCTGCAGCTCAACTTAACACCCAGTGCACCCAGTACCTCCAACCCCTGCTGACTAAGACTGGTTTTAACTTCAACCAAACAATTTATCTTTAATCTTTAAGTTTGCACATGTACAGTTTAGTTTAGTTTTTCAAAGGAAAATACTGCTCACACCATTTTACTGCATATTGCATATAGTGTGTACATTTTTAATTTATAGTCTTATATCTTCTATTATATTTAGTTAATATTCTTATATTGTGATTCTTATTGTACTTGTACACTCTGTACTCTTTGCACTACATTCCCCTATGCTGCTGTGTTTGACTTGAATTTCTCCTAAGGGGATCAATAAAGGTACATCTTATCTTATCTTATCTTATCTTATCTTATCTTATCTTATATATACAGTATGAACTGTTTTAGCATTAAAAAAAACATAGTGCAGGTGTAAGTGCAAGTTATAAATAGTTGGAGGTATGATATGAATACAGTGTGTACATTATTAGATCAGATATATACAGTAAATATGAATACACTATACTAAGACTTAGACTTCTCTTTATTGATCCTTTTGGGATGACTCCTGCAAGGAAATTGGATTTCCAGCAGCTTACAAAACTCTTGTATAGAAATAAAAAGAGCTATAAAAAATACAGTATAAGATAAACAATAAACTCTTAGCTAAATATAGAAAGTAAACAATAAACAGTAAAAAGTAAACAATAAACTCTTAGCTAAAAATATAAAGTAGAGATAAGAATTCACGGAAAATAAAGTCAAATAAGATAAATGTAGAGAACTGTGTAGAGGATAAATACAGATAAATAAAGATAAATATATAGGACTGTATATGGCATTGTGTTATTATATAGTGGATAAATGAAATTAGCAGAAATTAGCAGTTAAATTAAATTATTGCACTTGAGTGATGGATTAAGTTATTGCACAAAAAAAGAAGAAGAATAGTGTCCAGGTATGTATGAGTAGATTATTAATTGCACATTGCTACCACTCCTTCCCTTCTGTCCTCTTTACCCTATTTCCTCCTCCCCCCGAGTGAGGAGTTGTAGAGTATGATGGCATGAGGGACGAAGGAGTTCTTGAGTCTGTTGGTCCTACACTTGGGAAGGAGCTATACATTAACACCTGTATTTAGACGTCACCAATAATGGGAACAAGGGCTGAAATAACAACAAAAATGTGGATTTAACAGGAAATATTGTTCAGTGTTTTAACATTTATTGTTTTGAGAGTTACTCTTTTACATTAGCCTGTGAGTTTAAGTGCTGATGCATACATTGAGAGTCATAGACACAAAGAAAATCCTTTATACTGACCATTTAGGGTTATACTGTGACTGTTTGGCAGCTTACTCATACACTAAAATCAGCGTACACTTTTATAGCTCCAGCCTACAACAGAGACCACAGACAGAGATAATACATTTTAAAAGCATTTGCAATAAATGAATTTCCTTTACGACATTAAAAGAAAACTATAAACTGTACAGGGGACGGCTTGTACATCCCCATGATTCACCGTAAACTGAAGCACATTCCAGTCAGTGTTGGACTTTCCAAGCCTTGGCATCACTTAAGTGGTTTGTTGTCTTTAGAGTTGCCTTTTGTCTGCAGCAGAGACGAGCGGGTTGGTGGTTTACCTCTCAGAGAGGTGTTGTGTTTTGTCTTTTAAGGTCAGCTGCAGACAGAGACCCCTCGCTGCAGCACGTCACTGTAAACATAAGTCACGCTGTAATGAATGTGTGATGGCTGGAGAGTCGGAGCAGACTTAAGTGCACCGTGTGTTCACATTCAACGCTGTCCATCAGCCGTCTGTTGTTACTCACAGCCATTTACAGTCATTGGGACAAAGCTGTGTGCTGAGCTGTGGACACAGAGGTTTGTCAGTGGGGAAAATACAAACCACAACAACACACTGGGACAGATTTATTTCTAATTATATATTTATGTGTTTAATTAAATATTTAGCAGCTTATTCACTGATGGTCTGTTCATGAAGCTTTTCCACCAAGCATTGTTTGTCAGAGTGCTGACTGCAACGTCATCATTATAATTGAAGGAAAAAAAGTCTCAGAATAAAAACTAGAAGTAGATTAAAACAATGGTTCCCAACAAGGGGATCCCCACCTCCCACTTCACAGGGGTCAGGGGGGTTCGTAAGGAGTGTAGGAAAACCTTTTAAAGATATACAGTCTGCAGTAGATTATTTAGTTTAGATTATTATTTAAGTGTGGCTATAGATCAATGTTTTCATGTATTCATTTATTTGTAATTTGGGTGAACTGAGCCTTTAAAAAGAGCTGATTATCAGTGTACGTGTATGTGGACCAAAACACTGAATCATCAGTATCTAATTAACAGATTGTGATCGTTTACCAAGTGTAGGAAATGGACATTTTTGAGTAATCCATGTATTGATTTGGTGTATTTTTGTGAGGAAATCAGGTGAGAATCTGTTGACAGCCAACTCAGAGGTATATATTTGATATATTTGATGAACAGTGAATAGTCAGGAGGTCACCAATTGTAAGTCTGGAAGAGAACAACAATGCTGCATGAAGTAATGAGACTTGATTCATCCCACCGGGTTTGTAGAACTAGCAACTCTCAATATATTTGGAAGAATTTCTCCTACACAAGTTTCCCCTTAATCCCTCAGGAAAATCTAATAATCAGATAAAAGTGAACAGAAAGATAAGATGACTCAAGTAAAAGTCTGTTTCTAAAATTTACTGCAGCAGATTTATGACCAAAGTTTAAAGTTTTGAGCTAGTTTTGAATTTGGGGGTATTTATATTTAATCTCTCGCCTTTCACATTTCCCAAAAAAAACCCACAAACCTCTTTTGAAGTGTTTTTAATGTAATTTGGCTGTAATGAAACTCTTTATTGATCTCAAATCTTGAGCAAATAGAACCAAAACTATCTGCGTGGATATAAATGGTTCCTGGGTGAACTGAGCCTTTAAAAAGAGTTGGTAAGGTTCAAACACAACAGCTTAATTTTATTTCATTCTTTGGGATTTTCTGCCATAAATTGAGTGAGCAGAGTTAATCAAACTATCTAATCCCCTTCAGACCTTCAGATATGCTCTGCATCCAACTATGACTCAGTGTGGTTGAAAACAGTCTCTTCTGTCTCTATACATCATCGTGTTTATGTGCCCATAGCTTTACTCTCATGCTGACCTCCTGACATCCTGACCTCCTGCCACCGATATTACGCAGAGCTGCGATGACGCCAGCTTCTGCAGATGAGACATGAGCAAACACACAAAAACGTATATTTCCCTGTCTCACAGCATCCCATCGTACACGTCCGTGTCAGGCTGCTGGATGGTTCAGTTTATTAGAGACAGCCCGCCTCCCCCTCAGCTGTGCGCAACGACCTCTGTGATCAACTACATCTGGATTACTGGAAAGCAGAGGGGATGAGACTACCAGAGAAAATACCCCCGCCGACTCTTTATCTTCTTTTGCAAGTTGTTAAAAGGGAAATGCATCCTCAGATCTACAACAGACCAAAGGAAATATCGCTAACAAACACCAGCCTGTGGGCATATTTGGCGATGGAAAACCCAAACTTTACGCACGGATCTGTTACCAACGGGACGCTGGTCCAGCGTTCACAATCGACCGGGGTCGAGAATAAAATCGCTTTACCCATCCTTATGTTCGCTGGAGGCGCCTTTGGGAATTTAATTGCGATAATCGTCCTTTCAGTATCAAGACAGGAGAGAAAATCTTCCGCTTTCTACACGCTGGTTTGCGGTCTGGCGGTGACGGACCTGCTGGGCACCTGCCTGGCCAGCCCGTTCACCATAGCCAACTACATGGACCAGAAAGTGCTCCAACACCATAATGTCTGCGAGTTTCACTCATTTTTGTTGCTGTTTTTCGGTTTAACGGGGCTGAGCATCATATGCGCCATGGCAGCAGAGCGGTACCTGGCTATATGCTGGCCGTACATCTACCAGCGGTGGGAGGTGGACCGACGCTTCGCGCAGAAGTTCCTGTTATTCATTTACATCAGCCACATTTTCTTCTGCTGCCTCCCGATGATGGGCATGGCGAGGAGCGAGCTGCAAACGTCCTCTACTTGGTGCTTCATCGACTGGAAGACAGTGTACTCCGTCCTGTACGGCGTCGTCAGCCTGCTGCTCATCCTGGGCACCATCGTGCTCAACCTGTTGGTGTGCGGAGCGCTGCTGCTGATGCGGCAGAGGACCGTGCAGCGGCCCGTCACCAGAGCCAGCGTCCGGGAGAGGTGGAGGGCTCTGTCCTCGGCCGCTGAGACGCAGATGATCGCGGTGTTGGTGATGACCTCCGCGGTGGTTCTGGCCTGCTCAGCTCCGCTGGTGGTGAGTCAGTGTTGGGGTTGTAGTTCAGTAGTAATCGGTTTGCATTGGTTATTAATTATAGTCCTCACTGCCTGCTAATGTATGGAGCAGCAAAAACAGGTGAAGAAGCTTTAGGAGTCACTTCTAGGAGCTAAATAAAGTAGAAAAACATAGATAATGTTTATATCTTAACGTTGAACTAAAGTGTATTAACTTCAGTGGTGGAAGAAGTATTCAGATAAAAGTTAAAGTAGCACTACGTCACTGCACAAATACTCCACTACAAGTAAAACTCTCATTCAAAATACATTAATGTATGATTATTGAATTATTATTGCTGATGCATTGTGGTGTAAGCAGCATTTTAATGGATGTTAATCTTTGTATCCTTTGTATTCTGATGCATCATATTGTGTAACATTAAAGCATGTTTTATAAGTAAAATCTTCAGAATAGTTAAAGAAATAAAGTAGAGATGTTGTATAAATTAGACTTAAATGGAAAAACTAATTTAAACACTTTTATATAGACTCAACTGTAGCCAGAGTGAACAGCTGCTGACATCTGTTATCAGTGTTTGTGCTGCAGCAGATTTATGTCCAACATGAGTTTAGAGTTGTATTTGTATATAATGTGCTCTCTGAATTGTTGATACAGGGATTTGTAGTTTATAAAAGACATTTTATGAAGTCGGTTGATTCTCAGCCTCTGGGTTGGGATCCCCCCAAAGATGAATCTGATGATTAACATTGTTTAATAATTTTTTCATGTTAAATAATTAATAGTTTGCAGTTTCAGGCCTCCAAAAAGTATTAAACTGAAACTATTTGAGAAAGTAAAAATCAAAATATTTCAGCTGCAATCAATTCATTAACCTATTAAACCTTTGACAAGAGGTCACATTAGTCTTCAGGGACCATGAGCCAGAAAGTTTATATTTTATAATAAATTATTAGATAGATATTCAGGAATGATAACCTTTGTTCATGATGGGAAACTTCAACAATAATGAAAAGGGGGACATATTCCAGTTTGATGACATTACAGTGGTTTTAAACTTTACAGTATAAATCTCTGAACTGTATCATCTTGTTTATTCTTTAAAGGTCCGAGTGTTTGCCAACCGCTTCATGCTGAAAAATAATAATAACGACACAGCCGACCTGGCTGCCATCCGGATAGCCTCCGTCAACCCCATCCTCGACCCCTGGATCTACATCCTCCTCAGGAGGTCTCTGTTTCGTCGGTTACTCAGTTTATCCAGGCGAGGCAGCAGCTCTCGCAGTAGTTCTACACATTCAACACCACAAAGGAATCTGTTTTATACCGGAGTCATGATGGACAACCATGTGTTCACACAGCTGATGTGCAACGCCAACGTCATCAGTCAGCTGCCCGCCACCGTCACATTCACTCCGTACGACACAGAGAACCTCCGGCAGACTTAAAGCAGACTGAAGACATGTTGGACATTCATGAATGTTGGCTGCGTCCTCCCGCTGCAGGCAGCTCGGTGCAGAGCCACAGACGTTGTAGTCAGAGGGATGAAAGGACTCACAGCTGGATCGCCAGAGCTCCTGCAGGATTATTTATCAAACAGAGGTGGAGGACTGGTTGCTATCTACAGTGTGTAGACGTCTCCTGCAGGCACTCAGATGTTATTACCAAAGTGCAACAATAAGACTGAGTCTAAATATTGTGCCTGTCACTGTCATCCAGCGTCTCCTCGTTACCATCACATCTCTTTTAAAGTTGCACTTTTTCCTCATCATGTCTCTACAGGATGAGTTCACGGCTACTGTCAGACAGATATTATAGCTCCTTTCATCTGGAGGCTCTGTTCAATAGGCCGCTGACTCTTAGAAGATCCGGGGTTAAAGGTCACGGTAACAGAGCAAGAGTCTGTTTTTACTAGAAACTGGGTAATCCATCGCAACTCATTTTATAAAAGATGTTGGAGGTTGGACTCCTTCCTCAGTTACAGGCACATAAATGGTAAATGGACACTGTACTTGTAAAGCGCCTTTCTAGTCTTCTGACCACTCAGAGCGGTTTTACTCTACATGCCACATTTCACACACATTCACTCAGTGGTGGCAAAGCCCATCAAAAAGAAACTAACTCATTCATACACATTCACACAGCGATGCACAGCAGTATCTTCGCTCAAGGATGCTCCAACATGGGGCAGGAGGAGCTGGGGAATCGAATCTACAACTTTCCGATTGGTGGACGACCCGCTCTTCCTCTGGGCCACAGCCCCCCCCCGTCTGTGGGAAGTTTTCATTAGAAGTTACTCTTTCATCAGGACAGACTTTCGAAACACTGACATGAACACTGATGAAGCACTGACTAAATGCTACTGATGTATGTTTAACATTAAAGATCCTAACGTGAACCTTTTGTCTCTAATGTTTCACTGTTTTAGTCTTTAGTCTCGAGTGGTAGAAAGTTACTAAGTACATTTACCTAAGTACCACTTTGAGGCACTTTATACTACATTACTAGATTTAAAAGGGATTTATTTGACAGCTATAGTTACTTTTAAAATGAAAAGGACCAGTTGTGTAGGATCCAGTATTAGTTATGTATCAGTCACTCGGGACATTTTAAGTACATTTTTCTGGGAATACTTCTGTACTTTCACAAGTAGGTTGTAAATTCTAATAGAGTACTTTTACATGGTTGCGTTGGTAATTTACTTAAAAGGAGGACTTTTGTGGTGTGATTGCTACTCCCTCGCTTCACCCTCCCCATCCAAGCATGAAAGGGAAATTATGGTGGTTGCACAAAATGTGTCCGGCGCCGTCTAGAGTTTGGTTTGTCCATTCTGGGCGTTTGAACATGGCAGCGTAAGAGGACCCACTCCTTCTGTAGATGAAAACAGCTCATTCTAAGGTAACGAAACACAATTATTCTTATTTTTATACACTAATGAAAACATACCGATTAATATTATATCAAATTTCTGCCAATAGATCCTCCTAAATGTTACACACTGGACCTTTAAGTAAAGGACTTTAATATTTCTGCAACCACTTGTGGATCTTATATTAATCAATAACTCAACCAGTGGTCCTCTACAATTGTCTGTGGTCAGAAGAGACAATTGTAGAGGACCACCGTCAACATTGATCTGTTTCAAATACATAAAGAAAAAACCATTATGTTTAAGCACATTTTTACATCAGTATTCAGTTTTTCCACTTTGTCATTATAACTTAGTTTGTTTGGTTGTATTTCTCTTGAAAAACATTAGAAATACCAGCATATACGCAGTCAGTAACACACTCTTGGTTGGCCATCAACTAGTTCTTTTCACTCCCTTATCACTAGACATCAGTGCTGAACTCGCCTGTGCGTGTCGTACCACTGTGGTTCAGGAAATTTCAGCAATAACTGCAATCTTAACTGCATACCATAATCGTGACCGAACTCCATCTGCAGGACTTTCTTTCCAATATCTTGGTCAAATGTCACCCCCAGAGCTTTTCAGATATCTGGAAAGTAAGAAAATATGCACTTGACTGGGAACCTCTGTTGATGAAAGACTAGAATGAGATGGTGATACATGATTTACTCAGGATTTCTTGTTAACGTTTAAAGCAATCAATATCAAGTACTCGTGAAATCTTTAGCAGCTGTTTTAGAAAAAATGCTCACATTCATTTTGTCCACTCTGATCTCAGGACAGCTGAAACTGATGCTGCATTAAATGTTTCTTGGCCACTAGGGGGCAGATTAACTCTAAAACAAGCTGCTAATTAACTTCTTACACATTTAGCAGTCACAAGGTAACATCTCATTATCCAGTTGTTGTCTGGTTTCTGAGAACCTGATGAATATGAATCCATTATTCACAGGGAGAAAGAGCTGTGGTTCTTGCCTCCTTTCACTCTTGAGCTTTGACTATGTACATAAACCTGTTTATTAATTAAAGTTATACTCTACATTTGCCTCCACATGTTCCTCTTACACATCCAGGCTGATTGTTACAGTGATATTCAAATCTTGAAGTGTTTGATGAACCTGAAGACTAAAAGTACCGTGTTGAACCCTTAAATTACACACAAAATAGGCGTGAGTGCAATGTAAAAGTCTTAAAAGTGACTAAAAACAAAACAAATAT